>NC_054085.1:1879565-2562898 GCF_017562075.2 Anopheles merus
TACGACCTAGTCAGTAGAACTCAATTTACCAATAGACGTGTTCATCATTTTTCCTGTTCCGTTTAGTTAAGTTAATTTAATCGGAAAAACATGAGTTGCTTTAAGCAACAAAATTGTGTAACAAGTTGATGGTAGAAACACTTTTGGAACAACTGGAGCATTGAGATTTAAATCTTCAAACCCCAGAGTTGTGAAGATCGAAATTAAAAAAGTGCTCTAAATGAGTGTATAAAAAAGTGTAATGTCTCACAACAACAGAAAGATATTTCAAATGCAACGAGAAATGTATAACGTTATAAATTATTGCAGTTTCATGCTTTGTAACAATTAAACAAAAGACTTGAAATCCTCATCTTTTCTGCTCATCATCTCAAAGTACTTCATAAACAGCGAGTATCGACGAAGCTAATGTGATTGCATGCTGGCACAACAATGTTGAATCGATCATTTGATATTTGCTGCCATTCCTTCTGGTAGGATCGAACAATTAAACGAATTTCAGAATCTTTGCCTGTTTCCAGTCATTCGTCAACTGTTCCGTAAACAATCGAGACAATTGCTCCACTTATGCAACAATCGTGGGGTAAAAGTTCAAGTGCATCATCCAGCGGGGAAACGTTCGGGCAGAGAAACAAACAGTGAGTGCAAATGGGAAGCAAAACAAGAGATCAGAACGCGCAACATACACAAAACAATCAAAACACCTCAGAATCGTTCACCATTATTTTCATCAATTCTACTTATCGTCAATCCTCTTGAAGGTTGTTTTCATACAAACAGTGCAAAACCAGATGCAATGGACGTTGGTGGTACAGCACCCATGCACAGGTGGCGTTTGCATGATTTGCATAATCAGTCTACTTTACGGCACTTTGTTTTATGCTGCATTCTGGGTTTCTCAGTATGTAGAAATTATTGTTGCGGTCAAAGGTGTCTTGCCAAATCAGGCTGACGTCACTGACTTTTAAAACAATGGTGGGATAAGATTCTTGAAGCGTTCTGTCTAAGAAATGTGTATGTGTATCTTAATCTTGTAAGATGATTAATCTACCTTTTCCTATCATAACTTTAGTTTTTTTTTTATTCAGGAGGGACAGCTTTGCCGTATTGCTTAATTATAACTTTAGTTGATATCTTAAAAAGTGCAATTTTTCTTGTTATGAATCTTTAAAGGTAGTTTCTCGTAATATAACGATAATAAATATATTCGGAAATTTTGATCTCGTTAAATTCAATCATGTCTATTAAATACGTATGAATCGTTTTTCTTATGTAGCTTACTATATTCCTCAGTGTAGTGTACTCGCCTGAGTGCGCCAATTTCTGTGCCAGTAGTACCGCCGACCGAGTTTTCCGGTTTGTGCAGCGATGCGTGCTGCGGGAGATTAAGCCACAGCGTTGTAGGAGTGATTTAAGATCTGTTTACTTTTGCTCCATCTTACAGTACGGCAACGCTTTTGCTCGACGCGACCTTCATACATGAGGCATTGTTTCGATACAATTGTTTGGGGATAAATATTGTGATAGAGTATTTCATATAACTAGAAGCTTATATGTGTAACGTTGTCGGTCAAGATACAGTGGTGGTTGTGTTTAGTTCTTGGTTCCATGCTATCTCACAAATAAAGCAATGTACGAATTGCGGTATTATTTTTGTGACCATGACCTTGACTTCTTTTCGTAGACATATACTTCATTCGATTCGATGAACAATTAAACCCCTTGCTGCCACGTAAGCAAATTACCCCCTAGCAAATTTCGACGTAAGTAGCTAAGCGAGGCAGTGTATAGGCTAATTCATAAGGGTTCGTAGCTTTTAAAAGCCTTTCAAATCTTGGTACTTCCTAGGTGTCTGCTAACGTTAATTAGCAGTCAAAACATTAATATCAGTTGGAATGTATCTCTTCTTTAATGAATTGTTCTCTTTCTCTTTCTGCATGGAAGAATGTTGTGGTGGAAGTTAATGGATTTATTAGTTTTTTGTTTAAATTTTCATAACACTGAATATCTTCTTTGTATCTACTCGATGCATTAAGATTCATGCACCACAAGTGCACCACTTATCTTATACTGATTAAAAAAAGCATTGGTCCCAAGTTTTAGAAATACTTTTCTAATGCTCATAGGCTGATATTACTTAGTTTTTTAAGGAAAAAATTGTAAATAATGTTAATGCAATTTCAAAAGATGTTTTTTTAAAAGAAGGTGTTCATCTATTGCAGGTATGTCACTGGCGGCCCGCGGGCGCATGCGGCCCGCGTCATGCTTATGCGGCCCCCGAGAATATTTTTAGAATAGCTAATATCACTATAATAAAAAAATGTTATTACTATTTGTCGAAGTGTATTACATTTTCCAGAGAAGAACAAATCATTTCAATGGTATATTTTTTCGAATCTAACATGAATGTACCCAAAACATCTCATAAACTTATTCTACACAATCGTACAGAACAATCGAGACCCCTAAGAAATTGAATTGAATGCAAACTCAGTCGTATTATGTTTCGATTAAATTCTGAATATTAAACATAATTTTGTGCACACTCGATTGCACATTCTATATGGAAAAATAGATTTGCGTCAACCTTCTACAAACCAAAAAGAATGAAAATAACTTGATACACACACTGGAAACTTCGCAACAACTAGTGATGGATTGGCAGAATCACACCCACGGCTCAAACCTATTTTCGATCTTAGCTAAAGCGACTCCGAATCCGGCCAAGTCAAACCAACAGTTCGTTGGATGCCGTCCGAAGCTTATAGAGCCGTTTAAAGCCATTCGGAACCGTTGGAGTCATCGGTTGTCGTACGGAATGGCTAATCTGCATTGAGAATGGATCCGTCGGTCCCACCGAAGTCGACCATCTCAATGCCCCCGAGTGCCGAGTAAAGGATTCATTCGGCTCCGAATTTCTTCCGAACGGATTTGCCTTATAATGTTACAATCTTGATGTTCGATTGACCACTTCTGTTTTCATACCCTGCCACCATAATTGTTAATAAAATGATTGTAGCCAAGTTGGAATTTTGGTGTACCTCACATTCTGCAAGAAGAATTCATGTACTTTCCAACCTCCCCCAAAATCTAAATCAAAATGATATGATTACGCTTAAGCCTAATTGAGATTAAATAACGAAATGCCGAAGTCCTGCGATATATAGCTTATTAATAGATTGCTCACATAGTCCATACCTCCTCAATTCGCGATCATCTCTCTCAAGTGTCAAAACAAGATTTGCCGTTCTTTATGGGATCACACACCACGAATCTTCGTCAGATAAAATTTCATAATTTAACAAAATTAGTCGTAAAATATGGGTTCTTGTAATAATAAGAATATACCACCATATACCCCTTGGAATTTGGAAAATGACGAAAAATAATGTTTAACACGTTTTATTACAATTTTTCCTCTTAATGTGTCAAAAAATTTCAGGCAAATATTTTTGTAATTCATCCAGCGGTGGTTAGCCGGATGGCTTGAAAAAGATTCGCAATAGGCTAGTAGACTTCCCCTATCTCATTGAAAATGTATGGTTGAGCAATATTTTCTAACAGAACTGCCGTGTTAGAACGCGACAATGAAAAATTTCCTATTTTTAATAATAGAATAAAAGAAATTGCATGTGACTTTACAAATTATATTAAACTTTTTTTTTATAAAGAGCACAATGAAAATAACAATGCCAATTTTTAAATAAGAAACGATTCCAGATTTGAAGCGAGGGGTACAAAAAGTCAATTAGTTTAACAATCATGATTTTAAACAGTATTTTATATAAATTTGAGGTATATTTTTATTCTCAACTTTGCGGCCCCCGAATCATTGAAAAACTGTGCTTGCGGCTCTCTGAAGAAATGAGTTTGACACAGCTGATCTATGGTATGCATTATGAAAGTACAACATGTCGAAGCTCGCAACAAGCCCAGGTCATTAGAATAAGCCAGCATAACGCATGTGATTCCGATATTACAGAAATCCAATATACGTGATGTGAAACCAAATGTGGGAGTAAAATAAAAATCGACGTAATTTGTGCTTTAAAATATGATGCACAGTGATGGTATTTTGTTGTATCCATGCTGAAGAATGTCCATTTCTCAGGTTTAAAAGAGAATGCATGAATGTGTTTAAAATGTGTTTATTATATTTCTTCCATTCAGCAAACGACAGGTACACCTATTGATATTCAGAACATTCTTGATCGAAACCTTCCTGTTTGCATTGAAATACCAGGAACACAATTGAGCAGAAATGCCGGCAAATGCTTAGAAGTTCGGTTAATTTGCTGCTTTTTTTACTTTTCTTACCAATCAAAATTCTACTAGTGACCTGTGTTACGATATACTGCTTCTTCCGGTTCGGAAAGCTATGGTGAATCATAATGAAAGAGACTTTAATTCACTGTATACAATCGTACAGCAAAATTTAGTTGAGCAAGAAATGTGAAATGTTTCATATGAAGAATGGTTGTAAACACTTGCTTCATTTAACAGATTCTACACAATAAAAGGACTAATTTAAGACACTTGGATCAATGGTACAGCTGTTAAATCATATCACTAAACAACATGCCCGTCATGGGTTCCATTTGAACTGAACCACTCATTTGCACAACTGACTATCACGCCATGAGTAAACTAATGAATCATCGACAGCCAAGCTTATTGTGTTAACCAGTCCTAATCCAACTATGATTGTTGCGCCAAATAAGAAGAATTTAAAGTGCTTAAAATCAAACATGATAGTTATAACTTGTATAAAGATGTGCTTTTAACGATAGATAAATAATTGAAGCTACAGATTCGATAGTACAATTAAAATACGCAATACACAGAAACAATACTTCAACACGACTGCAATATCTTTAACTAGAGTTTGATCAATATGGTAAAGATAATTTTCTCAAATTAACAAAGCAAACTTGTGTAAGACAAATAAGATAATCTTCTCACCTTTTCGATTTTTTTTAAAAATGAGCAATCAATCTTTCGACTCTACATTTTTTATCTACCAGACAAAACAGTTGTCTGGCTGACTGTGATAAGTTCTCAAAATGTTATTTTATGTGAAGTGCTGTCTTGAAATTAATCAACCAGAATCAGAGCATAATCGGAGGTGTTTACACTGGTAACAGTTTGTGGCACTGCAGGAGTCCCACTCAGGTGGCACGGTAGGATATCGCCATCCGACTCCATTCGTTCCGAGATCACTGAATGAACGAAATTCAACGATATTAGGTGTCAGAGAAACGTTGTTACATTTTTGTTCCCTACACGCTATTCGTCCCAACCCATATTGAGCATAGATGAATGTTGAATTAGCCTATGATTGGATGATACGCGTTTGCACTCATTTTGACTGACATTGATTAACGACGATCGAGATCATATGGTTCAACATCATTAAATTTATTCTCTTTCGTTTCGACTTTTCCAACGAACTCATATAGTTCGTTTCAACGCTCTGCATCAGAATCTTTTTTTTTTGCCGAAAAGTAACAACAATCGCGTGTCCATTGCTGGTTAAACTATCTGTTCCAGCGGTGGTGACGCACGCGTACTTTGAATTGAACAATTTTACAGACTTAAACGTAACATAAACAGCCACGAAGCATTAGGCTTGAGCTGCTCTAAATCATCTCAAAACGATAGCTTCAGCGGTTCACTCGAGCTAACATCCCCACGGGATATCGGGTTGCTGCTCCAGATATGGTGGAAAAGAAAGAGAGGGGTGTAAGGATTTGAAAAATGTAACACCACCTTGTCTTAGCTGTCTAACCTCCTGCTCATACTAAAAGAGTATCCCTAATTTAAGCAGCTAATGTGCTATTCAGCTCCATCAGAATTATTCACGGTGGAATCGTTGTGATTGATATCTACTGTACTATACTGATGAGATGAATGATTGATCAATTGGTCGGTGATGGATGTTTTGTGTTTGTTCGATGCATACTAGCACAATGGGCAAAAGATACATTCCGCGTTACAGGAAGCTACGTTGCAAAATGTGTCGAATCCAAAGGGAAGAAATATTAATAAGCACGTGTATTAATAATTTGGTCATTAAGTACGCCGTGCAGCAATGCAGAGCAAAACGCAGTGCATGCTTCTTTTTTATAATAATACTATATAGCTAAGCAAATTGATTTTTCACTTTCAACAGTGCAAGGTACAACTGAAAGACCTATCATTACAACGTTGCGCATTAAGGGTGATCGCTGCCACGACACGCTGCCAGCCGTGGCCCCTAAACGATATTTGTTGCTTATTCCATTCCATCGTGTCAGCCCCGGTATCGGGTAGAAAGAGAGGCCAAGAAATTTGGTCACAGGCGATCGATCGTTTGTCGAAAATTCCAAAGCAGCAGTAAAGCAAACCGGGAGAGGTTGAGCCGATAAATTCGATGCAAAATTTATTGCTATTTAAGTACATATCGAACCTTTGCTTCAAAACAGATGTATCAGAGATAAGTTTTGAGCTCTCGAGTAAAATCGCAATGCATGTTTATTTATGTTATCGGGTAATAACAGTTGCTATCTTCTAGAGATGCCAATTTTGACACCGTTGCTTATTTCATTACCTGTAGTTGTTTTCAATGAATCATGAAATATGGCAAATTTGCTTTGCATCACACTTTTTGCTCTAGGATAAGTGCCAATATTGAAACATACAAAATAGTAAAATGTAATGTAAAGCTATCAAACAAATTGATCAAAGTAGCATTATCTTTACATTGCTCCTGTCAAATTCTCTTAGGGGGATTCGTTAAAGTGTTCAATCTCTTAACTGCACACGCACTTACTTGGTGTACGGCAGCTCTACCGTAGCTATGTGATCACTTGCTTGGTATGCATCGCAAACATAACGATATATAATTAAGGACGAGGTAAATAAGGCAGTTTTGGGAAAGCCAAGGGTTGGAGAAGTTATCGAATAATGTTGATGATATATCTTGTGATTTACGATCTGCAAAGTGTCGAGCAGCAACCAAAGGGGCGTATGTTGTTTTCTTTTTTGCCGAATCTATGTGTACCTACCGCAGCTAAAAATCCGTCATGTATGAATTTTACTTCCAAGTACGAGAAACAATAAATCCGGAAGCACATGTGCGTTAGTCTACATTTCCTTGAGATCATGCGCGCAGTGGAAACACACTGCAAGTACTTCCAATAACACTTAAAATGTAATAAAACCTAGCGAGCGGTTGAAATCCTCATAACCTGTGCGCTGGATGAACTCGCAAAGTCGTTGCATAGAAGGGCAGCGGGATCCAGATTACCCGTCATTAAGCTTCACAAAAAGCCGACTGGAACGCTCGCTCGCGGCTTTCAATGGTGCTTGCCAGGGTCTACACAAAGTGACATATGTGAGCCATAGTTCTCGAAGCGCTGAAGGTAATGATCATTACCTGCTATCGATTGTAATTCCTGGCCGTATGGAAACCGGAGCTTCTCGCCGAGCCATTACGGAAGTCGGTGGCACTGGATGGCCGTTAGTTTTCGCTCTCACGTATCAAACTCTCCGATGGATGTATTTCATCAAGGGATCGACCGAAAGCGGTGATGATCACAGCCACCTAAAGGGTATTTCTATTGCATGCCATAAACAACACTATCGAACCGGGAAGGGCCGTTGCGTAGCGACTAATTATAGACCTCACATGGCGATTTCGTATAATTTAAGTTCTTGTTTTATACTCATCGGAAAATCGAAATTTATAGCCGGCTGTTGACCAGACAGCTGACGATAGTGATCGATAAAGCTTCCATCATCAGCAATTCGGGCAACTCCTTTCAACACGTCCAACACTCTGATACACATACCGCCGCATTGCGTAATCATTATGGTCGCAATTGCCTTTTAGCTTCAGCTTTAGTTCTTCTTACAAATTTTATTGGAGTCACTTTAAATACAGCGATGGTGCCATAAAATCAAAAGCGTTTCTCAACTTATTGGAGGTCTTTCTTTTGAACTTTTACGCATCGGTTTGATCGTGTGTGATGTACTTTTGACTCATTTACTATCAAACAGGTAAGCAAGTTTGATGTGATCGCTTGTTGTTTTATAAATGTTTCTCTAGTCCAACCAGCCTTTACCATAAGATGCTTGTTAATACACCTTACACAAGAAACGTAACCAAACACACACATGACCCATTTTGTAGATTTCAACGGCTAATGTTTGCGCAATTACAATTGAAAATTTTCAGTAGTGAGTATGCAAAATATTAGTTGGTATGAAAATAACGAGAAATATAAAATCATGAAAGCTATTCTGCTATTCAGAAGAAATGCTTTACTATTTGTTTAAGCAAAGTGGTTTTTGAAAAATAAGTTCAATTTTCATTATTAATTAATTATTATTACACTTCAACGCAATTTTGAACATACATTTTTGGCACAATTATTGGTACCTACAAATATTGTATCCATCACCCAGTTTTCTCAGTGATTCTGAAAACTTATTTACCGTCTTTTACAACGTATGAATATGCATTCGCCATCATATTCGAGGCTCCTTCAGATTCAATTTAGAGATTCGGATCAGATCGCAGTTTTTGTTTCTATTTTCAATTCATAGATCAATGAAGGCATTAAAGCCGGTCAGCAAGCGGACAAAGAAAAAGGTTGGTTACTGAGCTGTCTTGTTAGGCTGGTAACGAGGAAAACGAGAGCTTGGAGAGAAATGTGTGAATTATGGTTCACCGTGCGGCCTCGAGGCGTCAAATCCGCATGATCTCTATTTCGTATCGTGAGTGGCGGTCTGGTAAAAAGCGAATTCATCCGACGATTAGTCTGTCCCGGATACTGATATTGTTTTTAATAATTTCTTCACGAATTTGGAACAGAACCGGAGGGCATCTTGCGCGATGTCCGTTTCATCGCACCGTGTTTTCAATTATGTTTCGAGCTACACGGCGTTCGTTTGCCGTGGCAGAGCCTGCTATCGAAATTGTAGTTGTCTAATGCGGCCACGATTATCCCACTTCACTGTGACTGGCATCATTCGCGCCAGTTTTATGCCCTGGTGCTGGATAACGTGTATCGTGCGGATCGTAGTTCTCGATACCGAATGCACACGAGTAGACTAGTGACTTTCCCAGGTCGATTTTGCTTCCTGACAAACCCACAACAGCCATAGCGGCCCACCGGATGGATAGCTTCTACCGCCGGCGACCTCCACACCTTTCGAATGCCAGCAAAAGCGGGTAGAGTTTTGCATCGCATCAACCGCCAGTCGTTGCGTTGCTGTGAAAGAAGAGATGACCACGACAATCAGTCCATATTTCTCACGATCTGATGATCGCTACGTAATGTTGGTGAATACCGGAGACTAAAACTATAACAATTATTTCAAGCGAAAGAAGAAAATTACGGCACACCGAGAGAAACCTAAATTTATATTAAATATAATTATTTTACGTCCTGCTACCAATGTCTGCGGGCGACTTGATCCGGTAGACAAAGTGAGAAATAATCTTTCCACACGGAAAGGGAAACTGGGCCGTGCTATTGTCGACTGCGCTTGAAAAGGAAATGCTACCGCTCACTCGTTTGCAGTGCTTATGCGTGAAGAAGAAAATTTTGTGGGCAGAATCATGCCATCACGCGCATACGAATGCGATCCGGCCACTCGAGAAAAGGCAACCAAGCCAATGTCGATAATAATGATGATGATAGATGGAAAATGGCGCACTCGAAAAAGACGCTCAGCACACAATTTTGGCTGGTTCTATTTCCTGTCTTACGCTTTCTATCCAGCTAGCCAACAATTGCCTTGTTGGATGGCAATAGGGAAAGAGCTCGACTATGCTAAATGATATGCGAGAGGAGATTGGAACCGACCTTTTGCTATCGTGGTCAATGCTTTCAATGTTTTTTTTACGTATAGCATCGGTGGGAAGTAAAGCAATTGGGAACGCCGTCAAGATAATTGTTTAACTGTCTTGTGTAAATTACGATGGTACCGCAATCAGGAACCAAATATGTAAATCAAATAGAACGCAGTGAAACACACAACAAACCTGAGAAATTGAATAATTGTACTGGAGCAATGATATATTCTTTTTTTTGTCAATTGGATACTAAAAACTAATTTAACAATACCCTGCACCAGTACGCTACTTTTGCGAAACATAAAGCCGAATATTCTTCAATTTCTGAAAAATGTGTTGTTTTAAAGTATGTGAAACGTGAAATTACTTTAGTGAAGTGATAGAAATAATACGAAAATACAATGATAGAAAATGATAGAAATAATAGAAATAACTTGTATTGTTGAAAAAACATGTTGTAATTGATAGATATTTAAATTAAAAAAAGAGCATCCACCTTTTGATTCTATTATTCACTACAGAAGTATACTTATCTTGTTGTAACTTCAAGTTTGAACGCTTGTTTCCAAAGCATAACTCAGAACTCACAACATAATATAGCATAATATTACATAATATAATATAATACATAGCTACTGCATAACAAGGTCCCCTGCATAACAAGGTCGTCTCGAAGCCGGCTCTGCATTCCTCACGAGCAAACCTTTTTTAAGTCGATCTTGCTCATTTGATTAGAATTATAAAGGCGTAAAAATAGGGCTACATTTATCAAATTATGAAAACGTTCGAATTCCACTTTCGGTGATAAATGTTTGTAATCAAGAAATTAAAGAAATCGTTTTAAATGTTTATTTTTATTGGTGGTCATATATTTCCCACGATGATTTTGGGCTCCAGACGTCGTTCGAGATTGTCATGGAAAACGGACACCAGCACTCAGGACAAGCAAACAAGGTGTCACGCTCTTTTTTTCCTTTCATCCACATGCTTCACTTCCTTTTCAGGCAATCATCTACCGGTGTCTACGCAGCTTTTCGTTATTTTCTTCAACGATCGTTTGGTTGGGCGTCGGTGGCGTTGAAAGCTTATTCGTATGCTCGTGTGCTGGAGTTTGATAGAATTTGTTTTCTGTTATGACAAATTCCAGCGCATTGTTGCCGAGGTTTGAGGGGGCAAACAAACAGAAAAATCGACATGATAGCACATTTTGACGTCGTGAAAAATGATACCCATAAAAGTAATAAAAAATATATTAAGCACAATTTCAATAAAATGTTACGAGTTTTGAAACAATGCTTAACGAAGGGATGAACAAGCAGTCAAGGAAAGATTTTGTAGCTCATCTTTTCAGGTGTGGTCAAAGTTACTGGTTAATAGCATTGTATGTGTATTCAATGTTCCGGAAGCTCTAGTTTTGTTCGAAAAATGTGTTGTTATTGGTGTACATTCGAACAATTACAAATTAAATTTTGCAGCTATATAATATTGTTTCATAGCTTTTCTCACAATATATATAAGTTATGATACTTCATGTTATGCTATATCATGAAAAATATCATGTGTGAATACGTCGTAAAAGTAAGGATCACTGTAATGCATATTTAAAAACCACTTTATGAACTATATGCATAAGCTAAACAGTTAAGAAAGAGGTAAACACCTGGATATTTTTGTTACTTACAGTTAAAAACGGGTTTGGCATTCTGCAAAACTTTTTAATCGTACTCATCCTTTGGTGTTTGCCTGCAGTGTGTTTATTCGTAAATGTTTATGAATCTACATAAGCTCTTCTAAACGGTATCCCTAATCATCATTGATTGGTTTGCGGTTCGATTATGGTCTGAAACCCCTTTCATCCGGATTTGGAATAGGTTGTACGTTGTCGCAGTCAAAAACACTTTCTGCTCTGATTAAATGTGTTTTGATCCGCCCAGCAGCACGTTCCTGCTCATAAGGTAGTAGTGAGTGGAAAGCACCACTTATACAAACATTTGTGATCGCCGGAAGGCTACAGTGAAGGTGGGTCGAAGTTATTGTTCCGAAATTGGAAAAAATGGCCCCATCCTATTGAAGCCCGACCAAAGATCGTTTGAGCTTTCGGTGACAGTTGGTGGCGGATCAAAGCGGGTGATCCTTTGAATGGTCCGATCGAACATTCCATTTCAAACGAAATTCAAATTTCGTTCACGGCCATAATGAACTAGAACAGCGTGCGGCGAACAAATCGATAGTGTTTATCAACCGAAGCAGCCAGTGGTGCCAATAACCATAACCATAACCGTAACCATAATTTAAATGAACTGAAAAAAGCATGTTGCGATGGAGAACTGTTTCTTCGGTTTTATTATGCTAATGTCGTCCGGTGCTCGTAAGACGGGTGATAAGGAGTGTCTTTTGATGCTAGACTGTGATGGTGTGCTTCTTAGGTGTGAAAGCTACTTCGGCATTTGCAATTGACCACTTTTGAATTCAACGTATAAGCTAGTCTGAATCATTCTTTAAAGGATAAAATGTGGAAATGTACTAAAATATCGAAAAGAGTAGGTACATTTAATTTTAACATGCTCATATGCCCTACCGTTTTCGTTTAATTTGTTTTCTAAATATGGGCTTCCTCACATTCTTGGGTTCTTATTACTTACATATACACATACACATACATACATACACACATATTTACATTCAAAATGTCTCTACAACACATTTGCACCAACACGTGCTTAATTTAAAGCATTCGTCAATTCTGTTAATACTTTTTTAAGCCCACAAGTGTCGAAAGATGTGTTAAAAGCTCTAACAAAGCGACACTTTCGATGATCTGCTTACAAGGAGAATCCGGAATGTCAAACAAAGCAGCTCAGTAGAATTGCTCGGTATGCTGCAACCCCTACCAATAGTTCCACACAAAGGTAACCGGCAGATCAATATCGGTCTACATAAAGAATCTGAAGAATAAAATAAAACGCACAGACTCTCGAGAAACTCGAACGGACTTTGGCTTTAGCCGGATCGAGTCGATTTCAATTATCTACGGCTCAGGATCATTTACACTAAACTTGTTATTATTGCCGACAAATTGCCCCGAGGATTATCGCTTGTCTCTACCATTCGACCTGTGATCTGCATCGTGCTTTGCAGGCTGGATTGAGATCGGAGAATAATCCGTTATTGAAATATCGACCACAACACACCATGCATATGCATGTTCGAGCACGTTCCCGAGATTAAACGATGATAAAAGGACGCACGTCCAATGTTCCAATGTCGGTTTCCCACAGGTCGTTTTGCTTTCACTTGATATTATGGAAAAACAAAAAGTTCAAGCGAAAGAAAAGTCTTCTTCATGACCCTCACGATTTGCTGCCTGAAATGAGACATGGTGGCAAAGTATCGCTTATGGGTCAGTACTGGAAATGTATTTGGATCAATTGATGGGCATGGTTTGATCATTATAAGATGTTACACGCTGGAAAACACGCGCTATGGAACATAAGACAAACTTTAATTTTGAAAAAAGTTGTAAAACTAGCCGTTGCATTGTGGATTTCACAAAGAAATTTGCTCAGGCCTCACCATTTCTCACAACATATTAGTAGCTTGTGTTGTGGCGCTACATACTTACGGCGGCACATTCCAGTTAACTTCTCAATCAACTATTATGCGGACAAATCACTGCTTAGCCAAAGTTCGAACAATTAAGCAAGTAATACCTGATCCAAGCTGTTACCATGTGAATTCACAGTGAATACAAAATATTGCTTGAGGGGTTCGTACTACGTGCACATAGCACAGATATTGGTGCGAGGGAAACCGTTAAGGTGCAACTGAAGCCAAAAGGTGATTTGAAATCATAAATCAAGAAAATAACTCATCGACGACTACGGTAATCAGTAGGATAGGCACAGCTTCAAGCTAGGCAAGGGAATAGGCGGGACGATAAAGAGTTTCTGTTTCTGCGTTATTTTTGTTTTGTTTCTTCGAGTTCATTGGGTTGCCCTGCGCCCTGTGGATCCGTACGACCTCCAGAGGTCAGTACGTAGCAGAATATGCACAAGCTCTATCCACATGTGTGCTGCCTCGCTACTTACGGCGGTATTTGTCCATTTGCACAAAATCAACTCATTCTGAGGGGTATTGCTTGAGCGTGCAGAGCTACGTGAAATCGCATTCGTGCAGACATTCTTCATCTCCGTTGCATTTGACTGGGAAGGAAATCTGTTGCATACCGCACTTCGCACCACCAGTATCACGCCACAGTGGAAACACTTGATCGTGAATGGTAATTGACGTCTCAATTATCATGCACGGCATTTGCAAAAACGGAGCAGAGGCCGCAACAGAAACAGCACAGCACCTTGCAAGGGAATCTAGGGATGGTAACACAAAACTTCGCTGATCATAATACTCACTACCAGCGTTGATCAGCGCGCAGCTCAGTTTCATTCGGTTATCGCTACACACAATCGGAAGTCAAATGGGATGCTTTCCAATTAATTCGTTCCAATTTATGTGTCTCATTGTTGCGACTCGATATGATTTAATGGGAACATTTCAATTAATTAAAATTGAATGCGTTTCTGCTGTTATTAACAAACATGCGTTTATGCCTCTGCTGTCCGGTGGTGCCTTCACAACTGTGCCACCGCTGCTGATGAGACGGATCAACAAGCTCACTGGAAAAGGAAGCGAAACCAATAGCGCAGGTCGCTCCATTTCAAGCACGGCATGAAACATTTCGCTGGATTTGTGTTATTTTCATTTTTCATTAGTACTGCAGTTTCAGGCCGATCACCTGCAGATCGAGAACGGTCAAAGCCACTGGCTTCGAGCATGATCCTTGATTTGAAGTAGCCACGATGGCCGAACGCGGAGCCAGCAGGACGCGTTTCATTAAATTATAACCATAATCGCTCGTAATAACCTTAAATTTGGCGAGCGCTTCATATAATATTCCTTGCACTGGCACCGCGGAGGAAGCTACCACTGTCCATGATTCCAGTTTCAGCAACTTTCCTACCACTGGGATTCAATTGCACAGCATGTAGTTTCTTGATTCGTACGGTTTCATTTCATTGCACCAAATTCCAATTCTATTTAAAATTTCTTCCTCTTGACCGATTTGGAGAAGGTTTGATGGGGACGGTGCATGGAGCGCTTTTTATTGATATCTTGCATTCGGTTACTATTTCGGGCGGAGTGGTCTGTTCGCAGCGCATGAAAGAATACCCAAAAATGGGTATGGTATATTAATCACTGCACCGTTCCGATAGTAAAGATAATTTGGAGAATAAATACATATGCAAAAAGAAATCGGAGTGATCAGACATTATCCACGGTTTATTTTGATTCAGACAGACAAAATAACGTTTTGAGACAGCAATGCCAATAAAGGCCTTGAAAGGAATTATTTATTTCCCAAAAACACATAATTTGTTCCACTCTGGCTTGAAATGTATTGACTTGAAGATTATTGATCGGTTTTCCACCGTCTTCATTGCAACAACCACAATATACTAAATAGTTTTGCATATTTTACAATTGATTTGCCATTTTGTCGTAAAAATAATATAACAATTTTTATTTGAGACGTTAGATCGATATTTGTTACGTTACTGAAATTGTGCTGAGTATAGGAATTTTTAAAAGTGCGCTGGTCATTGCAGCACTTTGTCACCTGATGGGAATTTCGCGAGAAAATTTATAGTAACGATAGCGATCGGCTAATTGATTGATGTTGCCACTGTGACTAGCATCGATCCGTGGAGCAGAATGTCCATTCTGTAGACCACATATTTATTGCATACCTTGCGAAGCCTGGATCTTACGTCTGTTTGTCGCTCTCAGCTGGTCCACTTCTGCCGCACGGGTTGGTTTGAAGTTTTTCCGCACAGGAGAGTAAATTCACACATCATTGTGATTCCCGCCATTAGTTCGGCCTGTAAAGAGGATTTGCAAGTGTGCGCTTTCGTTGAACCGGGACCGGGTATGAAAGTCACCGCAGCCCACCAGGGAGCAACTCTTCGACGTACTGTGGACGCACATGGAGCCGTGTCCGAGATCCATTGGGGCAATAAATCCGATCACAGCTCGATAAGAATTCAATAAAAACTCGTCAAGAACTTGGCACACAATTTGCACCAGCCATCAAACGAGAGGAGGCAGCAACCGGCAGGCGACAGTTCAATGCTCAGTATTATCAATGAGGAAAAAAGATCAAAGAAACGAATGTGTGAAGTCTTGCTGGCGGGCGAAGAAATCATTGGCCGTAAAGAAAGACATTAGGGTTCGGAATCATGCGATCAAGTCCAGAGCAGGCCATTGAAACGTGACCATGTGTTCAGTTGGTGTATGTATGGGTACGTGTGTGTGTATGTGTGTAAGCAGTAAGGAATGGATCAAAAGCGGAAGAAATCGCTCCCCCTCCTGGATCATTTTGTCGGATATGTTAAAGCGAAAGGCTACTTATTTGTCTTAAAAGTCATTTAGAATCACTTAAAGCGATTGATATTTTCCTATTTTCAAATGCCAATAAAAATAAAATACCTCTCAAGTGACGCTCCCGCGTGATCGACGTTGCTACGCACATAGCACAAGTTGCAATCATTTAAGCGACGGTCATTCTATAATAGCTATTGGCTAGCTTGTCTGAGCAGTGAGCTTTCTTTAAATGAACTATAACAGTCAACGATTCTTTTTCTTTTGCTCAACCTGTTTAATTATATCAAAGGGACCGCCATGTGTCGGGCTGCTATCTAAGACTTTACTTCACTCGGACCGTTCGCTACACATCGGCAATTGTATTATCCATAGTAAAACGCTCAACAGGTGCTGGCTACAGTCACATCATCCAGGGATCAACCTTGCAGGCGACACTCACAGCAACGAAGATCTATGTTTTGTTTGTTCTTTCTCTTACGAACGAACTGGGCAGTTTGTGTAGTGTTGTCTGGAATGACAAAGAGACTAAGCTTCATCTTCTGTCGTAATCGCAAGCAAACATTTGTTTAATGTAAGTTTAAAAATTAGAATGAACCATTTATCTATTGTGACATTGTTTCATTTCAAAAATTTGGTTAGGTTTATAGGTGAAATTGCGGATTATTGATGTGCCCATTAACGAGTAAAAAAATTCCAATAAAGTGATTGTTTTAAAATTAAACATATTAAAAAATCAATATCACCAATAAAATATGACTGTGTTACAAAAAGTGCCTAACTAATGTTGATATATGTAAGCGCAATGATATAGATAAAAAAGTAACAATAATACTAAAAATATTAGCATCATAACATTCATAACTGCAACCGCAACGTCTCAGACCAACACACAAATATCGAACACACCATTGGTTCTTCCGTACTCGGGCCCGTGTTGTGTTTACTTGTAGATTTTAATTTAGATTAAAAAGTATCCCCCCAACAGCGAGACGGCGCTCGGAGCGCTGATGCGTCCACTTTGCATGTCTTGTGACCAAGAAGTTATAACTTTTTAAATGATTCAAGATTTCGAGAAACCATCAGATCAACGATCGCTTTACATTCTATCCCGCAGTTTGAAACTCTACCTTCGTTAGGTGAAATGATTCTAAGGGCGGAAAAAATATTTCACATTTCTTCATTTCCTAACCGACTGTATATTTGATTCTTAGCACTATAAGATTTTGCTCTGATTTCAGGCAACGCTCTCCGCATCAGCATGCATGTTTTGACCAATTTATTGAAAACGTTCGAGAAAAAATATATTCAGTTTGGTTGTTAATATAAGGCTTCTAAGCAACCATACTTGCATTGTATTTGTGTGTGTAAGCTTACTCTCACTAAGATGTATGGTGGCGACATACCTGATAAAGCCTTTTCACGCCTTTTTTTAAACAGTGACAATCGTTGTGCTAATTACCTTAAAAAACCATCGACCAATGAAGTGCTCCGCATAATACAGGGGAAAATAATGCAATGATCCCAACCAAAGCGTGTCGGCATCGGTGCAGTCTGCTTTGTTGCAAACGGTAACCTTCTTTATCGCAACATCTTAATCTGCCCTTTTTAACACGTACTGAAATTCATCCATGAACTTGCTCTCTACCTCGGCTCTGCAAGCGATACCTTTCGGTTAGGGCAATGGCAACCATGCGACTGAATATCACAAAAGCCCCGATAGTAATCTGCCTGTAATGTGTGTATTTAAAAGCATCTCTAATATGATTCTCAATTTCACACTGGCTTTTGTCGGCAAATGGCTGGTCGCACGAATAATAAGAGTCGTTGGGTAGCAAATAATAGCCAGTAATAGCAAAGAACGATGAACCACATGCAGAAGTAAAGGTGCACACTGCTATCGTTTGCACCTTTGTGTGCGATCGCAATTGAAGGTTGAACTGAGTTCTTGGCGACATGATTTGCTTCTACAGCTCACATAGACCTTAAATAAAGTCCAAGTATTTGGTGGAGTTGTTTATGTGCTTGCGCTGTATATGTAATGAACCGTATGTCCTGACTGGGCTAAGACCCGATTAGATAGAATGGAGCAGGAATGTATCCAAGCAACCGGTATTGCCGAGGCATTACTTTGTTCTCGTGATGTACTTGTTACGTAAATTAAGTATCTGAATGCAGGTATGAGGACCGCGATTAGCGCAGCGATTAAGACGGCACAATTTTCTCCAGTCCGTATGCTGTTGGTTTAAAGTACAGGCAAATTATCGCTCTCAAAATCACTGAGCTGAGCACGGTCCTGCTTACTTGATGCAATAAGTGGAGAAAGTGTTACAACCTTATCTTCGAACCGACGTCCAAACAAAGCTACAACTACTCTCTTTTAAGATGGTTCTTTTATCGGTTTCTAAAAGTGTTCCTTGATTCTAAGTACACGTAATTACAATGCCCACGAAATCTATCCGATCTATACCTCGTTATGCGATGAGGTGTAGGTTAACGGTGTTTTTGAATCGCGAATCCGAGGAGAGGTATTTAAAATATTTGATAGTTTTGTCGCCTTTACGGGAGTCTAGGCGATTGTGCATGTTACACCTCGCAGTTGACAATTCTGAGGCTAAGGTTGGTCGGAATTGGTAATGCTCGATGAACTATCCAGTCTTCCTGGACGTGTAAATTCTGTAGTAGATAAGCATCACAAAGGCGTCAGAAATGTTTTGCTTCTGCGTGATTATAGACGGCGCTACGCGTAGTAGCGCTTTGCCCTGCTTTACCTCTACGGGAAGTATTTTAAATATTTGCGTGTTCCGTGAGATAAGTGTAACATAAATAAAACATACTCACGAGTCTAATATCCCGAAAGGGAGGCTTTACACGATCAGCTTCACATGAATAGAAAGAGATAAGCGATAAAGGTGTAAATCTCAAGGTGTAACAAAGAAAATAAGCTTCCATACGAAATGCATCTATTGCGTACGTTTGTGTGTGTGTGTGTGTGTGTTTGGATTCTTGAGGTAAAGAGAACGTACAGCGCTAAAGTTGTCCAAAGCGGCGTTCCCACGGAATACTCAGTTTAAGATTGAGATGAAAACAGTTCAGAGCATTTATGTATGTTGGCATGTTTTTGAACTCATTAGGTGAACATAAAATGTAGACAAAGCCATTATCCTCTTTTCCGTTTGTTTGGTTGATGTGCATCATTTGATCGAAAACTAGAGCAAAAGAAAGACATGTCAAGAATCAGATTCTTTATTTGCTTTTTCGTGTAATGTTTCCATTGCTAAACGATCTGAATCAAGTTTAATGAACAATGTAAAATCGTTCTTTGCGTACCTCAAATTAGTGCGATAAGAAGGCTAAATTAAATTGGGTTTTAAGACGTCTCATCACATTAGCCAATCCTTTCACGATTGTTTCCAAATCAATTATTAATTGATAAAATTATTTGATATACAGATTTCTCATATAGTAAATAAGTTTAAAAACATAAAGATCTAACGGTCGAAATGTTTCTTAGGAAAATATTTTGTCCTGATGTCATAGCATACTGTTGTGAGTTTTGTGATTTTAAAGTAAAATTTGTATAAGTCAAATTAAGAAATTAGGAATAGTGAATTTTATTTTGGATTCGAGAATTGAATATTTATTTTTAGTTATGTTTCACTATTTATCTTCACTATTTTAACGTATAAAATGTATCCAACTTTGGCATTACATTCCGTACAGAAATTGGATCAATCAGATTCAGTACATTTGGAACACATACACTGCGAAGCTTACAAATGCAATTATCGATATTCCTTGTTCATAATCCTCTTAACATGGAATTTCCTTTTACATGCTAAGCTATCTTTGTATTATTAAACACGGTTCTCTAGTTTGCATTTGTGCGGTAGAAAATTATGATCGTACAGCGACTCTATTTCATGGGCAAATTAGCTATTGAACTATCATCACTATATTTGTGATCGACAACAATGACCTGCACTTGCTCACGGTGTGTGGCGGTTAGTAGATGATACAGCACGCGGTCAGGGGTCGACCGGGATATTAGAAGCTGAAAGGGTTTGCCGAGGATCGAGGTCATTGAGCGCGGGCACAAAGCAATCATCATAAGTATTCGTTCATCGTTCTTAGCCAGCATGTTTGCCACTAGTACGTGAATACGTTAAGAGATACACGAACGATGTTGGTAAAATGATCATCGTACCAAACCGTTCAGCGCATGGCTTATGTCTCTTCTTATTATCCGATTGTTTATTTGCTTCCTGCTTGGACGTTTCTTGCTTTTTTTAAACACTGGAGCAAGCTTTCTTAGCTGAATGTTAAAATAGTAAAACAATATTCTTTACCATAAAAACCATAATCCAACATTTACCAACATTCTACAAAATAAAAAGCTATTTACAGATCCACATTCACTATTTAATTCAATTCAATTCAAGTTTATTCAAATTGTAAGTATGCATGTATAGCCCCCAAAACTTGTGCAAAGCGTGAATCTTTATGAAATACGATAAATATGCGTGAAACTTTTTAAAGTTTACTTACTTTATTTAATAAATGTAATGAATGTTCTTAACAACATACTAATATTTGTTTATTTATTTACTTGTCAATGCACAACAAGTGACAAAAAAGTGAATAGTTATGTGATAACCATTGCTCTGCGTTATTTTCACTGACCTCCTGAACATTGTTGATGGCGGTTTGACAGGTAAAACAGCAGGAATCGTTTATTATATGATTTAAAGCAGATCAGCAAACGGTACCAACCGACAGAGACATGCAATGCGATTGAGCCTCAAGCTGATATTCATCAATGTGAACGAACGGTCGTGTGGCAGAGTTTTGAACCAGTCGAAATGTTGTACGTTGGAAAGATCGATCCACCTAAAACATCTCCTGCTGATGTATTACAATGTTCTCGAGCATAAAGATAAATCATTGATAGTGAACATTTTTAAACAATATCAATATTTGTATTTGCAACCATTTTGCATTGCGGCTTATTAGATTGCTTAATGCATTTGGTATGTTTTTAAATGTATCTTTAGTGTCATAGTATCATAAACCTTTTTGCCATTTCAGTAATTTTGGTAAAAACCGTAAAGTACGAGCTCATGCTACTGTGCCGTGGCACAGTTTGTTCGAAGTTGCGTGTGAAAAGTGAGACAATTTCAATGACTGTTATTAAATAATTTTCGTGAAAGTTTCAAAGAATTCACACATTTCCAGGTTTCGAATTGAAGATCCAAAAGATAATCTCCATGCAGTATATGTTGCAAGTGGACAAGGCGGGTGTGTCGCTTCAAGTTAGTGGTTTCGCTTACGGTTTTGTACTGTTTTCGGGATAAAAATAAATGCAAAAACTGTAATTGATTCATAAATGCATGGCGTGCAGAAAATGGGAACAGGTTTTTGCTCTCTCTCATTCGCATTCGCGCACCGAACGACTCTTTTCGAATTTTCTTCTGCATAAGCTACCGAGTGCATCTCAATTGGTTTGAGCACATATTTGGAGTCTGATTCTTGCTTGGGTCGACGGATTGAGTTATTAACTTATTAAAATTTTCAACATTAACGAAGATCCAAGTGGCAGGCAATTTACTACACCTGAACCTGTGTCATTCACCAACCTATCACACGAAGCTTTAGCAAAAACTTGCTTGATGATTCTGTGTTTGTTCATCGGTATTCCAGCTAAGCAGATACATAAGAAATGAGCATTTCGTTGTCAAAAGTATTCCTGGCTTAATTCATGGAATCTCTTTATTTGAACTTCAAGCATAGTGAAAAATGGTTTGATGTTTTGGATTTGTTCTTCTTTTTTTTAAATAACAATGTACGTGGCCATGCTGGCTAATGCAGACTATCGAGATTTATGTATTACCACGATGCCGAAAATTCAGTACTTGCTACGGGGGGAAGGAGCTTACTAGGATTGAACCCACGACGAGCATGTTGTGAAGTCGTGTGAGTGGACGTTCCAAAGTACCGTTCTTATTTTTTATACATTTTGCTTAATTTATCATTTAGGCTGATGTTCGGATACTCATTAACTAGAGATGAATAGAGCTAAATTGGAGCTCAACCAAAATGTATGCCTAATTTTAATATGTTGCGTTGTTTGAAATATGTGCTACCTTTATGCTATTTTAGTTCCTTTCTTCGTCACTGTTCTCCAATATACAATATTGTGCAAATGTTTAACCACCATGAATTTTTGTGACGTTATAATCAAAGTATTTTTGTCTAGTTACACAAATCAACCTTAATTCTCTTCTAGTTAGAGTGGAAAGTTCTGCAATCCGCAAAGTCATTCAGGCAAAAAATATACTTTGCTAGAATACTCATTCCTATTTGCCAGGTTCTTTAATGCTCTATGATTGATTCGTTGCTGTGTGCTAAGGGGCCAAAATTTATGAGCCGTAAATCAGTGGAACCTGGACAAATAGACAGACTAAGTAGAAATAACTTTTTGCACCATTAGTTACGCTTGTCCTGTGCAGCGAAAAAGGGCTTAATGCAGGTTGAAGAACATCTAAACGGCTGAAAAATCGTGGGAAATTTTGAATTCAAGCAACACTCGCACATTTGCTCCGAAGCAAGAAAGAAACCCTTGGTACGGATGCTTCCGATTGCGACTATAAGGGCTAAAGGCTACAAGCATTGCTACTGTGCCTTCAAATAATCAGTAAAAAGGATGAATTTATCTGTTGATCTGTTTGACCGAAGAACCGTTGGCACAAAACCTATGGACTAGAATTATGGCAGTTCATAAAATATATCACGATGCAGCCAGGTACCCCGCCCGCAATGGCGTTGAAATATAAGCCAACGCAAAAAGCACTTCTTCCCCGTACTATATGATGAGCAACTTCCCATAGCCACACCATTAGATCAGTCAGTGTGCAAAAGTCTCAGGTACGTTTTTAATTGCGATTACACCAAAGACCATCCGAAGGTGGATTTTTTAAAGAGCAAGTTCTATAACGCTATTTTACGACCATCATTTGGGTCTGTAATTTACGTTGCAGCTTCGCGTAGAAACCATAAACCACATCCAATAATAGATACCACTAGTTCGTATCGAATCGTTTGCTTATTTTATTCGTTTTAATTGTGCATGTGCGCATCAGTGTATGGTGCGTCAGCTAGATCGAATATCTGTCTAACCGATCATCAGAGCATCTCCGAGTAAATCGAACTAAGTGATCCGTACGGCCTACAAGCGTAATGAGTTCATTGTTTTTTTAAAGACCTGGCACGCCGCTGTGCCATCTCGGGAATGCCACCAGTGCACGGTGTAAAGCAGAATCCCCTACATAAATTACAGCTCAATCGTAAAACTGTGAAAATTATTTAAATTAGTTTTACTTGCATCTCGCTCAACGGGTCCACGAGGTGACACTTTTGCATGGGTTAAAAGGTACAAGCGCTGCCCCTTCCGAACGCAATGAGACCGCCGTTCTGAAAACCGTTCAACAGATTGCCTTTGGCTGTTGTTTTACAAGTTGTTTTATCTTTGGTATGCTGTTTGTTCTTGCAGGAGCGATCGTCAAGATTGCGTACCTACGACGCGGTATAAACCTGTAACGTTATACAAGGCATTTAGCTCATTAGCAACCAGTGGTTGCGCATCATCTTTCGCTTTATAGGAGCAATGGGGTGTGTTTGCAGATGTGAACTATTTCTACGACGATGAACGGCACTAAATATGTCACCCATCACAACGCAGTTTCGTGCGGAGACATCTTATAATATGAGCAATTTTATTCGATTACCGTGTGCTACTGAACATGTCCTATTTATATGATTGCTTAGGTAGATTCTGCTTGCTATATGGTCACATTAAACTTTTGTGTGGCAGACACTACTGTATACTAAGACGCAACAGCCGGCTACTATTATTATTCACAACGATTAATTTATTCAATGCAACAATTAATTTTCATGATGCTAATATTATTTTTTTTTTGTTTATTTTGAAATTATTTAGTGGCTCGAAATAACTCTGGTAAATAAGTGATTTAATTTGTAACATTTTATAAGAGTCTTAATTATAGGAATTACAACTTTTAATAGGCAACTTCGGTTTAATAGGCAACAAAAATGGTGTCAAATGTGATACCTTCAACTAACTGATGATTTATTGCAACTTAATGAATATCAAATATGAACTGTTTGAAAAAAATATAAAATTGACATGTTATTATACATTACAACGAGAACCGAGTATACCCGCAATAAACCTAAATACACATGGAAGAAATGCCTGCGATCATAAATCTGTCATTACACGATGTATTGAAAATACGACCGAAGTGGTAAACGCTTGTTGAATTGTTTTATAGATGCAACAAAAAAATGTTTGATTTCATATGTTAAAAATTGTGAAGGTTTTCTTTTTTTGGCTGAACCACCGTTTGTCGGTCAAAGCCTGCCTGTACCACTTGTGAGGTTGGCATTCAATGACTTTTTGGATTACCCCTTATAATAGGATAGTCAGTCCTACGAATGGCAGCACGGTTTATTTGGGGCTTGAACCCATGACGGGCATGTTGTTAAGTCGTACGAATTGACGACTGTACCATGAGACCGTATACATATGTTAAAAATGTTTGGCTTAGCTGTTCATAATTTTGGGTAATTCAAGTCAAAACTGAATTTCAGAATATAATACATCGCTTTAAATAACAAATGTCACATACGATTGTCAAATGTAAGCAACTTATATTCAACGATCGTCAAACGTTTAAGTGTTTGTATATGATCCATCGCAAAATAATGTTTGAACAAATTCTGTAGTAACTTTTATTTTATTCATGCGTATTCGTGCAGGTACGTTTTTCCAAGAATCGTTCCAAGCGCTTAAGATTATTCATCATAGGTGTCAAAGGATTAACATTAAACAAGGTAAACCCAAAGCTTACATGTGAAAATATTTTCAAGTCAAGCCACCAGTCATTGCTCTGAAATTTTGACCTTTAAACTTTATTTCTGCTATAATGTAAACTGATCGTCGTGATTCAGTGAAAATAATTTCTTCTGTACCATACACTAAAATTTGATTACTTAGCGTTTAGATGGATCGATTACTTCTCTCTTACATTCTGTGGTCCGACTACGACTACGAATCCTTTGAACATGAGATGCTTATGTACGATACGTCAACAGCGCCAACCCATATAAACTTGAAGAAAAGCTATCAGTAGAACTCAGAAAAAGGGAACCGCATCAAATGTAAAGAGTGTCATAAGTTTTTGATTTTTATGTCCTTGTCCAAATAGAGTGCAATAAAACTCCAAACCTGGTACGATCGATTGGAAGAGTGTCACAAATGCGTGCAGACGGGGGAATCTCCCTCTTCTGACGCTGTAGACCACACGCATCGAATGTTGATCAGAACCATAATTTATTATAACAAAACACAAGACACCTTAAAAACCACCGATCTGGATGAGACATCAGGTATGCCGATCGAATACAATCAGGTTTAGCTATTCATTTCGATTGATCGTGAGCGTTAAGAGCGTAAAATACCTGATAGTAGTGTGATCCACGGGGTGTGACGATGTTTTGTCGTCACCCTTGTAAGGTAACATTTGTAGAAAGCTTGAATTTTTCCTGGGAAGAGAGGGCAAGGGAGAAGATGGAACTGGACACCAATGCTCTGATCTCTGATTTTTCCATCGTTGATCGATTTTTATTTCACCATTATCTTAGACGGAGATTTCATTTCCAGAGCTGAAATCCAAATACCAGCACCACTACATGTTTATTCTATAAATCTTGCTTTCTTGCTTTCGTTCCATAATCTTTTCCACCTTGGAGGCTACGCATTAAAAATGAAATCGGCATGAACATACCGTTCCACAGTATATACATTTAACATATTTTAATGAACATAAAGCATTTGACAACAATTTTGTTATAGGTGTATGGTATATATATATATATATACATATATAAATATATATACCATACACCTATAACAAAATTGTTGTCAATATATATATATATATATATATATATATATATATATATATATATATATATATATATATATATATATATATATATATATATATATATATATATATATATATATATATATTTATCGTTAACATTGCCATGCATTTAGAAACTTCAATTAAAATGTTATATGCTTCAACATAGTGCATGAGGAATTGTAAGTTTAAACGTTTTGTTATACTAGCTATTAATTTTGTTTCAAATTAAGCTTTCGATTTTCATACAAATATGACATGCATAATAACAATCATGTATTATCAGAAAATAAATCAGGTGTGTGTATTCCGATGCGTTTGATAGATCAGAAGAAAACGATGTAAAATACCAGTAGCACGGGCGCTCTTTAGCGAATAAAAATAACAAGAATATTTTCACAGCAACTGCTCATCGGGTATTAATGTCAAAGAGGCTGTTTGAATGATGGTATGGAATATATTATCAAAGTTTAATGACTATTAGCTCACCTAACGCAACACCAGACGCATGGAATAGATAGAAGTAACACCATCCATCCAGAAGATTACCATGAAGAAACCACGCATTTCGCTATCGGCAGTGGTGAGCGAAGATCGCTCCGGAATTTGTTCAGTTATAAGACCTCATCTGCTGCACCCGCCAAAAAGTAAAAGAAGCTCAAAACAGTAATGGCAAAGTAAGATCAAAGCCTTGCCTCATAACAGCCCTGCATAACTGCACGAAACGTGGATTATAGTGTAATAATAAATGCTTTTTGTATAATTTATGAGGTATTTAAATGGTAATATAACATTCATTTCATTGAATGGTGGGTGATCGAACCAGTTCTACGTTATAGATTGTAAAACATATAATGTTAGCCTACTATTGCAACTGGTCTGTAATTCAAAAGAGTTAAAATACCTACAATCTTGACTCATTGATACGAATCATTAAGTTTTATTTACCAGCTTGACTTATTGTGAAATTCGTTTAAGGTTTTATCATTGAATATTGCAATGGTTAATCCATCCAGAAGATTAACATGAAGAAACTACCAATTTCGCTATCGACATTTAAACGTGTTCAAAATATAAATTCAAACATATTGAATAATCTAAGTAATACATAACTACACCTCCTGGAAATAATTGCAAATCCTGTTGATCCATCTTGATATTATACACTGCGTTTGACCTGCCGTTTGTTATAGTTATTTAAGTTCTAGTTTTTAAACAAGGCTTGGAAAATATTCAAGGCTGCATATTTAGTCAATCACTTTATCCCAATAAACAGTTAAAATTTATTTTAATTGTTAACTAAACATAAATGATAATTATCTTTTCACAAACATACTTTCAAAACATATTGAAAAATTATTGATTTATTATTGATTTTTTTTCGATCTAGATTTTATAGGAACAGTTCAAAAAGGAAGTATTGCTTAAATGCTGGAGAATTAAATTGCTTTGAAGTATTCTTTTTACAGGAATCCACCATTCCAAAATGAGCGCAACAAAGAACGCATAAGAACGACATCACACAAAATATGCGCAAAAGTATTGAGAACGAAGCGAAACATTGCTACCGAGCATGCGTGTTAATTGTAATGGAGGCTATAAAAGCTTATTTCATATCACTCGGAAGTCCATCGTACGCGGGTATGTTTTCAATTACTTTGGTGATTCTAAAACCAAGCTTCACCACGCAGCTTTCAGGCGCGTATGGAACGAGTTTTATTTATTCTGTCCGAGTAATGCCGCTCCATTTCCGCTTTAAAACGCTTTCTTTCAAACGTTATGTTTATGTGCGAACGATATGTGTTGCATTGAACCACCTCTGGTATTGTGAATAGGAAATATCATTGTGACGATGGTGCTGTGATAAATTAAAAAATATTCAATCCAATACTACTTGAATCGGTGCTGTTTTGAAAGAGTGTTCTTGTGGCAGCTCTTGAGCTGATGTGTTAGACAAACTGGTCTGTTGTTTGTTTCGGCTACCGTTTACACCTTTGCTGGACATTTCCTCCGCGGGTGGAGTGTGTTCAATAATCCTAACGATCAACGGTTGTTCCATGTCAATGACATGAGCAAACGCATCGCTGTTAACGACTGGCAACTATACAAGTCATGTTTTATTTATGTATTTTATGTCCCTGTTTCACTGCACCGACAGCAACCTGATTCAACCTTTGCTTTGCTTCCTGTTTTGTTTCGTTCTTGCCTTTTCGGATGCATGTGACGATGTATGATATAAAAATCTGAATAGATCCGATTGATAGTCCTGAGCATATGGACAATTCTCGTGAAGAAAATAACTGAAATGAAATCAGAAATATCAAACCGTGACCATATTGACAAACATGTTGAACAGCTTTAGCTTTGTAATGCAAGTATCAACGAAAATTGAATGTGACGCCTTATACTTGTATTACTCTATGCTCTACTATACATTCTGATGATAGTTTAATCCATAAAATATGGTGAAATGTATTATTTGCAGAATTATTTGTCCTGCAAACTTTTTGTGTAGAAGTTTTTAGAATCACATTTACAGTAATTTTGTACAATCACACGTCTATGGAAAGCTACTTTTGTAACTTAAACATGCATATCAAAACTGCACAGGTGCGAACCAGTATGAAAATATCGGTAGCAGGTGAACTCTTACATGCATTCATGAATTAGCCGGATGGCTGGTCCAATACCACACGCACAGAACAGCTTATTGAAATTTATGATAAAAATATTCAAAGCAGTAATAGTTTTAAATTTATGAGCTCAACATAATCGCCCTCTGCAAAAAACGGGAGCTGCGAAATGGACTGCGGTTTAAATGTAGAATTTCGGCGTAATTACGCATGTAAATTTCACTTTCCGTAAACGTGTACCTAGCATCAAGAGTGCAAAAGCAATGCGGATCGAGGAGCCGTTGTCACGGAATGAAGTTTTCGAATAATCACGCTTCGCATTGTACAAAGTGTACAGTAAATGGCGATGCGAAAGAAAAGCAGAGCAGCATTTTATGTAAACTAAGTAGTGATTGCACATTTTATACGTTTTTAATGTACCTTGGTACCAGCATAAAACAAGAAAATGACCATCATTAAATGTAACAGGCTGAACCTGGAAGGCCGATGGCTAAAATGTGGTGGAACGCGATGAAAAACATCGTTCGTTGCGGTGTCTTCTTTGACTTCGGGGTAAGTTCGGTGCTGAGCTGCCGTTGAAAGTTGGTAGCAGCTCATGACGGTCGACACTCTTGGCCAGTTTTGGCTCTTATTTTGCACTGACATGTTATCACCGAAAATCTGTGTAATTTTGATACAACAACGCTTAAAGTGTTGCATCGAGCTTCCTGACTTCAGCAGCCATTCGTTCATTCATTCCTTCCCTTCGTCAGATCATTGCGGAGCAACTGTTGGCAATGAACTAACTGAATACAGCTGAGCCGAAATTCCGCTTGATAAAAAGAAACAGCCTAACTGCCGAAAATATTCCGCAACTCTTCTTCTTCCACTGACCTCACATTGATGCGCTGGGACGGAAGTAAACGAATGGAGGAAATAAGCAGCAATCAAAATCAAACCACATCATTAATTTCATATATAACTTCTTCAGGTCTTATGAACCCCGGAAAGCCCCAAAGGACAATTTCATCCTGTGAGGTCCTGCACCTGATACAGCCGTATTAGCGCTTTGCCAGAAAATGCTCCCTAATGTGTGAGAGATCGTTAATGCAGTTGAATGCATAGAACTTTTCAAGGATACGAATCCCTTTTCCAATGTAATTAGAGCGTGCCGAAAAGAATACAGGGGCTGAAGCTAAACTGCGCCGAAAAGGGCAAGTAAGGAAAGTTGCCTATGTGTGTGGTGTAATTTCTTTCCGAGGATCAAAGTTGTGGATGGTGATTATCACCGTATTTCTTTTGGTGCACTAGTTTTGGCCCGCTTGAGGTATCCAGTTTCCGGTACATTAGGAATTTTTATTTTTATTTTTCGGAGATGGCGTTCTGAACGTTCATGCTCTTTGATTGCCATAAATTAAGATATTCAACTTTTTTCAAGAGTCATTTAGTTTCAGAATCAAAAAGGCGAATGAGGCCAATCGGCTCAAAACTCTATAAAAAAGTTTTAGAATCGAAAGTTTTATTCAAACTCTTTCGATTTTAGATCACTTTTAACTTTTACATTACCATAACTAACATTGTTTAGCATCATTATGTTATCAATTAGGCAATCAAGTAAACAATTTTTGCAAGGAAGCAACATTATTTTCTTAGAATCGTACACGGTATTCAGTTCTTTGGATATGATAACTCTTAGATATAAGAAATACATTCTAGCATACCGAAACGGTGTATACGATTATTTGCCACACCCGTCAGTGCCGTATGAACAGATAAAAGCAACATGCTATAGTTACCCGATAGTGCTCCGACCTCATCGAGATCATTGTACAGAGTACCGGGCAACAAATCACTGTTGCAATGTTATTGCTTGATTTCACACTGTCCGTCTTTCTGACGCATTAGACCTGCGACTCGGCTTTCTTGTTCGAGACAGAAGGAATAAAAAGAGTAATTTTCTCATGGGAGAGTTTGAACATTTATTAACAAATTGTATCTGACATTAGAGTGCAGTGGATATTAATCGCTTATCATTTGTTTCTTGCTCTTGCATGTAGACTTACACTTTGCAAGATGTAGCTTCAATAGAACCTGGCTAAGAATTGGTTTTTACGATGACTTTTTGCTTGCCGTTGCTTTAACTTGTAATAGACATTGATAATTTAATGTTGAATAATGTAGACTGCAAGCCGCGCACTCTCGCAAATGACTGACAGTAACAATTACTGTGTAAGCAAATGTTTTCTGAGACGAATTGTTGTTTTAGGTTTTCTCAAAACACGTAAATACTTGCATACTTTTTTGTGTTTAGTAGGTGCTAGACCATATTATGTTTATAAGCTTCAATTCATTAAAAAATGCACAGTATTTTTGTTTGTAACATTAGTTCACGTTCTTCTCACCCCGAAGAATTAGCACCTGGACTCAATTTTTGCAGTCATCATAATTACAACTCTTCTTGCATTAAACACATCAGACTACTTCTTGCCAGATACAAAAGCTGCCATCAAAGAGCTGCGCAGGAGGAAATGGACACAGACTGATCAGTTATCTGATTTGCTTGGTCCAGCTTCACATACCAGTCATCTTAAACCAGTTACAAGCGCTGTGCAGAGCAAAGTTTAATTTAATTACAACTACAGTGGTAAGACCTTTTTGTTGAACGGAATGGTGCTGAAGATGAACATGAGATGTATGAAGTTTTGACAGATTATGATCGGTTCGCTCGGCAAGTTGATGGTAGTAGTCCATTTGGATGCCACGGTAAGCCAAGGCAAACCGTGTGCAGTTGATATCCAATACTGCTTCGAAATTGCTACTTCTCACTGAGGAAGCGAGGTATTGTCATGAACCGTTCCCTCTGCAAAAACGCAACACCCTAAGCAATCAAGACGGAACGACATTGCAAGCGATGTTTTGTGGCTATCTCATGCCACGGCTGCAAAGTTGCAAAACTCAAGTGACAAGCGCCAACTGCTGTTTGGAAGGCTCGAGCATGATAAGCCAAAGCGTCAAGTTGGTATGTTGGTTTGCGAGGTGTAAAAATAATGCTCTATAAGCGAAGACAGGCAGTCTATTCAGCCTGGCAGAGGTTACTGAATTGCTTAAGAGTTAGATGACGAAGTGTGTGACAAATCATATTAACGCTAGTAAACAAAATATTACAATAGCTGTTTATTGCGAAATGAAATATCGCATTATTAAAATAAAATTTAAATCAAACAACTTTCTTAAAGAAGTCATTTGTTTTGTTGCCGATATTATCGATATTAAAGATAGTTATTACAAGCAGACGCTACCAAAAATTTCATCCAGCTGTCGACTTGGAGAAGTATGTAACCTAAATTAACCGTAGCCACTTCTGCATGGTCATATATCCTTTGTTTACTTCCCAAACCAATCGTTTTGGACAGCAATATTTAAAAAAAAAGTTTAATAAAATTACCATTGATATCTACGAGAGATAAAAGAATAATGATATTATATAATGAAATTGACAAAATGTGAGTGCATTTGTATCGGTGAGTTGGGTTAAATTGACTTTATTTCATTAGACATATCAACACACACACATATATATATATATATATATATATATATATATATATATATATATATATATATATATATATATATATATATATATATATATATATATATATATATATATATATATATATATATATATATATATATATATATATATATATATATATATATATATATATTATTCATATATATACGATTAGTAAGAAACAACCATTGCCTACATCATTTTATTTTAAAGTCAAAAATGTTCAGCTTAATTGATTCCAAGAAATCTTATCCACTTTTTATACGGAAAGATATCAATCAAAATCAATGGCAACGTTTGGTATTTGGGTACATTAAATGGAGTTAATGTTTATTCTTATCTATTTTAATATTTATTCTTATTTCACATCGAAAATCTTCGTAATTTTCGTATTTATCGTATCATATCGTATCATATTTTTACAGATATTATTCATATTATTATTCATTGGATTTTATCAATGTACTGTTCTTGTAATATTAGATATTTGTTGTCTAAGTACGTATGAAATATAAGATGAAAAGTTTTCGAATAATTAAAAATGTTTTATTAGCAGCTGTTCATCAATGGTTGATAACAATTAAATTTATAAAGTTATAAAAATATTGATTCTTTTTGATAATCTTTATCAAATAAATGTATTAACGAGTGAAACATGGCTCGATAAATAAAAATCGGTCACGGTCATTGTACATCTCTTATTTCAGTGACTCGTCACGGGGCCGTTTGAAAGCTTGCGAGAATATTTACATAAAAATCATTGTACAATTATGCCGAAACTCGAACTCTAAACCATCCATCATTTCTCCAGACAGCGAACCGTGCATCCTATCGTCTGCGACGATAAATTGCTAAACAGCAATACAATTCTACGTATTTGATGACGATTAATCGTTGTCAATTTGTTATACGATTCACGAGCAAAATTTTTATTCTATCTTCTGGATCATACTGATTTTTTAAGGGTTTTTTTTATTGAAAACAGTCAAAGCTACCAATAAGTTAACCAGTTTTGTATGATTAGCAAGGAATTGGTTGGCAAAAAAAAGATGTACTCTTTCAAAGTGAAAACTATTCTAAAATTCTGCTAATACTACATTGCTTATTTCCCTGCGGTATATCTAGTTTGTGAATTTAAATATCTCTAAAATAGTGTTTAATGTTACCGAGCTAAAGCCTGTGAGCAGATTGTTGGTCAAACTTGTAAAAGAATCATTTTTCACCTCCTCAAAAACTAACCAATGATTGATATTTGTTGAACTATTCGCCCAGTCTCAGGATTTCACATCATTGTTTAACTGCCAGTTCACAGGGATGTTCACTACCCAAACAATCTGAATCGTATGTGTATCAATAGAAAACTATTTGAATTATGTTCAATCGAACACCTTCAAGCATCAAAAATGAATGTACCAAAAGCGAAACATAGCGTAAAGCAAATAGTTATTTTCCGCTGTGGAGCTGGGCGTGAACCATTTCATTCCAACGATGTACTCCGTGAAGGTGCGAAGACTCGCAAAGTTGTTCCAATATTCATCGACAAATGTCTTAATAACCACTTGACACGCACGAACGCTGCAACGTACATTCCGTCCGAGGAGGGTGTTGCGTTCCTCCTCTTTTTGATACCTATCCAAGTATTTGAGCTGGCTAATACTAGTGCTGCATTTCAGTCGAACACGCAACCATTTCGCACTTCTTACGATCGTTTTCCGAGCGGAGGTCATTAATCACCGCTATATTCGGGAGGTCTCCGATGGATGTATGTATGTTTTCTCACACTTGATCCACAAATCGTCCCTTTCCAGCTGCATAGAGCCTCGCATGGAGAAGGTTTTGTTGATAATCCAAAGAAGAAAAGCTCGCCACGAGGTGCATGTCAATGAGCGATAATTTGGTCGCCCTCTGATTGGTTCCGAGCGGTTAATCGGGTATTGATTAATCAATCACGGTGACCTCGTTGAGGTCATGCCGCTCCAAGTGGCGTTGAAGCTCTGAAACGATCTATCAATTAAAACAAATTGATGATTTCCCCATCCAGCATAGATCATCAAACAGTTCGAGTCCATGCTTTAGGCTGTCTGGACTGCTTATCAGTGACCTGAGCCTAATCGCTGGCGAGCATCGTTTGAGCTGCCAGATTGCAGACGGGGACAGGTGGTTTTGCGTGCAGGTGAATTGTTTTGTTTTTATTTTGAAGCTTATCGCTGTCATTCGGGGCAACACATGCATCATGCAAACCAAATGTTTCTACAAGAGCCTACTTCCCGCTTGATACAGAAAGTATTTGAACGCGTGCAGTTACGAATGCCAGAAATCCCCGAACCGAGCACTGCTAAACCATTTGATCCTCACGATTATTAATCACTGTCAGCTGCCTCGGGGACTATCCAATCAGTGTCTAATTCAGGAACTCGGCATACACAATGCTCAATATGGATTCTTGCTTTTCCTATGCCTTTCTTGATGCGCAGCCATAGAGTTCCACGTAAGGATCTGACCGCGATCGTTTCAAAATCGAGGTGTTTTTGTACACGAATAAACACGTCCTCCCAGAAACCTTTCTACATGAGTAGTGATTGCTCTGTGCCTCTGTGACCAAGACGATTGACCCTCTGAATGATCTGAATTTACAAACCGATTTCTGTGTTTCTCAGGCTCTGTCGATCCCGCAACGCCCCCGTCGGGCGGTTTCCACCATTTATGGGCTGCTCGTGGCTATGCCGTCTTTACATTCAACCTGCTATGCGTGAAGACACTATAGATTCTTCATATTTATCATTAACCTTCGGGCGCAAAATACGTCACATATGCGATGATCGGGCTGATATTGCCAGTCCAGCACACGCCGTTACCTTATGTTTCATTGCCATTTGCCTTGGCTTAGACAACGTCCCCATCTTGTACGATGGCTACAGGCAATCCAATTTCGCTCCCAGCTAGGAAGATGAATGAGATCCGAATAGAAATGCCTATCAAAATATTTTCGTTGAAGCTTTTCTCTTTGTTGATATTGAGGGGTTTGTGAAACGAAAACATAGTTGTAGTCAAACCAGGTAGGGTGAGGGAGAAACTCAACTCAATTTCTTCATTGCTCCTTCGGTTTCCTCTCAACAGGGAGTCGAAGCTGGAACAACGAGCAAAAGAGGTGTTCAGTGAGCGTGTGCTTTGTGTCTATCATTATTCAATGGGAAAGGGCGAAGGTGATCGTGGCTGAAAAACGAATGAACCATGCGCCAGAGTGTCTCATTAACATAATTTTGTTTCAACGTTCCCTTTAATTATGAGATTAACGTTCTAGCATGTGTGAAAATTGATATATCTCGGGCATTTTTTCATGGAGTGGATTACAATAAAGTCAATGCTCCTCAAACATCTAAACTGTATCATGATTAGATTCACACATTCTTATTTAATGTGATGATCACATTCTTATAGAATTAAAACTTTAAAAAAGTAATTACTAACATTGGAAGGTAAAACAAGTTATGAATGAATTATTGAAGTGCAACTAAAAGCAATATACTTTTGATGTATGTGTATGTGAATTAATTTATTTATACATATATAAAATAATATTACTTTTGGAAAACACCCTATTTTTCAATTTTACACTTGAAATATTAAGAAAACATATGCATTATTTTTTGCTTTTTCTGGATCAGAATGTTTTAAGAATAAAGCGAAATAAACAAAGAAAAAATTGTCAAACTTTTTAGAACAGCACGTTATTTTTTTTTCAAACTACCCGATCACTCATAACATTCTTATCATGCATCGATTAAATATATGACTCTTTATATGCGGTCAAATTCATGCGCATTCAGACCAGTCATCGAGATTATCTGTCATGCCAACAACTCTGCTCCTTTTCTGGCTTGAACATCTTTATCCTTGACCTACTCCACCAGGCTCATGTGGCAAATCTTGCTGATTAAAAAGCGCAACATTTTCTCATAACTTCAACAATTCAATTATTGATTTTGATACACAAATTATAGAAAATTAACGTCAAATGAATCAATCGCAAAGCCGAACGATGACTGACTTGCCAGAGGCATTTATATGATACTGGAACGATTAGATTCAAAATAGGCAACCGCGTAGACACAAGGAGAACATAATGGAAGTGTTAAGAGTGGAAGCACCCCCGTGTGCCACGAAGAGAGGGCAAAAGACCTCGATCATCGTTCAAAGTGGATAAGTGAAGGAAAAAAAACTGAAGATAATAGTTGTCAAATATTTTTCAATAAAATTCAACACATCTATCGAGCAAGCAGAGATTCAATCCTTTGTTCGTGGTCTCAAATTTTGGGCTATGCTCTTTTTTTAAACGCCTTTCATCCGATGTAAGCGTCCATCACATCAATAGCAATACCAACAGCTCAAACATCATCATCATTTTACGCCAACATGCTTCGATCGTCTATCAGCAGGCAAAAATGGCTACACTCTTCAACCAAACAATTCAAATGTAGCATCGACAGTCGTTGCTAGTTTGAGCGTTTCTAACGGCAGGACTGGAAGATGGCTCGTCACCTCTCTTCTTCTATCCATCTCCTCGCTCACATCCTTAATACTCTCACCATGAAAGAATGAGAGGAAAATTGGAGTAAATCCTATTGTAAACGTCTTGTATATTTTGGAACAGTTTCACTTGATCCGTGTGCCAAGTTTCGACAGTTCAGTCCAGGGCTTTGATCAAAGATGATCCACAGTAACGGTTGTCGATCGCCTTCCAAAATTTTCGAGAGGACTGCAAGCTCGTCTTAGTGTCGATCAACGAGCGGCAGCTAGTGAACGATGATCTATTTCTGTGGCTCGGATCGAAGCTTCGCGCATTTTTCAGAGGGAACATTTTCAAGTGTTCATTTCAGACGATGAGATTTCAATTAGTTGATCAGTTCGTTCATGAAGAGTTATATGAGCTAGCAAGAGAGAGCGTGATAGATGTCGACCGCGTGGTTCAAGAGTGACGTACCGTAAGCAACTTGATGAACTGTAAGAGCTCTTCTATTCTTTTCTATCTGCGTGTTCGGTCGGAAAAATCAAAGCAAAGAAACAATAAATTGCAGAATGAAATGCATGAACTCATCTACTCGTACTTAAAGTCGTTTTTATTGAACAACTTTTTTAATCACAACAGAGTACACGAGTTGTATACCTTTACGCTACGCATTAAAAAAAAATTATGCAGTACTCTGTATTAATATTTTTTTAATTGGTCTGTTTTGTAAGAATTTAGTGAGCTAGTTTAAGTTTACTGTTTTCATACTTTAGTCAAACAACCATTGTACAAAACTATTGTTCATAGGTAATCTGCAGGAAAACTTATGTTATTGCATGTTTGTTTTCAGTATATTTACTAGATAAGCACAACACTACAATTCGAATATCATCTAATTACCTCAAAACAACATGTCATTGCTTAAAAATGATTCTGTTTTGCAACCAGACAGACAAACAAAATTAAAAGGTAAGATCTGACTACCTTTAAAAACGATGATATGTAATATACATTATTTTTGTGTAGCGTCTAGCGTGGAATGAGAAATGCAGTGCTTCGGATGGCAAAGATCAAGTAGGATGGCAGCAATCTAGATCTCCTCTGTGCATTAATGGCTGTATGTTCGAGTTGCCTTTTATCCATCCTTGGCTTGTATAAAGCTATAGCGTTTTAATTCCCTTGCAGTAAAAAAATATCCCACATCTTTGAATCGTCATAATCTCCTTTGAACTGCAGTACATTACGTCTTGTGCTTCCCTTTCCGGAAACGGTACCTGCGGTTAAATTGATCCTTTAGTTATTTGAAGCAAGAATTAATGCCTTGTTTCCGTTGGACGGGATGCTTCTTAGGACGACGAGCAGCAGTGGCAAAAAAGACTGTTGATGTAAATTAATAAATTGATGTCTCTATAGAACATCCAAAAACCGTAGCACAAATTCCGCAGGGGTAATCCAGAATTCTGTTATAGAAGGGAGCAAACAGAAAAAGAACAACCAAATCAACCAAACCGGAATGAAAACAAAACTAACGACCGTAGTAACAGAGGTGTAGATGGAAACGAAAAGGAAAGGACATAATTGCTGCAATTTTTAATGCGCTTTAATCTTTTAGAAACCGTTTCATGGTCCTAATATTACAGTGGTGCAGACATCCTATCAAAGTATCAACTTAAAGTCCTTCCTTTGTACTGGTTGACTTTTCTTAGTTGACTTTTAACGTTCGTCTATAATCGCTCTGTTGAGCGTAAATAAATGTGAAACAAATGAGACATTGCATGCTATAAACAGATTACCACCAAATTATTATTTTTAAATCTCAATGATTTCCGTTAGGGTTTGATAGCTTTCCTCGAGCTCCACATATACAGGGTGTTCGAGATAAATTTGACAGTTTCTGAGGAGATTTTTTTTAATCAAATTTATGTTAAATATTAAAAAAAAAATATTTTTGTACAAAGTTTAGCTTACCATGTTTGCCGCATTTTTTATTCGAAGTACCCCCCATCCGCGTCGATGGCCGCCTGCACCCGCTTCCGGAACCGCGCGCAAGCCCGGACAACCATGTCTCAGGGGATGGCCGCAAACACGGCCTTTATTCTGGCCACCAGCTCCGCTTTGGTATTGCAGGACGCCCTGTTGGTGTCCGGCTCAACTGTGCCCCACACAAAATATTCCATAGGATTAAGGTCAGGGGAGTTGGGTGGCCAAACGTCGGTGCTGGTGTACCGGTCAAAATTGGCAGTGAGCCATTGGCGTGTTTTTACGGCCGTATGGCATGGTGCAGAATCCTGCTGCCAAAAATACGGCCGCCTATTGGCCACCGTCTCAATCCAGTATTGTTTTTACGGTGTTCAGCGAACACACCGCCGCCTTCCGAATTTCGGCATTCGTATGGCCGGCACGAACCATCATAACACACGTTACGCGCTTGTACAATTCGGACGGGTTCCACATATTTACGGAGCTAGACATTTTTTTCACTTGTTCGCACAACTTTTAGCAATCGAATGGCATATCAATCATTTCGATACGTCAACTCAACCCTGAGATATAAACCCAAAGGCCAGGTGTCAAATTTATCTCGAACACCCTGTATACACCCCGTATATATATATATATATATATATATATATATATATATATATATATATATATATATATATATATATATATACTATCCAAATATTTCCAATGTTATGTGTTATGTTATGAGTTATGTCCAATGATGGCACTTATTGTACAACTTTTGTTTAATTTTTATTTAAATTTTGTCCAAACAAAATTTTATAACATAAAGCACAAGGAACTATTTCAATTCAATTTTAGAATGTTTTTTTACGAAAAAAAGAACGGAGAAATTGGATTGTTTCATTTCCACATATTATGAAATTTACCTTTCCTTAAGGTAACTTAATTTATTTCCCATTAAAAAGTCAACATATCGCTGCCCTCATAAAGAATGCTACATCGATCCCCGACAACCATTCAGGTGACATCGTAACTCATATCAAATTTATGGCTTTTTCTTCATGTTTTGTTGACTCTATATCTATATCGGGGAACATTGAACAATGTTAAAAGAGGTTGGGTAAAGATTTATTTTGTGTTGATTTTTTTATGCCCCTTCGATAGATATCTCACACAATAAAGTAAATCAGGACAAAGGTTCCAAACATTAAAAAGACGAGTGCTAAAAAAGAGAGTATTAATTACAATCGACCACTCAAGGGCATAGCAATGGGAAACAATTGTTAGATCGTAACGATGAGAAACTGCTTTTGAATTTTTTCAACATTGATCTTTACAATAATGTTACGAAAATATAATGTTAGAGATAGCCATTTTAATCAATAAGAATATTCTTGTTCTAACAGTACAAAAACATCACTTATTTTTTAACTAGTAGAAAGAACAATTAATGACATGGATAGTTGAAGTGATTGTTCCTATCAAATAATCAACTGCACGTTTACTTTTACAATTGGCACATGGGTCCCGTAGTACGGTCGTCAACTCGTACGACTTCATAACATGCCCAAGTCTCGTCAGTGGTTCAAGTCTCGCATGGACCGGCACCTCGTCCCCCTTACTGTGACTATCTGGCTGCGTGATAATAAAAGGCATCCAAAATACATGATAGCATTAGATCATTTTGTAAGTCTGTGTGTCAAAGATTTGTCTAAATAATTAGTCTAGCCAGCTATCAGAATACGAACAGAGAATAGTGTATGTCCTTTGTACAACAACAGCATCATTGGAACACATAATGTTGTGCTGTTGAGAAAATATCTCTTTAGTTTCACTAATAAACGACATGTACGAATGTCTTAGGTTTTCGAGCACCTGATGAAATTTATGGTTTCAAGTTTAGCCAAGTCATAACGTAGTACGGCTTATCTTAACTCAGATCGGACCGAAACATTTCATTACACACTGACTTCAGAGAAAAGGCAAATCGAAAAAAAAACTATTTGACTTTTTTATCGACATAATCTTATTGAAATTAAGATCGACACCCTCAGATGCTGTTACATTTTCATGCGAGCTGTTCTTCAGAGAATTGGTGTTGGGTGGGATTGTTAGATTTTTGTTTATTCAACAATGGCAGTTCATACAGGATGTTTTGCTTAAATGGAGACTATATTTACAAGATATCAATTTTATAGGTTAAGCAATACGGTAAATCGTATGAGTCCCATATTTAGAACAAAACTTTTGTGTGACTGCGTTTTCGTTTCAACATTTATCGGAAAGCTTGGAAAGTTTCGTTCGAAAAGCCATCATTAATCAAATTATTTCAGCTACCAAAACAACCAGCAAGACGGATCGGTCTACAGGGACGTTTTCATGCATTTGCCCAAGGTGCGCAATGAACAATAACCTTGACAAAATGCAATCAAAACACGACTCTACCGACCGCAACAATTTTGGCACGACACATTTTAGGGTAGTGTTTTCCTTGCATGAACATTTAAAAAATCAGCCACTTTGTCTACCGTTATCATGGCGGTGCAATGGCTCATCAGCATGGCACAGTTGGAAGCTACCGGAGCAAATCCCAGGCCAAAAGATCGTTAACACTGCGCACACCTTGTTGATCGTTCCTGGAATGAGCTGCAGGACGAACAATTTAAACGGTATTCAATCGATTGCCATCCTTGGTAACGGAAAAACCCTATAGGGGTCCGGCATTGTTTAGAATGAAGCAGTCGAAAGTGTTGCCTCTGTTCTCTTTTTCTTGCTCTTCTTGGTGCACCCCTTCGGACGCAACCACCGCTACCTTCGGGTCAAGTTCCGTGCGTTCAAGACTGGAGAATATAAGTTCAAGACGACACTCCAGTTTGAATTCAGTTCGAACGGGCCTGCTTGGGTCGTGAGACCAAAAGAACATAAAGATCAATATATCACCTCGAAAAATCATCTCTCGAACGCATTACCATGTAGCACCTATAATTCCAAATATTCTCTTGTCACCTTCGTGCAAACTTCGCTTCCCCCAAAAGGTGTTATACCTCGACCCGAATGCTCCTCTTTTGATCCTCATGCAGTTTCCTTACTTTTGGTGTTTGTTCGACATGCTCCAGGAATATTTCTACTGGCTACCATTCTGGAGGATGGCAGTGCGCAACAAGGCACCAACAGCGTAAGGTCGCCTGGAATGCACTCATCCATGAGCTTCTGATCGAGAGCTGCTTGCCTGCTAGTCTGCACGTATTTTTATTATATTTTTATTCACCCCAAGACGTGCCAAACGAGCCAAGTGTGCGATTTAACGAGTCGATAGCGCAGCTAAATGACCTTTTTGCTAAAACAACACCTCCCTATACCGAATGCCACAATCCGTGCTCACCCAATCGCTGGATCGAAGATCGAGAAAAATTCTGCCACAAGCTTCACACCGATCGAATGCTCTTTGAAGTTATGTGCTTAAGATATGGCTTCCACAGCCGAGTAAATTTTCACGGAAGATGCAACAGTAAACAAACAAAAATGAAAGCAAATGCAAAGCACGGAGCTAACTTGAAGATCAAATCAGTGGAAGAGTTTTCGGTAACCCGCTGCCTCCAGAGAGATATTTTAAGGTTATGTTAACAACAAAAAAACAAGCAAGATTGTTTTTTCTAGATATGGAGCAAGGTGATCATATAACTCGAATGCTTGAAAATCCAGTCCACTTGAGTAGAAACGTAGCATCCACAATCTGTAAATTATGAGCTTTTGAACGATATATAAACGATGCCTATGGTCAAATGGCCGGCAATATATTCAAATGATTCAAAACTGTTGGTGTCATTGACATTGCTGTTCAAATAATTTGCAAAGGAAACATATTCAACAGTATGATTTATTATTTAGAAAATGCTTCATAACACACCTTGTTCCTTGGAAAATACGCCCTAAAGTTGATTTCAATAATTAAACATTTTGCTTCAGAATTATTTGTATTTCATTCTCCTGTTTCAAATTTTTCATACTTTCTGTGAACAACTTTGGATACTAAACTATCTGCATTACCTGTTCAATTGTTTAAATATGTTGCAGTGTGTTATTTACTATTAACATCAAAACCACAAAACCTCCGTCAACTTCATCATTCAAACTAACTGTACTCTTTTGAATGCATGCAGTAGGACTCCATCCTCTATTAATGCATTCACTCTACGGCCAAGCGTCTAACGAACCTCATTTGCAGTTGTTTGTTTTAATTTAAAGTTCAATAATATCACTATTAGCATATTGCTGAATCAAGCAAGCTGCTGTGCGATCAATTGGTCGTTTATCGCTACACTGATTTGGGTTTAATTTTAGCTTCGTGCAATCGATACTGCAACGATGCAGTGTCCTTACCTTCATTATGTACGAAAGACGGTATGGCAACACTAGCCAATTTCGTAATTATCGCCAAGTACCAACCCGTTGCGATATACGGAAATGTAGCAATTGCGAGACTGCGACAAAGCCAACTGTAAAGCGTGTACCTTTGATTCCGATTTTCTAAACGCCCCCAGAGGACTCCTAGGTGCTTCGCGGGATTATTTATATTACGTACACTTGAAGTGACACTTTAGCTCGCAGTGCGCCAGTTTTGCACAACGAGCTGAGTTCAACCGGAGTCAAACTAAATCGAGCATAAATCCTATTCCTAAATCATCCAATTAAACAATCATAAAAAGTGAACGGATTGGAGCGCTCAAACCCGCGCAAATCGTGAGGATGATTACTCTTGAAATTTTATGTCGAGTGTTTTGCGTCGGTGACGTTCCAAGAGTTGCTAACAAAATCTGAGCAACCCCTTTTGCCGTGGGAGCGCTTAACGACAGCTGATGACAGTTTAATCTCAAATATAGAGTCTTGTGCTAGAGATGCAGCCAAAGCGCACGTTGTCGGCCGGACGTCTGGTTTGCTCTCATTCCAACGACGATGAAACTGGAATCAATTCGCCGAACAAGCTCGAACAGCTTCGCTTCTCCATGCCCAGGACAATATTTGCCTCGCACTTCTTCCGAACGGTTTATTCGTCGACGGTGAAGAAGCAGGCCCAAAAGCAACCCCCGACACACCCTTACAATAGAAAATTGCTGCTCCATCAAAAGTGTTTTGAAATTGCTGTTCAAGTACCTTAAAACGTGCCTGTCAAGGTACAAGTTCATCGAACATCTTTAGCCACCCATGTGCGTCGATCGTAGATTCAACACCTCACAACATTCCATTTACTAGCTTCGTCACCCTGGGAAGCTTCGATATGTAAACTTCAATTCAATTGACGAATTCTCGGTATAGCACCACAGTTGTTCAACAACCAACAAATTAACCTTTCATTCTCCTATTGTTATCGCTAAATGAGCTATAAAAAAGGTTTGATAGTTTAACCCTTGTTTTCCTCCCATTATAATAACATACGGCCAGACATTCACGGAATAGGTGGGCCTTCTTTTGATTAATCAGCTTTACGAAGCAAACTGTTGCATGTAATGAAAACCATATTTATAACATACATCTCCTGATGGCCGTAAATGAATTTTGGCAATACAACGAAAGCTCAGCTGGGATGTGAAGTATATAGTTGAACAAATGATTAATTTATCCGAAATTTTCTTCAATGTCCAATTACATCATGAGTTGAACTTATTTGAATAAACTATGCATTATGATGTGACAACTCATATATAAATTGTATCTGCAATCTGAAGCGACTTAACAGTTCACCCAGTTTGAAAATATGAGTATATATTTTCTAATAAATGGCATCTTCTCATTTGGGTCATAAGTGTGCAGGTGCTTTCAAGACATGCTACAAACTTGTCTTTCAAATTGCTGAATAATGTGAGAAAAAGAGAATGTGTATTATGCAAATATTACCTTCTCACTTTTAGCATTTAACAACTTTAAGAGACATTTTCATTTATTTGTAGAAAAACGGTAGAATGGGAACTATATGAGTGTATTTGTGACCATTTATTTTAGCCATGATTCGAATTCAAATCGTAGCAATGATTTGTCTAGTTTTCACTCTCAATCTCTCTCTCTCTCTCTCTCTCTCTCTCTCTCTCTCTCTCTCTCTCTCTCTCTCTCTCTCTCTCTCTCTCTCTCTCTCTCTCTCTCTCTCTCTCTCGCTTGCTCGCTCTATCGTACTGAGTACATTCTACAGCTTCGCTGGCAAGATTGATATATTTCAATAAACTTTTCTGATGACACATTTCTTTGCTTTAAATACTTTTCAATAATGGCCATTTTTAATAAAGGTTAAACTGCTTCAGCCAAATTGCCTGATGTTGTATTTTATATTTGGTTTGGCGTTCTTATATTTTTTCAAATCTTTTGTAGACATTTCAGTAAAAAAAAAAGTTCACTAAATCATGCATCTTTCGACTGCGTGCGATCCAAATATTTCCTTTGAGCTAGTGTTTTTCTCTTTTTCTATTTGCGTCAATGCAATCGACATAATTTTATGGACGGTTGAAACGCACTGATATTGTTCCAAATGAAATGACAGGCGGTGAAAACTAAGCATGAGTTATTTCTGTTTAATCATTTGATCTCAACAAAAGTGTAAAAAGTAAAACTGTTCTGTCATTCATTTCTTTGTGCCGGCCTTTCCGCCTTCCTCACAGGAGGTTAAAAAATCAACACACTACAGATTGAAAAAAAAAAATCAGCGGGAGCGTGAATTTTGCGCCTCAGTAGTTGTTGGAAGAATTTGTTATGCGTAAAATCCCATAGCTCTATTGCTCATCGAAACGAGCTGATTCCAAGCATACGGCATAACGCATAGGGCACAAAACAGAACAGCAAAGACAGAGAAAGAAGAACCATACAATTTTCCTTAGGCACTGAGGTCCTAAAACGTCCAATTTGGAAAGTTTCGTTCAAACGAAAATGATTGATGCGAGTTCTGAGCAACCAGACTAGGCGGTCAAACGAACGTAACCGTAGCGTTTTGTCAACTCAAAATCAAGCCCCTTTTGCGATACATTATAGAGCGATGATCAAAAAGGCTCACCACCCGGTGCTAGGCCTAAAGCTGGAACCGATTGGGCATCCGGATTGGAATGGTACGGATCGACGAACTACAGTTGACTGGTGTGTTAAAGAGATTAGCTTGGAAGGGAACGATTTGTCTAGTTCATGCGATGTTGCATGGGTACCGAGAAAGGCAAACCGTGATCAAACGGATCAAACACTCTGATCATGAGTCTACTGTCAATGGCAATGATGGATCGCCGCTCACTGTTGAGTTGTGGAAGCGAAAATTTGCTAATACAACATACGGACTGATAGATCAATAATACAAAAAAACGCAATGAATGACGTTCGAGCACGGATTAGCGAAACAACAGCTATTTGGTAAAATGTATTGCAATTTAATTTCAGAGTAATAACAACTGAAACTTTGGCACACCTGCATTTTTCTAACAACCGAATTTCAAGAGAGTGCATACAGTCTTGTTGCATTTTGTTTCAATTGTTGAAAAATTGTTACCTAAAAACCAGAAATTCTAGAATTCAATATAATCTTAACATTAACTGCAATACATTAAACTTGTTTTATGATTATACAACAATACCTGATACTAGCCAGAGGTCCCTCGTGCTCTAAATTCCATAATCCTTCAGTTCTGCAAATTTAAAACATTAAGCAATTAACAAAAACATATTTTGATCTTGAAAGGTTATGATAAAGTTTTAATTGTGGCACATTCGTCAACTTGCCAAATTGTACAACAGGCCCGCCATGGATTCAAACCCCGAATGGAAAGTGTCCCCATACGTTCTGCCATAAGTAATCAATTAGTCACTGACATTCAAGCCCATTGGTGGTACAGGCAGGCCTTGAACGACAACGTTTTTGGGTAAAAAAGAAGGATCGATATCATAAGTAAAAACCAATAAAAACGATCTTAATGTTATTATTAAACCGATAAAATTGTGTTTGATCTAACATACAAGGGATCACCGTTTGTAGCATGAAATTTGTGTTTTTCGTTATGACATGTGCTCTGATACCGTTTGTTTTTAAATATCCTCTTCATCGCGCCATTTCACCTTTACAATAGCGAGGGTATATGATCAGCCGAATAATAATGGAAAGAAACACTTGGCCGTTCTTACGAATATTTAAAAAAAAAAAACAATTGAAACAAACAAGCTTAACACAACGTATTCAATTTATCAATTAAAATGAAACAAAACGATGTGGATCATTCTGGTTAACAAATCCTTGATTCGTATATATTTTTAATATTTCTATATGCTTCATCAACACCTGGTAGAATCAGTTTCGTGAAACTCTGACTGGTTTTTCGCACACGTTCCATAAGACTAGCATGTATATCACCTTCTCACAACACAACTATCTTTATTCTATCACAATACACTAAATGCCGCAATATGAACGGGGAAGAGACCACCGACAGTAAATCAAATCGTAAAAATTTAATTAACTTGCTCATTTCATTAGAGAGTAATTAAAATTGATCTTATAGCTGGTCGCGCCCGCGCCAACGCAACGATCGAAGCACATGTGTATGCAAGTGCTGAATAGGACCGCATGAGATTGGATCAATTCTGCAGAGAAAGCTCCCCAACAGTCATCAGTACAGTATCATACAGTCGAATGGGTGATAGTCCTCGCTCGTGCCAGCCCAGTGCATCCATCAGGTTCCAGCTCTCACTACTGTCCGTTAGCTGTTTCATCTTGATCAGCGGCCAGAGACGCGAGTAGGTATAGCCAACTGGAATATAATGCAGTTATTAAAGCAACATCGTACATTCGTACATATTGCCCTCAAAGAAGTCTCCTTGATAAATGCAAGTATACATGAGTCGATGCACATCTTCCACACGGCAAAACCAACGATGAACAGTGACCATGCTGATGAGATTCACTTACTCGTTCCGTGAGCACAGCACAGCATGTGAGTGCATGGGGTTATGATTTAAAATGTCAAAGTTGAGTGACGCTGTAACTTTACCAAGACAACGACGAACACTGAAAAGAAGACGCTGATTATTAGTTTAAGATAAAGCAAATGTCACTAAATCATTCAAAAATGAAAGAATCAACATGTGAACCAGTCACATATTGTTCTATGTCACACATTGGTAATATTTTAACATTACCAATTGCTGAACTGATTAGATAAAAACAATACATAACGATAGCTTCGAAATCCTAAACAATAAAATGTTTAATTAATAGATTTACTATTCTATTAACAATTTTTACATATTCTGGGGGGCTCTAATTCTATTTTAAAATTACTATACATGTTGTTAAGTTTTTAGTCGTATTATTTGAATGTATTCATCCTGTATATGTTGTACTTTTAATACTATTATATTAAATTTTATTTCTTTTTACGTACATTCACTAAGATCATTTATTATCTAGCATTATATGTTTAATATTTTGATTTTTTCATTACCTCAATTAGTTCATTCAGTTCTGTTGTTCTGTTTATTTGGTATGAGAGTATTTGCAGCAGTTTGTAAACCTTTTTTAAGTTTAACCGTTTCATAAATACACACAATGAAATTAAATGTTTCACTCTATGGTTTTATTTCAGCTACTATTACTATTTCTCAGATTTCTTTCTGGTATTTCTCAGATGTCATTTTTCCAATAAGCTCGACGTTTGCCATTACAGTCATGCTACAATTTAACCTATCTTATATGTTTTATTATTATGCTTCAAATTATGTATGCTTTGTCTTGTTAGCTGCTAAATATTACTTAAAAGAAAAAGAGTTTTTCATACAGTTTTCATATGACTGAAATCGCAAATATAATAAGAAACATGATACTAGTTTTAACGACCAATACCCAATACCAATACCAATCCCAAATGCAAATTTAGTTATTCATAATACGTTCCACGGTTTACAGAAAACAATTTTGAAACTTGATTTATTTTAAGTTGCGCTTATTTTAATGCAAACATTCATACAAAGGAGCACACCAATTCAAAACATCGACTTTACCGATGTCGCTGGTAGTATCATTTAAATCGAAGCAATTCAGAAAATTCAACTGGTTCCTAGGGCTGTGGTCGGGCATATCATTGGATTAAATTTAAGAATGTGATGAATGGAAAACTGATCTTCGGCACGTTCTACGAGTGTCATCGATCTTTCGTAAGAAAGAACTTCCATTTCATCAATCGAAACTACTTTGCATACAATGCCCGATTGGACAGAAGGGCGGTGAATATGTGGCTGAACCATAAATTATATAACTTCTTATTATTGGTTATTAAACGTTGTTTCACATTCAAATGCATTCGAGTCGACACATGAAACGGTGTTGAATGCATCACGTACCACGCTACTGTGTTATGGCTGGTGGTTGGTGACAATTAGCATGAAGAGCATGTTTAAATAGATTGGTAAGCCGGTACCCAAGGCGTACTGAACACACATTCAGGAAACAAGATGTCAACATATTTCGCGCGATAGATTTGTGGTAACCCACAGTTTCAATTGTGCGTATGATGTCTAAGTCTTTAAGTTCAATTATGTTTGATATCTAATAGCATTTCGGATAACAATGTCAAATTACTGAATTTAGTCAACCTATAAAAGAGAGTTATCTAAACATAAAATGTCTACGGATTAGTGCAAAACATCCTGCCTCATGCTTTCTACTTGCCAGTAAGCCCGCAGTCGATTACGACATATTCATCCACGGTTTCTGAATGACATGAGTATGTTTGGCGTAAAGAAAAATAAAAATTAACATTCTACTGCAGTGCATTTCAATATTGACAATTATGTTTGTGCATTCTGCATGTTCATGCCTAGACAACCGCTAAGCCGCTGTACAGTATGCCGCAGGGGAAGCCACATTTTAAACTACCCTTTCAATCGATCATTCATGTAGTCGTGTTACGGTTGTTTCTGTTCCACTAAGTCGACCCCAGGAACGGATGGTAGAATCGATGAATGACAGGAATAGCCAAAAGTGACCATCCGCCGTCCGTCCGCGTACCAGTTAGACCAGCCCAGTTGGTGCGCCACCATCTACGGCGTGAGTCATTGGCCATATGCGGCACAAATTAAGCCAGTTCACACTCACCGGCTATTGATTTCCGCTCCTGAAAGTTCATTGACTATGCATACTGGCCAGCGGTTGGCTGTGATCGTTTCGACCAAACAGTCGCGTTACCATTTGATGGTACTTTCTTAGGGTGGTTCAGCGTTTGGCAACCTTATTTGCATTTTCTACAGCACCGTTGGTGATCGGTCAGAATGAATCGCTGATTACTAACAACTACCATTCTTCTGATCCCACTTCTGTGTTTGTTTATCGTGGCAGCACACACCGGTAAAATACGTCAATTATCAATCCAACAACGTACCGTCTATACTTTGATTATGATTCTTAAAAGCCCACGTTCCGCATCGCCCTAATGTACTCGTCTTTTCTATTGACACCAGCATGCGCTATTCTTGTCGAAGCGCCTAAAGGAAGGAAATAGTTAAAAGAACATTTGCATGCATAAACATCTATTTGGTGGCAATCGGACCATTTCTGAAGAAGGAAATGAAATGAGAAACAATGAGAGCTTCAAAAAGATTTATAAAAAAGAATTGGTACTCAAACCTATATCAACTGTAACAACATCAAATTACAGCTAGCTAGTAGAGAATATTTTAAATACTTACCGGAAGGATCGTCTAGAAATCTTCTGTCAATTACCAAATTCAGGCAGATTGGTGTCATCCAACGAACAACATTGATAGTAAACAACCGGCGAATGTTCTAATTACTACTTGTTGGTTTACCACGGGCCATTGAAAAAAAAAAAACAAAAAAAAAAAACCGATTGATGCTTGGATGGAACGGAAGTGGGTTTAGTGAATATGGTATAAAAAGTGATGCGCATACAAGAAACAGTGAAATAGTAGAAATTTAAGAATAGGACGAGGGGAAACTTGTACGTAATAATATAATAATATAACAATTATCGCCTTGCACAAAAAATCTAACGGAACTACATCCGGATAGTCTACCAGTGTATAAATAAAAGGAATGATTAAATTCAATTTGAAATTTGCATAGAGTTATGCCAGCTCAGTAAACCACCCGTTCAATAGCCTAATGAAACATATTCAAACGAATCGAAAAGAGAGTACTGCTATAAGTAGAGAGTATTTGAATGAAATGCAGAAATATAAATGCAATACGATGGTTCTGAACAATGAACACAAAGGAATATTATATATATCTCATGAAAATTCAAAATATACTAATGAGCTATATGTTGCCCTCGTAGATATATATATATATATATATATATATATATATATATATATATATATATATATATATATATATATATATATATATATATATATATATATATATATATATATATATATATATATCAATACATATATTTAATATATTATAGTGATATTGAAAGAATAAATAAAGTTTACATATTTAACATACAATCATTGCTAAACGGATTAACATTTTTTTTATATTGTTTAAGCAAAACAAAACTAACGTACTGCTCGATAAAAAAAACTATAAAGCATATTTGCTAGTTATGTACGCTAAACGGGTAGTTTTCAAATTGTACAGATGCACAACTATATCTGCTATTCATGGTTTCCTCACGGTTTCCATACAATGGATTTAGTTTTTGATGACTTCAGCTAGTTGTTTTATGATAAGAACTAAAAACTGTTTGTTGGAATAACTATTGAAATGAGATACACTTTACCCAGCGAATGTTTCCTTTTTACGATCGATCACACACTAGAATCCATCAATACCTACCATCATTCTGTGAAGCTTATGCTGCTATTTATCGTTTTTCGGAACCCTTAGCTTTCTCATCTAGATTAGAGAATGGTCGTTTTCATTCCAACCCATTACGAACGTACGACCGTCATGAAAGCTACCGGTTTTATCGATTCGTATTCCAATTTGTTGAAATGTATAGTCTGTTTCACAGAAACCAGATCATTGATCTGATTGGTACGGCATGTCCATTCCATACTGTGCCATACTCTGCCAGCGGCTTTTGATCTACTGGTAAACAATATTAGAACATTGACGAGGAACTCAAACCGAGCACTATCTTCAGGATTTTAATAGTTTCACTTTAACACCGGTAAAACGTTCGTTTCTTTCATTTCCAATCCTAGATCAGTCACTGTTAATTGACACAAGTCAGGCACATCCGATAAATATGGAGAGAGTCTTAATTTGGATCTTGAGGGAGACGACGAGTGAGCGACAGTTTATTGCTTTGATTATTTTTGTTGCTTAACAAAAGGATTTTATGTGCTTTGACTTTTCAAAGTAATAAAGACTCAATGCTTTGAAGCATGTATCGAACCTTTACAAACGAATACTAAATAATGTATAATTTTGGAATCTCCTGTTTCATTTTAGGTTTTCAAACCAATTAAAGTTCATCTTCATTTTTTTTTCAGGAAGACCTATTTACCTTTATTCTACTAAGTTACAAAATATTGCCCCTACATTTCATTATTTCATTCGAGTTGATGTTCCTTTTTATTGAAATGTATAAACTTAAAGTATGCTTTCATCTATCCCAATATATAAAATCATTCTTATCTTTAATCGCTAAGATCATTCCTATCTTTAATCGCTCGTTTTCATCGAAAAATACATGTATGCACCATTTTAATCTTCTTATTTTGGCTCAACAACCGTTGTCGGTCAAGGCCTGCCTGTACCACTTGTAGACTTAGCTTTCAGTGATTTTTGTATTACCCCCCATAGCAGGATAGTCAGTCCTACGTATGGCGGCACGGTCTATTTAGGACTTGAACCCATGACACGCATGTTGTTAAGTTGTACGAGTTGAGGATTGTACCACGAGACCGTCTCATCAATTTATTACTACAATTTAATTTAAAATGTTTCTCATATTCTGGTAGTGCTCTATTGTTGTAGATAATAAAAGAAATAATTTTTTTAAGATGATATAATAACTTCATGGGCTCAAATTGCTTATGCATTGAACCACCGCAGCGCGATAGATATGCAGGACTGAATACATGCTCCCAGTAGCTTACGGACTTACCGAGCCCTTACCGAATACAGTTGTTGCTCCAAGCAATATGTAATGGAATACAATATTATATTTAACATATATTTGAACAATTTTCAGTACAATTTAGTCGAGTTATCAATAACTTACTGGTTCAGAACCATTGAAAAAATAAATGGTAATTTATACAATCTCGCTGTAATTCTAACAACAGTTTTAGTTTGTCGATCACGTTATGACCGAGGAAATGAGATTTGTTCTAATCGTAATCTCTTCCGTCATTCTAAACATAACCTTTAGAGCACACGATGAATCATTCAATAGGTCTTGAGAAATTGCCTCAAAAATGTTTCACACCATACCGGTCGCATAATGTTCCAGTAGACCTTAAGGATGAAGTTGATTTTATAAGTCAAATGCAGTGCATCACGTATCTTACATCTAAACACATTCACCTGTACATAGCTAGACCTTAGATTGGTTTGATGGGTGGTTCAATTGAAAAATAGCTCTGAAGCACCATCTTGTGTGGTCAGTATTGATAGACCTGCCAACAGAAGGAGGACGGTTGCCCATTTTCATTGGGTTGACATTCAGTATTCTGCTCTTAATCGTGGATTCCCTTGCATTCGTCGTCGTTTTGTTGTTGGTTTACCTTTTGCTGACTGTCCTTCCAACTACTTCCAGTCCTTATGAACATCGTGGCTCTTTTCTACGTCCACCAGTTTCCGAACGCTCCCACTTTCCCAACCTTTGCTTTAGCGTGCTGGTTTTTTTTCAGCTTTACTCGAACCACGTACACAGGAAAAGTTTTCTCGATGTCAACCTTCAGAGCAAACGCAAACGCTTCCAACGTGGCCTTCGCTAATCGACGATGATCGCTCGGCGGCGTAACTCGAACAGGAATAATGATAATGTTGGTAAAATTAATGAAATGTAATTTTTATGAATTATAATAATATTCTTATTTATAAAAGTCATCTTAAACTATTATCATCATTAATTTAGAAATATTTGAAACACACGATCGGTCGCGCGTGTACGCCTGTCTGCCGTGGTCATCCATCGTTTCTGTGCTCGAACGCTTGTCGTGGGAAATAAATCCATGCTAGGTGTGAAAGGTGTCATCCGAGAATCTTGATACTTCCCCCTGCTATCGCCGGTCGCTAAACAGCCTGTTTAACGATGTGGGTTACTCCTATATTTACTTCAACTTTAAGCGATGACACATCAAGCGAGGAAAGGATTAAATATCATTAAGATGACTAAGTGAGTTCGGCCTGTATTGGAAAGTAGTCACAGGATTATGCAAGAATGCATTCATATACCGAAAAGTTTTTCATTTGTTCTTCATTAGCCAAGATGAGCTATGTTCATAATTCATACACAAGATACTCGTAAAACAGTGCCTTTAAAAAGTCTTAGGCATTAAATATTACTTGGTGTGTTGATAATTTTAAAAACTTTCAAAATTGTTAGCTAACAAAGTATATGATATTTCAATAATGTTAGTAGTAAGAAACAACTAAGTAATTTATTATATCCAGCCTGCGATGTTGCATAAAGTTTTGCATTATCATATGTGCAACATAATTTTTAGTTCATCCAGACATGATAAGCTTTTAGATCAAAGGAAGCTGCTGAGGAAATCGATAAGAAACCCGTGCCAGTACGCACATTTCGCGCCGTACGGGGATCGTGACATCCGGAGGATCGATGAGCAATTGTTTTTTTTTTTTTTTTTTTTTTTTTTTGTAAAACCTATACGGCCATTCCACTGACTTGTATCGGTCTGTTTGCGTCCTTTTACAGTCTCCATGTAAGAGCACGCTGGACACGCTACACGCTATGTGCGGTGAAAGGCGCTGGGTGCATCGCAGTGTTGGCGGTTGAATGTGGTAGCAAAATTTGCATTTACAAGTGGCAAGCGCTTTGGCCACGCTATCCAGCAAAACGACGCGAACAGGGTACTAGCGGAGCGAAAGAGATTCTCTTATGATTCATCGGTTGATGGGATTAGCTGATGCGATTTCGGGAACGGTCAGCGGCGGCACGGCACGCACGAATCGCTCAGCCACGGTCCCTTCAGATCCCTTGCAAAAGGTGAACGTTTTATTGTTATTAGATTTTCCAAGTGCTATTTGCGCTTGTCATCTTATGCTCTGACCGTTGCGGCCCACCAACCTCTTTTACGGCTACCGTGTGTGTGGCTGGCAGCGGCATGCGACAAAATGCATGAACTTCAGAATGGACTGGTGCGCTTGGGTGGTCCCATGAGATAGCGTTCAGGTGAAGCGGTTTGCGTTTCTTCTTCCGGGTAATATTGGGTCATTGAGTATGTGGACACATCTTTTGAACCGTCAGCAAACAGTGAAGCGCAGGGGTGAACGCTTGAATTGTTTCACCGTCTATGCTGCTGCACAGGTTCCCGCGTCTTGCTCCCACTCATTCAGTATCGGTTTAAGATGATCCCTTCTTCAGACACACTCTATATTGCTTTCTTCTTTCCTGCATGCCATCGTCTCACTCCTCTACAATTGGCTCCAGTTTGTGTATCTAAACACAGTTCCCGTGCCTGCATCTTCCATCGCTGCAAGAATGCTTCAGCGGTACGGAGTGGATTATTTGCCAACATTGACCAAGGCAACTGAAGAATGTGTCCCAAACACCAATTGAATCGCGACGATAGCCTTTTGGCGCCAGATGAAGCAAAGTTCATTGGTTCATCCACACTCGCTCTCCAAAGTAACGTTTCGCTTCACGGGAGTTGATCAGGCGCACGGAGAAACTTTAACCCAACCATGTCCCCGTTGTAGTGCGCTATCGTTAATCCACTTTTGGCACGATATTGAACAGAACATGCACAATAAATGTTCTGCAGCTTGATCCCAGCATGCTCAAATTACTGCAACATCGCTCCCAGCCGATACAGCCACCTTCCTTTTGCCAATTGACGCCAGAATCGTAACGGAAGCAAGCGATTAAAAGCGGAGGCGCATGATCGGGCCACCAGATTCCAGTAAGAATTGAACGACATCGCATGAGAAACTGCTACCGTAGTCTATAGGATGTCACTGATTGTTACCTCTTTTCCGCTGAAACCATCCCTCGCATCCCGGTATACAGCAAGAGTTAGGAAAAACTGGCCATAACATTCTCAAGAGACGATGCTCACATGATACGGTAATGCACACTGTTGTACTCCCTTACCTCTGTAATACATCCCACATGGCCACAGGCTGGTGTGCGAGCTGAATTCAACCATTCCAGCGCTCTTGCAGTCGTTGAGACTTTGCTTGGCAAAAGCCACGACCCCTTGCGGTTATCGGTAATGATCAGCACAATCTACGAAATATTGAAAATCGGATTTAAATCGAGTCTAATTAAAACCTTATTAAATGTTGAGCGAAAACGTGAGAAAAGCAAAAAGCGAGCGCTCCAATTGGTCTGTTCTTATGGCTGTTATAGGCCCTTATCTCTGAAGTAGCGAACTGAAATCTGACCTGAGGTGATCGAGGTATCTCGATGTCAATAAAGTCTCTGTAAAACAATCAACCATGTGCTACAAACGAACGGGAGCTAATGCTTGTTCTCAGATAAACGGTGCATGCCTCCTTTGCTACCTAAATGTGCTCGTAAGTGCGCATGGAAATTCCTTACGTAAAGAAGCTCCACAATACAAGGCACACATTGGTCAAAGGTCTTACTATCAAAGGTTTCGGAAGTACTGCATCTTCCGTTCGGTTGTCGTTGTTGTTAACTAGCGCCCGAGGATGTCTATAGGAATGTAAATAGGTGCAACTATCGATGTAAAACGATCTGTTCCGGTAGCACTTTGTATTTATCATACTTGTTGGCGTGAGATTGTTGATTTCTTTGCTCTGTTGAGATTGCGTCGCTTTTTGTTTGAAATACTCGCAATTGATTAGTTTTATATAGGTAATAAATAATTTCATTGTTTTAAACTGTTTACAAGTTTCATCACTAACAGATATGCAGGTAAACGACATTCTTGTAAACAAAACAAACCAGCAATGTCGATATTTACACTACAGGATAACTTTATCGGAAACCAATATCCTATATCAGAACAGATACCTCTGTGCATGGTGATTGTTTTAATTAATAATACATTCTGTATAATTTAAAATATGTGTGAGTATGACTTGCTTAGAAACAACACATACTTCCCAGTGTTTGTTAATGCTTAATGCACTTAATAACATGCTTTTCTTATATTAACATGTTTTCTTTCCAATAAGGATCGAGATCGATCAATAATCGATACTAGTAGATCGACCGAACTGAGAGGTTAGTATTGTTAAAAAATTTAGAAAATGAGAATCAACTATTTCAGGAGAGTAACTTTTACACGTATAATGATAACAATAATATGGTAACCGTTCTTACTCACGAAATCAGAAGAAAACCATTCACAAACTACCAACAACCAATCAGTTTCATATATCATTGACTAAACGTTACCAAAGTGTCACCGTTGTGTCCCCTGGAGCGTGAATTCGTTGCAACTTCTATATTATCAGTTCAAAATACCTACCACATGTTGTGCAGCAGGATTTATGAGTTTTCTAATCGATACTACGAAATTCTACACGGACGCGTATGCAATCGTTGCCTGTAAGAGCCGTAAGAGCGTTTGTACAGGGAGCATGCTGTTGCTGCTATTCGTGTTTACAGTTTCCTCTGAAATTGTATCGAAAAATGATTGCATCGGAAATCATTTGTAGAAGGTGCAACGAATTATTCATTCTTTTGTTTTGTAACAAATTACCACCTTCCAAAGTCCAGCAGCATTCAATGAGGTATGGCTATGTGTTAAGCAACAAATGATTTAAAAATGCTAAGAAACGAGCAAACCAGACCACTGGACCCCAATGAAGAACCTGCCCACAAAACGTACTGTTTTTGTTATAATGCTCTACGCCTTCGACAATACTACAAGTTCACCTGAAAGTCCTGAGTCGGGAAGAACCCCATTGTATCTGTACCCGGTCATCGGTTAACCCGGTTCAAAGTGTGTTTATTTATACAGGGACTCAGTGCACAATAATACACAAAAAACGAAATGGGCTCTGCTGCTTCTATCAGATCGACGCATTTGAATCGCTTTTCTCAGCCCAAGCTGCTCAACGAACTCCGGTTGCTAAAAGTACAGTCACGATGCAACAACGAAACATAACCGAAAATATGTTAAACGCAACAACATCAACTGTCCGTGCTTGCTGCTCTCGCACACCAAGCGGATTAGACATGTAAGCCTAATCTGAATAATTTCTACTTTTGTCACCTCCTGCTTTCCTGGAAAGGAAACCGGAACGGGATTCCCGGGGCCCGGGATACCGGAGAAGATATCAAGTAAGAATAAGCTCGATAGATGCCTGTAAAGACGAACTACAATAACACTCCTTCAGGTTCGCTCAGCAACGTGAAAGCATTGGCAGTCGAAATGTTTTCCCGGTTCCGGTAAGTTGCAGCATGCGCATTGGCCGACCAATGCACTGGCCTGCAACGAATGCCCAGTGAGCTGTGAGTTATGGAGAAAGATTGAAATCGCCTTGTTTCCAACCACATAGCTGCACCAGGGTAGGAAAGGAGAAAAAAGACGGTGTCTGAGCTGCGCAGATAATTTCATGTTTATTTATTTTGCTTACTCATTGAAATGATAACTGCGTGTAAGCCGCCCAAACAGGCAGATGTTGGTGTGACTTTTACCTGATGCGGGAAAGTTTGAGATTAGTGCTCTGGACGAAGGTATGATTAAGGCTTAGAGGCTTTTTGCAGTGGTGGATTAATCTTTTAGCAGATGCTCCGGAATGAGAATTTCAACAAATAGGTTGGATGTACTCTTAAGGGAGGAGATCCAACACGTTTTTATGCTTCATAGATTATTAGTTCCTGGTATTTTTTTAAATGATTTATATGATGCATTGTTACGGATGACAGTAACACCTTTTCGCTATTTCTTGTTGCAAGAAAAAAATATTCTTTAATTATTTAATTGTATATTGTGTTTAAGTGACTGGCCAAACAAGCTGCCTTATCACTGAATTAAACCTAGAACTTAAATAACTATAACAAAGAGCAGGCCAAACGCTGCTATACAATCAAGACGGATCAACAGAAGGTAGGTTGATGCCAGTCAAATAACTTGTAACGCTGGTTAAATTTACACGTCTTGTAACATCAGTTCTTATTAGTCGGTAGTTACCGAACACTAACATTATCACATTAATCATATTTTACATAAAAATAAATGAAAGAACTTCATTAGCAGCAGGCCAGCTGAAGGGCAGAATTTCCTGGGTGTTTTTTGATTAATCTGCCATAATTCTTCGAAAATTCCTAATAAATCGTGATAGTTTTGCTAACAAATTGCAAACCTCAAACAATACGATTCTAAACCTGTTTGTTTATTCAAACGGTTCAAAACTACGATTTTAATGATAACAACTACAGAATAGAAGGATATAGCTTAGTTAACAAAATATTGCCAAGCGACGTATTTTGACAAGACTACAAAACTGATTAACATCCAAATAAAATATTCATTTTGACACACCCCCGATAATTACATTATCTGGGGGCTGCATTCTTCTCGCTACCACTTTTTTGGTACTTGTTGTGGCTAGCGTAAGCTTTCAGATCAATACTTACACAACGAAGCAATGGGACAATATCGTATTTTTCGTTGTCGCTCAACTTGAACACCATTCGGCAAGGGACGACGAGCTCACCGTACCATCTGCATGAGATCTACTGAACCGTACGTTGTGAAGATTGAGCAAGAAGCAACATTTTCGAGGAGTGGAATGATTTGCTCGCTGTTGAAATACCAATTGACAGTAGCAGCCAGCCAAAAGAGTATCGTGAGAAATTCAAACAAAATCAAGTCACTCGTTCAACAGCTTTGACCAAAAAGGAAACTCAATAGGCGGCAATGTTGATTACTACGTCCACAAATCCGATGATACACTATCGCTCGGTCGAATCTAATAATTATCACATTTTAATGGATAATCACTTAAGAATAAATTATTTCACATCAATTTATTACAGCGCATTGTTTCTACGAGTTTGTATGCTGTGTTAGATAAAAATCAAGAGATCTGTAACAAATCTGGTTTCGATATTCGTCAGTAAAACAGCAACTAAAACAAGAACAGAAATATACCGGAACCGGATATACGGATTACCTCCTGCGGAGAAACAGCTGTGTTTAATCCAGATATGGTGCCAAGAATTTCTATTTAAAATAGTTATTCATCGGTAATGGTGTCAAAGATGGTACAAATTTATACATCCGTCTACTGGTTCATCTGATCAGTTTGGCATTCCGTCTACCTTTACTTCTAAATATGATGTTGAGTTTTACAAGTGGAATCTACTTCGTTACTTTCATCAAAGATATTACGCTTTGTTAAAAGAAAAGTGCTAACGATAGCCTAATTTTGTTTTTGTCATAAGCAATTCTTCTAATGAAATAATAAGTAACATACTGTTCCATTGTGCAGATCATTAATTGAGAATGAAGACAATGAAATGCTATTTTGGCTCATTACAATAAATTTAGACACTCCTATCAGAATTTAAAAACAATTGATCTATTTGAGAATGTTTATGTTTCACCTTAACGTTACTTAATTTACTTATAATATCCAGTGGGGAATTGAATAGCTTTTAAGGCTTAATAAATATTCAAATGTTACATTTAACTTAACTTAATTACCATTTTCCAACTCTCAGATGAAGAGCAAGATTGTTGTTATAGTTATACATAGTACTTTTTTATATTCGATGTGCCTAGCGGCCCACAATGTGTTTAGCGGTTTACGATGTTATTTTAAATATCCCAAGTAGCAAAGCAGAGATGGTATAAATTAGTTATTTAGAAAAAAATAAGTTTACCAGGCGAGATAGTTATATACAAATACATTACAAATGAAACAAATAAAAGAAAAATTTTGTTATCAAAATATTTTCTCATACAAACTTCACAGTTTTATTTTTATTCGTCAAACCTTTCTCTACAGTTTGCTTATTCAAAAGTTGGCTACTGCACAAAACAGGTTATCCCTCAAGATGTGAGCTATTAAAATTAGATTTAAAGTCGCTTTCACATGCCGCACAAACAATACTTTCGGGAAAAGTTTTGGCTTGCCTGTTCCGCACCGCTAGCAGAGCTTTCCGACACCGTTAATTAGAACGTGTGTAAATCGCGGTGATTCTAACGAGAACAAGTAATTAGTAAGTCACGAGAGGCTGTGAACTATTGCTCGTCGTTTTCGGGTCTGTTCTTCTAGTCCGAAGTGTCTAGAATCATCGGTAGCTCCATGATACATCACAACTAATTCTAGTGACGTAACGGTTATCAGAAATGCCTTGTACGGCTGAAGTTTGATAAAATGGTGATCAGTCAACAGCTCTACACATGGAGCGGGTAAATCAAGAGCAGCAAAAACATCCTACCGAGTAGCATCTCTTCCTCGTATTCTGTTTAGAAAATTGTCTGCACCACACCGTAGCAGTAACCCATTAGTTGATGGATGATAATTTGAAAGCATACAAATTGGTTTACGAGGATACAAATGTTGCCTATTGAAGTTTCAATATTGAACCTGCAGGTCTCTTTGCTGAGCCCGACGTTAGACTTGTGCGGCATGAACTAGTCGAAAAGGCATTTGCGTACACCTTTATCCGTACGGTTGATTTTTGTTTGGTACTCTGTTTTCTTCAATTATTGGATTTAAGGGCAAGAATAACTGAAAACATGGTTAACACACATCTCATTAATCATGTCCTCAAAGTATTGTTAAGCCCTACACCGCCACGGTATTCGAAACAGTCAGCTATTGACGTCCGCTATGTTTTGGTGCTTCGGTACGGTCACACGATGAGTCGATCGCGATCGATACCCTCTCGCTAGTGAGCTTCGAACCCAAAAGAGGAGCAAAAAAGGTGTAAATGGCAACAGAATCAGGAACAAATATTGATTTTCTGGGTCTGTTTAAAAGTGCGGTACATTTTTCATGTTAACTGCAGAACCTAGTCAGGAGATTTGAGTGCGGAGTGGAGAGCTTTTTTTTTCAAATCAAATGTTGATCGCTAACGTGTCAAGGATTTGCGTCAAGAAGATATCGTGGGAACATGAACTCTATCATAGTGTGTGGATAATAATAGTTCAAGGTGAACTCATACAATACATGGAATGGCCCTAATACTAGCTTATATTTAATAAATATATAGCGTCTGTATTTAAAATTTCAAACTGAAAAACAGATGTCACTTTTATATTTATACTAAGCATTCCAAATATACTTCAACCTGAACACTACAAATATTTCACGGTATTTCAAGTACTCTAATTTCCATACATTTGATTCAGCCAGCAAACCATATGTTACAATTCTGCCTACAATCTGGCCCCAACAAATGGTAGATATATGACGTGGAGCTTTACAAAAATCACATCAGCCTCTTAATGCTCCTTCCTAAGTGTTTACATACTGTATGAGGCAAAACTCAACCCAAGCAAAGCCTCTGTGCTCCACCTAAGGTTTAACAAAACCCATGTAGATCTGTGTCTACCCTTAAACATGAAGATTCTGACACTCAAACTATCACAACAGAGGCAAACACTTAAACACCGAGAAGGTAGCTATCGTAGTTCGGGCTGCTGTCTTTTGACCAGATCACTGGGTCCGAATGAAATCCAACTCGACTAACGCCAAGGATGCTTTCCGGATCGGAGCACTTAATGTCAGACAATTGCAACGTAATGGTAGCACTTTACAGTGCTCAAGATTTTCAGCGCTCATACATCCACAATGAAGGGCGTCCAGTTGCTCGATTCGAACTGTTATGATTACACCAGATCAAGAGCTTCCAGAACTGCCCTTTTAATTGCTTGGGCAAACAAAACGTTCCCGCGATTTTGTGATGCGGTAGATTGATGTTCAATGGTGGTCACCATATGGTATGTTGAGTTCACTATATTATCTAAACACTTGCCTCCACCAGCTACCGAATGGTTGAGCAAATAGAGAGTTCTTTCATTGTTCACGGTCATAAATTGTAGACTGCTTATGATTTTTTTTTTATTTGTCAATAGGATCTCGTTTATTCAGTGTTTTTCCCAGTGACATTTCCTGGTGCAGTAGCTTTACATTTGTTTATTCCGTGCATTTATATGAACAATATTCCTTAAGTTATTTTAGTTCATTTTGTTTAAAAATGGTGCAATTGAACTCAAATCTTCGCAATCTGGAATGGTTTTGCCCTTAAACTGAACACAGGCTTCTGCACATAAATGGCCCTCAAAGAATGCTCCATACATCTTTTTGCACTGTGCACAATTTGTAATGCAGATTCCAATAATGTCATATCCTCCCATAAGTTCTGAAACAAGTATTTTGTTTAAGAAATGCTCCGATTTATCACAACAATCTAACTCAACTTACCAATCTGTGGGCTAGCCTTAACGGGCGCATTGTTAACAACTATGAATACCAAGAGACAAACACCAAGGAATACCGTCTTTCCTGATACCATCTTTGTAGGTTTGGATTTCTTAGTAGATTTACGGTCTAATTCGTAAAAACGAATAGAATGTGTGAAGTGTCTTGGCTGACTGTGCCACAACTCTTTCAAATCGTTCCTTTTATACCTAAACTGTATCGCAAATCGATGCATCCATCGGCAGTAATTACATATCCTGTCCTCATTTCCTTCGATGAGACGAGCTTAATTACATTTATTTGATTAGTCTACCGACAAGTGAGTTCATGTTGGGATAGATACAAATGTCTATTTTCTCATACACCACAAGAAAGGACATCGCAAGGAAAACAACATGTTAATGGTTTCATCATGTCCATCAAGATATTATTGTTTGAAATTTGTCAATTCACTAAATATCTAACTTTTTATGCATTTATTTTTACTTGGGATTACAATTCTCTTATGCACTTAATTCGTCAAAGCGTTTGACTTGCTCGCTCGCCCAAAATCATGGCAGACAAACTGGCAGCATAAATATTTGAGTGTTAACAAAACAGAAGCAGACAAGTTCTAAGAATGTGTACAAATTGTAACAGTCAACAGCTAAACCATCAATCCCTGTAGACATCAGAAGCCAGATCAAGAAAAATTTAAGTGGCAGCAGTTGGTGCACAAATAGGGCTGTCATTTGAATTTCGTCATCCCAGTATCGAGATGAGTAAACCTGACCTGGAGAAAAAAAGCAAAGCCCCAACCAAAAAAAACCCAAAGTTGGGTCCAACGTATTTCAGTGGCTCTGCGTTCGCACTGCTCAAAGCTCTGTTGATGCCAGAAATTCCGGTGGTTGGAATTTTCGGATGAATTATTAATGATCTTCAAGCCCCCCGTAGCGATGAACTTGTTTGTTCATTTTTTGTGTCAAACCAATGGTACAATACCGGCGCATTGTGTATTTTTGAGAAGGTGCTAGTTTTGGTACATTACAGAAGCGTAGCAATTCGGTGAGGTAGTACTAACGGTATTTAAATGTAAGTTGTAGTCGACTGGATGCAATAGCCAAATGGGAGGTTCATCTGAGTAGCATTTCTCGGATGACATCTTATTCTCCAAAGCTTGTATCGTGTCATGGATATCTAAAAAAATAAGGGTTTCGATACAGCTCCCAATGTTTTGTGTTGTTAGTAAATAAATCAAAACTAAAACTATAAATAAAATGATACTAATGCGCTGACTGGAAGTTTTTTTGCAAGAATATATTACTAAAGGATTATATAAAAAAAAATTACCTTTTAACAGCTCCATGTACCGATTTACCTACTTTCCTTTTTACAGCTGTTCGCATGTTTTTTTAGTAAAAACTATAATAAGCTTATTGTATAATTATTCGTTTGTAGAGATTATATTATTAATAAGAAAATTAACCGATCGATACAGATTCAAGTATAACATTGAATATTTAAATAAAAAATGACAGAATTGTCATCAATTACTATGAAAAAAAATCATCTTTTCTCATATTTTCTTCTTCTTTGGTATACTGACTTACAAAGTGATGTTGGGCTACATAGATTCTCAAGACTTATTATTACTACCGCTAGTTTTCCTTGTTACGCGGCTCGGTTCAGTTAGAAAACTAACTTACATGTAGCAGCCAACTTGTCTATCTCATAGATACCTGCCTACTTTAGATTTTTTCAGAAATACGGGCAGCTTATTTATAAAGTTTTTAATCGTTATGTGTCATGATAGAAGATGATGGCTTTATCTTTTTTGCAAAATTGACTAGTGTAGCAAAAAATATTGAAAGTATGTATCAGCAAACAAGCAGGCCATTCAAATAAAAAAAAATTGGCGTGTATGCAAACATTTAATGAAATAAAACGAAATCTAATCCATTAGGAAAATATATATTTCAGTATGTAAGATAGATGTTATAAATTTATCTTTTAGACCAATTTATTGCTTAAGACAAACAATCCTAATCACTCAATATTCAGCATACAGTTCGCAATGCTTATGAGGATTGCATGAAACATGTAAACAATTTAGCATAGCACACCGATCGCCAGTAAATACAGTACAAAGTTTTCGCTTATGCATCGGCGGCCGGACAGCAGCTTAGGGGGTGTAAGTATCGTTTCATAGATTCCAGCGTGACGTGTTATGCTGTATGTGAGAGAGGTCAAAAGTTTAGCTATCGCGAGCGTCTCAGCGGAATGTTTGAAATGAATTTTCAATTCGATTTAGTTCTCCTCCGAAGATTATCCATCGTCTCATCGTACCGGTACGCGTTGCGTGGTAACAAAACAGTGAAACTGTGCCGACCGGTACCTACATGTAATAACCGTATATAATGTTCAGTTCCTTGATCACTGTGGCTCAGTGGCCTATGACTCGGTTTTGTCCGCCCGCTGATCGTTGGGGTACCATCGCCAACGCTATCCAAATCCGTCCACCACCAAACACATGGGCGTCGATGTAACACACCCTTCGCATTGCGGTCGTGATCACTTGTTCGTAAGCCCGCTGCATCTATCTCCTTCGCGTAGTCAGTCCTTGGCCAAGTGGCTGAACTTGAACTTCGCATTGCCTCACCTTTGTGCAGAGGTCTAAGCCCCCAACAATTTCCAAGTTCCGAATTGCCACAAGGAAGCCGAGATATAAATAATACGCCAAAGGAAACCCCTGTTCATCCTGTTCAGAACCACGAAACGATGCTCAGGGTAGACAGTTGGTGGGCCGGAATCATAACAAATCTTTGTTGGATTTGGTGAGAACTGTCTGTGAGAAGATGAACTAGCACCGTACACCGCCCTGTCGCGGACCACTTTTCTTGACCTTTAAACTGTACGCCTTGCAACAGATAAAATGCGTGCATATCGCCATTCTTAGGGGATGTACTTGGAGCATTGCTAAATAAATGAATCCGAACTGAAACTAAATATTCCACCCCGATGCTTTAAAAGCCAGGCTAAACTTTTGTACGCATGGTTTCCGTTACTGCACAGATCAAGCTTTGCGAGAATATGTTCAATATTTGTCAACCTTTTGGCCCAATCTAAAGCCGAGCAGAAGCATTTATCCGCCAGTTAGTTTGTTATTTGATGACTACGATTGGATCTCTTGATCGCATATCAATTAATCTGCAAACACGACCTCCGTGTTCAGTAAACATTTTTCAACGTACCTTTCGACAGCTCAAGAATCGTTGTTATTATAGCACTTTAGTTTTCGGCAAATCAAACATAGTTCTTAAAAAAACGGTACAAAAACAGTACATTTGACACATTAGAACATGCTCCATCTTTTTTTTTCTTTTTCTTTTTTTTTCGTTTGAAACTTCTGTATTTATTTCTTCGAAAACTTTATATGTTATTTAATCTCCTTCGAAGGATTTCTTGCTTGATTATTTTACAATAAAATAAATATTTGGGCAAGTACTCCCGTTACGAAAGATAATTCAAATATTTTACATTTTGTTAAGAAAACGTACGTTATAAATTTGCCTACAGGGACTTATATCATGTAGCATATACGCTTCGTCGCGCCAAACAGACTTCACTGTTCAGTGCGCGTCTGAAAATAAGGCACTTATTACCTTGTTGTTTATTGCATTTTTTAACTGTGCTAGCTTGAAAACTGTGTTTGCATATTATAAAGGACACAGAACTATACAGGTAAACAGGTAAGTATGGCATTCATTCGTTATATACCTACCGAATATTTTTTATCATATGCTATTGTTACGGCTTAAAAAAGTTGGCGTGTGCTTTACTATCCTCAAGCAGACGTTACTTTTATGTGCTCAATTGTTAGCTGGTTTTACGATAAGCAAATATTGGATCGATACCTAACTGTTTTTTAATGTCACTTTTTTACTATAGTCTTTCTCTATTATTGGTGGCATATGGAGATGGTTCTGTTTGGTTTGCTAAAAAGTGAACCAATGTCGAAATTTTACAACCCATACAATAAACAAATTCGCATAAATACCATGAACGACGATCCATTATGTGTCCCAAAGACCATTGCCAGTATGGTTCATCTGCCAAAAATCCATATATCACGCCCCGCATTTTGCAGGGTATATGCTATCCGCTTCCGTTTACCTGATTATCAGGCAAACCGTACCCGCTATGTTCATTCGCCATTTGATGTGCCATTTGTTTTCTGTAGAGCTGGCCAACTTTTTACTCAAACAAGATCGGCTGCACCGCACCGTGGCAGTCGACTCGAAAAACAAACCATCGTTCTGGGGGTAGACACACTTTCGATTAAGACAGTATGTGTTTTCTCTCCGTTTCTCGCAGGCACATTCGTATGCTTGTCGGCTTTCCGCTGTCGGCATTATCTTAGAATGTGTAGGGTATATTTCAGCGAGCCACAAACCATATTCGGTAGATAAAGATATTGAGGCGAAGCATCCTTTCTAGGCACCGTTACTGTTTTGCCAATTAGGGGAGGGGAAAAATTAGATCTAATTATACGTTTCTTTTGTACTTTGCCTCCCGCACCGTTGTACCGATGGTACGACGGGTAAATACAATGAGTACTTTATTGAATCCCATGAAAGACATACTATACATAAGGCATGAATCAAGCATTGATAGAAACATCGTATATTTAAGAGCTCGTTGAAGCTAATAGCAAGCATGCATGATACGTGTAGGCCCACTCTAATTTCTTCCAAAACCATGATTTGGATACATTGTACATTGTGCATACAATTGTGTGATACATTGGCATTACTTCCAGCCACAGATTGATCAAATGTTTAAAAATGAATCCACATGAAATATCGTCAAAAAACATAGTAAAAAGATATTCTAATTAAAATAACATAAAAACACACCCTTTTCATCTTTTCACAAACTCATCAATGATAAAGAAGGAAATTATCAAGCAGAATCACAAACCCTCTTTTTACGTAAAAGGAATGAATAGTAGAAAGCTTAACGTATTGACTTACATTCAATGCAAGAGTAAATTACCATATCTGGCAAATAGGCGCTGACCATTTAAAGCAGATTCTCATCAAATTCATTTCAACCATCGCGACACATGAGCAGCGAGCTGTAAGTTATGACATCTACCGGTATGTTACTCATGCTAATGATGTGCACAATAAAGTAATAAAACATTCCCAACGGTTGACCATTCACAATGCCCATATACCAGCAACATGATCACCCAGCAGTAGATGACCAATTGCAAATGGGATTCACTATTCAGGATGCTTATTACACATGCTGTCCCAAATCAGATTCGAGACTACCTCAGAATCTAGCAGAAAACAGGTCAAAAACTTTGGTCCAATAATCTGTTTAGAAAGCTACACTGTTGAGGGAATGATTACTACAATTCATAAATTATGCACGGTTCTGTTTTGATCTGGCAATGCAAATCATCCACTCTGCTATTTAACACCATGTTGCTTGAAGGCACATTGAATCAAACGGAAGCCTTACTGTGGTTCTGCGTACATTTTCTAGGCCAACGGTAGCGAGAAGACACTCGAAGATTTATGATCTAGGTCCCGAATGTACAGCTTCATAGACTACTCGGTGGATCCACTATGTACAGAAAAAAGGGTAACTGTCAATTGCCTTTAACCCTTTTCTGCTATCTGAACATTTGCGTTGAATTCTCGTAGACTGCACGATGCATCCAAACGCCTGGAAGAATGGGAAAGACAAAGAAAGGATTATCTTTTTATTGCCCGCTGTTTCTAAGTCACACTGCGGTCAGGCAATGCTTCTGCAGATATCGTCAACCCTTTTTCTGTATTGCTGTGCTTTGCTGCGGTGCGATGCATCCTTTTCGCCTTATTTGGGTTTCTTTGAGAAGGATGTTTGCCCCAGAAGGACAATCCCAAAGGAAGTTCCACAAAAAGCTAATCCATTATTACCGCATGCTGTTAAGACAAATAGGAATAATAGGATAGGGAAAAATTATAACAGCTATGAATTATGTATATTTGTTTAGAAATAACCGATGATTGCATACGGTATCCGTTCTACGCTTCGGACAGTTTTTTTGCCGCCTTTCTTCGATTGACTCTGGAATTTGCCGAGCTGACTAGAGGGGCTCAAAAATTCCCGCTGAGTTGACCGTTCCGAATTGTTGGTTTAGTTTTTGGGGCAGTGTTGATTTGTCTCAGAGCCTACAGCCGTTCATACGGTTTGGTTATAATTTTTTTTGTACGGTTGGGGTTTCACACAACCAGCTTTTTGCATATCATAAATAAAACTAAGGCACTATCAGCCTAATTTTAAATTTAACTAATACGTCAAACACAAGTTAGGAGTTAGAACTGAATAAATGTTTAACGTAGATTGTGGTTTTCTTCTAACTTTTTGCTAAATAGTTCATTACGTTTTGAGTACCTATTTACCTATTTACTCTTTTGTAATTCTTATGACCTTAGGGATACGCTTCAGAATCTTAGATGCCTGCTTTCAAATCACGTACTGGTAAATATTTGAAATAACGACCCAGTCTCAAGTGATGCGCAAACTGTCATTCTGATGTTATACCTATGTTTGCTTTTCAAAAGTAACTCCACTAATCCTTTCATCAACAGGTAATTCTTACAGTCATTGAGCACGCCTTCGTTCAACTCATTTTACATTATGTCAGTGACGAAGCGTTATTAATTTTATGGAACATTTTCTTGCATTAAAAACAAACTATTTGATTTTACAAATTATCTTTCATTTTTTCAACGATTTGCACGACGCTGTACTATACTATAAACCGTTGTAAATAAAGCCATGCATTTTATCTAAAAAAAACAGTCATTTGCACTGAAATCTGCTCATGCTTTGCATACTATTCTCAGATAAATGATTTTTTAATATACAAATTTAAATCGGAATAAGAAATACGATGACATGTAAAGCGTACTGCAAAAACTAACTATTTCTCATTGTAAATATGTTAATAAAAAATGAACCAGCCAAAAAATACTCTTACCATGACAAATCCCTTGGTCTGGGAGCCATCAATAAAACCCGTCATAGGTAGACAAACCATACCACACTATCCGATCCGAAAAAAGAATCTCCGAAAAACCATCGCAAAAATGCGTACCTCAGACGTGTCCTTGCGTGGCATTCCGCACAAGGACACGGGTTGTTTGAATGCCAATCACAAAAAGGCAATGCAAAAAGATGGGATTCAAAAAATGGCAAACATTCAACCAGCAGAAACAATCAACTAAAAGCGAAATGCAAAAAAAACCTGAGCGGTACCGGTTTAGTACAGGTAAGGATCAGACGGATGCCTTTTTTATGTATGGCCTGTCATGAAAAGAAGGCGTTCAATAAAATCATCGAGACCCAAAACAAACTATAAAGTAATAAAAGCGTGTGCACTCTCCGCTCGCTTGCTATGCGTTTCTTAGCCGCTTATGACCTGACACCCTAGAGCAAAGCACAAAAAAGTGGTTCAATTACAATCCAGTGAAAATGAGCGGGCTGAGCAAACATTACGGGAAAGGAAAATATTACGCCCGCAAAAATATCAGCACTAGATGTACCTGTGTACTCAGAACACATCAATATCAATGCGCTTGTGACGATTCCTGCTAAGGACAGCGTGAAATGTCTGTTCGTGTAGCTGTGTTCGTTAGTACACATTCACTTCCGTAATGACGAACGAATTTTAAAAACTAGTTCGATTAGATGTATTACACACAAAAAGGTATTCATCCTAGGTAAAAGCTTACATTAGAAGAGCGATAGCCGAAGCTTCTCCAGCTGTTTTGCGTTAGACTCCTCCCCATTGCGCACGTGTAAGCTAGCTAACGTATGTGAAGATTGATCACGATTGGTGCGATTACTTCCCCTTCTTTAGTCCGTACGAGCAGCCGTCGTGTTACGATCCGCTTTCTTAACTCACGCAGCGAAAAGTCTCTAACCTCCCCTGTTTGCAGCAACAGCACCATCCGAACAAACTCAGGTATTAAACTCACACGCGCACACAACACACCAACACACTCAAAGGTAACCCAACTCGAGTCACCTTTAGAAGCAGCAGGCAGAGCTTTGGCCGCACTTTGAGCCGAGATGTTTTCCAGTCTCAGACAGGGCGCGCTCACGATCGCATGTCAGTGTTGCTGCCGCCGTTGTTGGAACAACCGTCGTACTTTGCGATACCGATTCGGACCTAGCAGCAACCACGGCAGCGTTTTACTTTCGCTGTTACGATCCTTACCCTCTCGTCATCGTCGTCGCCGTGCTCGTATTCTAAAAGATTTGTTCGTGTGATCCGAGAAGGGATGGACGCACCCCAATGCAGTGTGTGCAGTTCCGGTGCAGTTTCGATCAGTGCAGTTTGGTCAGTTGTTATCGCCGCTTCTCAGTGGAAGTGTTATGCTGCGTGCGCATGATGCTATCATTGGCCCATTTGATAGTGATGTTTCAAGTGTTCGAGTGAATTAGTGACGAATTGTGTCAAATTAATCGCAAAAAAGAAACCTTATATTGCACCGAATTAAAAATATACATACGACAAAAAGTCTAACAAGTGGCACAGTTCAATCACACGCATTATAGCTGTGGGAACCGACAAAATTTGATGCCTTCGTACATTGTCCGGAACTATTGATGCTATCCCTTATCTTCGTGATTAAGCACTAACACAAAATTTCAAAGCGCGAACAAAAGTGAGAAGCCGTTAAAAAGGATCAAATGATCCCGGGTGCAAAGTGGTTTATTTAAAGGTTCGCTTTTGTGTAACGAATGTTAATTGTTTCATTTAACAAGCAGCACGCTGAACCGTCGGCTTAAATCTTCGAACTACTTCAAGAATACTGTACAAAATCAAAGAAAAAGATGGACCCGTGGCGTGTTGACGAAAATTGATTATGACAACAGGCAGCACAGATTATTATTATCGATCTCCTCCATCTTGCCTCTCGTGTGTTAGTTAACAGTGCCCCAAAAGGAATGTGTTTCATTTGTCGCCAAACATAACTAAACGGTCAAATCTACAAAGCAAACTATACCGAAAGAATGAGTTGTTTGTAGTCTACACGTTTCGCACGATATCGGTAGATGAAATACTAAATACACGTTTAAAAAAGTGATTGTGAAATTATTTGAACGACGTGCAGCATACAACGATATTCAAAGTGCATTTAACGTAAATCAGTAGTGTAATTTGAAAACGCATCACCCCAAAGAAACCGTATCCGGCATAAAGCATTTGCTTAGAGCTTTAAGCAAACTCCCATCTCGCACAGCAGAATATAAAGGTGAGTCAGAGAATCAGTGTAAAAAAAATATATCCGATTGTTAAACTTAAATCTAACACGCGTCAAATTCGTTTGAAAATGTATAACACGCAAAATTTACCGAACCATGAAATCCTCACGATGCAACAGAATCATTAATGCATACGATGGATGAAGGAAGAAGCGCTGCATCGTGTACTTCGTGTGGCAAAAAAAATGATAAGATTGACCTCTACGTTTCACTATAATGTGTCTTCTTTTTTATTGCAAAAAATATCAAAAGAAGCCGTGCGTTGTGGAATGTGTTTTTAAATTACATTTTAATTATGCTCAATAAACCGTGACAGACGCATTGCACACGTTGAAGCCTGTGACGCTCACTTCGCTCTGGCTTCTTGTCTCATTAGCCTTTTTATAGAGAGAAAAAAGGCAAAGAACACAATAAAGCGTAGGAGGAGGGGAGGGAGCGATCAGCAATCTTTTTATCGTCACTATTTGTGTGTACACTTATAAGAAGAAATTGCAACAGTAGCGTTTTCAGTAGTCTAGAACACAACAAAAAAAGCGTTCCACACACGGCGATTGAAATCGTGACAAAAAGGCAAACACAAAGAGCTCAATTCACCTATCCTGTACTACACAAGTGAATAACAATCAGCACCTGGAGTCACTCAGAAATCGGTCACGGCTATGCAGACGGAACTCGCCATTCTTGCCTCTCGCCACTACCCTTCTTCTAGCATACGGGGAAAGTGGCTCAAAGCAGACATCCATTAGGTCGAACCACTCATCTGACAGATACGGTACGTGTGTCCACCCTTTCGCATTGCGATCGCGCTGCATCCGTGCGGGATGCAACTGCTGGGTGGCGTGCGACGATTAATGATATTGCAAAATTGCACCTCATTGTTCTCATTGGCCACTCGCAAACATCATACGCACACAAAGACGTCCGACGACGGAATTTGAGACCGCGAATAATTGTTCTGCATGGCGTATCGCGATCGCATCGCCCATAAACGCCACTACTAAGTGGTTGTCTTTATTTTGCTGATTATTGCCATTATTAATTCATATCGTTGGTTGATGATAATTTTTCATGCTTACATCGCCGGTTTCTTGTACCGAGGGTACACCGGTGGCCCAATGAGTGTCGCTGCAAATGCATTCAAATTAAATGCACAGACTTCCAGCGCGCGGCACAAGCCAGACAGACTCGACAGGAAACTATTTGCCAAAAAAATTGACTTTTTGACAGCTTGTCTTATTTTTGCACGCTCTGTGATTGCGTTTGGACGATTCTTATTTTTAAACGTTGTTTTTTTCGCGTTTAATTACAATTCCAACACTTCGTATGCATTGGAATCACCCATCAGAGTGCAACGAATAAGATGGTGTCTTATTTGATTGATGCATAACCATAGCATACATTTTGCAGGCGAATTCGTTAGACGTGCTTTGCAATATAGGCGTTTCTTTGCCATCTAGGAAAGCAAGTGTATGTTTGCATAGACACAAATTTTGTTTTGTTTGCGTTGCAACGAATTTTGTTGCGTTTAAGTTTATATTTCATTTTTCTCTGGATTTCTCTTGATAAATACATTACGCAATAACAACAAATAAAATCAGCCCTTTGATTTTTAAAAAGTTTTTTTTAGCAAATAACAGACAAACGCCATACATAAAAAAGAACTTAAACTGGACCGGTACTGATCATCCATCCGATCACGAGCAGTGATACTGAGTTGCCTCCATGTGTCCCTATGACAGTCGATACCAGCGGTGAATGAGGAAGGGAGAACGAAACGATTAATGCTAGCTTACGAGCTGCGGGAAAAACGACAGCAATGATCCTCCTATCTTCGCGCCACGGTTACAAGCACGGAACAAAAGAAAGCCACCGTCGCAAGCCGGAGGCGTTAAATAGGTTTATTTCCCACGGTTTTTTCTGGTCTTCGGCATCAAGCGCGCGGAGGACATGTTGGCACGCTTTGCGCCTTTCCCTCTATTCCGGTTAGCGCGAGCTCGAGCACTTGGGGATTCATTTACGCTAGTCTAGCGGTATGGTTGCTGTGTGCAATGTGCTTACATGATCATGAAGCTTCGTGTTGCTGGCCATGATAGGTGGAGTCACTATCGAGATTTAGTTAATTTATAGCAATATAGCACCTGGAAGGGAAACGGTGTGCCGTATCCTATATGATTCACAGGTGCAATAGTTTAACACGCTGTCACTTAATTGCTTTATTCTACTATATATGTACATAATTTGTTTCAATAGGAATTTAGAATATTTAGTCATTTTTATGTTTTGAAACAAAACAAATGCTAAATAAACCATGCCCATATTTTCTATCACATATCTAATTGCAAAATAAAAATAAAAATACCGTAGTTGTTATATTAAGATTCAAAACCCCAGTTGCCACCGTGTAATGTGGCTTTCTGCCAGTCAGCATATGTTGTGCTAATAGACACAACACTCTTAACAGAATACACCGAATGGAGAAATATGAATCAACATCATTAATCAAAATATTTGTTTTATTGCGGTAAAATCAACTGATTTATACATGCCGCCTTAACGGCTGCTTCTCGGGGTGGCCATCGTATTATGGTCAATGTGGTAGGTTCGATTGATTTCAGATTACTTCATTTCCCAATCCATATGCGGCTTCTTTACACTCCCTTTATACCAATCCGTACATTATCCATCGTCAAGGTGCCAAATCGTGACTCAAGGGCTCATCGGCTTGGTTTGCTTTGTTTTGGGGAAATTTGATCGAGTTTTTTTACTCAAAGAAACAGTTACACTTGCTTTCGTCCTTCCAAAAGAGTACACACTGCCTTCTTATATTGCGGCGCACTCTTTTTCGCTCCTTTTCATTTGTAGGTAGATTGCATTGGGGCGATCTGCGTAGAGAAAGTTAGAGCAGTACCTTTTTGTGCGCACTTCATCACAAACCGTGATCCATCAGCTGGGAGAGTTTTTTCGCGGTTTAATTTTTATTACCACCTCGAAGAGGCAAACGTTGCAATATACCTTTTGCACTGTAGGATCAATTTGCGTCGCTTCAACATTCCGAAGGGCGTCGGCTTCGATTTTACCGATGCCACCCGGACAGCCAAACCGAGCCAAATGACAGAGGTTAGAGGTGCGCTTGGCAAAGACGCGTGTGTGGCGGCAAAGGAGAAAAAATCTTACACTTTACTGCGAGATGACCATGAGCGGCCCTTGCTGTTCAACATACAATCTGATCCGTCAATCCTCCCAAGATGAGGACGAGTCGAACGTGTTAATTGAACAAAAAGGCTAAGTGAACTGAGAATGTCGTAAAACGTAATTGATTCGAGTCAAAACAAATGAGCTTTCCTTCGACGAATGACAACACACACGAGTACACTAGTAAGCAATGTCGTTTCTGGAATGGAGCTGGGGAGCCAAACGAAACAGACGTGCGCTTTATTGCAAGCATCACCCGGCGAGACACGGCAGATGAAAGGCGAATGCCGCCTTCTAGCATCGCATCAATTGCCAAGCGGAGGTCCCCAGCCACGGTCGCTGCCAAACAACTTATATTTGGAGCAATAAAATCTCAAAAGCCTCCCAGGGATGATGCCTTTCCGTAACGGCAGCCGGTCAACAGTTCAGGATCCGTTTCGAAGCTTTGTCGGCACATCAACCGTTCTGGAGCTTCTCGCGTAATCCACATTGTTTCTGATATGGTAGTTCGATTTGTTGGCCAAGCACCAAACCCAATCCGACTGACCGTACAAGTATTTTGAATAGTCATAAAATTTGATGTGAATGATGAACAGCAAAGGCATAGAAAGGGTCTTGATATAAAAGGTTTCCACGAGATGTTGAATGCGGTAATGAAATTATTCTGGGAAACGGCTCGCGCTCACTGCTCTAGGAAGACACTGAAAGAACCGTGGATTCTGATGAATAATCGTCGAAAATGAAACGAATAACCGGTTTTATATCAATCCGATCGATCCTATGCGTTAAGACTTTCCGCGCTCACCTGCACCCGCTGACAATGTTCGATCTTGATCTTCACTAATTGTCGGCGCAAATGAACGGCAACACCGATTTATGCTGATCGTTGCATGACGGAGGGATAGGCCAGTGCTGGGACGTCTCGTTGTGCAGATAAAATAGCCCATGTTTTTGTTGTTATTCACCAGCTAACCGAAAAAAAACGATCGCAAAATGCTACGATCATGGATTGCCTCTCAGACACGCTTGATTCACCCGATTTCGATCAGCATTATTGTTCCAAAATTGAGTTAACTCGTGAAAATGTTTCAATACGTAAATTTATTATGCTTATGATCACAAGCTTTCGTATCGAATGATGTCTTCAGATGTCAAATTACCTGCACCAAATGGTACACATAAGAAGTAGTATCATTTCATAGCTTGTGCTATGACAACGTTCAAAACATGTATGCTGCTGTGATCATCGATATTGGATTGCCCATCCAAAAAGGTTGATTGCAAATTGGAGTGTAAATCTTGTGGAGAACGATGCATGACATCATAACAAATTGTTATAATCGGCACAATTTCAGTCAATCACTGTTCCTTCTGGTCGAATGAAGAAGGCATATTGCAGGCACCACTCATCATTATGACGTTTCAATTCGTATTCGTAATGACAAACCACTTAATGTGATGCCTGTGCCCAGATGGTTCATTAATTGCTCTTATTTTTTCTTCTGGGTTAGTCATTAAGACACGACCCGATTTAGATTGGGCAAATCGAGTATTAGCGACGATAGTAGTAGCGACGATAAAATTTATTAGAACAGCTTTGCTTCCACTACCTCTTTCAGTTTATGTTACTCAACCTCGATAACACCTTGCGGAGAGCTCTCAAGAACAAATCAGATTGATGCAATTGCAAACTAACAATCAGTTATTGGTTATGCAGGCCATCTTCATTCACGAAGGTCCTCTAAGGACGAAAGAGGATCGTGGTCCGATAAACATGGCGTACGTTCGATAAACGTACGTGTCCTATATTCAACGATGTGATCCAGATATCTGCCGGTAGGTGCTTACCGTCGACCCAGAATCATGGACACAAGCCACAAATCATACCCACTCGATGCGGGAGTCGTCCATTGTCATCATTATGTGATCTGAATTTTAGTTAACAGACTGTTTCGGAGGCGTTATAAACGTATGCAAAAAACGTATGAAATGCACGATTTGTATTACATGAGGGTGGGTATACGTTCGAATGAATGTAGATCGTTTATGTGTCGCTTTTTCAATTTCCCAACAATTGTGCAAACTTTGAGCGATTTGTATTTGATCACTTATACCTTTCATCCTTGACTAACATTATTTAAAAAAAACTACTTACGCTTATTGATAATTCGTTCTCCGAAGTGAATATTTTATATTTCGCTATGTGTGCGATGTGGCTGTCAAAGTGAATGAATCTGCCGAACTATGATTGTCGCCAACTGTCAGTATCGTCAAATTGTAAAACAGGCTAAACGGAGGCCACCCAACAGATCCACTTGTCCCTACATCCCATCCCGTTTTTTTCGTTCGCGTATTGCATTGCATTGCAGTGAATATAATAAACAATAAATTATTGTCATACTGTACGTTGCGTGCTGCGTAATGCACCGCATGCGGTGGGCACTGACGCATCAGACTCGTACAACTTCGGCCCGGTAGACAGCATTGATCGCTCAACGAAGATCCTGTGTGCTATTCACTAGCGAACCCATACGCATGTTGTTGTGATGCACTTACTGCTGCTGACGAAGCTTACCATGCAGTGTATCGATCGATAAATAAATATATAAATAAAATTATACCCCTCCAGCCTGGCACAGATTCAACACAGCAAAATCACGCTTTGGTTCGGTTTTGCGCTGAAGGACATATGCTGATCATTGTTGATCGAAATTGAAAAATAAGTTCATTGTTCGTGATAGTTAAGCATTGCAACAGCGGATGCTTCTGCGTTCAACGCTTAAGGATCGTTGAAGTCGCTCGCTTTCATTTCTTGATCCATCACATTTATTCGACACAAAATCTTACAGTAAAAAGTAGGATTATTGGGATGAAATAAATACTACTTTGTTTGAGATTTCGATCACTTTTACTCTGCATCGTTAAAAAAACTTATATCCTACCCTTTTCGTTTCAAAATTTAGAGCTGCGCTTGCAACTCGCACTCAGTTACCATTCGTCAGCTCGTACTGCTCCAAACATGTATTCAAATATGGCAAGATTGTAAAAATTTAATTAGCCATACTCAACGTGACCGGCACGGACGTGTGAAGGTTTTCTTTCATCTCGAGATCGACTGATTTTCTGTACGGTTTGATGGTATTTTTGTTTCACATTATACTGCACGTCTCCAGCCACAGTAACCTATCGTTCAGCTATTTCTGTTCGCACAAACGCTCAATGGGTCCGGTCGACGAGGATGCAAACAACTAGCGAGCAGCTCATGCTCATCTTCATGCCTGTTGCGCGCGATTTTTATTGCTATACTTTGTGAATTAATTTATGGCAAGTGGCAAATATCGGTGCAAACTGGTGGCACGAGAACGGGAGGAAGATGTTGTAGATGCCTGAGGTAGAGGAGCAACGGTGGAGGCCATGGGACTTCGTGAAACGATTGTCTATAAGGGAGTTGTCGTAAAAAGGCACGTACAATGATGCAGCTCGATAATTAGCTTAACTCACAAAACGAGGACATTCGAGGGCGTCTGTTCGGTCAGGTTATGCAAAATATATCAGTAGTAGTGGCAGCAGCTGTGCCCTCCCCCCCCCCCCCCTTCAATGGTATTATTATTAATTGCATTAAAATAGTTCAATATATCGTGCGTAAGCTTACACTTTCAAGATACTCTCAGGAAATGGACGACAAGTTCCATCAACAACCGACTATGGCTGTAGATGTAGATAAAGTTCCACCGATTGACGATGATCGAGCGTTGATGACTATTTTTTTGACATAACGAAGTTGGGCTCATGGATTATTGTACGTACTGCTTCTTGTAAATAAATCTCCTTACTAGTAGTGCATGGAAGGCGAAGCACAAAGAAAGGTTTTTTTCGTCTTTCCACACACTTCTGCCGTCTTTGCGCACACGCTCACATTTTCACAAGCAAACTGCAAGTTGGCGCTGCACATCTTGCGTCTTGTATAGAAATTTTTTAATCGAGAAAGAAAGATTGCAGTACATTACCTTAACTAAGCTAGACGATGCGGTACGCCTTCGAGGTTGTTGATGAATGCTTCGTTTCCATTCTTACGGAATGGTGACTTGCTAGATGTTCCAGTCTACTTTTTTACCTCTTGCTGCACCGGTCGCTTGCAGTGGTTACAATTGCAGTTTTACTCTCTGTCCAGCACGTGTACACGATTGTGGGTGGAAACCGATATCCCGAGTAGAAGCAGTCACCATCATCATCGTCAACGATTATCGAGTTCAAGAATTTGAATGATCTAGTTCCCACGGTTTGATTGTACGGGTTTTGGTTTCTGAGGATCTCCAAACGAAGATCGACCGAGTACGATTAGTCTACCTGCTAGGGGTATGTTTTGTGGAAGGGAAAGCCGTTCATTCGGACGCCGCCTCTCGTTTGGCATCGATATTTCGCGGTCAGTTCAATCCCGTCGCGACCCGTTAGCGATTTTGCAAACATGCAACCAGTTACTTATCCTCTCAACGATTGAGGTGCAAACTAATAAAAAATACAATGAAGAGATAGGTTTTTTGTGCAATAATCATTTAGAAGTTTTATTCTGAATTTAACTGTTTTTATTACACAAGTCATACATATCTATATTCCGCTAGAACTATAAGGAACAGCAAATCAAATACACTTTAAATGTATCATTTTAACATTACTTGACAGGTCGAGAGCACAGCATGAATGATTTGACCCATTAATGTATCGTTGATATATGTATTGTAGCTACGTGAAATGTAGATTATTTTGTATTTTTCTTTACATGGACAAAATTAATTGGCATCATTTACTTTAGACAATCATTATATATATATATATAATAATAAATAAATAAATAATAATAATATATCCTAATACATATATGCAATGCACATAAACACAAACACTTCACAAACTAAAAACATTGCATTATTTTCTGTTCCACTTTCTCAGAACTATCGCTCAATTTCTTTGGCAGCATTGGGATGATTGTAACAAGACCAGATAAATGATGTCCACTATATCTTTCCTTTTCTTTGCCCACTGATACTTAACATCTGGGAAACATGTAGGATGATGATAACTCAATCGCGTTCAGCGCATAATGACACGAATGCTGTCACTCAGAGTCTTTAAAAGTATCGGCAAACTCTCGTTAAGTGCGTACATATTATGTTGACCAACGACTTAATTTATCTTGCTTTATGTTCATGTCAGAGCAGTATATGAGTCTCAATATGTCTGCTGCACCACTGAAACACATGCCTTTCGGTAGCCGACTTTCTTGACTGGAAACGTATTTAGCAAAAGCAAATGGATATTAACTTAACATTGCCGTTTCGTTTTTAGCGCATTCATATATTTTATTCATCGCAGTTAGCGCTTGAACATCATACAACAACTAACAGGTGTTGTTACGCTATAAAATGTCCTAGCTAACGTTGTGATCAAGCTCTATTTTTTTTATCTCAACTTCGGAAAACTTTGACCTGTGAAAATAAACCATTCCCAGTCACATTAAGTCCGGCATTTATCACCTTCAACTCGGCGCAAAGCGGCGTATTGGCGACTCGAGCATGAACCTTGAGTGCACCATCCCAACGTTGACCGACGTTAATGATCATCGCTGATATTTGAGTGATGATTTTTGTTATTAAACCAAGCACTACAAAAGTCATCAAATGCGAACGTACATCGTACCACATTCTCCCTCCGATCATCGTGTCAAACAACAAAAACGAAGAAGAGGCCAAAGTCGTGGTTGTAAAAGCGGAAGCAAGCTAGTTATAGAGAAAGGCGAGCGAAAGGTGAAGATCACACACCGCTCTTAGGAAAAAAAACTTTACCGTACGCGCTTCAGGATGGGTAGACGCATGTATACCATCTCGGCCATCGTACACAAAAACAACGCTGACACCTTTGGTAAGAGAGTAACGATTTAATAGTTTTCGTCGTAATTATCATGTTTTTCCCCAATACGTACCACAGACATAGCTGTCCGCCCACCAAACAAGCACATTCAATCGGAGTTCCCAAGACGCATTGTTAAAGATGTTGATGTTTTTTGTAGCGGTATTTGTCTCGTCACACTCTTGCTTCCCCATCTGCGCCCAAGTGGTTTCCCTAATGTCCATCTGTAGCCACCCCGTTGGTCTGAGGACCCCTTCATTTCTTCCCAACACTTGTTAGCTGTCCGAAAACGTTACAGAAATGTTCAAATGTAGTTTGATTTCGTAGTACCGATTTAAAAACAATTTCATTTCCTACGCGCTTCACAATGTCATAGTCATACCACGGCATGGTATATAATCTGTGTCAATGGTGTTTACAAAACCATGTGTATTTACAAACCAAAGTATGGCAAGAACAAGAACAAGAAACTAGTTATTTTTGAACGTTTATGTAGCGTTATACATTCCCGAAAGAGAGCAGCGTCAATCAAAGAGTTTTTTGCTTTTCTTCCATGGATGATTTCAATGAGCAGTTAGACAACGAACTTCTACTGAGTCTCGCTCGCGCTCTCTTGACATTCGGCCTATCAATAAATGCTTCTCTTTGCGCTAAAACGATTGATCGCTTACGCTTCAGTAGCTACAGATTTTCGTAAGCTGTCGAACTTATGAATTACCCCGTACAATGGAAATGTTGTACACTTGACAACTAAAGACAAGCTATAGCTGAATATGCAAGAGTTTGTAGTGGTTATTTCACCAACAGCACTTGTCGGCACGTAGATGTCTTCATTCGAAACGATCAAAGACATATTCCGTTTACGAGGTGTGGGGGGAGGCGGGATTCATGCTGCCATGCAGCTGTAGACAAACAGACGTTAATGTAAAGGAGTCCACTGGGACTCTTTAAAAATGGCGCACCTCATGCATAACGCTCAATCAAGGTCGTTCGGATGATTGAAACATTTGACCGTATCTGTCCGCCACGGAATAACCGCTAATTGCCTGTTAGTTACGTGTTTTGATGTGGTTGCCAGAGCTTAGTAGCACAAATGAAAAAATAATTTATTTCGGATGTGTTGTTTGGTTCCCTTTCGATTTCAATTGCAAAATTATCTGTTTTCAATTGTTCCGTTAACTGCAACCACTGTAAACGGAATACGATGCGTGGCCGAAATGTTTCTACATGCCAACAATTAAAAATAACAGATTTGAAATTATTGTCACTCGAGCAAACCGGATCGATTTGTTACTTTCACGTCGCATATTTTACGTACAAACAGACCTTCAATTATCTGTTTCAATACTGTCTATGAGTAGCCCGAAGCCGCTGTAGCTCACATTTGTTTAACTGAAACGGCAACGGTTTGCCACCGGTTGTGCAAACATTTGGTCGTTTCATTTTTCAATTACTTGTAAATCATAGTTTATTTGCGGTGTGTTGGTTATAAAGGTTACTCTAGCAAGACCGCACCTTTCATCGTACTCTTTCGGCTCACCGCTACACCGTTGTTCTACGCTGTTCGCCAAGAGGTGTTGAAATCCCTTTTCCCTCGCTGTCTTTGAGGAGCCTATCGCGACAACTACTGTGAACATAACTGATGACAATAACGATTTCTACTGAGGGTGCGCAATTTTCAATTACACGAAACCGCAAAGATCATCTTCAGGTACGCCTTGAACGGCGGCTGTCGCACACGCAATGGAAAATGACTTATGTGCTCATTACACCACTAGAAAATGGTTCATCCTTCTATGCTTCGTAATGCAATGTCGCTCAGTTCCAACGAATTCGTTCCGAAACCTATAATTTAGCTTAGTACTGTACTACTTTGTTTGTGAGTGATTTGCAGCAATTCTTTGCGTACAAACCAGGGATGTTCGTGTAAGGTAAGCATCTATGATGACTGTTTTTGAACCGTGTTTAGTTCGCCAATGTATTTGTGTAACATCGAACATAAGCGACGCAATAGGCATCTTGATGCATTTGTCTTCATCTTGATGAATTTGTTTTAAAATAGAGCATATTTAAACAAATAATTAAGAAACAAATAAAAAAAAATCAAAATTACCAATTTTATCGTGGGTACACATAATTGAAAAAGTTTGTCACGAATAACCTTTTGCCGCTTTATATAAATAATAATAGCAGTCAGTTATGTTTATACTATGAACAACTATTTAATACAACCTATTGCATGAAATTAATTCTCTTGCAATCTTCACTACCGTGAAACTCCCATCTCTCACATGAGGCAATAGATATCGTTTGATTAATTAGCAGTTGGACTCGTCGAACCTTGAAATTCAGAGTACAGCAGTTGTAGATTTCCTCCGTTCGATTTTATACACAATGGAATACGGTCGCCAAGAGGATAGTTCGATACCGGTAGCATGCATTAGAAGGTGCTTCACAGACATGGTTGACTTGTGTAGCGGTAAGAAACATTGCCTGTCGGCACTTGAAGAGGATGCTTTTAACATCTAGACTGTCAATGAGAATCTCTAACCAACTAAAGGAAATGCTGTTTGCACTGTTCTGTTTACCATAAAACAGTGCACACGAGACACGAACTAAAGGGTCGTCTTTGTTTGAAATCCATTATTAGGTTTTCAATTTATTTAGATTAGAACAGCTCTACGGAGAATGGGAAGGTAAATAGTTGCATTCGGATATTTCTAACACGATGTATCCGACAAACAGACGTGTTGCTGAGCAGCAAGCGCCTTCGTTAATTGCATTTTACCGCCAAGTACGGCCTTCTTTCAAATCCACTCCTGTGCATGCAGCGTGATTGCAACCAATGCTAAGATGTTGTACTAGAGATGCCCGAGTGCAACCCTGCCGCATTTGTCTAGTGGTTTGAACCGTGCTGAAAACTGTACAGCAATTTCCATCAGTGTGTTAAAATGATCTCCATGATACTTCAATTGTGTCAGATCAAATGTACTATTGTTGTTACATGTCGGACTATGATCAATCAAATTCCCCTTTCAGTCCGGTACAAATTGAACTAGATTACCTGCCCCATTTTGAGTGATACTCAATCTGGCAAAAAACTGGTCTACCTTTTGCGAGGCTAGAATTCGGATGTACCCTACACTTAACTTCAAGGCTCATCCACAAGATATGCATTTTGTCAGCACATTGATGGATGATAAATGGATCTTATTCATCTGCCATGAATTCAGCCTGATTGGAGCGTGAAGCTCGCGTGCTAAAATTAGTTCAATTATTTAATTAAGGTTCGATTGATGCCACCCTGCTCACAATGCGATTAGTGACTCTCAGTTCCGCATACACACCCAACTAACCCGATCTTACACATCTTACAGTAGACAGAACAAATGGGATACACGATTTAATGCCAGGGAGTGGCACGGGTTGCTTAGATTCATCGCTTCACTTTCGTTTCATTCTTTCTTCGATTTGATTTACATTCAACAATAGCAGGTTAATTGCATAATTAATAGAGCTAATGTACAAATATCAACCATTTGTTTACTTCCTACTCTCTTATTGCGCCCATTGTTATGCTTGGATGTAGCACAACTGTGGAGACAGACACACAACCTGTTGCGATCATTCACGATGTGCTTCGGCATCAAATCTATTCGATGGGCTCACCGGTCGTCCGAACTAGTTGCATGCAAACGAATGAGTGCTTTTGCCTTCAATCTATTTTGTTGGGTCAATAGATGCATTGCTGCCAGCAAGTGACACACCTACTAATTTTGCTTCAGATTTGTTTCTTACACTGCTGATCTCGACGAGACCCACGTGAAACCTCGCACTTTAGACGATGCGCTTGAGCTCAAGCTCTAAAATTCACTTTTAACGCAAGCCAGGCGTAACGAATCACACCATATTTTTAACAGTTTATGCTTATTTCTCATTTCGGCAGTATTCAACGAACGCTAGGCCCAAATGATCTGTATACCAAGTTAGGTGGGATTATACTACTACTCAGGCATTGTTATTATTGCGCAAACATCAACGATACTTGCACGTTCTGTTCTTTGCATTGTCTTTGCTGTTCTAGTGTGTTAGTTATTGTAATCGGAAGTGTAATTTGTATCGCTTTTCGTAATTATTGTAACATATTTAAATACATAGTCAGAAAAGATTATACTAGATCAACACTTGTTTTACAACACATTTCCTTTGTAATCGATTTTCAGTTGAGTATTATAACTATCATTGGTGAAACGTACATACTGCCGTACCTATAAATCGTCAACTAATGATATAGGTTCAATGGAAAATTGTCAAGATTCTACGAGCGTAGAACACGTTACGATATAAAACAAACGAAACCTTCACTACCGGATGTGTTCAGCTTCCCTGCGATGAAGCATCTTTAAGAGCAGCGCTGTCAACGTGTCATCAGCCAGCGACGCAACAATGCGATAGTTTCCCGCTTCATCTAGATTAGTTGATATGAGAAAAATCATTGAAAAGTCACTCGCTATTGTTCCTACCGGAGGGGCGACACGCTGCGACACTAATGGACACCTTTCGACCGGAAGGTCAGACGACGAACGAGGTTAAACAATGCATTGAATGGGAACGGAAAAGGTGCTTCAAGAAACGAAACCCCAGAACGTTCTCACTTTGAGTTCGACTACAAACATCACCTTCGTTGTCGATGCACTAGAATATGCCTGCCTACCCGAATACCTGTACACTCAGTAACAGATTGACCTTATCGCGATAAACCGCTGACAGCCGGTCACTGGAATGGGATTTGTGCCATATTCTCTGCTGCGCTTATCACATCCACGGTGTATTGCACGCGAATGGCCACAAATCCTGACGGTGTGTTGTGGAGACAACTGCAAAGTAGAATAGCACGAACATGAATGCACTATTAATTTGCGCCGTGTGCACGAAATGGAAAATTAAACTATCACATCCATGACCAGCACCGTCGCGCCGGGTTTGGAACGTTTAGAGTACGATCTTCTCTTTCCACCTCCGCGTTGCTGCTGCGCTGGGTGCAGCATCCGGCCCCGTTCCACAACACTGCTGATTGCCCGTGTGTGTATTGGAGACGAAAACGAGACAAGATGACCGCATACCTGTGTTCTAATGGCATCTACATGACTGCCGGTGGGGCTGCTCTCTTGTGCCCGGACGATACGGGGAAGCTTCCGCCTGCTCGTATTCAGCCGCTAAAAACTAAAAGAGCGCTGCAGCCGGATACAATCAAACGAATAGAAAAAGAGATCAGTTCTACGGGAATAATAATACGGTAATGAAGAAATAAACACGATTTTCAGCGCGATAGTTTCTCACGAAAAGAAACCACGAGGGTGTGAGATTAGATCTTGTGATTCACCGGCCCGCTAGCGAAGCGTACTCACTACTAATACACCAACACTCTAGGGCAAGGGGATTCTACTCGAGAGCTACTACAGCGAATCTCGACGTACCACGTTCCAAACTCGTGTGCACGGTGTGTACCTTTGCTACAGTTCGACTGCTAAGTATGTGTCATTGCATCTTGGGAAGGTATTAGTGTAAGCGATTTCTGTAGCACTTGAGTATGGGGCGAACCGTCGATTGACTCTTCGCCAGTCATCATCAGTTGGCATCACTTCCAAGTTGGAACAGCAACGAAAAGCCTCTGCGATCGACGACCCTGTTACAACCTTTTGCGTAAATGTGTACGGATATTTAGAGGGCAAACGGCCGAACACAGGTTCACTCGTTTTAAGGTGCTACGATGCCCTTTTTTACTTGTTTTTTTGCCTTGCATGTTACCACTTCACCCGGTTGAGCTACAAGCCGGTAACGGAACAGAACTGGCTCAAATAAATCAAACTCCATCGCGGATGGCTGCCACGCGGGCTATAAAAATGCAGTTCCTCCTTCCCTCTCGTGCCAAGCATGATGGGATTATGATGATCTCACTGATCTGCTTGCTGAACACCATCTCGCACTGCAACACTGTTCTTCCGGATGGATGGATGGATGAATAGTGTTCTGTTTATTTTTTTTCGCTCTTTCCTTCTTTTTCTCTGTCTGCTATTTTGCGTTTATTGGATGAATAATAAGGACTAGTGGCTCGTAAAGACGAAATTATTCACAAATTATTAAGCGTCGAACGCAAGAATGCAAAAACAGCAATTAAATGCAACACATCGTTGAAGCTTTGTGAAAGTATTTTATATCCCACGGCTGTTCCCGTGCAATAAATGCTCGATGACAAGCAATTTGCCAAATAAACCTCAACGAATGACATGGTGACATTCGTAATCGTGTTTCGGCATTTACGTACTATCCCAAATGAAATGAGAGCAAAAGAGCATTGGCAAGGCTTTGGAATTTGGCCAAAACTCGGAACGCTAACTTGCTTTGTCATGTTCGCCACCGTAAGATGTCGCATGCAGAGCTTTGTCCCCTGTACGCTTAACATAATTTTGATTTCACATTTTTCTGGAGGTATACATCGAAACATTGCAGCAAGATACACATCAAATAGTGTAATGCTTCTTTGTATAGATGCTCCCGTCACCTTTATCTCACGCCCTGTTCCGTTTTCGTGTGCTTAACCGAGCAGTTGGATGATGACAAATGGATCGCTCCTATGGAATTGTTCACCACCCCAGTCTATTTTACCAGCCTCGATCGATCCAACATCTGACTTGGCTAATCGGAATCGGATCAATCAAGGCTGTGTAATAGGAAAATTGCACTAGTCCCTTAGGATTTACCGGAACAACTGTCATGAGAAATGAACTTTGGACCAATTTGTCATATTTCATTTAGGACATTTCGTAAAGTTGAACAATACTTAACATTTCTGATGGAAGGGTATTATATGTTGTGTCATTCTTTTCTTTTCTGTATAGTTTTCAACAATCTATCGAGTCTATTAGACAGCATTTTTCATCGATGCTTCGTGAATTATGATTTGCGTTGCAGCGTTGTTGCTGCTTATTGATATAAAGTTATAACAATCTATATAAACTATTTCGTTTGCTTTTGGCAAAATTTATGTAATGCTTGGCCAGCTTAGCCGTTTAAACGATTGGTTATTTGAGCAGTATTTATTTTCAATCGTCCTACAAACCATGGGACGACAAGATGGGAATTAATATATGTTATCAACTAATTGCATTATCCCACCGTTGCAAGCAATTGGCTTTACTAAATTGTAATGTTTTAAGGTGATTCTGTTTGGTAATTGGATGCGGTGTGTGCTCACTTGCTAACCATCCATACTTTAAAGATACACCTTACGCACCAAGGCAAATTAGCTGGTTGCAAACCCTACAGCTGTTTGTTTACATTGCATGTTTCTCCCCTCGCTCATTTCTTCGTTTTCATTTCAATCTGACCATTCGGGCAGTTTCACTTTCAACTCAACTGGAGCGCTTATAAAACAACCCAACCTTGATACAGTTCAAATTGGTTAGTTCCGTTGCCAAGTTTTCCTCACTTTTGCTCCATTCTTTCATTCTACTTGCGTTCCAGTTAAGTTGCGCCGTTTAATGTTTTTGCGCGCTTTTCTAGTACTCTCTTTGTTTGCCACACTCGTTCGTGGATCGGTGCTGCTCGGTTTACTACATTGTTCACCGGCAAGACAACCGATTTATCTCTTCTGCACTCTCGCTACTTTGCGCGACGCCTACACACTCCGAATGGTTTGAGCTAGGTCAGGAACGCTCCAAACTTGTCTCTGATGGGAAGGTGAGTAGTAACTTGTCTCGTTAGTGTTCGAATTATGTCAATCTTATTCACTCCTACACGTATCCAGTGCGCGTGAAATCGGCATTGTTTTGCTGTCCGGCATTTACAGGCCCATGCAACTTCTTTCCATTTACAAACAGACATACCTGCTCCTTCTTCTGCCACAGAACCATAGGGCAGATTTGAGATCAAAGAATTGAGCCACCAGTTTGAGCATTCACGTCTTACTATGAAGTTAGGATGGTGGATAGTGAATAAGAAAAAAAAAAAAAGATTCTTTCACGTTTACTCGATTCTTGTAATGGACGGTGCAACTTTCGTATCTTACCTCGATTGAGTGCCCACCGGCAGCGTTGAAGCACGTGCCTGTGCACGAACACGAGAGCCATCTGAAATAGAGCGTAGCGCCAAACTGCTACAATGCGGCCTCGATCGATTGCGCGAATATTCAAATCCAACGCTCGAACGCTGACGGAATACAAAACAAAACGGTACAGTTGCGTGTCCCAAAAGGGTGCGAGCCAATGTTTCGTCAACGGCATGTTAAGGACGGGTAAATGTTGGAGGACATGCGACGGTACAGGTTGTTTCTAAAATTGTGCTCCAACCTTGAAGTTGAGAGATGTACGGTGACTTCAGAAAACAGAGAATTGATGGATCATTTTAATTCCGCCATGCAGCAGTGCCGTGGACAAATGCATCATGGTCGAGGTTCGCTCACCTTTAAATGCATCATAAAATACATCGACAAATTTTACCCCAAATCCATGCGGTTTTATCTTGCCGCCTCAACACCACCATCTGAGACGAGTGGTCGTAAAAGTGGCAATTAAAACCACATTCTGACAAAACTGTGCACATTAATGACCGAACGAGCAAGTAACTGAAACAACTTATCATATAACCCCATCCACTTCGTTGGAGATAGTGTGTTCGAGACTTGATTTAGCATTCAACTCGTTATTGAAGCTTTTATTCCGATAGGCAGAACGAAAACACCCTCGGGTTTTGGGGCAATTCGCTAAACTTAGCAACAGGTCTTTTTTCAACCGCGATTCAACCTAACTCATGCATCATTGCACTGGATCTTCCGCGAGCAACAAAACAAAACCAGCAATGCCACTCGGATGAGATACAATGCAGTGATCGTGATATAAATTTATTCCTCTGCTAACACTTGGGAATCCACACCGCCAAACGCGACGACGACCTGTGCTGGGACACCCATCTTTCCTCTCCTTCCTTCGGTCCGCGAGCGATGCACGAAAATGAATTATTTTAGCACGGTTTATGACTTTTCCCACAAGCAGTTTATCACGCCTGACCAGAAGGAAGATGCTGAGCAGTGCGATGTAAAGAAAGGATAATCGGCATTGAAAGGCTCACATGTGTGGGGCGCGATTGACGGTTGCGGTGCCGTGGAAGGTGTGTTCCGTTTATGATAAATAGCAACACCGACTGAGGACGACCATTCCAACAGTTTCCGTGCGAATGCTCACTGGCCAAGCTTTATTTTGGTTGGATAAGTGGCATAAAATTTAAATGCATTATCATAATATACCATGCCAGCAATAAAGCTCATCGAAACTCATTAGAATGCAGAATTTTGTGGCCGACCAGATTTTTCAACTGCAGTAAACATTACCGCTGAATATTAACCAACGTCGAGTCGCTAAGGTGATAACAGGAGCAATATCATATTTGGTTGGTTTAAGAAACGGCTCTCCAACAACATTGATGAGTGTAAAGCTTCTTAATACAATTTTGTCCAAAGTTTTGCATAGAAGTCTATTTACCTGGACTGATACCTGTGTGGTGATATGAAATCTTCTAACTACCCAAAAGAATAATGTGGCTTGAATTTGTGTAGTTACTTGGAGTTTATTTCTTCTATGTTAACTCGGGCAGCGTTTCCTCTTAGATCGGACTTTTGTTAATCATCCTAAACCTCAACTTATCCTTAATTTATACTCACTCGTTCGCGCCAAAATTCCTTAATCCTATTCCTCATTGGCTAATCCTAATTATCGCCTATTTTACTATTTCCTATTTCCTATCTTATGCTATTCTATTCTATCCTACGTGTAACCTTAATTGTAGATGTATGTGTGTAAATATATATATGCATAATAAAAATCTAACTATGTGTATGTGTGTAAGTGTATATGTGTATAATTTAAACCTAGCTAGCTATAATTATTCTGCGCGCGTTTTGCCTATCTTGCAGGCGCTACACCTCCCCCCTTTAGAAATGAAAAGCGTATGCTTTTCATCCCTTAATTAATCTATTTTTATGCACTGTACTTAGTTTGTTTGTATTTGTATTCTTTATTGTACAGTTAACATTATCTAACTTTACTACTATGTACGGTCCTAAGTATATCGGATCTAATTTTTTTCTATTTTCGTTTTTTAGATAAACCGCATCTCCTATTTTTAAGATAAGGGGGTTTACATTACTATTTGCTCTAATCTGTCTTCTTTCTTTTTGCTCAATTAAATTTTTACGCGCTATTTCGTTTGATTTTTGCAATTTGAATTTAATTTCATTAAAATATGCATCATAATTGTATACTGGTTCAATATTACCATGGCATAAATCTTGGGGAAGAATTGCTTTTTTTCCAAATATTAATTCGTATGGGCTATAGTTCGTATCTGTATGAGGTGTTGTGTTATAATTAAATTCGTAAAATTTTAGCCAATCATCCCAATTGTCACCATGCTCATTTGTAAATGCTCTTAAGTATTCATTGAGTGTTCTGTGGTTTCTTTCCAAGGAACCTATGGTTTCTGGGTGATAGGCAGTGGCAAAAGTCTGCTTGATCCCCAGCAACTCCGCTACCTTTTTTAATACCTCGTTATTGTATTCAAGGCCTTGATCCGATTTCATCTCAAGAAACCTCCCGTATTTTAATATGCAGTTCTCAACCATGGCCCTAGCTATCGTGTTCGCTTCTTTATTTTCTGTTGGAATAAGAACAATGTATTTCGAGAGTTCACATTGCATTGTAACGATGTATCTATGATTTTTATTGGTTTTCGGCAAGGGACCCACTGTGTCTATACAGACTACTTCGAAAGGCTTTAAAGGTGTAGTCGTAACAGCACTTTTTTCTTTTGTATGTCTTACGATTTTGTTCACTTTGCATACTTTGCAGCCTCTAACGTAATTTTTAATTTCTTCCTTCATATTCTTCCATTTATATTTTTCTCTAATTTTGAGGTATAATCGATACTGTCCGACATGTCCTCCCGAAGGTGACATGTGATAGTTTTCTAAAATATTTGCTATTTCCTCCTTTTTTGAAATCCATTTTGGTGGAATAAAAGCAATGATCTCTAAACCGGAAATGGCATTATCTGCGATTTCCTTTATGGTGTAAAAAGAGTATTGCCTGAATAGGGGATCTTCTAATGAAATTGCAATTTTGTCACGATTGTATTCTTTTGCTATTTGTTGTACTTTTAGAAGAGCAGACTCTAGCGCCTGACTTCCATCTTCATAACAATGAATTGTTGTATTTCCTAACTCCTTGTTGTAATTATTATTGAAAACTGTTATTTTGATTTTGCCATATTCTGTTTTTGACAGGATTTTCAAAAGTTTGTTTACTTCTGTTGGGTTTTCTGTTTGCCAAAGTGTAGGTTTAGTTATGGAATCTTTTTCATCTTCGTTTAATTCTGGAGGAGGCTTGAAATTGTTCAGTCTTGTCATTGCTCTTGTTTTCACTGCTAGTAGTGATTTATCATTTGTTTCGTTTGCATTATTCTTTTGCATAAGCTTCAACTTGTCTGAATCAATGACAATTCTCGATAGTGCGTCAGCTCCTGTGTTCGTTTTTCCTTGCACAAATTCCACTTCAAAATCAAATTCCTCCAGGTCTAACCTCATGCGTGTTAGTTTTGAAGTAGGATTTTTCATGTTGAATAGATATACCAATGGTCTGTGGTCGGTTCGTACTTTAAACTTTTTTCCAAAAATATAAGGTTTGAAATAATTTACTGCCCAATGTATTGCTGTTAGCTCTTTTTCTATAGTCGGTTTAGATTTCTCTCCTTTAGTAAAACTTTTACTCGCGTATGCAATAGGTAGGTCATTACCATCTGTTTTCTGCGATAAGATAGCGCCACATGCTACATCGGACGCATCAGTAGTAATGATAAACTCTTTCTCAAAGTTTGGGTACTGTAATATAGTAGGTGATACAAGGCTTCTTCTAAGAGTGTCGAAAGCATGCTGACATTCATTAGACCACGTGAATGTAGCTCCTTTCTTTAGTAAATTATTTAACGGTCTTACCAATTCAGCAAAATTTTTAACGAACTTGCGATAGTAATTGCAGAACGCTACAAACCTTCTAACTTCATCCACATTTATTGGTACTGGGTATTTTTTTTATCGTTTCGAACTTGGACTCATCGGGATATATGCCTTTATCTGTTATTTTGTGACCTAAATAGGTTACATTGTTTTGGAAAAATTTACATTTCTCTGGATTTAGCTTCAAGTTATAATTTCTTAGCCTGTTAAATACTTTCATTAAGTTTTCTAGATGATGTTGCATTGTGCAACCCGTTATAATAATATCATCTATGTAAACAAAAGCACTCTCCGGAGTAAGTCCCGCCATTGCTATCGTTATCATCCGTTGAAAGCTATTAGGGCTTATATTCAGCCCAAAAGGGAGTCTTGTAAATTGATAATGGCCTGAAGAAGTTGAGAAAGCAGTATATTTTCTAGAGTTCTTGTGTAAAGGTATCTGGTGAAACCCGGACATAAGGTCCAAAGTAGTAAAATATTTTGCTCTTCCTAATTGGTCTAATATATCATCGATTCTAGGTAGTGGGAACTTATCAGGCATTATTTTTTTATTCAACTGCCTGTAGTCTACTACCAATCTCCATTTTTTTTCGTTATCTCCAGATTTTTTTGGTACCAATAAAATTGGTGAATTATATGGAGAAACCGAATGCTCTATTATGTTATTTTTAAGCATTTTATCAACCTGATTTTTTATCTCGTCACTTTGAGAATATATTTGCTTATAATTCGGAATGTAACATGGTACGTTATCTTTCAATTGTATCGATTGCTCGTAAAAATTATTAATTGGGATTTGATCATTATCGGTGCAGAAAATATCGTGGTACTCGGATAATATTTTTTCTAAATGAGGGATTATATATTTAGGAACATTCTGACTATCGATTTTGCTCAATAATGTTTTTATTTTAGATTCATTTGCTTTAGTGCTTTTAAATTTTAAATTTTTCTGAATATAATTTTTCAGCGGGTCAATCTGTGGTTTAAATGAATCTTTTTCAATATACACATTGCTTTCAGTGGTGTTTACAAATTTTACATATTGGTTTTGTTTTGATACCACAGAGTTGCCACAAAATACTCCTGGTAATATTTCGCTCGCAAGGACAATAGAGTCTTCAACGAGGTCGGGCAAATTTATCTTTCGGATAACCTCACTGCGTAGAGGCAATATGAAACCATCATTGATACTATCTTCAATAGGGTGGCTGATTGTAACACCGTAACAATTGAAATTTAAAAGCCAGTGCTCATAATCTATAACACATCTATGTTTAGTGAAAAAATCTCTTCCCAAAATACCATCCGCTGTGATATCTATTTCTGCAGGAATGATATGAAAAGTGTGGTTAATAGAAGCATTTCCGAATGTTATATTAGTGCTAGTAGTTGCTAATGTTGATACCGATTCGGTTGTTATGCCTGTTAAGTTTATCCTATTTTGCGCGTAGACTTGCTGTGTTGGTTTTATTTTATCAACTTTGAACAATGACACGTCTGCTCCCGTGTCGATAATTAATATGCTTATTTCACCCATTGCCATTTCTACTTTAATTTTGATAAAGTTATTAGCATTTAAGTTTATCGCTAATGTTGACCATCGTTTGTAGGTTGAATGATTTCTTCTAACGCCTGTGGTACCCCTAAAAAATGTTCCTCTTCTGCAGCTTGTGTATTGTAGACTCTACGAGTATTTGTATTTGGAAATTGTTTTCTGAAAGAGTTATTAGAATATCTTTGGTTTTGGAATCTGTTGCTAGTTGCCTGATTATTACCAAGAGGAGATCTATTGGAAAACCATCTATTATTTGTGTTTGGCTGGAATCTATTGTATGTGTTCGGCGGGTATTTATTACGAACGAATTTTCTATTGTCATAGTAGTTTCTGTTGAAGGCTAATATTTGTGAACCGTTGCTATTCCTTTCGTTTTCTAATACTTTCTCTGAAGCATCTGAAACAGATGCGAATTGACCTGCTTTTAAAACAATTTTTGTTTCCTGATTATGAACTTTTTCAATCAGAGCATTAATCCCATGCTTTAATGACATGTCATTTGCAACTTTTTCGGGAATGTGCAACTGCAAATAAACGTTTTTTAATTTTGTGCTGAGTAATTCAACCTCATCACAAAGAGCTTTAGTATCCGTCTGGCGAATAGATTTCAATTGACTTATTATTTTATCTGGATTAAGTTTTTCTTGACATCTGGACCGTATATCATTTATTAACGAGTCAAAATCGTCAATATTAGGCGGCAGTCCTAAACGCGCCTTTCCTATCAATCTTGTTTTTAAAAATTTTACCAACATTTGTGGATTTTTTGGACATAATTCCTTTAATAAATTTGAAGAGTCCACAAAATTTTCCAAACCATCTGTATTGCCATCGTATATTTGCACCAAAGCGGTGGCTGTTTTGATATCGAAAGTTTCCATTTTGTTTTGATTCCAACGGTTGAACACGATAGCTAGTTTTGCCAAAGTTTTAAACTTAACTTGAATTTTGTTTGTTTGATGAAATTGTATGCGCGATTGGATATTGGCGTATATGTCACTCGCTTCCTTCAAAATTCGTTTTAGCTCTGAAACGGGTTCAGTTTCCTGAATTGAATCTAGGTAATACTTGATCTTATCAAAACAAAACTTAGCGGAACCGCTGTAATGATCAAGCAAACATCTGCGAAACTTTCTATCACACGATAATTTTTTTTCAATATTTTTAAGCCTTATAGTATTTTGATTAATTTTTAAGAGCATTGAATGAGATGTGATCGAGATGTTTTGCTATATATATAGTAATTATATATATATATACATATATATATATATATATTATGTATTATATATTATATATATATATATATTTTTTTTTTTTTTTTTAATTTTTTTTTTGATACCCAGATAATGGTAATATTACTTTTTTTTTTTATTTAATTATTTTTTTTTTTTATTTTTTTTTTTAAACCAATGGTAACTCCCCCAATAGTATGTGCATATTGTAATGGAAAATGGTAATATTGTACGTTTCATAAAAAAGAATTTAATTGAGCAATTACAAAAAATATTTAAATGAGTAAATTGCAACTATATTGAGTGTGTAGCCTACCTTACTTTCTCTCTTTTTTTTTTTTCGCTTGATCCTTACTCCGTGTACCGCTGCCCGATCGATAAGTATAGCGTTATCTCGCTTTATCCACTGCAAATCGCTGCTCGTTCTCTCACAGCACACTGCTGCACCGTCGCTCCTATCCACTGCAAATCGCTGCTCGCTCTCTCACAGTTCACTGCTTCGCCGTCGCTTCTTCCTTCTTCTCGCAACAACGTTATGTCTCTCTCGTGCAAACGACACTTGGTCACTTGTCGCAAAAGGTCATGCCGGTTCAAACTGTGATGCTTATCGCCGATGGTACGAAATGTGGCTTACTCGTACGTGCGATAATCTTGTCCGATCGAGGTCACTGCACTTAGATCACTTTACGCACGGTCCCGTTAACTATCGCTGCTCTTTTTTTTTTGTTTTTTAACACCGAATGTTTGTTAGCATTCATTTAACTTTTCCTGGCCACTTTTTTTTATAACCGGGATACACTCTCTCTTTCACTGCGCCTTGGTTCGTTGACGATACCCGACAGGAGTTTTTGTGCAATTTGCGTGATTTTGCAGGAAACCCTTATATTTTATCACTGCGTTTGAATAACGATAGTTCGAATTATCGTACAATTGTAGCGTTGCGCTTCACTCTCGTCTTTACTCTCTCACTCTTTCACGCTAAACATCAACGCAGATACTAGAATATTCTTCTGACCGGAAGGAATATTACGCACTCGCGAATTAACTTCGTATTTACGCGAGTTTTTTTTTTTTTTTTTTTGCATCACAGTTTCACACTTGTCACGGTCGCCATGTGGTGATATGAAATCTTCTAACTACCCAAAAGAATAATGTGGCTTGAATTTGTGTAGTTACTTGGAGTTTATTTCTTCTATGTTAACTCGGGCAGCGTTTCCTCTTAGATCGGACTTTTGTTAATCATCCTAAACCTCAACTTATCCTTAATTTATACTCACTCGTTCGCGCCAAAATTCCTTAATCCTATTCCTCATTGGCTAATCCTAATTATCGCCTATTTTACTATTTCCTATTTCCTATCTTATGCTATTCTATTCTATCCTACGTGTAACCTTAATTGTAGATGTATGTGTGTAAATATATATATGCATAATAAAAATCTAACTATGTGTATGTGTGTAAGTGTATATGTGTATAATTTAAACCTAGCTAGCTATAATTATTCTGCGCGCGTTTTGCCTATCTTGCAGGCGCTACACCTGCACAAAACTAAATCATAAGTACCATTACCCAAGTAAAACTATTTCGCGTTTGTTAATATCCACGCGAAATTAGTGTTATTGGCATAGAGATGCTACATCTATAAAACACCTCCCAAATTAGCAACGCTTGCACATATATGCTTATGTGTTGCATAAGCAAAGCACATTGCAGATTCTTCAACTGAAAAATCTCCTCGCGGCTTATTTCCATCGTGCTATGATAGACTTACTTGGACAGGTCAATACAAGGTCGCAGCCGTAAAACTCAATTATCTCTTTCCCAGGCTGTAAGGGTAGTCTGTTTTCAAGTTATCATACTTCTAGTCGCACTTGTGTTCCATATTGTTGACAACAAAACGCGCATTTTATCAAAGTGCGGCATAACATTCTACTGAATTTTGCTGTTAACCGTTCAAGAGAAATTTTGAAAATCAAACCACGTCAAAATGTAAGTTTCATGTGGTAAAACGAGACGCTTGTTTATTCTTTGCAACTTCCAGCGCAAAGTAATTAAGTTCGCCTTTTTCTCGGGAAACCCCTCAAACCTCACATCAACCCCAGACTCCCACATCCAACGTTACCGCTTCCAATGGTTCCAATCGGTGTGGACTGTGCAAAAATGGAAGCAACACACAATTCTGAACTCGTAAACAGTAAATCATAGGATAATGCCAGCTAACTGGAAACATGTAGCAGTGCAACAAAGTTTACTTTTTTTTGCATTTACGTGTACCAGAGGATTCCACAAAATGTATCTACTACCACTTGAGCTTTAGTTATTCTCGGTTTAACTGATGCTTCTTCCTTTCCTCGCGCGTTTTTTTAATATGCTGTAAGACGTGTTTGGTCGTTTAAGACCCTATTTAACCGAAACAACAAAAAAAAACAAAATAAATTTTCGTTCTAAATATTTATTCTACCCTTCTGTCTTTCCTTTTTCCAGATGAATCAGCAGTGCAAAGTTTGTGGCGAACCGGCAGCCGGTTTTCATTTTGGAGCCTTCACTTGCGAAGGTTGCAAGGTAAGAAGCTGTTTTCTTGTTTCATAATAATGGTGGGAACAACAACCTCATTCTGCACTCTGCGTCTAGTACCGCACAGTAATGCATCAGCCGGAAGAAATACCCTTCCTGACGTTGGTGGAACTCCGCATTGCTTGGTAGTGTTTCTGTTCAACACTGTTCAGTATAGCATCTCGACGTAAAAGGATCGTCAGCGTGTTGTTGTTCAGATTAGGCACACTCTCCAGCAAATTCATTCATTCCATCCACCCAAATATCTTGTTTTATGGGATTGCCAACGATTGTGGAAGGACTGATGAATCAGCATCACACTGCGGGGCATTGAGTGACAACTCATTGCTCAATGACTCTGGTCTACAAATATCACAACGAAAACGCTCATCCCATGCAACACCCACATACATTTTGTCACCAAGGGAACATAGTAATCCACGCTTAAACAGATCGCAAATAAGTTGCCAATCGCTCGCGCACTGCAAATGTAGTGGCTATATTTCATTGTGTGTATGGTTTCTGTTAAAGATTTAGAACAGATTCAAATTCCATTATTGAAATTTTACATTACTTGTTTAGTTACTTGTATATTATAACTACAATTCTTACTGTCAGGCTTTATCAACTGTTTGCCCATTCACTAAGCGTAACCGGATTCAGACCGATCAAGAGGATAAGTCTACATTCATTTGCTGAACAAGGAGAACAAAAGTTGCGACATCGCATTGGTTTGCTCTAATGAAGGTTACGTTGCCGTACGTTAAAGGTCAAACTAGACAAACGGACTTGAATCGATCGAGCCTCAGTGATGTGGGCTATTTTCATAAATTTCAGCAAGTTTCTTTCGCTTGCGGCGATTTCTCAGGGATCGTGGTAAAACACAATTGTTACCGTACTTTTCGTAGGTACGATAGAGCAGGTCCGTTCTTCTAATTCACGAGGGTGGGGGTGAAGCTTTGTTTTCTTTTTGTTTTCAAGTTAAATTACAAATGACAAATCAGTCCTAGCCTACATTAGTCAACCGCCATCATCGTTTGATGAGAGCCGATCGAATGGAAGTTGAAAAAGCAATCAAACTTACCGTTGCAACCAGATTACCTGCTGTGTGATTCCCACTCATCGTTTTAACATCACGTATTGCTATGACCCTTTAGATCAATCAAATTCATTGCACGTGGTAAATGCAATCAAATTGTTTAACAGTGGTAATACAGTGGGATTTCATTTCACACCGAATGTATGTGTAAAATGTAGCTCTATTTCTACATCTATTGTGATATTACCCAAACGCAATTTCAATTTTTATCTAATTTTAAAGCATTCTAGATCATTGTGATCTTTTAGAAGTTAGCAATAACCTGCCACGTGTTGCGTAACCAACACATTCAAGTCATATTAATTTCAAGTACAACAACAAATTTCTTCCACGATAAACATCAGATTGTAGAACAATTTCTGAACTTCTACGAGAAGAAAAGGCTAATGACAGCTTAATTTACTCCGAGTATGAACAGTACTTTGCGTGAACATCAACTGAAGAGCGTGTCTCTAAGTACATTCGCTATTTTGTATGGAATTAAGCAATCGTTCTTTTCCACAACGTACAGATCCCATCACTCAAAATTATTGAACTAGTCGACTGGTCACGTACAAGCGCATACGTACAAGTGCATAAACACTTGCTTGCAGTTATGTATATTCGATTTCCTCGATCGTTTTGTTACAGGTTATACTTGTAAGCTAGTTGTTGAAGGATGTTTCTGCCATCATTTCACTTATTTGGTATGGTATACTGCAATGATCATTAGTCTTCATCAAGAAAAGAGTTTTACTTGTTCATTTCACAATATATTTCTATGCTGTTCTAGTTTCAGTTTATTTTCACTGATTTATACAAATACACCACGATACAATAATTAAGAATCTAATATCATTTAATATAACATTGCGTCACCATTATTATCATGTGCATTACAAGTATATATCTAACGATTTCGTTTTGTTTTCCCTTTCATTTTAATTCCAGTCTTTTTTCGGCCGATCATACAACAACTTATCTTCGATCTCGGAGTGTAAAAATAACGGAGAATGCATCATTAATAAAAAGAATCGAACCGCCTGCAAGGCGTGTCGGTTGCGCAAATGCCTGATGGTTGGAATGTCGAAAAGCGGCTCTCGTTACGGACGTCGGTCGAACTGGTTTAAGATCCACTGCTTGCTTCAGGAGCAACAGCAAGCCGCTCAGCAACAAGGAAACCATCAGAAACCGTCACAACCAGTCGGGATCCATGCGGGAATGTTTCACGGGGGCTATCCTCATGGCATGTATCCTCGGCCACCATGCACAAAGGAAGAGCTGATGCTTCTCGGCCTAGAGGAGTACAGTAAGCACCCATCTGCATCGCCCTCCGTTAGTTCTCCTGATAGTCACAACTCGGATAGCTCCAATGAGATCAATGATCGCAGAAATGCGCTACTACGGCAGGGTAAATTGCACGATTCACCAATCAATAAGGATCTGTTCCTTCCACTGCCGTTTGGTGGACTACCATTGATGCCGCCTCCTGGCTTCCTGCCCTCGTCACATCTCATGTTTCCAGGCTTCCATCCGGCACTTTATTCCCATCCACAAGCAGGTCTGCTAAAGGCTGCTGATACTCATTTAACGCTTCCTAGCTCACCCCTCGCCAACAACAACAGTCGCTTTACACCAAATCACAACACCGATCAGAGCGTCCATCCGACCGCGGTACCCGGTAATGATAACGGAAAATCCCCAGAGTCTTTCTCAAAACGCTACATTCTTGATCAGGTGCTCGAATCACAGCGTTGTCCTAGTAATGGCACGACAGGAAGCGATAAAGACGAACCTGAATCGGAAGAGGTGGTCCCTGCAACGATGACTCCTCCACGGTCTCCTATTGTGTCTGCTCCACAACAGAACACGATAGTGCGAAATTCTCCGACTCCTTCCAGCCATCGTAATCAACAAGACAATCCTATAGATTTGAGTATGAAAACAGGAAGCAGTTGCACTTCCACTGACGAGCGCAGATCTTCAATGTCCGGTGCCGAATCGAATGGTTCCGATGATGAAGCTAATGCCGACAGTCGCCCGTCATCCAGAATGGACAAGTATAAATTTACCTTGGCTACCACAGCAATCCCTGTAGCTACCAAAAACATTTCGGCCACCAACAATATTAACCATCATAACAACAACAACAACAACAACAGCTTCAGCAACAACCAAAATCATCACCACGATACAGTACATCATTCTCCACGCCCGTTGTCAGTATCGCCATCACACCCGGTACAGCATCACCGAGTGTCCCCAATACGATCTGACTCTCCGCGGCACTTGCAACACCATTACCAAACCCATCACCATCATCAGCATCTACAGCAGCAACCACATCGTCAACGTAACGCTCTTGCACATAATGTTGGAAGTGGAAGCGAATCAGACCTCGAGCCAGAGGAAACCGAGTACGATCGTGAGGTTAAACGTATGAAGCTGCAAGGTACCACGCCGTTGGACCTTACCACTAAGGTTTAAGCTGCCCAAGTTCGAGGACGCTTCCCGTATATGTTGCCGAAGTGAATGTTGTGGTGCAATTGTGTTTAGAACTGTCGAGTGTAGCTAAGTGAAAATAATTGATGATTGATTAGGTTTTGTTTCGCAACAAGTGCAAAACATCTTCTGCGATACCAGTTGCCAGTTGCCTAGAATAATAAGTGTATAGTACAAGTGAAGTAGCAATTGTTTTAACAAAATATCGCACGATGAATATCAAAACAAGCTGCAGAGCATTTATCAGCAGTTCATTACCAAAGATCGACAATGGTTCGATACAGATGTTCATGTATGTGAATATTGTAAATATTTTACATTGTTAGCTATAGCTGCAGACACTAAGTGTGTCCATATCAATAGATGAATAGTAAAATCGTGCAGACAGTAATAATTTGCAATTGCAAATTCAAATGCATGAAGGGAGAATCCCATGACATAAACATAAACGACCATTTTTTGGTTCAAGCATCAACATATATTCAAGTGGGATGTTTTGTTGTAAAAACTCGACGATTCTAAAACGCCACACTTGATTTGTCGAAGTGAGTTATTCATTAAAAACAATGTGCCAGTACATGGAATGTCACCTGTAGATTACCAGTCAGATATAATCATTTTGGCAAGACAACAAACAGTGGTCAGTATTGATGATGATTCGATTTAGGTCCGCTGACAATGGGATGGGCCGAACGCCTCATATCAATATAGTCAATTATTAGACTCCTCTACTTCCAAATATTTTTGTACATTCCACATTTCGTTATGAAAACGGTACTTTTAATGGGTGAAGAAGCAAGTTTGCCTTTGGTGGGTGACTCTGAGTAATGTAATAAACGAGCCTGTAAAAACAACGAAAGTATACGGATATTTAACGCCAAAGCAGCTACCGGAATTCCTGTGCCACAAATACTCCAGAAAAAAGGCTTCTGGTGCTACTCAAACTGGTTTGAGACAGTGGATCCCATCATGCTTCGCCTTGCTTCTATCCAACAATGTACATGCTGGGTTGAGTGTCGATTAAATGCATACAAATTAACGACCGCTTTTCTTTCTATATCATCATCATTTTTCATTTCGTCTCGTAGGACTTCAGTTTCTTTCCCCATACCCAGACTGCCTATGTTTGAGCGGGAAAATATATCGTTACCAACTCTTTGCACCAAGCCTTCGGCAAGTTCAACTAACTCCTACAATCTAAAAAAAAGGACTTCACAATAGTTATAATAATTTTGTGAATATCTTGCCTACGTCAATCGAATTAATTCACAGTTTGGCACAGTTTAACGTTAAAAGCATTCTTTATGGCGATTACTAAAACATGCTTTTGTCATAATATCGCTATTATGGAGAGGAAATTAAAATTCGTGCAATAAAATTCCATAATCAAAAAAGTTTTTCTTTCAACATTTCTATACAACATAACGTAATCAAATATCTCAGAAGTATGATCCAGACATTTTCACACTATGAACATCTTAGCTTAGAACTTAGCTCTTTTACTTTCCATCTATTGAAAAAACTTTATTTATTAAACTGCGCGATTGTTCTGTTAGCCGCTAAAACAGTCGATAACTGATCGATCCTATTTATATTAACATGATTTATCCTCACACACCTTTACAAGACGATGGTAATGTAATGTTTGTTTTATATTAAACCTCAACTGGTCCGAATGGTCGAATAACGTCAACCGTGGCACATGCATTGCATACGTATAGGTAAATTTTTATATTAATTCTTTTAAGCATGCAATCAAGTCTACGTTCTGATAAATTTATTTTAAATTTAGGAAAATAATCTAGAAATTCAACATGTTTATATGAATGATGAACTCAGTTGTGCATGTCATAAGAATAATAACACTTAAATCCAATAAATCTAAAATAATTAAAAACCTGAAAAACAAAGAAAAGAAATTTATTAAGAGTACCACCAAACTTCATCCGAAATTAAATTTTATTTTTATAGAGTTAAGTCTATAATACATCATATATGAGCATATTTTTGAATACCACTACCATGCAATCTATAAGAAATTCAATCAATTCCAACTATTACTTACTCTCTTTGTTTAGGTCATAAAAATAACGATTAAAAAGTGTTCCTTACTTTGTGGACAAGCAAAAAAATCAAGATGCTATAAAGTTCAACTATGCTTGAACATATTTTATTAAAGATCAACTAAAAGGAATACCACGACACACAGGAATTCAAGTGTTTTTATACTCATTTGCAGTATAAAGAGCATCGTATTTGTTCCACCGATTCCTACAGGAACATAGGGAGACTGCCAAAGGTAATCAAAAAAGAATACCGTTTATCCGGATGGGTGGCATAGGTCACATGAAATTAGGCTCCGCTTTTGGAACAGTAATCTACACAGTGTGTTTTTGGCTGTAATTCCACGTAACCAAGGTGATTCTCACGCACTTTGAGGCATTTGATGACCCACGACTGAATATCAGATAGAAAGAAAGATGATGCCAGTGACAACATTTTCTTCATCCGTGTGCAATAAAGAAGTAGGTATTTATCTCGGTTCAAAGTACGCTACACTTCGGACTCATTAGCGATTTAATTTCCCCCACTTTCATTACCGAAGGAAGTCATGAAACACTTTCGAATGATCCAAGCATCCCAAGGTTCGATTCAGTTTACATTTACGAGCGGATATTGTGAAGATCACGTAGATGACAAAGGTTAAAATGAGACGTTTTCTAATACGTTTTTTTCCATCTCTATAAGTATATGGAAATTTAAGAAAGTATTTTGGATAAATGAAACTTCATTTAAAACGATACTATATTTCGAAACACTCCTACACCTACCAAAGTTATTTACAAAAATATCAAACTTTGGAGTAAACATAATAAGCAAACTTTGGTTTAAAATATAAAATTCCTTTTCTACATTAATTATCATCTAAATTACACAATTCGCCAACAAAATTTTAGACTTGCAGACATTCAAGATATTGATGAAACATCAACAACGAACCAATTTCGATTTATTTTTATCGACTTCAGTACGAGGACAACTTTAATGCTATCTTTCAACTTAAATGTGCCTCAGAAGAAGTAAATTATTCATTCCTTTAAGACCAAATTATCCGGCATGAAACAATAGATAGATAATAGATAGTCAACTTGTTTATTACACCTTAGAAAAGGGTCAATATAAGCCAAAAACTATGTAGATGTCCAACAAAAGATAACTCCAAGTTGAACTACAACAGTACTTGCTACTTACAATTCTGGAATAATTGTTGACCGGGTCTTGTCAACTGACGTGCTCTATCTTGAGCAGGCCAACAAGAGAAAGAGAGAGTTACAATTGAGTTCTATCAGTTGTGAATAACTTTATTGATGGTGATATATACAGAAATAGGAACCACATAGCATCTCTTATCTTTCAAAATATTTAAAAAAAAATGTACCAGTAATTTTGTACATGATCAACTGGAAAAACTTAATAATAACTCGAATGCGCAATAAAAGTTAGTTAAGTTAAACTTTACTCATGAATGGGAAAAAAGTTCAAGTCTCATCATAGTTCCTCTAACGCTATGGAAATTCGAGCAAATTTGGTATGTGGAATGAAACAAGTCCTTTACAACCGGGAGTGACTAACTTGCTATAGACAAACAAATTAGTCACTGATTTGTAATGCATTCTTCTTTAGCACAATAACCGTTGTCGGTCAAGACATGCCTGTAACTAACTAGTGAAGTGAGCTTGGGTTTCAGTGACATATTGTTACCATAGCAGGATAGTCAGTCCGACGTATGGTGGCACGGCCTTTTCGGGTCTTGAACCCATGACGGGCATGTTGTTAAGTCGTTCGAGTTGAAGACTGTAGCACTAGACCGACCCAAATGGTACTAAGGCGTCATCCATCAATTATGTAACGCTGATAGGGGGAGGGGGTGTCGTGAAACGTTACGATTTGTTACATGGGGGAGAGGGGGAGCTCAACTTTTGTTACGTAACGGAAAATAACATGATTGATTTTTTTTTCAAATAACAAAGGAGTATAAAGCTAGGATTCTTCTTGATGACTTCACAATCTTCGCGGTTATGCCGCTCTAAAAAAGATCTCGCTACTTGTTATGTACTAAGCAGCCGTATAGTCCGTCATTTGGTCCGAATTACAAGTGTGTTGAATTTGGTTACGACGGACGGATGAACGGAATACTTAGCACAGGATTGTCGCAGTAACGTTACATTCCATTACTGCGACAATCACAGTGTGTATGCCACTCGATTGTACAGGAGGGCATTTGTTGATAGTAGCATGCAATTCGCAAGTGACGACACGTGATTTGAACCAAATTGCACAATAATCAATTGTAACGCTTTAAACAGGTGGAATATTAATCCAGCTGAGTTTCAAACAAATTGGAGATAGAATTGATGCAGTCGGTTTTTTTTTCGTCAGAGTTGATCATTGGTCGTAATTTTAAAAATATATCGAAAATGCAGCCGAAACAGTTGCAAACATTACCGCTTTTGTTCGTATTTTGTAGGACATATGTAACAGATTAAACATCACTTGTTATGTTAAATAGAATAATCAATTTAACGATGATACAACATCTAAAGAAAAAAACATTTATGTAAAAATAGATATATTTATGAAAGACCAGGAAGATGACATGATGAAAAACGCTTCTGATAATGGTGATGCAAGTATGTTGCAAAACGTGCTGAGCATTCGATTATCAGAATCTTTTTGAATTTGATTGCTGCATGGGTATTTCTTTATATAAAACATAATTTAATTTTATAAAAATGTGTAAAATGTGAATATACCAGAAAAAATGAAACAAAGAAAAAATCACAAAAAATCTGATTTTGTTCATTAAAGTAAGCTATTTAAAGAGGGGGGGTGGGTGCGGTCCATCTGTTACGTAATTTGGAGAAGGGGGTTTTTTCCAACGTTACACTACGGGGAGGTGGTCGAAAATTTGCAAGTTTTGCGTTACGTAGTTGATGGATGACGCCTAATTTAATGAAAGAAGATAAATGTAAGCAGCTATATACAAATGAATTAGTTCTCTGATTTATTTTGTTAAATACTTTGACATTTCGGCCGACGGTTTTATGTTAATATGTATGTTTATAGCTCATAGTAATTTGACTGAATATCTACGTACTCACCCTTCTGCTTCTTTATTGACACAGCAACCATGGTACGTTATGCCCTGTTTGTTGTTTTGAAGCGAACGGCTACTTTTCGATCTGTTTTTAACACAGTACAAGAAATGATCTCAATCGTAATAGGAACATGCACTGTGAGATCACGTGTACCACGTCTACCATTCTATATGGCTGATCATAATATTCCTAAACATGAATAAATAGTGATCGTCTTCCACATCTACTGCAGTCTCTTTTGAATAAGCGTCTAATTTGTGATAATTTTACATCCCATTGTAAATAATGTGTCCGCCCATGTGCAGATGAATTCAAACACTAATTGATTACGTACAAAACATCATCCTGACAACATCTATCAGGTGAAAATCGAGCTTTCCAACACGAGCAGTTTTGGGAGGTGTGTTGTCAAGAAATAATAAACTCAAAGAGAGTGTGTTCAAGAGGAGAAATAATGCATAAGAGTGTTAATGTGTGTATGTGTGCGCTTTTTTGTGAAAGACCGATTCACAACAAAAACGCCAAGAACTGCTTGATGAGCGTTTATAATCCGTGAACGCCTTCCCCGGCGATTGCGGCGCGGAATGCGGAATTGAACAAACTCGAACGAATAAGACCATCGCGCGACCAAAGGTCATATGATAGATGCGCACGGAGCCGTTGAAGTCGAAGTCACTTTCCTCCGTGTGACCACCCGTTATACGAAGACCATGTCGCTTCACCTTCCGAACTTGGAATTATACCCATCAACTTCCTAAAGGGATGAAAAACCAAAAGAAAGAAACTGCGGAAAGGTAAATTCTTGTATCGGCACGTTGCCCTGCAGATTCATCATGTGAGGCAAGGTGACTTCGGTTGATGGTTTGCGTATGCTCTAGCGCCCCAACTGATGTCTGGTTGGAGTCCGGACGTATTCGAGACCCCCAACCAACCTAAAACGCCGAACAAAATTATCAATTTGCTAGGGAACTTACTCCCCTTCACTTCCCGTTCAGTTCAATCGCTTCTGAATCTTTGCTGCGTCTACTGCTCGCATCTAACGTGGCCAATGTGTTTCACCATCCACAGCTCCTTGTGCGACCAAACCTTCTCTAGAGCAAAATTGCTATAAATTTATTACAAATGAAATGAAGCATAAATTTTCCCGTGAAATATTGATCAGCACGTATCCATCGTTGCGGACAACCTGAAGTATTACACTGCCCGGCAGAACGCGGCAGAAAAATCGAAGCGTGAATAATATCACAACCAGCACCAAGGACAAGGAGCGTTGAAACGAAGTAAAAACAAGTGGAGCGGTGGATGGATGCATATTGTGGGAGTTTTGCACGTGTGCTGCGGTATCGTCTGTGGCACATGCACTTTTCTCTCTCATTACATTACGAATCTCGCGCGACGAAAGCTCCTAACAAACGCAGCATTGCAGCTCTTTCCATCGTATGGAAGAGGGAGCGTATAGTCTCTATTATTGTGGGGATGGGTTAATTTCTACGTTTTCCGTGTGTTCCGAGCAATCTAAGCCTTTCCGAAGTCATGTCATGATCGATGGTTAGAGGGCCCCAAAATAGAATTCGATCTTCGCGTGAGAATTGAGATCACTGCACAATACTGTAGCCAACCATAAAAAAACCAAATCATAACCGGCGTGAAGAGGCAAAGTTTAAACATAATTCACCCTCATTTCATAATAAATTGCACTCAATCGATCACGAAACAACTGACCTGTTCTCGGGGATATCGCACAATCGTGGGTTGCTTACGTGCGAGATCATGCATACTAATGGTTAGACTGGAGTGTACGGTTAGTATAGAGAGTTCCGCAATTTCTAAATTGGAGCATTGTTTATGTGTCGATATTAAAGAGATAGTCGCTATGATGGCGTTGACGTTACGAAAACAATAATTCCCAAATTGGTTGTAGAATTTCATTCTTCAGTTGTTATGGTACCTTGAGAATAATAACAATACCTTTGAAAGCTTCTTTTCCTTTACTTAATACAACATCAATTTATTGTTGAACAACAAAAAATAAATAACCGATAGATAGATAGCCTTTAACGTACAATATACTAGCGTTTCACATTGGCCTTATTTACTATCAGGTTCTTAAAGCAGAGAAACCCTAACACTTCCATTATATGTCATTGTCCTTAGCTATTTGTTTTCGCACAGGAGCTATACAAAACTCCGTTTACTCTTTTGCCGAATAAAACACACCAGTCCAGTTAGATAATTTCCTGTGTAACGTAACTTCAATCGTTTTTCCCATCGTTGCGATCTGAGCAACCGTTTCGACACAATAAATTATTGGATTCAACTTAACCGACGAAAAAAGAGGCTTAGTTATTAATTGATCCATTATGATTCGAATGCTCGGTGGTTTCGATGATTTCCTTCCAAACAGTAGCCAATAACACCATCATCCAGTTCAAGCGGCCCCCATCCGAACGTTCAGCCGCCTTGGCTCCCTTAACTACAACATCCAAAGCAAACATAAGAGAAGCAGCGGTTGTGGCATTGGGCTCGCATCAAACTTCTATGAATGAATCTAAAATTATGGGTTTCGTTGAATTTTTGTTCGATGGTACTATCAGGTGCCGGTAACATACACGTAGAATCTCACAGAACCTCTCGAAGCCACGAAGATGCCCACCTACCAGCTAGACTAGCCACGGAGTACGGGGGTGCACTTCTGCGATCTTGATTTTTTCTCTGCTTCTTGAAACAATTTGGCTTTATTGATTTTTAATTCGTTGGGAACCAAGCCAGCGAATTGTAAGAATTCACGGTTCAATTAGATAATCTATTGTTAAATATAGAGAATTAGTGCTCGCGTTTTCTCCCCCATTTTTTGTGTTGGGAATTCCGGGCCAAAGATATAGGATAAGAGTTTTGGGAGATGTGGTCAAGAAATATTCCCAGTTCGGTCGGCTTGGCAGCTGATAGCGCAAAACTATGCAGTCGAGGCTTAACGTACATTAACGGGTTTATCGAAAGGTCATCTTATTTCATATTGCACAGCATTCAATGATGTTTTGAACATATTTTTTGTAAATTTGCCCCAATCCCAAATAATTGTACAGCGTTATTACAGAACAGACAACTGATCGATTGTCAAAACATTTTATATTTAGAAATCAAGTTCAGATGGAAAGGTATAATATATGTATTTTTAGTATTTCAAAATTGATGAAATACTAAAATATAAAATAACAGTAAAGTTATATAATTAACATATTCTAATGTTGCTTAATGGGGTTTATATTTTAGCCTTCTTTCAAATATTTGTTACAAACCCAGATTTAACACAGCACTAATTGCAGTTGAGCGTCTTTTGTTCGCATGAATCCGTCTAGTTAGATACGTTTCATTGATTTCAGTGCTTCATTAAACGATTTCGCATCGAGGGCAGTATTGAAACATGTTTTTTTACAGATTTTACTGCCAAGTTTGACTCAGCCTAATGAATTCTTTGTACCAGGTAATTAGCCGCCATACAATATTGAGTTTTTTTACTGCTGTATATAAATTTTAGTTTATAATAGGAAAATAAATGAAGACTTCAATCTTCAATAAAAGTAAACCTCCAAATAAATCTGATGTTAAATATAAATGAATAAATATTTATTATTCAAAAAGAACGGCTTCGGCCGTTTTGCGATAAATGAATAAATATTTGAAATGAAACTCCAGTGAACAGGAATTTTCATTAATCCTCAGAACTTCTGTTAATTTATTTTTTCTGCATTGTTAATATAATATTCCTACGAGACCAAATTTAATGTGCGATCAGGTTAAAAAAAAAACACTTTCATGTCGAACCTCTTCTTTGAACTTGCTACCAGTCTTGAATCGCTGTTCACACATCGTTCAACAAAAGACGAAGCTGATGCTTACAGTAGTTCGCACAGATTCACCATGGGTACGAAGCATCGTTTCGATACAATTAAAACTATCCAGCTTTAGTAGAGACGCACGTCCGGGCTAATCGATTTTCGCTGGTGAACAGATTGTGCCAGACCACCGCCGTACAAAATTGTGTTCACTGCCAATCAAATGATGTTTGAAACGCTGGCCTGGATGGTCTGGATCTCTAAGTGCTCGGATGCAGAATGAATAGAGCGCAAAGCGGCAAAGCAGTGTTTACGCTTTTCCTGTAATTTAGATAAAGCTTCACAGTTCACACGGCTCGTGCTCGCCCGTAGTGGCGAAGGAACAAGCGCTCCCATCCGGCTACCGAGTCTAGTCGACTTAGCGCGTCCGTCTTCCGATGGTCCAGTTCTCTTTTCGTCATAGCAGCGTCCTAACATTTAAGGTGAAAGGGAAAACCTGTGAGAACGTGAACAGAATTGGCTCAGCGTGTATGGCGTGCAATGCTCTTGATTTCGGTAATCATCCACAGTTCAACTATAATTTCGGTTCTTCCTCCATCAAATGTTAAACGTATAATTATCACCACCATCGTGGTCAGATCTGTCAGACTACCACCCTTGGAGGGTAGAAAAGCATTGTTCGCCGTTGCTACTGTCACGGGAATCAATACATCAAATTTGATTGAAGCTACTCTTTGAAAACACAAACAGTCGATAAGACGATGTTTCGATAAAGATTGCATTTTCCGAAACAGTGTATCATATTTTTTCGCTCTTGTACCATAATCCGTACCAGTGTGATGTACCCTTTCGGTTTCTTCTTCTTTTTGGCGTAACGACCTATGTGGTCATGTCGGCCTATACAGGATTTCGAGGCTTAGTCCCACGCAGCCGGCCGGATAGTCAGTCGTTGCTTCGGGGGTACTGTACCGCTCTCTATTTCAGTTTACTATGCCTATGTTTGGCACATAACGAAACATATTCTACACACTTTTGGTTACAAAATGCTGATCCACCTTCATCATTGTTATTGTATTATAAGTGGATAATGTGTGACAAATTTTATGAAACATCCAGAAATGGGACTGTTATTATTTTTTCGATAGTTTTGTGATTCTTTGAGCATTTCTCAATGATGTATATATTTTATTTAAAAATATACAATCTTTTTGATTTCTGTTGCACACATGTATTTCTTCCACCGCATGTACTGAATGATTAAAAAAACTAAAAAGCGTTGGTGGATTTACACCATTTCGTCATAATTTGATTGCTGATGATGGCAAATTAGACTAGACGGTTGTAAACGGGAGACACGTTGTTTGATATACGGTTTCGCGATCTGTGTCTGTCTGAACCTCAGGCCCATCCAGGAACACTGAGAGATGCTTGAAATGTATCAAAGCTTGACACGCGCCCCTTTGCCCAACCCGATAGACGAACGGTACGAAATGACTGGCAAGCATCCCTTAGGACATCTCTACCCCACAACAAGAACAGAGACGAACGGCGGATGGTGATTCATGCGAATAAACCATACAGAGCATTGGAAGGTACTGCCTACACACACGTCCAAAATCGTGCAGATGGATTGGTTCTCATGGCGCGTCTGCCATAGGGTGTGCTACAGGGATGCTCTTGTCTGGCCTGCTGCAAGACAATTACCGCGTCTCGTGTTTTGTGCGCGGGCGGACAAAGATGATGACTGTTAATTTTATGCTCTACACTTGTGCACTCCAATGCAAACACACACCGCGGCCAAATATTAAATTGATCCTCACCGGGGTGCATCGAACGTGGATCTTCCAATCATCATAATCGATCTTATTTCGTTGTTGTTTTCTTACTCGTGCTGAAGGAACTTAAAAACCGCCTTAAATATAAAAAAATAGCACTTCTACCAAAGCTACTTTCATTATATCCGCCAGAAACCATTATCAAAATCGTATAAAAATATAATCCTACTGGATTGCACTACTAACCATCCTTTTGTCGCACTCAAGCATATATAAAGTGTTCGACATTTTATTGACCTGGCCACAAATAATTGCTTTTGTCAAGCCAGCTCGCCAACAGATTGATGGATTGAAGAGATGACCAAAAACATTTACCATCGTAAGATTACCAAAAAGGAAAACAAAAATATTGTAGCTCAAGCGCTCACTGCCCACAAAAGAAGCCACGGTAGAAAGATGACTGGGGTTTTTTCATCGCAAAATTAAAATGTCCACAACAAGTGGACGTAAATTTGGTTGCTCAACTCATACTACTTTCGGTGACATCGAACTTACACGCTGTCGAGATAACTTGAAACCGTACTAACTGGTAATGACGAAGACGAAAGTCGGAGAAACAGCCATCTATAATTGGATAGTTTGGGGAGAGTCATCGAGAAAAGTATTACCCAATTGCCTAAGTGTATAATGTTAAAAGTGAAAGAGGGCAAAGTTGAGTGATATGATTGACATCTTCATAAAGCTCCTGTGAGAAAAAAAAGTAAGATTCTGAAAAATGGTAAACAATTTATAAATGAACATTATATTAATGAAAAGTATTTTCATAAAAATTATGATCCAGCAGGTACAATTGAATATTTCAACTACCCGATAAGATGTTTTACTTTTCTACCGCGAATAGACTTTTCCCAAAAACAATAATTATTGGCTACAATGAAGCTACACACCAAGATATCGATCGATTTACGGCGCAAATACAGTCTTGAGACTAGTAATCAATATGGTTAAATCTTCATTTATGCTTCCAAGAACGTTCAATCCTACCTACAATCCTACCTTACCGTGCCTAAATACGTTCATGACAGCGTTAATGCGCAAAAATTAAGCCCAGTAATCGATACCCTCATAATGTAATGGGACACCACATAGAAGAGTAGATCAATAGTTAAAACTTGTCTTACCTATATGTCTACATTCGTGAAAGAAAATAGACATTTTACTAACAGGAATCACGAAATGTTGATCATTCGCAGCAGGCAATAAACGGAATTCAAAATGGATAACAACCGGAGCAACAGGCTGCGATTTGATGAGAATCACAGATGACATCAACTAAATCGTCTACCTGACACCGTTCCATGGCAACGTGTCATATTAGAAAATTTCTGGTTCACCTCGTAATCTTCACCACATTCTGATCAACAGTTTGGAACACCATACTATGGCCATCTTTATGAAGCTGAATTCATTAAAAGTTATAAATTATCAGAACTGCTCGTCGTGCCATCATAAGCCTGAGCATTAAACACATTTTATACGACAATATGACGCTGGGGCGCTTTCGACGGGGGTGAAAGCTAACCCTAGCATACTGTGCTAGCATTTACATGAAAAAAGCACCAAGCTCATCTCATCTATTCCATGACAACCGTGCTGTGATCAACATTTCAGCATGATTGAGTTACACTGACTACATTATAAACTATAATGTATGCTGATTTCCAACGTAACGAAAGTGAATATTATAGCATAATGGGAAATTTATAAGAAAAACTTGTTATTGTATCCACCCTCGTTCGAATGGGCTACATTAGAGTCATAATAATACTACTTGCTCCGCGATGCTTCGACTTCTTATTGGACTAACAAATAGTCTCGTATGTGAGATAATTTTTCGTTTAAAGACAATTATAATAATGTTAAGAATATAAAACAAGATCAACACCAATGTCAATTTTCTGTTCATGTATTTTAATTATTATATGTATATATTTTTATATTATTTTTCAAGATAAGATTCAAAACAAGTCGTAATAATTTTAAGATTTTTACCAGAAACACATTAACTCAGGAATAGACAACAATCCAATGAAGTATTATCGCACAATCCCACTAAATCATTTGAGCCAACGTAATATTAAAAAATATATAAAAAATATATCACATAAATCACATCGGTGGAAACCATTAAAACTAATCGACGTTACTCTGAACCTGATAGCGATCATCACCATGTTACACGAATGCCAGTGCCGCGGTTCTCACTGTCGCTCAATCTCGACATTTTCTTTTGCTGCAGCTTCGCCTGTCAATCCGACCAACTTTCGTTAATTTATGCGAGACATGCGTTAAAATACTTAATTGTTCCAATTTATAATCGAATCTTCCCAAATGCGAGCAGTATATCTGGTCGAGTTGCGTTCGGTTCTGTTGATACTCAGCCACACCGTGAAAATATTTATAACTACCTCACACTCTCTTGTCGGCTCAGCTGTTGAAGAACCAAAGTACCGCGGTAATCGCACGTTAACTATTAATTACTTCTGATCAACATCCTGGAAACGACTTCATCACCAGAGAACGATTTAAATAATTGCCTACAAATTGATTTGTCTCGTTTTGCAAATAAAATATATTAACCGCACTGCCCCTTGGGGGCCCAACGCGATCGATGTCCAGCAGATGAAATGCAAGTAAATGCGTTCCCTCTGTCATAGCAAAGCCTGCACGAGTTCTGTTTGTGCACGATCCTGGACGCACATCCACTACAACTGCAGGAGATTTTTTTCATTCAAGTTAAAATAAAATAGCATAGCAATGCTCAGCTGACGACCGACAAAATATGACTTACACGCTGCCGGTTTACTGGAGAACATTATCTAGCTCATTTCTCACTATGTATGTAATGGAGCGGATCCAGCTAGGCAGTGTCACGGCGCTACCTCAACTACTTTTGAAAACGATTCTGCGCCCTAAAGTTATTTATTTACTGGCTAATTCTTCTCCCGTGCGCTCGAAACTAACGTTATCCGTGATACGTTTTCCCTAACACCCCCTTTTCGACCCCGATGAAACGCGGGACATTCTCCAAGGAAAAGTAACAACTCGTTGAGAAGTGAGCGTAATAGGTGTAGAGCGACTGCAAACCCCTTTTTCGCACGTTCGCCGCTTGGCCGCATCAGAATGCAATTATCTTCACCTGGAGCGCAGCAGTTGCTGAAATGAGAGATCGCACTTCATTAAAGTCGCCAAAGGAAGAACACCGACTGGTGGCAAAGAACGCTCTAGTGGGCAGCCCGTCCAGAAGCGGCAGATCAGGATGAATGCAAAAGCTGCGAGCTGTTGGTTTTGTTTATTTTATTTTAATTTGAATATCCCGCCACACTGAAACCCACAGCCTGGTCGCACTCGGCACCAAGGGTAACGTTGGGTGAAATTTATGTTCATCGATTGGTGGAACGATTCCACGGCATTCGGTTTCACTAGTGCACAAAAACGATGGGATCTTGCATGTCATGGACTAATATTTAACGACACCGAACCACAAGTGAGATGTTTTCAATTGCGATTATTAATATTGCTCGAATGAGAATCGTCCATCACATTTTCACGAAAACAGTATACCTTCTGCTTACTCTCCTCTGTTCGTAGCTGCAAACAGCATTTCACTAGGAGATTTCAAAGCTTTAACTTATTTGCGCATAAGCTTTTTCGATGGCTATTTCTTTCCACGCTAGTAATTGCAACTATTTCTCAGATATTGATAGCATAATGACCCGTTGGAACTGAAACAAAATCGCTGCTTGCAATAAGCTGATTTGAAATTTGTTGCATTCTACTGTGGCAATTCCCAATAATCCGGTCAAAAAGTTATGTACTCTAAAATCAAACAACTGTTCTTTTGCTAAAAAAATACTTGGTATAAGTAGTGTGAAGTAAGTATGATCTATTTATTGGCAGATTTTATGCTTTATCTACTCTTAAGTCAACTGTATTTTTTAGTTTGTCTTCCATAATTTGCACTTTAATAACTTAATAATAGAACTCTAAAACGCATTCAAAATATTAGTTGAATAATGATAATGATGTCCTACAAACACAGGTAATCTCTAGCTATTTATTTAAAAAAATGCTTAGTTCCAAATCCGTTCTACAACCAGACTAAATCATCGATAACAACTGACACAACGTCACCGTGACCGCTGAAAGCTTATTTTTCCCACATTCCTATTGAACATTAATACCGTTCGACTTATTGGAAAACTGGCCGGTCGGTAACCCTCTAACTCGTTTGCAGAACGATCACGAGACCGAACAAGGTTGCCCGTGTGAAATGCGGTGCACGGCTGGAAGATAAAAGCTTCCTCGACAGCTCCAATATGTCGAGGTTTCTTTGAAAACACATGAAAAATATTGATAAACACATTTTAGCACTGGTAAAAGGCTACCCGGGCAAGCCGGAACGGCGACCATGTGAACGGTGAGAGTCAGCAAAGCATCCACACAACATCATATTTAACACTTGAAAAGCTTGACTAATTTGTTATAAACATGAATCACTTGTTTCTTGCCCCTTAGTATCTCTTCCACCTGCAGCACACCACGGTGGAAATCCGATCTACCATACGCTGGCACCGAAGCTGGCTAATCGACACAATCCCACAATCGCACCAGTATTCGAAATATTTCATCATAAATAAGAAAAATAATTGCATCGCGAGCGGTCGCGCGCGCGCGTCCACTATCGGTTCTTTGTGTTGACTTCACCAGAACGTACTTAAACACCAGAACCATCGGGTGTTTCTACCATCCTAACCAGGCAGAGCAGTTGCCTCGAAAAGAGATGAGACTTTTATCATGTAAATATGTTGTCCCGGGCGAACCGATTACGAACGAAATGCACGTTCGCTATACGAGTAAGCAACAAACAGGGTGTCCCTTGTCCGGTACTACATCTACGGATAACTTCCACCAGTTGTTCGTTGCTGGCAAGGCGAGATGTATTGTTGGTAGGTAACGCAATGCATGGCATATAGCACTCGTGTCATCACATGCCTGCACAACCCTCGCACTAGTCAAACAAATGGCAACACTAAACTATTACAATGTTTATTGAAGGAAAATGATCATGCACACGTCCGGCTCGTCGGTGCTCATTCGGCCCGCCCGTTTTATTTTCAATATATTTATTTTAATTGACATTCATTTGATTGCTGAATCTAACATACGTTTGAATATGGTTTTATACATTGCCAATAACCATAGGCCACCGGTACGAAGGTTCACGTAACGCGGGACGAGACGTTGCGTACCTTTAATTAGACAGCACGGGGCGCCGAGTGTCATCAGGTTTACGCATATCGTTAATCTGAAAGCGTGTGCCAAAATCATGTGACACCACGTATCTGAGGTCGCGGATAATCATCTGCGATCTACGGTGGTTGTAAAAATAGCCCGCCATCTCGTGATCATGAAAGTTGTAAATAGTGTACACTAAATTACACGAAAGACCGCGACATTCTTTATGTAAGAAGGATACAGGTATCTGCATGACGGCTTGATTAAATTAAAAAATGTTATATTTTTTTAATTGCCCTACATACACCTATTGTTACGACTACTTATAGTGTTTAGAAAGTGTAAATATGCAAACGTATATAGTAACGCTGAATGTGGATCATACAATACATTTTATCAAACTCGTAATGATTACTGCAAAGAATAACGCCACAATCTATTCGTTTACGAGCAGATTCATTCTCAGTTCTTTTGCCAAGAGATAATAATTCATTCCTTACATAGACCGGATCATCATTCACGATGGTTCTTCCCTACTTTCTTCTTTATCACAACTACTGTCATGTCCTTTATTCCGTTCCATTGCTCGTGTGAATGTACCTTTTTTATTCTAAATCGCCCACGATGCGTCAAAGGTTCATTACCGGCACTACACTTCCCTATTTTCCGCTCAGTTCCCCTTTAAAGTGCATAATTCATACCGAGCCTGTTAACAAGTACAAGGGCTGGAGGTGAGGTTTCTCACGGTTTTCCCAGGCCCGTGATTGCTTTCAGGGCAAGCAAATTTTTTAATTGCTACTTACGGATAATTTCCGTTAATTTCTTTTACACACGCTCCCATGCAGCACTGCGCCCTGTATCGTTCTTCCTTTCTGTTCCGAGCCCTACGGTAGTGCGATCGCTTTTCAGGGAGTCATTCGGGCGCCCCCGTGGGGGTTGGCGGATCTTTTAAGCCCACCTCAGCCACACCGATACGAGCCACCTGAGCATGGAGTCTTTCATCTGCGCTTCTAATTAAATTTATAGCACTGCTTATCATTACAGGCGATCGATTTCTTGCTGGTGGTGCCAAGGCACGGACCTTTCGATTTTTTCCCATCACCCGGACGTTCTGCGGAAAAAGCACTGATGCATTTTAGGCTGTGTATTTCTATGTGTGTGTTTTTTTTTTTGCATGCATCCAAACATTTGTTCAATGCTGACTGCGCATCATGTTTCACCAAATACCAATAAGCCATAAGAGCTACCAATCACGGCGCACACTTTAAAATAACTTGATGACTGCAGCCGATTGTTTAAGGCTCATGTTTCTTGCTTGATTTACACACACACAAACCATGGAAAATGATTGGTTCCAACTGCTTGCCGTTGATCCATGGTTTCACAAATTAGGAGTCTGAATGCACCAATTAAACTACATGTAAATCTTACGCCTTACGCATTAACACCAGCAAACCACCAACAACCGTGTATGTGTATCAAAGGCTCCACGCTTTCAAGATAGCTGCACCACTGCAGTTATCTCGTTTTATGGTTGTCATCAATTTGTTTCCCTTCTGCACTTCCAACCCTAAAAACCATCCTATGCCCTGTGCAAAACATGCGGAAAGCTTAGGGAGGTCCCGCGAAACCTATAGGCATGTGTATTCCTATGTTCAGAATAAATTTCAAGCACCAGTTTGATATTTTGAAATCAGTTTATTAAAAATTGCAGGGGGTAAATATTTACACTGTTATTTATATTATTGTTATTTGCGGCAGCCACCCCATTCCCAATCTTACAAGCTGAATACACTGCCTACCAACGGGCGCATTGCCACCGCTTCATCGGAAGGCGTTCAGAACATTGCATACACTGGTGTACGATTTAGTGCATGTTAGATGGGCACAGGAAAAGTCCACGGCCGGGTTCTCTCCGGCACCAAAACGAAATCGCTTTTACGAACGCTCGATCGCGCGAGCGCGCGCGCACCTACCGTCTGTGAAATATGAGAAATGTGTTCTCGCGCAGAAACGCGAACACACCGTCGCGAATATGAAATATAGACTGGCTGTAAGAACCGATACTCTGCTCTGTTACCATTTGCCGTGAAACTTACGCTCAAAATGTAGCACAACCATCCGCACACAGCCAAACAAAACGGTTCATCCCCTTGCATGAAGCAGCAGCATAACGCAGTCATATTTACTGTGCATAACGCTGGGGATAGTCATGGGAGTAACTGACGGCCCGAGAAATTGAAAAATTTAGATTGAAACCTTTGATAAGCGCACGAGTTATTAATATAAGTGATCATATATTTGTTTTCCTGGGGATCATTTATGATTGTTTGCTTTAAGCCATTACCTAAAGATTCTCGCTCCGATTCTTTTTTTTCATTTTTGGATTCAAGTTACATGCATACTGTAGAGGAATAGTGATTCTGGCATCCTAAAAACAAAACTATAAAAACATCTCGCAGCGTCCTTCATACTTAAACATCAATTCATAATTGCACAATAACAGTTAACGAAACTAAAAACAGGCAACCAAAATTCATTTTTGGCGTATTTAATTCAAATTTTACATAAATGATAGGTTTCTTGTTCTCTAACAACGAACATTTCTTGTTGATTCATACGTGAATATTGGTTATTAAGTAACCAAGCATAGAGCGTATCCTCGCCAACCAAAAACAAATTAAATCGGCACAAAATTATTCTTAATTAATTTTCATTCCATAGCTTTTCCACGACGTACTGATCCAGTTATGTCGAAGATCTATAAGCCATAAGCTTCCTAGACCTATAGAGATTCCTAAAAGGTCCGAATGACCATTGTACCCATGCAGCCTTGTTGGTGAATATGATAAATGACAAATATGTTGGATATTTTCTCGATAATTTCAACTATCAATGTCTGATGAAAGTTAGATAAAATAACCACAAAAACGGAGAGAGAGATAGAGAAAAGAGAGAGAGAGAGAGAGAGAGAGAGAGAGAGAGAGCGAGGGAGAGAGAGAGTAAGATGCTGATACGTCCCAATTACATTGCACATTTTATAAACTAAACGTATAGTGGTGGTAGTACCATTAGTGGTGGTATTGCACCAGAATGCGTTCCTCACTATAATTTAAGAGAGATTAAGTTGTTTATGTTAGTGTGAAAGGATCTCTAGTCTTTTACAAAGGATTTAAAAGTTAAATGGGGCCATTCCGTTACTTAGTGGCCAAAAAATCCATTATTTTGTAAAATGCGTCAACATTTTTTTAAAAATCCTTAGGATTTCATAACGAAACTCATATTTTTTTAACATTCTAAATGACCACTTAAACAGTTTTTAACATAACTGTTATGAAATTTCATCGATTTACTCAAGTTCATTGTTTTGTGACCATATGTTTACATTTTTAAGTTTTCCTTGACATTATCACCATTATAGGTACACAGAACAGGCATGTTCCTATAGTGGTTTTAGTTATATAATAAGTAAAAACAAGATATTTCAGATTTTTTGGGGGCATTTTCAACATTTCATAATGTTTTAACAAAAATAAGCAATAGAAAAAAGTTTCCTGTAAGTAATTTGTCAAAAAAAATAAAAATTCACATATCTAACAGAGCGAAAACCGACTCCGAATCAAGCACACTCTTGCGGTGTTTGAGTTCTTTAACTCAATTTTATACATTGTTTACGATCAAATTATGTTAAAATCAATATTATGGCTACAATACTTGCTATTCGTACGGAAACAACTTCAAAACTAAGTTCCATTGATATTATACGCTGTTTTTGAGGTATCTTTGTTTATCACCACTATAGGAACAAAATACGACGACTATAGGAACCTTACCACCATTATAGGTACAACAAAGCAGTCACAAAAATATGTAGTTTTTCGTAAATTTGTTTTGTTTTATGGTAAAAATGGTTGTTATTGCGAAGGTAAAACATATTCCAATTGATATATGCTAAAATATTCATATATTTAGCTTCCTGACGCTTTAAATTCATTAAGGCACATCTGAACCACTGCAAATTGCGCCACTATTGGTACATTTACCCTACATGATACAATTAAAGATTCGTAGTTTTCTACATAAGTTTCACAATCGTATATCATAATTGTGCTGTACGCAAAGTAACAGTTGAATCGTTTTCTACAGTTGAGCAAAGCTTTTCCATGTTGTTACAAGATGCTGTCGAAATATTCAATTGATCATCTCTTATAGGGCAGAAAGTTTCTTGACGACTAGAGGATCAGAAATCCCTGATTTCATGAAAAATTATTTCATCCCGATGAAATATTGTCCCAGACAAGTGCTGCTTAAGCTGCATTTACATTTCGATGAAAATCGTTTTCATTCTGTAAACGGAAGTGCTGCTATTCATTTCCAAGAAAATAAACTTTACATTCTTTTTGTTCATTGCATTGTGCACCCTGCGACTGGTGAGGGTGTGTAGAGCAAACGTATTAAGCCAATGGAATCTTCCCATGCTCCAGGAGTATGATGATAATACTTCCAGTCTGTTGAGAGTAAACCAGGCTGCCAGCCTGTCTGCAGCAGGAGCCAGAAATCGTGAAGCTTAGCCTCGAGCGTACTGCGATTTAGCAGCCCAAATGGGTCGTGAAGCACTAGTACACTTCCCGGCAATGCTACATCCCTGCACTGCTCGATAAAGCTTGCAGTACGGTGTGATGAATATGAATGAGATTAGTGTGAAAAGTCCTATGTGAGAAACGCGAGTGTGGCCACCAGATCCGTTCGGTCGTGGAGTCATTCATGAAGTGGCAGTGTGCAAGAATTATTTCATGGCCTCCAGTCGAATACACCGGCTTTAAGGTGCGCGGATTTGTCCAATGCAAAACGAAAGTAAGGAAAAGAAATGAATCATGATTTCGTTTTGTCGTGCGACGGATCGTGTAAATGCATTAAATTTTGCCCACACGACCTGCTGCTTTCCGCTGCAGCTATACAATTGCATGTGACACTAAAGTGCACTTGGACCGTCGAAACATGGAACTGTTGCGAAATAAATGGGAATTTATTATTTCTACATGACATTATCAGACAGGTAGCAGCAGCTAGTGTGTAGTACTCAACAATTGGCAATGAAACCTCCAAGTATACATAGATGCATAGGTGAAAAAACTTCTTCCTCTCATATACGGTAACAGCACCTAGATGCTGTGGCTTTATCAATTGCGTTACGGTCAACATTGTGCATACATGATTTCATTTTTACAGCCCAAGAAAGCAATTTTAAAAGCAAACCAATGTGTTTCAATAAAAGGACATCAAATGTTACTCGGACCGCACCAATCCTCCTCCCTTCACTCTGATTTGCTCAGCGACAGTATTATTTCCCTCAATCCATTTAGATTCGGATCGTACATCGAACTGTCCGAAGAATGTGTTCTGTTAATCTCTTCCTGAAGCTCTATCTCGTTCTCTCCTTACGGTATGTTACACGTAAATCGTTCGAATAGAGTGCTCGTCCGTATAATGGCCCACCACGAAAACGTTGAGATCTCCACAACTTCAATGATCGTCGCAGGCTGACCAAACTGTGTGCACTTAATGATGGCTATAAAAATCACGAAAATAAGGAGATTTATCCTCGCTGCTCAAAAAGAGAAAGATGTCAGATAAAGAGCAGCCACACAAGTGGAATATCGGTCTCGCACACTTCCTTCGTTTCAGTACAGCGATCCAGTATTGAACTTGTACAACACGCTAAACGACCCTTGCCAATTGGTGCGCTCCTCTTCCAGTTCGGATGTTGGCCAACAGCCCAACACGCAAGAACGGAGATTTGATGGCACACATTAATGTAATCATCGTCTCGTCATCATGTCAAACTTTTTTGCGCCATGCAAATTAAAAAATAATTTATTGGTAATAAATTAAGGCACCATTCCACACTGTGCCTACCTGATCGCACTGATCTTCGCGATCACGGTTTTCGAGGACAGTACGTATCGATTGTCCGTGGAACCCGTCAAATAACAAGCCTTATGAAGCTTACGTTCTTTCCCTTCATATTTGTTATTTTCTTCTTCCTCACAATGCCTTCACTAGCGTCACTGACTGCACCTTATATCACGCGTTAATTGCTCCCGAGACACTCGACAAATTAAACTTGAGAATAATTTTACGATCCTGGCCATTCCACTCTCCTTTTAAACGGTTCCATTAAGTGCGATATGCAGAAATACTTCTATCATCTGAACAAGCTGCGCTGCATTGAATCGTGTTTCGTTTTACCATATGTGTATGTATCTTTTCTTTTTTTGCTTTTTAGGTGAAAGCGAAAGGAAGGCAAAAAGATGTATTATAAATGTGATAAGCAAAAGAATGCTGATTGCCGTGACAGAGAGACATGTCTCTCATGTACAATTGTTTCATTCGGTATCTTCATTTGAGTTACTTCATGTGTTATACTTCATGTTTGTTTAAATGGGTTTCATTTTTGTATGATGCTCAATCTATTTAGTTTTTGTCCTGACATACCTCTGATAAAATATATGCGAATCTGCACTACGGACTTTTTACTTCGAACATTAACCATACTTAAAACTAATTCACACTCTTGCATTATGATTCGTATCCACTAGTGTTGGATAAATCTAATTCAGAATGAATCAAAATGAATCATTTTAATAATTCAAGGAATCTGAATCTCGGTTAGAAAGAATCATAAGTCTCATAGATTCACGATTCTCGAAAGATTCATGAGTCTCAAAAGATTCACAAATCTCGAAGATTTCATAAATCTCATGGAAATCATAAATCTCCTAATTTTCATGGAGTTAGAGCGTGCTCTTATTATTCTTTTTGGCGCAACAACCTACGTATTTAAGCCAGTCAATATAAGGCTTGCCAGACTTCTTGGCAAGTACCGCCCAGCCGGAAATTTTGCAAGTTAACCATTATACTACGAGATAGTGCACATGCAATATATTGAAAACCATATATCTCTAACGATTCATGAATCTCTGGAGATTTATGAAAGTTTACTGATTAATAGATTCATACTCATCTATCATAGATTCAAGAATCTTTAATATTCATCAATCTTTATTGATTCCTTGATAAATGACTCCTTGAAGGTTTATGATTCCTTGAAGTTTTATGAATCTTTGGAGATTCGATTTGCCTTTCAAACCGATGAGTTAGGTTAAGATTCATATGAATGAATCTCAACGAAAGATTCATGAAACCCAACACTAGTATCCATATGCATCTAGGCCGCACTGGTTAAACATCGAACTAAAGTTATCCTGTATTTTGCAATCGATAAACCATCAATTTAACTGTGTTGAGAAAACGAACATTCAAACAAAGTCACGGCGAACGCTCTCAAAGACATGCCAACAGATTTAATTCAATTCGGGTTTTATGATTTTTACATGACACCTTACAGCTAACTATTGTACGTAAAGCCTTGCACCAAGCCTACGGATAATGAAGGACACACAGATAGCCCCGAAGCCGTACGCTTTCTTGAGTACGGATCGCTAACTTCCATCGTGCAGGCTCACCAGTGAAGACAACCATGCGGACTAAGGATTGGCTCGGTAATGATTTTTATTTAGGCTATAAAACGCGTGCACTATGGCTAATCCGCGCTCAATGCACCATCATCAATAGTTGTGACCTGCTTGGCAGCTGCGATACACATCTTCGCCTTCTGTGCACATCCACAAACACCCGGCAACGGTACGCTGATGAAACACATGGACCCCTGGCTCGTTCATACAAACTATCGTCAACGTTGGCTTCAAATTCTCTATCGGTACTCGATTCCAGCACGCAAAACCTTCTTATACTGCGTAAACTGAGACCAATAAGATTAATATTCCAGTCCATACAGATTGTTTACAAAGTTTCCAGAGTGAGAGAGACGTATGTTTGTGAACACATTCGTAGTCGCATTTTTATAACCCAGCTCATTCGACGATGAAAAATCACGGCAAAGCTGCAATATTAATCAATCGTACATTTGCGGAGGCCAGCTCGTCTATTCTCCTGTGATGAGGTAATCCTTACATCCATGTTGTTTCACTGCACGGAGTTGTTACTTATAATTTTTATGATCATCATTGTAAACTGAAATAGAAGTACTACTAATAGGGAATGAGTCGTATCTGGCGTGCAATGTTCATTTCATCATTGGTTTGCAAGTTTATAAAGAAAATTAAATTGTATTTTAAATTGACCAACCAATCCAGTAGGTACAAAATATTTTTCAAGCCATAATTACCACAAAATCGGTACCAAGAATTTGAAGGTTGGTTTGACAACCTGCTGAATAGTTTTCTCTCTTAACAATTTAGAACAAACAAAACAAAACAAAAAATGTATCTATAGATCCATATAGAGAACAATTTCACGTCGACATCATGTTTGATATTCACAAGGATACATTTGAGAAATCCTGTCCAATATGTTGATACAAATCGTTGCTCTCTGATCCTCACATACAACATAGCAAACCCGGTATGCGACGTTAGCAACCAACTACCAGCTAGAAGTATATACGAAACACCAATATCAATCCAGCAGCCTTTTTCACTGATCACTGGCAACATTCAATCGATACCAGCAAATCTAACATTCGTCCCCAAGAATAAAGCAGCGGGACGCTCTCGAAAGCAAACAGACAACGAAAAGCGACACTGTCAAACTATTTCTCAAACCGATCCAAAAAATTGGAGTATTCCTCGCCAGTGCCGCCCGACTGCCATGGATCTGAGAGATTATCATTAATCTTATTTAAATACAAAATTGAGAGCAGCATCAATAATTATTAACCAACCACGATCCTCCAATCATTCCCACTCGCCCGCATGGTGAAATATGCTTTCGGTAAGGTGCGAAGTCGTCATCATTTCGCGGCGGGGAAGTTTTTTCTTATTCTTCCTGGGATCGTACAGTGCGTGCGGATCTGTTGGAATGTGGTTAAGCTTGTACTGCTACAACTGCCACAACAAGAACGTCTACTGCTTCTCTACTTCAGCCACTGGCCAATGCCGCACGGACTGGTAGAAACCGTATAGCACACGATCGCAGGTTTTTTTTCCTAGTTCCCCTTTCTTTTCAGCCGCACGATGAAGCATCCGAACCGGGCGTCGTCACTATAAAGCGCTGAAATTAATCTTAAGCTGTTGGGCATACTCTTGTACCCTGTCAACCGATACCAGCTGACCGTGTCGCCAGCTACAAAACCATCGGTAAGTTTGCCGAGGATCCGCTTACCCATGCGCCTGACAAATAGACGAATGAACCGAACGGGATCCATAGGTTCAACATCGGCGATGGACGTCGTCAGAATCGAAACGGGGCGATGCGGTTGGATTTGTCTTCTCGGTGACATATATTAAATGCTTCTGGTAGATAAGCACTGCCAACGACAACACCAACCAGCGACAGGGTAGGAAAATAAATGTGGCAACGATAAGGATGGGAAGCAACAATAAATGAATTCCAATCAAGTCACGACACGCAGAGAGTGTCGATTAATTCAAACGAATGGATAAACGGTGTATTACCATCGACGGGCGTTTTGCCGACAGCTTTGCGCTACATTTTTCACCTCTTTAAGACATCTCCAGCGCTAATCATTTCAACTGCTGCTGTTTATTGTACACTCGTTCAATGATGCTGAAAATGTTTTTTACCCTCTCATTTAATCAACCGAAATTATGAAATGATCATCAAACTGTGGACAATCATATTACTATTTTAAGTGATTTTTTTTTTCAAACTAAAACAATGAAAATTACAATGCTAGCGGGCAAATTCTCCAATATTTTTGTTCATTAACCATAGTTTTTTCGATATTTTAACTTCTCTTTTTTCTGTAAAAAAATACCTCGGGCGAGGGGCTTGCTGATTTAGCATGCAGAAATAAATCAAAAATTGTAATCATATTTCCGATACTAATAAATTTATAATAGACCAAACTTGAAAATGTTTGTGTTGGATAAATGGTCATAATTCATTGAAAATTTAAAATATTTTAAATTTCAATATACTATCAGTAGTTTATATAGACTATTGTATATGAACAATGCACATTCAGTGAGCCACAAAGCACACGAGCCTGACAAAAATAGTAATTTTCATGATTTTGTAGTTTATTTCCGAGATAATATATTAATATGAACCTCGTATAGACCACGGGTTTCAGTCAAAACACCTCTCACATTAACATGTACATTTTTTTTATTTAAGTTATGTCCGAAGCAAAAATATTATTTTTAGACCCATTTAGGATTGTAGGAATTTGATATTGATCCACAGCGTGAATCAGTGAGTGGGGTTTAACTTTGGGTTATTGTTGCTTATAATACGTAAGTAATTCATATTTTTGTACTAAAGCCAATACTTTATGCAACGTCCTTGACCATTAAACACATTTCAAACAAATTATTTATTTTTTCCTTTTTTATTAGATATTTTTTCACCATCATTTTTACTTTTCGACACAAATCCTGCTTTTTGTAGAATCTAATTATACATTTCTTGTTTGTTCAAAATTGTACATCATATAATTTGTTATAAATACAAGTTAGCTTTGAAATAACGGCATCGACCATCGAGCCCATGTGTCACCTCGCACCAACACCGACCGTGTTTACTGCGAATAAAGATAATCTAGTCCTGTATGTACTATTCTGCACATGACAATATATGTGCATTGTGCGAAAGGAGTGCACAAATTGCTTATTACAATGTCGCCGCCGAATTTATTTAGCCATAAAAAACACAGCACCACGGGGGTAAGTCACATCTGCTCGGGATGCTAACGAAGACCCAATAGCCCAGCGGCCAATCGACCTTCTAGAACAGGCGATCGATTATCTTTCCCTATTGTGTGCAATTTGCCGACCTGTGCAGTAGAGTCACCTTAGTTGCGGCGCGCTCCACTGCTGTTTCACTGGACTTGCAAAAGTTTCCCGATCGTAAAACTCATAAATAACTTCGCTTGCTTCCAGCACTCTGCGCCAGTCCATGCTGCTCTCCGCGTGTGATTACCAGCGTGAGTGCCGTTTTATTTTAGCACTAATCGGTCACTTAGCATCCGACGGGATGGACCCGTCCAGTTGCAAGAATGGTTGCTAAGTTGCTCTTTTGCTCAGCAGTAGGTGGCGCACTTTGCGCCGATCGTACGTGCTCCTGCTCGTGCTTAAAATTCGTACCCTTTGCGCGATCGACACGAGACAACCCAATTATCATTCACCGATGCAAAATTAAGCAGAGCGCTAAGGTGCGAACTGTTTGTTTGTAAACACCATCGGCAACACGCAGAGCCGATTTACCGAACTAGGCAAGTGGCGATGCCTTGCGCGAGCGCAAACATTCTCGTACTATTGCGTCCAATTAGCACGGCCTGCTCTAGATGCTTGCTTTCATTCGAAACATTTTCCCAAATAGCGTAATTCATCAATGGCACGAGAACATCCGTATTGTATCGAAACAGTCTCCTGATTCTACACTTTATACTCCTTATCCGCAGCCACATCCGATCGTTGCCGTCAGCGATTTTGTCTAATCAACATAAAACCGTGCAGTAATAATCACGACTAAGGACGTAAATTATCGCTCTACTAAAATTTTATTATGAGGTCGTCGCTCATCAGAAACCAAGCAAACCATGTGGAGAACTGGAAGATGATTGTTTAAAGCGACCTGCTGACAATCTAATGGTAATCTACGATACCGCACAGATGAACGATGCCATACAAACCGAATCGTACCAAATGTCCCCACACGAACCTGCAGATAGCATCTTGACCACTGCCAATTAAGTTATATCGGATCCAACTGCTACGCTCACCAGCTCGAACTACAGTTCGGCTTGTCATTCATAGGTTTGTCAACGAATGGATCGGTATGAGTCCTGGGCTGCAGCGAATCGAAGCCAAAAAAGGAAGCAACTCTAATGATAAGCGTGACCTGAATAGAATATCCATTTAATACATTTTTTACGAACTTTTGATCTTATCCAGCAACCTCCTACTGGGCGCTGCCCGACGTTTTCGGATTTCATTCAATGAAATCATCAAGCCAGATATTCATGTTCTACTTCACCTACGTGAAATAATAGCGATTCAGATCGAAAATGTAATGCTACGAAATTTAAGAATTACCATTACTTCACGGAGTAAATCAAACATTATTGTACAGCTTCACACGATCTTTTGCGGCATATATTAAGTCTAGTTTTAGATAAGTGTTAGAATATTATGTATGTTGGCTCATTAGTTACACTGATCTGTAGTCACTTGTGATGATGATGATGATATATTTTCTTGTTTCTTTGGATTTTTGTAAAAGAACGTAGTAGATTAAGTTTGAAAAGGATAAATAAGAAAGAGTCAACAATACAATAAAAAACGAGCCAGTTGTTTTTTATCATTCATTAACAAGAATGTCTTGTAACTTTAACTATCCTAGTGATACATTCGTTTCTCTCAATCCATTGTCGGGGATAGAGGTGAGACTCATCATCATCATCATCATAGCGATTAATGATTGCCTTGTTCTTAAATACTTATCAAATAGCATAAACATTATATTATATTTGTATTACAACATTTCCAAAATCACAAAATATTATCACCTTTGTTTATAATTGTAAATTGAGAAGCATGTAATAAGTGTTTATTCTAGTAAACATCACTCCATTCTCGTGATATGATTTGAATGCGAAATCATACATAGTAACTAAGCCGTGTTTGAGCAAATTTGCAGAGCCCCTTTTAAATAAAATTCATGATTCTAATAGTTTTGATTAATTGGCCTAATTCTTCTTAGTATATAACTATGCTACAAGTTACGCATATCACAAAGGCAGTTGGCTATAACGCTATATATAAGCTTATTTATAAGCTAATTTTATTTACTTTCTTTTAGTTTGTCTTCACACCTTTAGCAGCATAGGAACTTGCCACTTGGCATATGTGTCGCTAACGAAACACATATGTATTAATTTATTCCGTACATTATTCGCCATCTTAATCTCATACGAAAGAGCATCATAAAGTAACATTCTAGATATTGGTTATGCATTACGTACCCACTTTATGTGTAATAGGGTACTGCAATTGCTATCCATATTCCACTAGTTATGCCATATCTGCTGTCGGATCATCATTATAAATGGAGCAAACCAATATAAACGATATGCATTTGCCTGTAAATGCTGCTCCTCGATAGGGCGCTACGCTGCATGGCTCAAATCAGCCAACTTACCAAACTATCTGCTGAAGCTTCAATTGCATTAAAGTAGTAGCGAAGCACAAGTTTATAAGGCCAAACTCCCATTCCCGATATTTGTATCAACATTCACTTTAACATCCTACTTGAAAATGATTGATATGATATTTTATTGTAACGATTATGGCACTTCAGCAGCTTGAGTATAAATTTAAGATAATTCTATAAAATACGTAAAATACATATAATACTACTGACAGCAGCGATTCATGCATGACATATTTCACGAAATAACACAAAGAAAATATCTGATTGGTATCAATTTGTTAAAATGTAATATGGTAAAATACAAGAACATTTTCGATGTCTTACCTAAGCACAAATTAAGGCCCTTCTTCTTTTTAGTCTAACTATGTATGCAATCACGCCGTTCGTTACAGGCTACGACAGCTTGGTCTAGATGGAAATCGATCCCTGTCAACTTGCGCCCTGTTCAAAAAATACACTACCGGGATTGGTATGTGAATGTTTGTAAAATATTGGATGTTTATGATTTCTGTAATTGTATAAAGATATTTATTGAAAATTTGAGATTTTTACTTTTTGAAAAGCAGTGACATTACATGCTGCATGCATGTTGGTTTACTCTCAATGCTATTTTTATTCAATAAATTATTCCTTCAAACCATTCGTAAACGAAATAAAACATAACGCCTTGCGATCTGGGCCATCATCACTTATTGCACGTATAACACCTTACTAGCGTGTGGCACAGTTGTTCCTGTTTGGAAATGAGACCCGGCCCATGTTCACCTATTTCGATGTATGATCGTGAAAATCGTAAAATTTGGTAAGCTATTGGAGTAATGAAGGTAAATTTATTCATAAATATCAACCTGCCCTCATGTCGACGCCTTCAGTCACGTTTCTTTTGACTATATCAGTCGTTTATTCGATCGCCCATACCCGGACACATTCGAAACGTGTGAGATGAAATCGATCGGTGGTCACCTTTCAAGTCGTTCGATCTCGTATCACTCGACAAAAATTGATTATCATTCGTATTTCCATAAATTTCCATCACGCGCGTCATCTCCGACTGAATTGGAGGAAATGAACTTCCACCGTACGGATGGCCGGACCGGCTAGGACATGGGACGCACCGGCAACGGGAAACGATGTCTGCTCACCACTGACACGGTGTAACCCGTGGAATCCGTAATTTAATCCTAAATAGCAGCAATTTAATAATGAAAATGAATCGTAAAACCTGCAGTGGAATTTTAAAACACAATTCCTTTGGACAGCAAATGGTCTCATTTAGGTGCTCTTAAACAAACACGGAAACTTCGTTTCATTTTTTGAGAATCAAGTCCCACCAGCCAAGCCTTCTACGATTTGATAAGAAGGAATTGGACACCAAATGATCGTGGTTAAAAGAAACACCAGCATTTGTGAATCTACAATGTATGCAAAAAAGATGGAGCTGCGCCAGAGGAATATTAGTAGCACTACATTTAAATGTGAACTTATTTTAACAGATTCGGAGTTGAAATCTATAAATAAATATACATTACGACCTATAATATACAACAGCAAAGCACGTAAAAAAACATTTGTCGTTCGTTCTGCATTCAGGCAAAACATGTTGTGATGTACTAAACTCTCTCTATTAGTTCATGAACGAATAATATTCCTTTCCAAAACCTTCACATTGCTTGTTGGGTGTTTTATTGTCAGCAACTCATCGCCGTATTTCAAATGTATCCAATGAAACACAATTTATAAATTGCCATCGATAGGAAAATTATACATCCCCAGTAAAAGGTATACCACAATTCACATAGGTTTCGTCTTCATCGATCGGCAAGATAAAATCCGCTCAACCTCAACAGATGACGACAACTCCGGCAATAGACGACCTAGCAATAGAGCCTAGCCCAGACTGCCTGGAACTTAGGCACATATGGTTCCCAAAGGAACCCACGGTGCACGGTGCATCACAGGTCGAGGTCCCAAGGCAAGCCTCTATTGCAAGACACATTGTAAACGATAGTGACCTAAAGCGTCTCGCGTTCTGCCCTAACCGAGCCCTAGCCCCTCACCGACGATCCAGCAATGTTTAGCATCATTGTTATTACCGCTGGTTTCATTCCACAAATTAACTCGTATTCTTGCACTCAGGTGGTACCCTGATAGCTTTTTACCGTGCGGTACGCCGTCCAGTTCGAAATTCCTTCGGCTACACATCACAAGTCGATTTGCTCTCGCCGAACCGTTTCTGCAATAGCGATGGCTGTTTTCTAGTCGTTGCCGACCGAGACTATCCTAATATCATTATCTGATGTTTTCGGTTTTATTATCCAATTCATTTCTCGGTGGTTGAAAGTAGCTTCTTCCTTTCAGCTGGATGAACGTACTGCCACTAATCTCGGGCGGGTGAAAAAAACGTCCTCGTTTCATTACTCTACTCCGTTGCACTGGCCGATTCAAAGCACACAGCTCATAGACCTGGGTCACGGAAAGAAATCTACAGTCATATTATACTGTTAGACTGATCAAAACGTTCAGAATAGAATGTGTAAAACCGTGCATGCTACAATCTCTCTTCGTTTTTGCCTTCTGATATGTCCATAAAACCGCAAAAAATATCACAAGCTGTTGATTTTACAATCAAATTTCCTTTCATCATCTACAGGTGTAGTGCTTTCACAATGTGCCACACTAAATGTATAAACATATATGTAATCCTTCTCGGCGATAAACGAATAAGTTCCCAATCAACCCCTTGAGCTAGCTACAGGATTATTCTTTTTTATGTCACCACCGCCATCGTTTATAATCAGGTGAGTAAGGAAAGCGATTTAAATGTGTGTATGCTTGCTTAAATTCGATCAACGCTAGCACAACATTGGAAAACATCAGCATAGAATTTCAAACGCACGCTCTTAAGCCGTTCTAATGTGTTTTTATAACCGAAACACTATTTCGGCCTTTGGTGTCATATTCAAAACCCTGTCTGTTTTTCAACAAATTGACTCATGGGCCTGCCATCGCTATTTTGGCTGGATCACGAAAAAATGAAACGGACATAAAACTCGCGTTAAAGCTACCAGCCGAGAGCTCTCATTTGATCTTTACATCTCAGTGCTGATCATTTCAAACTGGTTCTTGATCTGTGTTCGAACTCTGATGATCATTTAAGTCGATCGTACGATTGGTTTCCTGCTTGTATAAATCATCATTTTAACGACGCGGTTATCTCACCTGCTTTGAAACCTTCCGGCTAAATACCTTTTACCGCCAATGTCGCCGTGCGCGGTTGATTGGTGTGCATAATTTTTGTCTCTCTTCTCTAAACCACCTAGCGATACCCATCTCACACAAACGATCTTCCAAATATTCCAATCACTCCAGATAGATTCAAATTAAAAACGATTTTAACGGCTGTCCAAAGGCTGTCCTACGGCAAGCCTTTCGATTTGAGCACCGAATGAAACAAACCCTTTAAATCTTTCACATTTTGATGACGAAATCCCGGCACTATCCACTAGCCACTCCAGTCAGTTATGAAGGCCAGGATGAACATTTGTGCCCGATCATTATCAGATCGAAAAATATAGTGATCACCGTCAAACAGAAAACTATCTTAACGAAACTCATCACTGTTGATCATATTGGTCGTGAAAATAAAATCACCACTAAAGATTGATTTATTAATGCCTCATTCAAAAGAGGCTCTTTGCACTATTCTTCAGCAAGATGGAAGTGATTAGATGGTTTAATTTGTTTTATTTATTTTTTCGTTTGATCCACACATTCGTTATTCTGCTTAACTTTTTTTATGCGAGGACATAGAAATTTACTAGCATTGCTTTCTTCGAATAATAGTCATTGAACTTATAAAATTTACTATTTCATGGTGCAAGAGTAACCTTACCTAAACATATGCTCGAATTATGCACAAATAAAATAATTTAACACGACATGAACGTTTAATTTGTCAGCATAAGGGAATCTAACACTTATGATCACATCTTGTAGGCATCAACAGATAGTTGATTAAAATAATCAATTATATTTCAATATGCTGACTGTAGTAAAGTTTGATTGGAAAGTATGCAGTATGCATACTATTAAGTATTTTTAAATTGTAGTTTTTATTAGGAATTGCTTACAATAGGAAGTTTTATTTGTTTATAGTACGTTTGTTACTCGTTATTGCATCGCATACAATTCACGTAAGTGCATGAACCACATGCACCTTGACTTGCTCGATCGTGAAGCTGCAAAATCTAATAAACCTAGTCGTTTCACTTGCAGCCGACGCAAAAGCAAAATCAAAGAGCTCGAGAAAGGTGCATCTTTACCGTGCCATTGTTTTCGACCCGAGGTAAATACCGTTGCTCGTCGCCAGCAACGCCTTCGATCGCATAGATCCTCACCTTGCTGCAATCTCGCAATGCGCGCACTCGTGTGCCCAACCCGCACTCGCCCGACCCGTCGTTCTGAAATCCTCGTACTGCGCTTCGCTTTATGGTAATTGAGTTATGTTTGATATCGAGGATAGATTAGGCACAGAATAGGCTAGCGGTACAAATTGAGACCGGCCGGTCAGCAGCATCCAATGCGCCAGGGTATGCTGCTGTGCCCGGCAACACAATGCACATTCCCAAGATTTACCTTTCCCACATCGCAATCACACGGTCGCAATCACAATTCACACGGCGAAAGCAGAAGATAAGTCAACGAATGCACCACGTAAACACCTGATCATATCGACGGCCAGTATACAGGATCCGTGCCATAATCGACACTGGAATGTGACCCAGTACGATCAGATCCTTTTCGTACAATTTTCCACTTAATGTGTGTGGCAAATTTCAATACTATTGGGTCATTCAGTTTTGACATTATTGCCACGAAATAGATGGCCGATTTTGCAACTGCGTAAGATAGTATTCGAGTAGTATTAGTTAAACCGGTATGAGATAGTTCATCAATCGGCTGTCCGGTCACACTTTTGACATTCTCTGAATGCTTCCGTCTTACATAAAGATCATCCATTCGTCTATAAAAGGAAACAATTTTCTGGTGCAATCAATCTCATTATCATATCTTCCTTTCTATGCTGCAAGCTATTCCATAACCCTTCGCAGCAGTTGTGAAAAAAGAGCATTCGAATGAAATCACCAAAATACTGGTCAATTTCCGTGATACTTATCTACGTGCATGCCAAGCACCGATAAACCCAATAATAAATGAATGGGCTCGTCTAAACTTCTTTTTTTTTCACTATACGCCTGCGTACTTCCAAACGATACAGTGATTTTGTCGCGATTACATCCCAATAGCTTTCAGGTCCACGCCGGAGCAAATCGAACCGAGCTTTCCGTTTGTTCGCATCCAAGTATCTCGTTTCACGGTTATTTTGGGGCGAAAGTGCCCACCACTGCCACAATCTTTATTGATTCGCGAACGAATCTCTTCCCGGCGTACTTCCTCCATCGCTGTAGCCGGAGTAAAATACAGAGCGAAAGCTCAATTGTGATCCATTGTTTCGGAAACGGCCGTGTTGCCGATGGCTCGCTGCACCAGCTTCACCGTTGCATTAGACAATTGGGCTCTAAACTGATGATCTATAATTTATGTGCTATTTACTCTGCTTCCAGGCGCTGGATCGGCGAACTCGATAGGCGAACAGCCGCTACAGCCACCAATCGATCTTGCTCGATTACGGCAACGAGCTGTACTCGACTGGTAGAGAGAACGAACGAAAACAGGATCATGGGAAAATAATCAATGGCCGTCGATTATGTCAACGATAATCCACCATACCGTTCGAACGATGATTTGTTTAGCACCCATCGATTCGAAAAAAATCCGTGAAATTTATTACAATCGTGTGACAGGTATGTACACCGAAATGTCACCTGTATATTAGCAGCCAAAGCTCACTGGTCAGCTAATATCTTACCGGAGATCGCAACGTCAGCATAATTTTTATATGCCTATCATTTAATAACTACACATTTCACATCATTTATATTTCGTTATATACATACTCTCCCTGTTTTAAAACAAAAGAAAGAGTATATAATAATACCCTGAACGCCTCTTCTCTGTATAACTTTTTTTATTTGATTATTTTTTATTTTATCTTTTTATTTAATTAGCGACTGATCAGTAATCCATAACAGTAATTGATTTGTGATCAATTGACTTCATTTTAATTTCCGTGAACTAATGTACTATTAAAATTAAAAGTAAAATAAATAATCCTATTAAATCATTGCATTACTAATTCCATTATAAAAAGTTGTTTTTTTAGCATCTCCCGCTCGCTTCAAACATTAAAGGAAGAAACAATATTGACAAAGGGGATGTGTCTTGAAACGGTACAACTTTTTACGAAACGGCAAAAGAGAGGGGAAAGCTATTTTTTTGCCATTAAAAGCAGGCAGGATATACGTTGCTGTACATGTTGTATATAAGCTGGTCTCGTGGTATAGTCGTCAACTCGCCCGACTTATCAACATCCCCGTCATGGGGTTCAAGCCCCAAATGGATCGTGCCGCCATACGTAAGACTGACTATCCTGCTATGGGGGGAAATCAATTAGTCACTGAAAGTCAAGCCCACAAGCGGTACAGGCAGGCCTTCACCTGACCCACAACGACGGTAATTGAGCCAAACGAAAAAAAACGTGTTGTGTTAAGTGAGCTTTATCGATTCTGATACAAAATCTCTAATACCTTTTGAAAGCAAAATAGAGAAACATGTTGTGCATATTTCCGGAGGATCAGAAGGATGATTGTAATTTTAGCGTTGCTTTGCTAATGGATGAAGCCTAATTTTAACTGACAGCTGAGTTTCAAAAGTAAGTAAATTACCAACTACGGTACCTAACAATCGCACAGTGGACGCATTTTTAATGCTTCAGCTTGAGCACGGATTTATGCTACAGTTAAACCAAATGTTTGCGCACATTATTCAGAACCAATACAGCAATGTGTGTAACCCACAGAGAGCGTCCGCTAGTGCATGTGAATAAATATTTATGAAGCGAGCATTACTTCGCTGCCTCGCGCAACAGTTCAGTGATGCGCCGCTATCTGTGGCAGAGTAAAAGTCAAAAGACGACTAGCAGGTTCACCTGGTGCAGCCGAGGCCCGCGCGCTCGAAGGAAAAGCGTCCCGGAAAAGGGTGTTTATAAATATGGGCACACAAGTTCGAGGTCATTTTAATAGTGACCTTTGCTGCATGTGAGTGTCAGTCGTTTTCTCTCCTGAGAGCATGCCTACGGCCGTAAAAGCTTGGCCGGACGCTCGTGAATAATGCCAATTGCAGTCCCCAGCAATGCTGCCGCAGCATCATACGCCTGCGAACACCCACGGTTTGTATGTATCACTGTGCTGCACCGTTTTGCTACAAAGAATCCCGTGCGCCAGCGATACCACAGGGAAAGTGCGTAGCAGCGGCAGTGCGGGAAGTATTGCAAAGCGATAATATTGACTACCCTTTAACACCTGCATTCGTAATTGACCGAAGATGGGTACGTACGGTCACCCGCTAATTCCGTATCCGATGCAGCGCTGATATCTTGCGTTCGATAAGCCACAGTTGGGTTAGGCACAGGGAGTGTCATGTGGCACCGACAGGAATCTACCTAATTCCCAGCGCTGCTGGACCAACCTCGCTAGACCAGCAGTATGTTGGATGGAATTGGATAGGACAAGTCGTTTATAACTATTTAATGGTTGTACCAACACTTGCCACACCAACTGGAATGTAAACATACGAGTTTGCTTAGGGATTTTTCCAGACTTTCTGGCTAGCAAAAAAGATAACGTCAGTACACTTCGCTCAATTAAACTGTGCGCTCACAATACCAATGAATATAAGACAATGTTACTGGATAGCTTTACGCGGTCACAATAATTCCTTCTCGCAATATAAAATCATTCGAGCAGAAAATAATCCGCCCCTTTCGCGAACCGTTCAGCCCTTCATGCCTTAACCCCCAGGAGGAGAAAGCGTTCAAAGATGCGCGGAAATCGCTCCCTGCTAAAACTGCATTGCTACTGTACCGTTTGCCAATTGCCATTATAAACCGTGTGCAGGCACTCCGATGCACAACGGTTCATAAGGTCAACCTACGATCTAGTCATCTCTTGTCAGGATCTGTATAAGAATGTGGTTCCCGGTTAAAATTCTTCAACCCAAGCCACCGTCACCGCCATCATGCGTTGCACGCCATCATTGGCGTACATCGACCGGGCGCACCAGCCGCTGAACTTACGCAGCCGCTGCCCCAACAAAAGCTAATACCCATATAATGACACGGACTTAATTTTATTAGCATCGATCATCCGCTGCTGGCGGGCACTGCAATGCGCATCTGGCCGCAGCCACATCCTACGGGCCGATGATTTGCCCGCGATTCGAAGGCTTGCGCAGTTGCGCGCTGGAATTGTTTTGAATGCAGGTTATCTGCCGCACACAAACCGTTGTGTCCCCTTCACCGCTCCAGACCTAATTCGCGCTACCCGGGCTATGTATCGGTACCAACAGCTACCAACAGTACCCACAACACCCGGGAAAGCATTCCAAAACTGATGAATGATTTATTGGCTCCGCTGGTCGAATGCAACAGAATCGGACCCGGCCGGGCTACTGTCGCGGGTTGTGCTCGCGCTTGGCATGGTCTACTCCGGCGTGCTTGAAATATTTCTGTCGACAATCGTATCTTGCGACCTGCGAGGTTTCGCGAGCTTATGCGCGTTTTTTTTTCCAAACACAGTACAATTTCAGGCTGTGCTAGTTTGATGAGGTTGCGTACATCGAGTGCATATCGAGTGCATACGTAGAGTAGGACCCCGCGACGAACAAAATGTACGTTCCCGGTTTCGATCTCTGCTGCACACGCTCAAACTTATGAAGGGCATTCCTTTTTGATGGATAACTTTCGGTATGATATTAATCTCCAACTGCCTGGAAGAGATTAGCGCAGGATGTGCAAAGGGACATAATTAATAGGCTTAATTCTGCGGATCATAGTGCACGACTCGTGTCATTTTTACCCATCTCGCCCATCTCGCGGTGCAGAAACACTGTGGCCTCTGCTGTAAGGAGCGACATATCGGGCGGATGGAAAGTGTGTAGCACAGTCGATTTGGGTGGAACGAAGGACGGATGGATGGATGGATGCATGGATAGATGGATGGATGGATGGATGCACTACAAAGCGTCCCACCGTGGTAAGCGCAGTTTAACAGAAGCGGACCAAAAGACAGGGACAGAGTGGGCCTGAAAACTTCAGAATGTCGATCTATCTTACCGATCGGTAGCACGGCCAATCCGCAAATATCCCATGGAGCAAATATTTCATGGGGGCTGTCCACCGATACTGGCACAGCATGCCGGCTAGTCGGCCCGGCTTGCTGGTGGATTCTTGTGAACCAGCAGGATGATTGCATTATTAGTGCACTTCGTTCGGTGCAGTTTCTTTCTCCGGATGCCCCGTTTTTTTATTGCTAGTCTTTCCTTTGCTCGCGACTGCTGTCGTTTTGTATTTTTCTTCGCTACACATTCTTTGCTCACGCTTCGCCGTGGCAAGGCGCTGATCGCAAGTCGTCATGCCCGGAGCAGGATGGTGTCGGCAAAACGTGAATGATTGGCATATCGATCAATTTCTGATTTTAATGCACTTTAATGGGTTCATTTCGAGCTTTACCTACAAGTGAGCGCATATTTTGTTAACGTAACGAAGCAGCATTGCCGTTTAGAAAGTGCAATACGCGGTTTTGTAGTCTAATGCAAGCACATTAGAGATTACCCCTATTAGCACGTTATCTAATTATTGTAATGACACGATTGAAATCAGATCTAATGGATCAAATGGTACGATAGAGCATACTCATCTTTTTTATCATCGTTTCTTTGATCGTCAATCCACAGGTGAATGTGATAATGGATCACGCCATTCGATGCGCAATCAAAAATTAATCAATGTTAATCGATGCGCAATCAAAAATTAATCAAATATACAGTGGAACGCCGTTTATTACCGTTACCTTTTATCCGGCTATCCGTTTATCCGTGCTGTTGAGAAATGACAGTTCAATACAAAGGTGACTCTGCGTTCTGGAGGATATTTGAAAAAAAAGGTTATCAGAGCACATTGTCATAACAAAAAACACTATAAATCATGGCAAATTTCAAATATTTTGATTGGAAAAACATTAAGTTAATAAAAAATTGCTAATTTGTATCAAAACATAAGATAAATTTCGAACAAAAATCTAGTTTTTGTGCTTAAATATATTCTTTCACTCATTATCCGTGTTATTTGCATATCCAGGCGAGGTCATGTCTCGATGAGCCCGGATAAATGGCGCTCCACTGTATATATTTATAATATTCTATGCTATTTTTTCTCAAGGCTTCGATTTTTCCTAAGACAAATTGGTAGATTAATCTTGTTTATATTTGGCAAACTGAAAAAAAACTCTACACCAGTTTTGAGATTTATTGGTGTTCAAACAAGTGCTTCTTTGTTTTGGTAAAACATAATTTGTTTCAGAGACAGAGACATAACATGTTAATTACATATCATTACATTACAGGCTCGGTCAGCAATCATTCTCCAGGATGTTTAATTCCAGGCTGTACCCTCTCATCCATGTAGACACCCGATCTCTGACAGGTCTTGCTTCACCTGATCCAGCCATCGAGATCGCTGTGCTCCCCTGCGCCTTATGTTGAATTGGGAATCGCTGTCGAACACCTTCTTGGTGGGGCATGAGTCCGGCATCCTCATGATATGCCCCAGCCATCGTATCCTGCCAGCCTTCGCCACCGTCAGGATGCTCGGTTCTTCGTTCAGCAAGGTCGTGGTTCATCCCTCTCTTCCGCACTACTGACTCGAACAAACCGCCAAAGATGGACCGCAGGATGCGTCGCTAAAACACGCCCAGGGCGTTGGCATCCTCCGCTCGAATGATCCATGTTATTTTTCTTTGTAAAAAGAATAAACAATTGTACAAGCAAATGTATCTTCAAAACAATTATTCTATTAGAACGCATACAACTCAATGATTAGATTTTTTTAAACACCTCATATTTTGATCTGTATTCTGACTTTGCGGCACACTGCACAGCTCCTTAGAGCACTTGCCGGAAAACTGTTCACGTATCGTTAAGGACACTCTTCAGCTATGTTCCTGCTAAAAATGCAGGCCAATATCTTGAAATAATCCCGGAAAACCATGCATTAATGTAAGAAAAGGCATGAAATGTGTGAGGTCCACATAAAGTCGGACAGTCTCCATTCATTAGCAAAATGACCACGTAGCTTGACAATATTGACCAGAATGGTTCTAAAATCTAAAAATATCAGTTGTCAATCGACTATGTAAGGTGGTCAGATGCGTATTACATAAGCTTGGCCAAGCACTCTACAGTCCGAATTAAGCAAATGAAGTATCAGAATAATTTTGAGGAGGGTATTAATGTCATTCATAACTTTTAAGTTATTTTATCTTTTAGAAGTACCAGCAATGAAATAATGATGAACATTTACTATCTTAATAGCTTGAATCCTATTGTTCATTATTTTGTAACAATAACTGCGCATACCACAATAACTGCATAGGGTGGTCGCGTCGTACAGTCAACAACTTGTACGACCTAATAACATGCCCGACATGAGTTCAAGTCTAGAATGTCCCATCCCCCCATAGCAAAGGCTGATAGGGGTGTGGTACAGAATAAGTCTCAAAAGCTGCCTGTATAGGCCAGTATTTTCGCGTAGGACGTTACGCCATCCATAGTACAGTTGCAGCGAATTACGTCTTATTTATTTATTTCTTTAATTATTTTGCTACATTTTACCCTCTGCAATATGTTTTAACTCCATTTGAAAGGTAATTTACCAGAGTAGAGAAGAGTTTAAGGAAATAAAGACGCATTTGTGCAAAATCCTACATCCTGCCAACATTTCAATACCTGCGTAAATTATTAACAAACCCATCTTATATTTTATATTGAGTAAGTTTTTAACTTAGTTTTGTATATAATTTTTAAATACTTATTTTCCCAATCTCTTGGATAGAGGTACAATATTTGAGTTTATCCTTTAATCAATTTACAAAGATAATGCCTTAATGAGTCTCTAAAACACAACAACTAGAAGTAGACGAAAATAATTAAAAAAATATTATTTTATTTAAAGTAGCAATAAAACAGTCTCTACTGCATTGTACAAAATTATTTGCGTCACAAACGTGTATGGTTGATCTTCAGAACATTTAGGTTTAATAATGTTTTCTTACATTGCATTTATTCGTTAATCCAATATACAAATTTACTATCATTCATTCGACGTTGACAATTTTCCAACTCATATCGTCTGCATGTAGGACATTCGCTTCATAATCTGCGAAAAGTTTTCGCCGTATTTGATTTGCTCTGGCAATATGGGCATATTCTTATCTCTTAAAAAAGATAAAAAATTATCGCATATTAAAAAAACATACTACCTTCTACATATAAATGCTGCTTTTTAGCGGCCTTTAAACAATCAGACGGGTAAATGAACTACGCAAACTAAACAGCAGCTTGGATTGTGACCTGGGCTCTGCTGCATAAGGCGAAATTGAGATAAACATTGCATATTTAGGATTTCAAATTTTAATTATATTTTAATTTTAACTTTACAATAATCAAACAACTGAGTCTGCCAATAAGTTAATATCACAATTCTATACCTCTGCTTTACAAACTACTCTATCATACCGGTTTTGCAGTCCTGGCTACGTAGACTCTTTACACAAGAACTACGCTCTCGGACGTGCGAGTCCGACCAAAGTGCAGCATTAAACAGTCTTATTTATACAACATTACGTTTTATAGATTAACATTGAATATTGTGATTGAGGTTATTCAAATAATTCATTTGAAAACATTTTTGCACGCATTATAGCAGTCGAAGCTAAATATTAAATATCTCAACTTAACAAATCATTTTTCTTAATAGATGTTGAAGCATAATGATGTAGATGAAACAAGCATAGCATACATAATTTATTAGGAGATTCAAAATTCCAAGAGCAAATCAATTACGGTGAAACTTAGTTTTCCTCACTCCAAATTTATGAATTATGTTTCTTATATTGAATGAGCCATGCCCCTTTTAAGTACCGCTAACTATCCAAAACACATTACACATTAGTAATGCATTAGTAAAACACATTACATAAGATTTGGTAGCGATAAACATTATTCATACAATCAATTTAATTGACTCTTTTTACCAGATTTTACCCATACAACTGCAACAAAGTTGAACTACGAGCTTAAAACGTATCATCTTTCATAGTTGATAATGTGATGTAAAACTATTAAAATCATACATGATACAACACGCCACAACAATTATCCATTATTTATTTATTTATTTATTTATTTATTTATTTATTTATTTTATATTAGAGATTATAGAAAATACACAGCTATCATTCAAATTACCATTTATTCGTGTTCTTACAGTCTTGAGTTGATGTTTCTGACGGAAATGAAATCCTCGTTTAAAAGAGGGTCTAAATTCTTTCTAACCCAGGTCACTGTAACAAAACTGTTCGGAATTGCTATAATATTTTAACTTATCCAGTGTTCTCTTATATCTCTTATATGTATGTCAAAGTAAAAATACTAGCGAACGATACAACACAAATAGAAAAGATTGCAACTCAAATGTAAATGTATGATCAATGTGCTGTTGTAAATGAATGCATGAAGGCTTTAACTTTACAACATGTATTAAGCAATATTTCTTTCTCCAATTTAAATTATTGCACAGAAAATACATGCTTCAACAACATAATTCTTAACACAACACAAAGTTTTTCTTATTAAATCAAATTCTCGTAAAGGAAAATTTGATGAAATTGTGGAATATAAAAACTAGCTCTCTGTTACTATCAATTGAATTTAACAATAATTTATAAATCAAATAGAAGTATTTTCTAAAACTATTACAAAAGAACTTAAAAGGATGTAAGTGTCATGATCGAAAGTCAGATTAGCTATCCTTTCTCTGTTATGTGTGTTACAACATACAACATACGGTAAGAACGTAAGTGTGAAGTAAAAGTAAGTAAATCTTAACTGATGTTATAGACGCTCTCACTGTTTCTCTCTGCCAGTTTCAGTCTTTCTCTTTCTCTATATCTTTCAAGGATATCGTTCGTGTTTCAGTTTGTTTCCTGCCGGAACAGTTGCCGGTGCTACCGTGAATACTTCATAATCAATTATAGTAAAGTTATAATCACCAAATAAATGTCCAAATGCATACGCATTAGGACCGTCATACGAATGAGGAAAATTTGAATACGACTCCATATTTACGTTACAGTTATTTGAGATTAATAAATCGGCTCCAGCCCCGAATATAGGTCCACAGCTGAAAATGACAATGTAGACATTTATAATACCAGTACGCCTGGTTCGTACCCGTACGTCTGAGCAAAGTGACTTACTCTGGATGATAGCAAATAGCGTACGGTTTCTTCACTATATCGAACTTTGTCGGTGGTTCGTTGTTGTAGTTCAGCGCGAACAGGAACGCTTTTTCCGAATGTAAATATCCTCCTTTCCGGTTTGTTTTGGCAAACGCAACGTCCGTAAATCCCCCACTGATGGCTCCATTAGAACTCTGCACAATTAAATATTCAAACCTTATCATTGTCGTAGATGAATCATAAGTGATAAATGAGCTGTAAACTTACCAAAGCAATTATAAACAGTGGTGCTACTCCATCACAATGACGATGGAATGCGGATGCGGCGAATCCGTTTGTGGAGGCACGGTACACCATACGCCACGTTTGCTTTGCTGCCCCGAACCAACCGTTCAGGGTACCTTGGAAATGGATTTTATCGTTTTTCAATATAGCGGACCCATGGAACAGATTCAGCATTAAACGTGGCTGCAATCGTTTATCATTTTCTGTTAACGGTCCGGTCGGCACGGGCACTGTAGAGGCGGCTGCTGTGGGCAACTTGTTGGAGTGCAGAGCAGCTCTACGATATCTTTCGAGCGATAGCTCTATCGGCACGGCACCGGTCGGTTCCACCTCTTCAGCAAACACCTGACTGTCGATTAGGAACAACCGTACGTGTGAAATAACCGGTGCTAAATATTGGCACACGCGTTGCCTTTCCTCCTCCGTCCAGTGAGCAGTGGGCTGGGTCACTCCGGCTTGATTCTTCGCCCAGGCCAGCACACAACGCCAAACGTCTTCCTCCTCTAGTCCCAGCTGAAAAATAAAGACCAGAAATTAGTACTAAGACTTTCACCTGAGTGATCATCCTGTTACTTACATTGTCATACGAGATTACTTGAATCAATCCTTCTTTAGTCAGGTTCAGAAATGCATTCGTTTTGACGCACTCCGAAGCATTCTCAGCTATGTATGTGATGCATTTATCTAGGAACGATGCGGCACATTTGGCACCTGAAAACAGAAGTTTTAAACCGCATGCCGAGGACAAGTGGGATTATTAAAACTCGAGCATTTTAGCATTTCTTTACCAATCACATTAACACACACACACGGAAAGGGTTTAATTTCGTAGATGCAAACTCGCATCTACAAACACTTTATTAGTCTTTCACCCGGTTGGCTGCTGGTGTTGCTTATCCGAAGCACTTAGTATCAATAAACCATCTTCGCGCATCTAATTTCTTAAATTTAATGTAATTTAAGGTACTGCGAAACACAACTCAATTGTACGCAACACCGGCTAATTCTGCACGTTCTGGATGAGTGTTATGTTGTCTCCTTTCAGCATGATACGCCCAAGCTGGCGTCGAGTTTGTTTTTTTATATTAAACTCTTCCGCCTCGTCTAGCACCAGATTCATATACTCGTCGAAACCGACTGAAAATAAAGCATTGAAGAGTGGCGATTATTTCCCATTTTGCTGTGTTGACACAAACCCAAGCAAGGTTATGTGCCAGACCGCCATCCCGGCTTACGCGCTTACCAATGTGTCCTTCTATTCGCAGATGCGTGTTTTCGTACAGCCACACTTGCACTCGAGATCGATTCTGTAGGTATCGGAAAATAAGGTTGATGGGTTGAACCATCACCTTTTGCACTTTGGAGCCTTTGAATGACATTTTTAGCTATTTTACAGCGTTTGGAAAATATACAACTTTGTTTGCCTTTTCTTGGACGCCAAGGTGTAAATGGGCAAAGCGTATGGTCAGCTCATTGTAATCATTTTGAAGTTTGTTCCTGTCCCAAACACGCCATATTGCATGAAACATGACAGACACGCAGCCTGTACCGATCTGTCATTTTTGAAACTGTTCGACTGTATCTTTCGAACAGATTCCACATTCGAGCAGTTTTTCGTTATTAAGATTATTTTATTTTATTTTATTTAAACGAAAGAAAAACATTTTAACATTCCCTGAAAAGCACACTTCAAAATTAACACAAATAAAAAAACACACATATATATACGTACATTCCCAATTTAAAATGCTTCCAAGTTTGAGTAGCATATTATTAAAAACATGGTTTTCAGGCTGTTAAATTTGCTTGCTTTCAGATAAACAGGCTTTCCCGAGTTACGCGGTTCTCGTCTTACGCAGATTCGGAGATACATAGTTTTCTTAATTTGACATAGCAAATGTCAAATCAGTGCAATTTGCTTCAAGAATTGTCCAATGCAGTATAAAATGCATTTTTGCTGATAAATTTAATCAACTTAAAAGCCAAAAATATCAGAATGTTCTGCGCGAATTCTATCAAATAAATGATTAAGTGTATAAAAGTACTAAAATGATTAAAATATATCGAGTAATCAATTATATTTGGGTCGAAAATCGCGAGATACGACTTACGCGGATTCATCGGGCATGCACAACCGCGTAATTTCTTTGATAACGATTTCAGATTTTTGTGTTTTTATATGATCGATTTGATATGAGTCGATCCTAACAGAGTCAATTCGTTGTATTCAATTCTGATTCTGATTCGTCAATTCTGAGGAAAAATGCATCCTTATACATGCCGTATGCGTCTTAATGCAAATGCATTGCTGTTGAAAAATATTTTTCTGGTTTTATTTGCCCACTGCACAGTGGGCAACCGCCATACAAACGCCGGGATGAAAATCAATTCCTCGTGCTATTGTAATTTTTCTTCATTCAATACAATTTCTCTTACTATACAGGGTAGTCCTATACTAAAATCGTCAAGGCAGCGAATAAAACTTAATAATTATTGCTCACAACATTGCACTATTGCGTATCAGTTAACAGCATCAATAATAATTGTTAGGAATTAAAACGAAGGCGGAATAAGTTTCTGACTGAAAACGAATTTTTAAAGTATTACGCGCTAAAAAAGTTGTGTTTTTCATGGTTTGTTTGGAAAAGAGCCGATTACTATCTTACTACCTTTTTTAAACTGTTTTTCCTCTCTTCAGCTTTGTTTTCTGCCTGTTTGTTTCAAATGCCCGTTTATGACAGGTAGTTGGATACTGGTCGTGTATGGCTCATACAACAACACGTCAAAATCGCTCGCGCTATTTTCAAGAAAAAGTTTAATAATTTTTGGGGTCGCGGATGGTCGCAGCTAACTTCAACGTAAAAACGTAGGAAAAATGTTGATCTTTCCTATGATATACGACACACGAGTGAAATCGAGTCGAATCATAAAAAAAATCACTCTCCAAAATGAAAATATCCAAAAATTCGGCAGTGATGTTTGGTTTTCAATCATTAATGAACTTTAACAACAAGTTTTTACAAAATATTCAAACATTACATCAAAGTATGACAAAAAACCTTTCCAATGACACATTAATTATCAAAATCTAACCATCATATACTAAAATATGATGGTTTATGTTCGGTCGAAAAATAGCTCAAAATTGGGACAAAACAAAAAGTTTACACTTTGATGGCCTATATCTCAGTAAGTTTAAGATAAAAACGTGAAATATTTTGGTTTCAACTAAGTTTAAGAATCTATTTTAAGGATATGATTATGGTGTTAACCTGCGATGAAGTTGGTTTTTCGATTTTTATACAGGCGTTTGCCCAATGTGCACTGGCCGGTCTGGTGGTACAGTCGTCAACTCGTACGACGTAACAACATGCCCGTCATGGGTTCAAGTCCCGAATAGACCGTGCCCCCATACGTAGGACTGACTATCCTGCTATGGTAACAATAAGTCACTGAAAGCCAAGCTCACTTCATTAGTGGGTACTAGCAGGCCTTGACCGACAACGGTTGTTGTGCCAAAGAAGAAGAAGAAGATTTGCTCACTAATAATTTGAAAGTAGCCTAAGTAAAATCGTGTACAATCGTGTATACTTCAAAAAACAAACATAGGCCTTTTTTCCCGTTCATGTAAATTCATTTGCTGTTCTTATTTGAAAATAACGATGTTCCTTAACAATTTTATTTAAAAAAAAAGTAATTCAAAACCTCGATATCAAAACGAAAGAATCAAGCGTCAAAACGTATCAAAACGACAGATTGATATGACTAAATATTATTCTTCTTCAACAAATTTCTCCTTTCAATTATTTTCTTCCTATTTTTTATGTATGTATCGGGAAAATGCTAATGTATATTTTATATGAGTTTTGCATTCACTTACGCTCAAGGATACAATATTGAACATAAAAATTAACAATTAAGACCCATAACAATAAAGTATGATAGAGTGGAAAGTATCACATTATGTCCGTTTGGAGCTAAAACTCGTAAGAACCAACCTCTCCATACGCCGTGCGAGTCAACTATTGTGCGCCAATAAGTCACAGATATAGTCATCGAAAAATAGGATTTCATGCGCATGCGGCTCTTAGCTACAATTATGGTAGCTTTATCCCTTCACATATTTCCAACAACTTTCAAACATATTTATGTTCGATTTGTTGATTTTTCTCTTTACGTCATTTTCAATCTACGGGCATTTTCATAGTATTTGACACTTTCAGCCGCAAGTTTTGTCATCCTATAAACAAGTCAGTTTTGTCAATATATAAAATATGTTATTTAAAAAGGTATGCATTGTTGTAGTTGGATAATTCATAAACTTGTTATGGGGCTATTTGCTTACTGTAACTTTTCGAAATTTCATAATTATCATAAATTAATTCATAATGACACACTGCCACTATGAATAGTTATTATCGATTAATGTTATTGAAAATTGATTGAATAAATATGATAAAACTCCATGCACACCATGACAATCAGCACAGTATGTAAAAGTTAAAATAGTGTCATAACTTACCACAAGCTTTTTCCTTGATTTCCATTACAGCCGTTAAAAATGTGCACGCATTCGCAACGGACATGGTTTTACTGACGTGATCCTCACATGCGATCTTTAGCTCCTCTACCCCCATATCCTGGGCTAACGTCATCATTTCGAATACTTTAGAATCCTGCAACATTATCTAATGATCATGGAAAACGATGAGCAACTGTTATCAAAACAAAGATATTAAACATCAATTTCTTTACCTTTGCGGTGTAAACATAGAGGATAAACTGACGAAAAATGTCCGGTTCGATATGAGGCAACCTAATAGGCGTTGGTGTACCGGGAGCAGAGGTAGACACAGTGCACCCTGGTATACGACATATCTCACCTCGTTTTGTATTCTGAAACGATTTACATCTGCAGAATAAAATCATCACCAGTTAGTACATAGCATCGCAATCTCCACATGCCAAATCTTTACCGTGCCATGAGAATGATACGATGTGCGTAGACCCGTTCCTCGCCCGTTCCTAGCACAAATACAATATCGGCCGTATCTTGATCTTCTGAAAGCTTTTGCAAATCATCCAACAACTGGGGAAGCCCAGCCAGGACTTTGTCGCAGATAACAGACTGCGCTCGACTTCCCATCGTCTCGGAATCACTATGATAACTGATTTCGTATTTCATTCAAAATGCTTTACACGACGTGTTTTTCCGCCGATCGATGGAAGAAAAACAAATAACTTAGTAATTAATAGTATAGCGAGACAATCATAGATCGCGCAATGATCGAGTCGAGCAGAAATGTTTTTCAGCCGTTTTTCGTTGGTAAATATGCTCCAGCACCAGCGTCAGAAAATGTAAACAAACAACTCTCTTACACCGTAAAACCCTTACGCACACCGTCACATTCACAAGTATGAATCAGTATTGGTGCAATGTTCAACCGCTTCTCTAACACCAACCAACACTTCTTTCGATCGTAGCGATCACGAGAATAATTGATCTTCACACCGCAAATTCAGCTCACAGCCAACACAATTTCGGTTTTAAAGATTATTTGCTAGTACATTTAATTTAAAAAAAAAAACAATACACACAACGAAAATTGTTTTTTAAACTCTTTACACGCGATCACAAACGCAACAAAACAGCATAGTCTGAGCTGTACGCCTGCTGCTATGTTGATGCGTGTACGACGACTGTATGCACTATGGGGTTAGTGCCGGTGAAATGATGGGCTTCGTTTTCTTGGCAGAGCGTGATTATTTCTTGCTCCTGACCATTCTATGCTCAACAGGTTCTCTTTTACCTGTGCGCGTTTCTTTCTTGTTTTATGTTTTGGAACCTCGTGCACTATAGGAAAGTGTGGGGTAAACTGTGGACACAAATTAGATAAACCTATAAAGGGAAGATATACAATAAATCCAAACCATTTGTTTTGACTCATGATGATACACCTTAGCTTGTGTGAGACATACTACTAAAATATAATAAACGGACAAACAACGAGTCTGTCATCGACACATTAGACGCAGTCTTACCAAATAAATTATTTTCAAATGATCAAATTTTCTTCTCGCGACAGCAAAAAGTTGTTCAAAACCACAGTATTGTTTGTTTTTTTAATCTGACCGGATTATTTATACAATTTATTAATAACACAACAAGTTTGACTCTTCCTTGGCTGAGCTGTCTGAGCGCCTCAATGTATTAAGTTGTTCATCGACTCAGTTTTGTACTAGTTGCAGTAACAATCACCATTTAAGTTTTACCGATGTTTAAGATATATTTATACATAGCATTCTGTGCGCCCTACCCCCTTTTCAGGTAAGAGTTGACGAAGGAAAGTTCTGTACTTATCGCAAAACATATAATTAGCGAAGTTATTTTCGATCTAATTTATGTACACGTTGTCCCCTAAACACACTATTACTGCGTACTGCAAAGAGACCGTGAATCTCGAATTTCCGCGTAAGTTTTCGCAGTTTTTAGCCAAATTATAGCTAATTTTCGAGTAATGTTGCTTGAAGTGGTAGGATATAAACAGTAAATCAATCAATTGATATGATTCTCAAAAATTTGATGAATTTTTTTTTATTTGATGATTTGGTTTTTAATGATCGAACTGAAAATTATTCGAGTAAAATCAATACTCAAATGTAGAGAATTAACACAGTTTTATAAATTTTCGAGTTCTTGGAGCAAATAGTATTGATTTTCTTCTTCTTCTTTGGCACAACAACCGCTGTCGGTCAAGGCCTGCCTGTACCCACTAGTGACGTAACCTTGGCTTTCAGTGACTTATTGTTACCATAGCAGGATAGTCAGTCCTACGTATGGGAGCACGGTCTATTCGGGGCTTGAACCCATGACGTGCATGTTTTTAAGTCGTACGAGTTGACGACCGTACCACCAGACCCCAAAAAGCTGAAAAGCTACAATGATAATTAATAGCACGCTCAGCGAGAGTCAGTGGCGATATTTATGATACTTATGTCTATTAACAGAGTGGTCTCCAACCTGTGGATCTGTGGCGTTACCAGATGTGATCCGCAAAAGAATTTATTTTGGAAAAAGAAAAGCTGTTAAATAAACGTATCGTGCATTATTTTTACCACAATCAAGATTAAGTTTTCAACAGGCATGTCTGGAATAAGATTTAAACTTATTTTTGATAAAAAAAAACTTCGAAATAAGTTTGAAAAATGTATGCCCTAGATGATTGTGAGCCGTGGCAAATGCATTTTCAAAGCCAAGTGGTCCGCAAACCTAAAAAGGTTGGAGAACACTGTATTAATAGATAAATAAATAAATAAAAAAATATATATATATTATTTTTTTATATATATATATATGCATTGAAACTGGTAACAGCGATACTAATGATAATAACCTAAGACGAATACCACTAAATCGTAAACGATTATAATAATTTAACGTGAATAGCGAACCATGTTTAAATCCATAAATATTATGGCTAATATATGCCATTTGTAGAAACAATTTTTTTCATATTTTTCTATCAAAATCATGTGTTAATTGCGTTTAGTAAAGGTGATTAAGCTTTAATGAAATATGTAAATAAATTTCATTATTTACACTAATAATATAAATTTTCCTTTTTTCTCGTAATAATGGCCTTCGTGGCCGTATCACTTAACATGTTACAATTTAAAAATTATTATTTTATATTTCACACAAAAAATATCATAATTGTATGTGCTTTGTTTTTTTACTGATTTATTTTTACAACATTATAGTTGTTTTATTACATTGAAGACTGCTCAACATTTTATCAAGTTATCTTTTACCATCACAACATCATCATCAACCCATCTAACCGGCGTCACAAAAACGTATAACATGCATTTGCTATCGCTCAAACTAAATACTATCGACGTTAAATACATGCAATCATGCTCCACTTGAAAGAAATTGAATCCACATTCCACTCGCAGCCCTTACTGTTACTATGAAAATATCATTTCCTCTTCGAGTGTGTATCCTTTGAAAAAGTGTATCGAGAAAACGGTGAATAGATTCCTTTCCATCATTTTCACTAACTAGAAGTGTCTCGCAGATTGATTGGTATCAATTCTTTGAATCAACAATACATATCAACAAGCTATGCCCCGACAAAATAAATCCATTGCGTTTGCTGTTGACGAAGGGTGAATAATGACAAGCGATGGAGAAAAAAACATCTTCAGCAACAGAGCAAGCAATAGAAGTTTTGATTGTTTACCCTTACATGATTGTAGGTATGAAATTAAGCTACCCCAATGTCCATAATCCGAAAACCTCAAGCAGAGGTATATTTGAATTACCTATGTGGCGAGTGATAAAGAGGCGGTGAAATTAATTCCGTATTCTCAATGACTGTTGATTTTAGCAATGGTAACTGACGCTTCTGCTACTGACATTTGTGAAGGAATCCATGATACATTAATCTGGGCTATTTGAGCTGTATTATTTATACTACTGTACATATATAAGAGTTCTTAGTGCTACACATTTAACATAATCTTTAAAAGCCCGATTTCTTTCCTTTTGTCTCGTAATTATATTACACATAAAATTTATAAAATCATACTACCCTTCATCTATGAGCTCCTGGAAAAGGAGGCACGTGGTTATCTGGTGTTTGTCCAATGCAAACACTCCAGCAAGGGATGATTTATTTTTCAACTGCTATTTTCACACCACTTATCACGTCTTTCTGTTTACCCGATTGCTATTCGAATGCATATTTTACTCACCATTTGACGAAGATGAAATCACTGCACTGAATTTCCTTTTGGTGGAAGCCCCTATCATCGTGTTTTAGGACTCCCCGCGACAATGACAGTCTGCTCTATAGGGATTTTCCCTCACGAAAGTAAGACATGCATAGGAAAGCTAGAGGGCAACATGGAAACTAGTTACCAATGTACGGTACGGTGCGTGGTACATGGTGACTGTTAGAGTGGTTGACGTTTTTCCGCCTAATGTAAAAATCCATTTAAATTTGTAATCTCTTCCGCTTCGCTTGTGCCCACGGCGTCTCAGCAGTAGCAACAACAGCAGTCAATCAGCGCGTCGGTGTCAATGCCGTAGGATTTAATGAAAAAAAAAACCTAAACAAATTTTATGCAAAACAGATACCGTGGCGTGCCAGCTGATGGAATGCCACCATATTGGATTCGCCGTCGACACTTGATTACTTTCAGGCAACAACATTATGTGTCCTTCGTTGTATCTCAACTTAGTGGTATCGTACGTCGGCCATCATCCCTATCATAGGAGTGAAGGAATAAGTGAAAGTTCTATAGAAAATACAGCATAAACATCATCTCATAACAGTCAATTTCACTTGACTCTAACGAGCAAACCAAACAAAGTAGATGGATTGCAAACTTGGGGATCGAAAACGTAAGACAGGACTATTGAGATGGCAAAAAAGTGCGAAATAAAATATGATAATTGAGTTTTGGTGACACTTTCGATAGTAGTGAAAATATAAATAAGTCTCTTGTTTTACAGAAACATTTGTCTGGTGTTTTTCTTCTTATCAAGTTTACGGCTTTAATTGTGATAAATTCTCTTTGTGGATGATGAAATTATCCACCATCTAAGATACACATAGCTATACAAAATCATTTTCATTGAAATAGAAACCGACTAAATATCAAATAATCTCAACGCTAGAGGCAAATCATATAGATTATGATATCCCTGTATTATCTATTATTATTATTTAAAATTTTTGTTATTTCTGTTTAATTATCAGTACTGTGTATCGACTTACGCTTTACTCAACCTTGGCCATATTTATAAAACAACGTAATAGCATTGAGAGCTAAAAGGTGTCAACCCTTCAGGATGGTATTCATCATTATGACATCATGCTGTTGATTTTTTCCCTTTCTTTTGGTTTTAGTAAATTTACGCAACTACCACCAATGCATAGTGAGTGATGTAAGAGATTTTTGGTTTTATTCCTTATTCACTAGCTTAATTAATACAGTACCTACAGATAACTTATTAAAGAAAGCAGACACTAATTTCTAATGGGTTGCAGCGCATAATGGCTTAATGGGAGCATTTCTAGCTCACATCCGGTTTGATTGCGTTCGATCGAAACCCATACACTGTTCGCTGCAGTCGAAGGCTGGTTATATTAAACAGTTTCAGCCGGATGTAGAAGTTTTTCGGATTGAAGTCCAATACCACCTCGTGAAAGTATGTGAGTACCTGAAAGAGAGAAAGAGAAGAAAAATGCAAATAGTTAAAGATTTCATTTTCGGCACAATTCAAGAGAAATGTATATTTTACTGTTTCAAGTGAACGTGTTTTTGAATTTAAAATTATGGCCTTCTCAGTTCCATTGAGCCTCATGTTCAAACGAGCCACAAAAAAAAACAAACAATTCCCGATTTAAACCTTTTGCCCCAATGTTCACATTCATAACTGCATTCTGTTCGCCCGCGCGTAAATTTTGCTCTAATTAGTTCGGTATGCTGCGACTGTCAGACACTTCGCACAGCAGAACCACCCGCTCAAATGGTCCAATTAAATGCACGATCCAAACAACTCGATCGCCTTGATGCCCGACATTACGGCTGTCTCGTTCCGTTTCTACTCCAGCTCCCTACGCTCTTTCTAATGGTGACCCCGAGGCTAAGGTCAATAAGCAACCGTTACAACAACCTCTTGATCCATTCGATAGACCGATAGAGCTGGCATCATAGCGGCAACAACGTAGCACAACGACGCGAAAGCGTTGTAGTAGCCGCTTCCAAGATGGACTCTATGCTAAAGCCGTTTTTGTGGTTTGGGTTTCACTTTCGCTTGTCTATCGCGCTGTGTTTGAATTAGAAATGACGCACCGCACTTCCCTTGCACCATCTAGCCACACCTTAGTGGACGTATACCCGGTATGGTGGTACGGTTGTCGTCACACGTAAAACTATTTTTGGGAGCGTCGCGGAGTGATTACATGACATGCTTCAGCAGAAGGAGGAGATCTGTTTGGCAACAAAACCGAACACCGGGCACGTTCCCAGCACCGACCAACCACTCGCCCAAAGTGGCTAAGGTTTGTACGCGTCAACGTCCATCCACACCAGCAAGCGCCGACGAGATCATAACCCAGTAGCACGGGTCTTGCGTGAGCAAATCTGTCCACAACCTGTGAAAGAGTGCCAACATTCGTGGAATGCGAACCACAATGAAATAGCTCCGTCTTTTGAGGCCTAGCACAAACAAACACCACTACCGTGCCGTTGTCCTGATGCCGACTTTAGCGCACTCAGCCCAGCTAACAGAGCACTAGGGCATCTCCGGCATCGCAGCATCGCGCGAAGGCCATTAATTTCACTTTTTTATCACCACCATTACGTCTTGTAATACGCGCGTTTACCTTAGAGGAGTTGAATTGTGTGAACGTAATACTTTCACCATCCGCTGCAGTGAACTTCTCTACGACGGTAACGTTTTGCGGCTCCACGAATGGACCGACCGATTTGTGCAGCACCTTCAGGATTTCGTCACCTGCATCCGGGCGGAAGTGTGTTTTCCCAACATATGCAAACATGGAAGTACAGAAAAATCGAATTTGAGTTCGAATTAGCTTGATAAACGGTCACAGAACACTAGCACACGGTATTTGTTTTCGCGTCCATCTGGGTGTTATATCATGCTACGCGCAGTATCGACACACCGTGCGGAAATGGACAACACGCACCTTCTTTGCGGTTGCCTAGCCCGTGGCCAATCCAAAAGCCCTCCTCATCGTAATCGATTTCATAATCACTCTGCTGCGTCCTGGCCACCTGAAGATAGGTAAGCGCGCAGCACGCACCGATCACTAGCAGCAGCTTATCGCGCATAATGAGACTCACTGATCGTGTCACCGAGTGAATGAATGTTCATAACCCTTTACACCAGCCACGAACGACGCACTATTATCACGTACGGCTATACAAACACAACAACTTAAAACTCTACACTGTCCGAGATGAGCTGCGTTTCTCTTCGCGCGAGATGCTACCGATGGCACTCACGACGTGCGACTGTGGGCCTCCGAGTGGTCCCGTCCGGTTAATGTCCACCGTGCACGCGCCGTAAGAGCGCGCACGTAAGCTGCCCCAACCCTCGATCGTACGCCGTGCCAGTCGGCACTTTTCAGCAACGTCAAATTCCCGCACCGTCGATCCGAGCAGGTTCGTCGCTACACCCGACGGCCAAGTCTTTCGATCCGCAACAGCTCTTTGGCGACGTGAGAGTGCTATTGCGATCTCCTTCCTTCCTGTGGCGGCTGTGGTGGCATACGCGTCATCAGATGTGATCATGGATCAGCGAAAAGACACCGCGACCCTTGATCGATCGATCGTACCTCGCTAACGCACTTCATAAACAGACGCTAAACACAAAACACGCACACTCATACACGTACAAGCACGTTCTTCTAGCCCCACGCACCGCCAGCGGCCAAACTAAAAGTCACTATTCAAAATGCCTGGGACGGCTTGGCTCGTTTTGCTGGGTTTGTTTATTGAAGCTGATGGAACCGTCTAATGGAGGGAGAGTCGCTTTATTGCCCATCGCGAGGCAGACTCGCTGACATTGAGGCTGATAATTTGCCTATCGGTTGCTTTAAATCGATACGAAAAATATTTAAATTCCGTTGACAAATTCCTGCCACATTAGCTGGCAATACAATCCACAGTGGCATTTGCAGGAAGTAATTCTTGTTTACAGCCATGTGGCTGCTGTAAAAGGGAACCATTTGTGTTGTTAGCACATACTGATATGATTTTTGATAAACTTGAATAATGTTAAGGCATTTGACAGAAGGAAACAGACGTTGAGTAACAACTGAACTTAATAAAAATGCAGCAATAATTGTAAAAATGTGATATTTTGCATTTAATTTCGATTATTTCAATCTAAAATATGATTATTATTTTTCCATCTTTTCTGTGTCAAATATGAAAGAATTTTAAACTAATGCCACAACAATGCAACAAGTCGTATGCACCTTACAAGCAATGATAATGATTACAATCATGTTCAATCACAATACAAATCAAACAAAAAATCAAAAACATTTTAAAAATAAGATGTACCAGTCCAGAACAGGTTCATGGTTTATGTTCACTATGTTCAACGGATCTATCTGCTTATGTTGTTTCACATCCACTTGGATGATGATAAAAAAAAAACTACCACGATGATGATTATACAATCACTAATTCGTTGCAGAAACGTACGTATGAGGTAATGGATAAATTTCTCTTTTCATCTGACAGTATCGTATAAACAGTGCAACAACTGAATGTTTTGCTGATTGAAAACTGATTGAAACTGAAACTGATTGAAAAAAAAACTACTGACGTTTTTAAACAAAGCATCCACATACTTTAGGAAAACAAAATATTATTATTGTGCTATATCTTTGTATATGTATATGTATATGTATATTTTTTTACATACGATCGTTACAGTAAACTCGAACAAAAAATAACCTACTTTCTGATCGTAACTTTATGTTTGCAGGAATCTGTTTACATCACAAATCAAAGTCAAAATAGCTCATATGCTTTATTTCATCTGCCTCACACGGTGAGACTGTACAGGATTACAATACCAAAACCACCTTAATCACGTCGTAGATAACAACAATTACTCCTTTGCTACCTATATTAACTGTACTGTTTACTCCTTTAAAATCGTAACGTAAACATTTAACATCCTCGCTTATATTGATGCGCCTCGCTCACTGCTAATAATTATATAAAGAATAATAATACTAACAATACTAATTTATGATTTATGAGATTTATGATTCACTATGTATGAGTTAAAAGTAAGAGCAAACAATGGTTTTACATAAATCGAGACTTTTAAAATTATTTATACTTGCTCGAAAACTCATTCTCAGTTTAGTAGCTGTTCTTTGAACATATAGCCTTTAACAGATCAGTATCATATCATAAGGTGCTGTTCTGCTGTGGTTGCAACACATGAAATTCCAAAACAAAAACAAAACGGACACACCCAAACATGCGTACGAAAGTAAATGCGAATCGGTTATTACGATGTAAACAGTATCCCTTGAAGCGAGTGCGACCGCCAGTGTAGCTTACAACTCGTAGTCACCTTCCATGCCGATACGAATCGTTTCAGCACATGTTTTCGTCACAATTCGATACCGGTTTCTCACGCCAAAAAATCGGGCCCACTATTCGCCGCAAGCAGTATTCTCCTTTTTCAACAACTCCACAATGGAATGTTGTGGATGGCTACCAAATTCCGTTGTTTTTTTCAACGACTGCTAACAATTTTCATTTCAAAACTGTAGCTCATGAAGAGACAATAGTATTACTAAACTAAAAAATTAAGCTAAGACATATTATTCACAACTATACTCTATAATCACAAAGGTATAGATAACAAATCTGTGATGAGATGTTTCAGTTGGCTGGAAGTAGGGAAAGTGTGAAAGAAAACCTGTTTATAATTTAGTTAGTATCGGCAGCTCACCAAAAATTATTTTTTTTAAATTTCCAGCAGCTGATGCAACGAAAAAAAATTACCTTCATGTCGAGTAGTGCGTGTGCGTGTGTGTGTGTGTGTGTGTGTGTGTGTGTGTGTGTGTGTGTGTGTGTGTGTGTGTGTGTGTGTGTGTGTGTGTGTGTGTGTGTGTGTGTGTGTGTGTGTGTGTGTGTGTGTGTGTGTGTGTGTGTGTGTGTGTGTGTGTGTGTGTGTGTGTGTGTGTGTGTGTGTGTGTGTGTGTGTGTGTGTGTGTGTGTGTGTGTGTGTGTGTGTGTGTGTGTGTGTGTGTGTGTGTGTGTGTGTGTGTGTGTGTGTGTGTGTGTGTGTGTGTGTGTGTGTGTGTGTGTGTGTGTGTGTGTGTGTGTGTGTGTGTGTGTGTGTGTGTGTGTGTGTGTGTGTGTGTGTGTGTGTGTGTGTTCAACACATCCGGCGAGCATACACATCTTTAAATAAATGGCCCGTTTAGACCAACGCATACCGAGTACGATATCAATAATATGTATTATCTTTTTAAAAAAAATTTTTTTTACTTTACCATGGCATGAAGAATATGTAACATTCAATGCCCTAGTGCAGCGGTCGGCAAACTTTTGAGGCAACGGGCCTCAATTTTGTAAATGATCTAAAGCAGCGGGACCGAAGAATGCGATTTTTCTATTATTGTGATTTAATTATTACATTATAAAATTTTAAAAACAAAATAATTGGTTAATGATATCAAGCAATGTGATTGGTATTATTGCTGTTTTCCTATAATTGTGTCATCCAAGCATGGTTCAAAATTGATATAACCTACTTATAAACAATTTTTTGATATACAAAAATATAAATCATAAAATTTAGTATGCGACCTTCATTTCGATAGTCTTATTGTGGTGTTAAAATAATGTTAATATTACATAACGGTTGCATTAAAAAATGGACAACAATTGTCGATTTTTTATGGGTTTATCTTAACCCGCACTAACAAAACGTTAATTACACTTTGAGCAGTAGTTTCCCATTAGTTAGCAGACGAAATTTGACACCTCTATCAGTCGACCTCTAACCATGGCCAAAAAAGTGAATGAAAAGCATGTGCGATCAAAGAATGGCACCCCATAGCGTCCAAAATGGACTCCGTGCGGAAGTTTGCGGACGTCGTGTATACCCGTTTTTCCATTTTGATCGCCAACATCTTGGAACTATAAGGCAATAATGAAAGCATCGAAAGAAAGCCCAGGTTCATTTTTGAGATTCCAAAAGAAGCTGAAATGAAGACAGAGGGACAAGTACCTACATTACTGCATTAGCTGGACCGGAATATCGATGCAACCCACCAAACAGTAAAATAATAGCTGGGAAACATAAATAAACAGATCAGTAATTAGAAATCGCATCCACTGGCGCAGTGGCAAAAATTACGCGAAAACTTAATGCAATCATTTCAGGTGAATTTCGACAGAATTTCGATATAACACCCTAGTCCGCAAACTGGTCCAACATCCGTCATCTGTGTCCCATGGATTTTTTTCTACACCAACGTGGTGCAAAAACTCTACTCGAACAATTTTGTAGCAAAAATTTAGGAGAAATTGATGAAAATCGAAGGTAGAACTTAAATCATGCATGTCTCCGTCCACCATGGTAAAAATTCCTAATAACTGACGAAAGGCCATTCGCAAAGTCTTTAACTTATTTGTGCAAGTAATCTGAAATAATTCCCTTTCAACAGATAAAATTATCTTTCGTAGTTTTTTTCTACAGCCAGCCGAAAATGGCATATTTTCGTCACAGTTGCTATCAGGTACACGGTGGCGGTGCTAATCAAACCACAAACCATGGCTGATTGAAACTTGTAGAGTTTAATTAAAACCAGCTCCGACAAGTCACAAAGCTCAAGGGACAAACTGCACTTTAAAGTTTTAAAGTTTTTTACATTATCATGCAAAAGTTACCGGGATATTAATCTCGAGCTCGAACATACTGAACGGTCCGTCATTCCATAGTACTTTAATTAAAAGTTGAAAAAGTACGATGGTTTAATATGGTATACTAAAAGATCTTTAGCAATTTGTGTATGAATCGTTTCTTCCCATCTTTCAAAATCAGTCAAATCCTTTCGCGGGCCGGATTGAATGTTGTGGCGGGCCGCATTTCGCCCGCGGGCCGGACTTTGCCGACCACTGCCCTAGTGCATTAAAGTAAGGTCAAAGAATAGTGCATTAAAGTTCGATCTTGTTTAAGCTTAAAAAGGTAGACAGTGGCCTGTTTCATTGAAATAGGTGCTTTATTTTAAATTAAACATGACTTGGTTTTAATCCTATGAGTATTGAAGATGACTGTAAACGATGACTATTACGCTCTGATTCGTTAAATTTGTATCATGTCTGTTTACTATTGATATTTCTTTACTGACTAATGGTTTGATTATAGATATTAAATCATTGATGTGCGTTTTGTATAAACTTAATACAAACAAAACGTCTTAACATCTACTTATTCTTTTATTTTGATGGCACGATAACAATTTTTTTTAATAATACAAAATAGTTGAACAATGAAATATCTGGATTGAAACATAAAATAAAATGCAATAATGTATGGCTTACATGACAATGCACGCACAACGACATGTATCATGCACAGGACCATCAAAATCGTACATCATTCAATTTCAATTTTGTCTCATGGTTTGAAATTCATCCACAGTAATTGAATTATTTGTCGGCAAATTGATCATTTTCCATTAAGTGCACGAGTCGAATGAGGTCCACCTGGCGATATGTGTGTTTCCTGCATCGCTAGCAAGTCTCGAGCTCTCGGGTAGACACAGTCCTTTATCGCTATCAAGTAAAGTTTGTGAAAAAGTTTCAACATCACTTAATTACTTCATTCATTTGTTTACACTCACGCCTCTAGGCTGTATTTTAACTGTAACTCATGTTCATTAAGCATGTAGTCAACCCCTTATCATAATGAAATTGTATGGAAGGGATATTACACTTACTGCACAGCAACTTACCATCAATGCTGCATTAAAACTTATATTTCCTTTTATTTTAATTTACATTTTAATCGATCCAATACTACTGCCGAAATTCTTTATTAATATTTAAGATAAGTCATGCGCTTCAGCAACAATAAAATCTGTTGCTGTGTGCCAAATTGACCCGGTGACTTAAAAAAGAGATGAAGTCTTATAGAGGTCTAGATCAGAGGTCGACAAAATTTGCAACCAAAAGAGCAAAATTCTATAAAAATGATCGTAGAGTTCTACGTGAAGAGCCGAATAGATAACCCAAGAGTAAAGATGTTTAAAAGTCCCTTGAAATATACGAACGGCAAAGAGTCGCCACCTTGACAGCAAAGAGCCGTACTGTGCCGATTGCTGGGCTAAACCATTCCAAAGCTAGCAACCTAACATACATTTTAAGATGAACAATGTAGTTCTGGTCAGTTAGGGTCTTGCTGCTCAAATTACAAAGAATCCGACCATGTAGTGTTTCATCTAGCGTTACGCAAAATGTTATTCACCTTGTAAACAATTTACTATGAAGGAAAAATACATTGGTAGCAATGGAAACCGTTTTAACTGCAAAATTTTAAAACGTTTAATCAATTTAGAACAATTGTGAATTAAAGGAAATATTTCAGATTAAAACGTAGAATTCTACGTCCGTCTGGCCTCTCAGTGTGCAGCATCAAAACAGTGATTCGCGCATGTAATGCGCATTGCGCACGTTCAGGCGCTTAAAAAAACATCGATTTTTTTAAGCTGAAAAGAAGTGATAATTTACATGAATTTTGCAAAAAAAGTTAGATATACAGTATACGCTCAATAATCCGCACCTTTTTAATAAGCTTGCTCCGCTTAATTCGCTCGATAATACGCATAAATTCATGCGAAAAGAATACATTTTTGGTCAAAAGTAGTTGTTTAAGATTGAAATGCACCAAAATATAGGCAATTTGATTTACACCGTAGTTAAGCCATGAATCAATAGCAGCGCCATCTCGAGGCAATGACACAACTACTCCCCACTTCACAGTAGCGCCATCTACGTGGTTAGTTATGCAAAATCATGGGGTCAAAGAGTGGAAATTAAGCCATAGTACAAACCCAAAAATGTAAACATCGCTAGCGGAGCACAGCACTTTGTAATAAGTACCCCAAGAAATACATGCAGAATTCAATTGACAGCACAAAGAGGCGAATGAGCTAGACCTCAAAGTCTCTATAAAAATAAGTAAAAGTAAAAAGTGACAGCACAGATTTTGGAACTAAAACTTAATTCTACATCTTTATATGACCTTGCTAGCAAATTTTGAATAGAGTCCTTGGCGGGTAGCTCTTGCTTGACAATTATTAGCGCTCTCCGATGAATATGATAACTGTGCTAATTGATGCTCCCATAGAAAACTCGAATCGTGAGTTATAACTATCTAATGTGGGGCACAATCTTACAGTAGCGATATATGATTAAACAGATAAATACCGTTCTGTTTTTGTTTAATACAAGGTTTCTTTGTTGAACCTGAAAATGTCTAATATATTATAATTAACTCATGGAACGAGCCAAAAATATGAAGTTTCAAAATACACAGCAAAACTTTATTCGATATCTCACGACCCGCCCCGGGTTTTAAGATTTTTGTATGACTTCCTGAGTTATGGGCTGGCAGTGGGTGTTAATGTGCCACCTCCCTTATACTTTTCACCACACTTATATCTGCCTCTTTTGGAAATAACTTGAACGATTCTTAGTATTTAAACTCTCGATATGATCACGATTTCTTATCGGAACCAATAATGAAATTGCTCTTTATGCGAGATTTTACTCGTTAAAAAGGGTTACATTTTTACACTCACACGTTTCTCCACACTTCTACCTGCTTCTTTTGGAAAAACCTAAATATTTATGATATGATCACCATTTCTTATCGGAACCAAAAATAAAATTGTTCTTTATGCGAAATTTTACTCGCTAAGAGGGGTATAAGGGGTAGTGGTTATGAGGGGTTCCACTGTACTATTTTTTTGTTCTTTAGGATGGACTCGACGAGCTTCCTGACAATCTGTAAGAGCTTTCTTTTTAATGCTTTGGGTGAAGACGGCATCGAAAATATTGTGTCATTAAAACATGATATCTAAGTCATCGGAAGTTAAGTTAAACTGAGCAAATCATCTCATCAATACGAATCCAACCAAAATTTAACGAATATGTGTATATTGCAACCGATTCACAATATGTAATTCAGTTTTTATTTATAAAAATTAACCTAACTTATCCCTACATAACTTTAATCTTAACTCCTAACTATAAAAATAAAAAGAAAAGAATTGAATTGATTTTGTTGAATAAATCCAAAACAACGATTTTCAAATGATTTCTGTGTTTGATAATTTATCTGCCCAGTTTATGAAATTACATACATCACGTGTTTCAACATCTAAAGAATTGCAAAGTAAAACAATGAGTTTCCTCTTCTTTTGTATCCTATGTGTAATATAAAATTTCATGTCATTTGTATCATGTTTTTTTACACCCGGGCAGTGATGGCTTAAATAAAATCACATTATCTGTGATGTTTAACTCATGCTTTCGATATGTTTAAAGTTCGCCGTCACTAATATCAAGCATGCCCTCAGTAAAATTATGAATTTCTTTGGAAATTTGGTCAATTTAGATTAGTTCCTTTATGGAACTATCCATAACTGCATCTGTAAATTTAGTTGAAGAGTAGTTGGATTTTAATACTACCCTACTTGTTGGATTTTAATACTATTAGTACTAAAATCCAACAAAAAAAATTACAATTTATAATCATTGAGGAGCATTCCTCGAAACTATTTCATTTCTGTAGGCACTACAAATGTGTTTGTGATGTGATCATTAAAAGAGTAAGCTAATTTCATTCTGGCAAAATCCTAATAAATCATTCAGTTGCATCGAAAGAAGTCAGGATTATGTTTTGAAACAACCAACTGCAAAAACGGATGCTTTTGGAGATTTCTCTACAAGATTGCATCCATATATTTCCGTAATACTAATTTTTTTCTCATCTTTTACTTGTATTTATTTAGGTATTATGAAGAAAAGCTGACAAATTTGTCTCTATAACTTCATTCCTTTTACTTCTACAAGATTTAATAACTTTGAAATTATGAATAACAATAATATCTTCTTCAAAATTACGCTGATATTTAAATTGGTTAGTCCAGACCGTAGATTATGTAAATGCCCTTGACTTAGGTTATGTATAACATATCTGGCCTCCCGAAATAGTTGATGGAGGAATAACAAATGATATCAAATCATGTTAGTACAATATTGGCCAATATTAGCGAGCTACGTGGTCATGTTGTTGTGAAATGAAGATTGTCCGACTTTTAGACCGCAGAGACTTGGATCGCATAAATTTCATACCTATTATCACATTTAGAATGGTGTTCCAAGATTTCAAACGATATCGGTCTGATTTTTCGCATGTGCATAGCTTACGAGTGTCCTCAAATACGTGTCAAAAAAGTCCAATCCGATAAGTAGTCTAGAAAACTGTCCAGGATGCCGCAAAGTCAGATAAATGGTGAAAACATGAGGTGTCCGACTTTAGGTGGCCGCCACTGTAGCTGGTAACAGGTGTAATTCCTGTTTTTTGGTTCTTCGCGTTGCGCATTAGTAGATGCAAAATCTATCATTAGGCTCCTTTCATTATCCTTCGTGTTAATATTTTAATGATAAAAATCATAAATTTGTGCATTTATTGTAATACACATTTTACAATGTATTTAGTATACAGTTCAGTGTGGTTAAATAAATTACTGGAAAAAACGCTAAGCCGGCTTATCTTCAACTCACTACGGTAGATTAACGAATCTATCACCTACGGCAATGTGCAAGAAAATCTCATTTCGCTAACTTAATTTTGGACGGGCACCACATCGACCAGTAAAACAAACAACTTTCGTCACCCAAACGCCGGGAGCGATTCATTCCAGTATTATTTACTCGATTCATCGACACCCTCTACGCCAGCAATGGTGAAGGATTCGACCCTGCCAACAAAATCGCTAGAAAATCTCCACATTTGCCGCACTGTTGCCCCAGTCGTAAGTACTTACCCATCAAACGCTTGTGCGAATAAACTTAATCCACACGATCCACTCTATTGGATAAACTCGGGGAAATAATTTTCACTGTTAACCCTACGCCAACGAGACAATGCAGAAAAATTTAATCAAACGATCGATATTAGACGGTATGGTGTTTGTTTTAGAGTCAATACATAGGCATCTATAAATCGTATACCAGGAACATCATAAAATAACAAATTGAATATGTTAACTTAATACCAAATAAATTGCATATTTTCACCAATTTTTTTATATTTTGATTGTCATTGTTGATGATGATACGCATGAAAAATACTTGTGCTACTTAATCTCAAGCTCATTTCATCTAAAAAAAAACCAACAAAAGTATAACCCTCAAAAGAATTTTCTAATTTTGTCATAGTAATTTGGTGATTGATAATTAGTAAATAATAATTATTACTATAGATTACTATTCTGCAGAAATGATAAACTAAATAAATAATAAATTTCAACTTAAGCCCTGCTATAAACAACAATCTCTGTAACAATCTCGAACCTTCTCGGATATAATCGGCCTAACAGCTATCCTTTATCGCTCTACATTCATCTTCTTTGGGTAGTTCATTACTAAAACCGTCTTTGTGTTTGATATCCCATTCACTGATTGTTCAACAGTTTGGTCATTTATTTTTTTTCTTTTGCTAAGATACTAAAAAAAGGTTGGTCCTACACATCTACAAACAAAACAACATGTAGTTTCTTTCAAAATGTTCTTCAATTCCCTAACTTTCTTTTTGTTTCAGTATTGTTAGTCTTAATATCCTAAAGTATATGCTCTTGGTTTTTGGGTATGTGTTTTTGTTTTTTGCTTTCTTTGTCATAGTTTGTCTGGTGAAAATGTATTCTTTTGAAAAAAAAAACATAATTTAAGTTTTTCGTCTTTTAGGTTTTAAGCAGTACGGTCAGATCTTTCTTGATGCAGAAATGTACGTCTAACGGATGGCCAAATTGTAAGATTTGTTTATTGTCAAGGGTCGTTTAAATATAATCAAAACCTCTACCTTAACGGAATTCACTCACAATTTGCGAACAATATAGCACATTCCAGTTTTACTAGCCAAAAGAAAGTAAATACTAAGATATAACATTATAATAACCATTTTTATAAAATATATTTTGCTGCAGATATAACTATAGCTACTTCGGCTAAACAAGATATTTCATTTTGGCTGTTCATAAAATAAATAATAAATTAGTTGTATAAATTAGTAATAATTCATCATTTGTATAAATTAGCTATAAAACAGATACGGTAACAGATCCAACAAACTCTGTTGCAAAGCAGGTAACTTAAATTTGTTATTTGATGTTAATCCCATACAATATTTAAATGCCTTTCCGATTTTTGTTATAAATTGACATAATACTTCCATATCTGTGAAAACCATAAGATTTATCAGTGTATTTTTCATTGTTATAATTATCATTGCCATACAATCCTTACAGGCGAAATTTTGATACTATATTATACTTATGTATTTTCTGCTTTGGCAAAACGACCGACATGGTCCTACCATGGTCTTAGTTCTTAGACAGTAGGAAAGTTGTATGGTGTATGTATTTTTTGAGTAATATAACATAATATATCAACCTATTTCACTTTTTATCAAACCATCACACATTCGTATATTTGTATATATTTTTTTTAACAATGGATCTCATAAGACCCCTCGACATATACAAAGTAACAATACGACTACCACATATGGTTTACATAATTTCACACTTACGCACAACGATTACAAAGACGCTAAACATTCAGACGAATATACATTTATGGAGTAATATTAGCAAAACATATTTGCTTTTTTATCAAAGCTAGTTTTGGTCCTAATCTAGCTGTGTTCACTTTTACTTTCAAAACATCGCCTAATCTGACAGATGATTGGAAGCGTAGAAATGATTTAACTACACTACATTATACTATCACAAGTTTTTCCGTATTAAAAACTGTGAAAAAATGAAACTATCACAAGTATCTTTACATTCTCAACTGGCCAAATACTTCAATCACAATTTTCAACCGACTAGGAAACAAAAAACTTTTCTTGTACAGCAAGTGAATTTGATAGCTTTTCAGCGATTTCTAACTGACTTGCCTGACTTTTCGAAGCACCAAGATCATGCACCCGTCTCATTGCATGCGTTTTCCGACGGTAGCATTTGCCTCCACTCACCGACAAAAGTGCATAAAAGATCAAAGGGGCCTTTGAGTTCCTTTCAAACTCATCATCCGCCATACCTCCGCACATTAGATGCATCCGACAGGCTCCGCCAGGATGTAGCACAATGTGTAGCATCCTTTACCATCAACCTAGATATAAATGGTCCATCGAGACTCGCAGCTTGAAAAACATCATTCAACCTCCGTTCAGATGCTGGCATACCGAGTGTGTGTGTGTTTGTGGTACTCGTGCGAGAGGTGAATCATGCACTTTTGTTCTTAGACTTCAACGCTTCTGAACACGAGTTTTTATCTTCTTCTTTTATGTTACGCCTTGTCGTGATACGCAATGGATATCTGTTTCTTGCGCAACTAGTCTTCAAACAGTTTCCATGACAATGAATAAATGTTATACCTAGGAAACGTCTCCAAATGAAGCTTTCCAATGAGCTTGTCAATTTCATATTAAGACATAATTTTCTGTTACTATTTCTTATACCCAGTGGTCAAATATAAAACATAATAATGCTCAAATATACTTGATGAGGAAGTACGGGTATTTTTACCACACGTTTTAAATAAACTATAAACCAAAAATATGTTTTTGCTTTGTTTATTTTAATAGAGACTTTGGACTTTGGAATCAAAAGTATGCTATTGCCCTACTTAATCTTACTTCGTCGGATGGAAAAATAGTACAAACAAGGAATTATTATTATATAGTTTATACATGGATTATTCGTAAAAGTGAAGAGAGGTACGCAGACACTATTCTTTGTAAGAGTTTTCTTATTTTCTCAGTACTACGTGCACAAGCTTTCGTGCTATTGAAACACCATAAATCAATCTTAATTGAAGCCTCCCAGGGTCTGGTCCACCATGACATGGAAGTATTTTGTTTTGACTGGATTATATATTAATGATGATGAAAACGAGTAAGCCTTTGGTTTAGTTTGTCTCTGCATCGTTTTCGTTCGGAATGATTCCTTCTAAACACATCTCACGACATGGTGTCAGTCTATACAAGTTTTTTTAACAAAAAGCTATCAATCACGCGACATATGTGATAGATGCTGTAATACATTAAACAAACTTAAGCTCTTTATAGTTTATTGTTTATATAAGTAAGAATATTAGTGTAATATAAGTGCATCGCCATGTCATACATTATAAGTTATGCATTAAGTATTGCTTGATGCAATCCAAAACGAAATATTAAAATTCTGGCGGGCTTCCATATTTCCACATAAAAACACAAACTTTCATACCATGTCATTTGTTGACAATATAGCGCGCTTGTTGACTTTTTAGTCAACAATTTTGAAATGCACAAGTCATAATTAAAAAAAAATCCTACGAGCAGCACCTTTGACATCACCTACGCAACGTATGTTGAACTGTTTTTTAATGTTCACTGAATCCTTCACACACCTGTTCCCGCCAACACCAAACGTACTTCGAAGCTCGATTTATTATTTGTCCAACAACCACCGTCATTACTATTCAAGCGGTACTTATCCCTAAGAAATATGTGTATTTGATTGTGTATCTTACCTTCATGACCGCTCATGTCGACTTTTCCTATTGTCATGCACCTTAAAATTAAATCATGAATATTGATGAGACAAAGTGTTTGAGTATCTTGTCACTATTTTCTATTTTCATGATATACCTTACCGTTAAGCCAATCGTGTTGTGTTGCTGCTGGTAAAATATTTCTATTGCACGGCAATCGTGCGATGGCATACCAGCTGGATTTTACCTTTTTTAGCCGGTTTTTTTTTAAAAAGTATGTGTTCAAATCATTCATAAAGGAAATTATGTGGTATAAGCCATTTTTGATACGCCGGTCAAAAAAAGGTGTAGGGTATTCATTATTACAACAATCGATAAGCATTTGTACAACAGAAGAATGATAGACTGTCAAGTTTTTTTATGAAGCTGTTTACACTCATTGACAAGTTTACAACAATAATCCCCTCTTTATAATTACTACGATACTTCATTGGGCTATTTTAAACCATAGAGCTTTTAGCCTAAGTTATGTAATGCTCATAGAACACTCCGAAATAGTTGATTAACCTCTAATAACTGTTATTAAACGATTTTAGAACCATATTGGTCAGTATTGCCAAGCTACGAGGCCATTTTCCTAAGGAATGGAGACTGTTCGACTTTATGTGAACTTAATATTTTTCATGCCTTTTCTTGCATGTTTGCATGGTTTTCCGAGATTACTTTAAGATATCGGTCTGTATTTTTGGCAGGAACATAGCTAAAGAATCTCCTCAACGATATGTGAGAAAAAATTTCCGATAAATAGTCTAAAGGGGGTCGCAGCTTCAGGTAATAGATGAACATATGAGGTTTTCTAAGGAGACGGTCGCGTGGTACAGTCTTCAATTCGTATGACGTAACGACATTCTCGTTGTGGGTTCTAGTCTAGAATAGATCGTACCCCGTAGTTAAGGAAAGACTAACCGGCTGCGTGGTATTGAATAAATTCTCGAACGTATATATGTCGTTTAGTATCTGCCGGCATGTCCGCCTAGGACGGTTACACCAAATACAAGAAAATGAGTTTTTTTTTTTATGCTGCGGAAAATATGTCTGTTTTCATGAGACATCTAATATCGGAAGGATAAAAAAAACATACCGATAAATTGTAGAATTGAGAATTGAACACTTTCATTGACCACACCTTATCATGCAGCCTTTTGATGGATAGAATTTTGAATGAATAATAATAATTAAAGCAATTTGGCATTTTAGTAACATAACTCCTAAAAGGGCATTAAATGTAACAGTTTAGACTGTGTAACTTAGGAAAGTTTGTAAACAACTTTTACTAACTAATTTGTCATCGCTAGCGTCATCGGTAGCGCTTTCCTACCAGTTTTCCCACGCACAACCGGTCTTCACAGTAATTCTAATGATTGGGTAGACAACACTAGATGCATAAATTAATAACTGTGCATGTATGTTTGAGCTCTGCGAATACCCCCAAAGAATACAGTGATTTTAATCGAGAAACAAGATCGAAATGTTCTACACGGGTAAAAACAAACGTAGGGTTTCGAAAATTAATTTTATTATGAAGCATAGTTCGTGCGAGAAGTAAAATCAGAGATCCTTTCATGCACAGCCAGAGTCACAGATTCCGTTGTTTCCTCCAACTCAGTTTAGTTTATTAAACAGTTGGTTCCTGTTAACCGACTAGAAAATATGAATCGTATGATGATAAACTTGACCTCGACTAGTATTCAATATTTTATTTGCGGGTTTTAAATGCCTCTATCCCACATTTGTAATTTTTGTTTTAATTCAGTTCTCATTATCTTAAACTTGATGGATTCATTTCAATAGTTTTTATTCGAACGTATGTTTTGTAGTTTTCGGCTTTTTACATTATTTTATTGAAATAAAGAAACCCCGTATAATGATGAAATAAATGAAATTTGAACTCAAAAGTCAAGCAGTCCAGTCCATATCCATGAGTACACATTTTTAGAATAGATTTCATATAGATATACAGTCTGTTCCCGAGTTACGCGGTTTCTACGTTCCCAACGAATCCGCGTAAATCGAATATCCGCGTAAGTCGAATTTCATGTTTTTTGACTAAAATATTATTGATTTCACGGAGTTTTTGATTTGATGTAGTACTTTTATACACTTTGTTATTTATTTGATATGATTCGTCCAAAAAATTCTAATATTTCTGGCTTTTAAGCGGTTTCCATTTGTTAACGAAAATGCAATTTATACCGAACTTGAAGCAAATTGTATCGATTTAACATTTAATCTGTCAAATTTAGAAAACCGCGTATCTCCGAATCCGCGTAAGTCGAGAACCGTGTAACTCGGGAACAGACTGTATATATATATATATATATATATATATATATATATATATATATATATATATATATATATATATATATATATATATATATATATATATATATATATATATATATATATAAGTGGTATAACTTAGACTGGTCTATACCAGTATAAAATTATACAAGCACTATATAAACCTTGCCCAACTGAATTGTCAAAACGTCAGTTGGATAACACAGCTGAGCTCCTCACTTTATCTCTCTTCTATTCCGACCGTTGGCGCCTAAATCGAATCTCCACGACTCATTATTATATATATATATATATATATATATATATATATATATATATATATATATATATATATATACCTGTTCTCACTTTCCTTTGAACCTTTATCCGGTTGTTATGAATCGCAGTCAACTACGTCTGAATTGTTTTCAACTACGTTTTCAGCAACGTTAGGATCGTTTTCTACTACGGGGGCCCTTTTCGTTTTAAGTTCGTAGGCTGAAATTTCAGCCTGTCAGCTGTTTGCATTGTATAGCAGTTTTCGAGCAACTATCTAAGTCGGTACAATATACAGGTGGGCTTATCCTAAGGTGTATGTATTTGGAAGGCTGATTTTTATCGCTTCTGGTGCAGAATGAAGATTTTACGAGTGTTTTGTGTATTCGTCAAGCTTCGAGAAAGCTTGTTTGAGCAAAAGCTTTCACCCATCCTGCCAAAAAGTGACGTTCAAATTTGGTTATAAAAAACATGCTATGAGACTACCTGGACTACATACACTTTGACTCAGGATTCCACCACGTGATCTCTTTAATGCACCTTGGGATAAATGTAAACAAACCCGTGTTTTCGAGAAGGTACTCGAATCTAATTCTAGCTTTGTGGCTAGAATAATCTAGACTGAAAATTGCAGGGTAGTTTTTTGTGTGGTTTTGTATGGAGTGTTTACATGATTTCAGCTTCCAACTGTCAAACTCCATACAAAAAAACTAACTAGAATGGTGAAGGCCCCCACGTTTAGATTTTGCAGTAGCTACGGAAAATTTCATTGCGGCGCAGAGTTTATTCAGCGACCGCTCGGCATTCTGTACGATTCTCCGTACAATGAATAACATTTAATGGATGCATTAAGCCACGGATAATTTAATACCGCCATAGGCATTTGTGAAGGTGTACCAGTGGTCTAATTGACAGATTCGTCGGTTTCTACGCATAGGAATCGATTCCTAACCGGACCATTCCCCCGTAGCGAGGAAGGAATATCCGGCAAAATTTTGAAAGCCTGAACATGACTAAATGATCACGTAGGTCGTTACGCCAAAAACAAGGAGATTATGCAGGTTTGTTCGGCAAATGTGGTCAAATATTCAAAATGTTATGAATATATATGTATTCCCCAACAGTATTTCCACAATATGTTTACGATCATTAAGCCATGAAACCAGAAATGCACCTAATACTTTGATGATCACACACACTAAGAGGTGACAAAACAGTGCATGAAATCAATACTTTTTCACAGCCGATCTTGGACGAACGGTGATCTCTGATGTGTTTTAGTGAAAAAGAAAATGTTTCGTGTCGTTAAGCTCGGCATCGGATATCCTCAGTCATAAATCAGATAAACATCGCCACACACGTAACATTAACCGTTTTATTAGTCATGAAACATGCAGAATAACAATAAAGCTTCGAGCACAAATAACAAACCGTCAGATGGAGGTGTTTTCCAAAGAAATCTAACCAAATGCGATCAATGGTCGATGTTTCCAACCTATCGTATAACTGCTTGATCAAACAGGTATGGCTGAATCAGTGGAATCCGTGTTAAAAGTTTTTTTTAATAACTGATAGCTTTTCGCTCTTTTTTACGCTAAGCAAAGACCCAACACCAGAAAAAAACCAAGAGATTGAGAGCGAGTTTGAATCACAGCATAGTGAAGGATTTCGACAAACTGCAGGAGGTCTACGATTATAATTTAAATCTTCTTCAGTATACGAATGGGAAATTAAGAGAATGTCTCATCGATTGAATCTCATCGAGCCAGTCTCGTAATACAGTCGTCAACTCATACGACTTAACAACATGCCCATCGTGGGTTCAAGCCCCAAATAGACCGTGCCCCCATACGTCTGATTATTCTGCTATGGGGGGGTAATCCAAAAGTCACTGAAGCCAAGCCCACAAGTGGTACAGGCAGGCCTTGATCGACAACGGTTGTTGTGCCAAAAGAAGAAGACTTATCGATTGAAAGTAAAAGTTTTAAACAAAAACCGTTATTCGATTACAAGTTTTATTCCTTTATCCTCTATCGCTTCACAAGATGTAACAAACTAATTTGAATCAGAATCATTGGAAACAAAATGCATCAACAAAGCAAATTTCAGCATAGTAAACTTTCATCTCGATGACGCTACCAAGAGACCACCCGACTAGATATCACGTTTTGCTGCGAGTTAACGCCAGTTTGCCTTTACATGTTTGATCAAGAGATCGAGCTCTAACAAACAATTGTTCTGTGTATACGATTAGGATGTTCATGAAACCACTGTTTGAAGAAGCGCCTAGCGATAACACTCATCAAATAACGCGGCTTCTTTCTCTCATCAGAAAAAGATTAACATTGTGTTTGGTTACTGTTGAAGAAAAAATAATGCATACAATGAGCAATGCCGATTTTGTCAACATGACACACAAACACTCTCTCTCTTCATGAATAGTTCGTATCATTCCAGAAGAAGGTGACAAAACTTTACACCCACACTACTTATCATTGCACACATTTAAAATAGCTCTTCTAACCAGATTTTACTTGCATATGAACTGAGAACATTAAAGTTTAGAATAAATTACATTCTTAACCATACTACGTCTGGAGTAAGAGTATGTTATGAGGAACAATACAAATTATAGGCGACATAATGTGCTGTTTGTTGTATAAACTTTATAAATTCGAATTACTCAGCAGCATCTTCATAAAATTTCACAAACAAACAACCTTTGATCGGTCGACAGGCGCGGTACTATCATCGTACAAACAAAGTTTCTACTGTCGCGGAAGCACTTGCACCGGCTAATTTGAAAAGAAACACAACGTTTGCCTTACCCCATGACACCACAAAGAACTTGTAGAAAAGAGCTAATGTGTGCTGAAGTATTGCCCCCTTTGGCATCCACAACACAATCGGTAGTTCTTTGTATTGCTTTTTATCTTCCGGCAAGATGAATTTCGTTTTATCTCGTGCGGTATTACGCTTCAAAGGACGCGTAGATATTTTTTTTTGTTTCTCGTCAAATGCACTCTCTGAATTCTGGATCCACCAACGCGGTGAGATGTTCTGTGATCTAGAAGCCGCGATTCAAAGCCTGTCTGCTGCGCAAATATAGTATCTACCTACGTCGCCACCTCGCGATGAGTATATTTATTTTGTAACATACCTGCCGAGTGTTGTGAATCTTGTTGAAACCGGCATAGGATTGCACGCCGCAATCACACGCCATTGTATGTGCAGCATCGTTTTATCTTCAGAACCCTTCTAAGCTCTTCGTGGACGAGAAAGTAAACTTGTAGCTAATTACACCATGAACCGCGTGGCTTTTAACAAAGAACCGCTACTACATGCAAGAGCAGGCTCTAAGTAAACTGCATGATAAAATGATAACAAGCTCGATCTTACCTTATGCATAGAAAGAAGAAAAACACTACTGAATGAATATCTTTTGGTACAACAAAAGACTTGCTTTTCACAAAAAACGGACTGTAAAAATGTGAAAGTGCTTGAAATAACTACATATCACGAACGGTGTATTTAGTTTTGTTATGGCTTGGTAATTACCAAAACACAGGAAAGCTCCTTAAAATATCTGTATGATTAAGTGCTAACAGCAATTGGCATCGTAAATCCATTGACAGCTTTGTTGATATGTTTATTGCGATCAACCCCCTTGTTTTATTATTACCGCTCTAGCACCGAGGAATGAAATGAGCAAGAAAATAGACAATACCTGATTTTTACAATTGTAGAGTAATTTAATTTGGTGAGTCGTGACTAAAACTTCTTCAAGAATATCGTTAAGGGATACAAGATTATCTTTCCAAACTCAAAATCATCTCACAAATAAAAAAATCTATACTGAGCTATACTAGATGAACATAGTTTATAAAATTGGAAAAAGCAATACAACCTCTTACACAAGACTGCGAAAACTTAGCCTTCGATGCGATCGGTAATCGACATCTTCACCGAATTGCTGTTTAGCATCGCCGATATCGTTCACACAGTAAATATTTAGATTAATTCACAACATAGAATCACTAAATAATGTTTATACAGTTAATTACCCAATTTATTGCTTGTTTACCCATCGACTAGACACATCGTAGCCTTCCCCGGCGGCAAAGGAAGGTTAGCGTCCTGCACTTCCTTTTGTCTTCGGCCATTCAAACGGAGCAATGTATCACTAGAATACAGCTAGCATAAACACTGGCTCTGTTATTCAGCACACCTATGATTCACAATGAAGGTTCCAAATTAATTTATATACATCCGTTCTTTGTCACAGTTCTGTGGCAACGAAAGCGCATTGTAGCTATGAGCTTTACCACACCAAGAATATTTTGGTTCTGTGTAATCATTGGCACTTCCTCATTCCAAACAATTAATATACAATGGAGTTCTAGGAACGATTCAGCTGTAGATTTTAATTTGCTCATTGCACACTTACCTACATGTGCAGCTGACAGCCCACACAAACCCTGGACAGTATTATCCTTATTTCCTAATTCTCACCTTTCTGCTTGGTGGGTTCCAATGATTACGTCCTTTCTTTGCGATTCGCTCTACATGACACCAGCATGAAAAGTAAACAAATATTGTGACGTACTTACTTTTCCGTGTGGTCCTTGCGGTGACCAACATTCAATCTTATTATTTTGTCTACTGCTTTAGAATACAATCACATGCTTCTTTAGAAAACATTTATCCTCCAAACGGCAGACCTTTTTCCGAGAAGGCGGGGTGAAATAAGAAGGTAAGACAGGTAAGAGGATTGCAAAAGTGCATTGAGCAGGGTAAGAAAACAGTCCAGGGTGCAAGAGCGTCACATTCGCCTCCTGTACATTGTTCTTTAGACTTCCTTCGTTGTCTGGTGGACTCTGTTTACATTCTTTTTTGACTATTTTTATTATATATCCAACAGTCTGCACATTTCTAGCCTAAGAAAGCAACAAACGTAACGTAACAGTTTCAGATAATCATGCCATTTATATACCTTGGCTTAACTGTTGGTAGCGACTATATGGGTTCAGGCATAGCGGTTTTTAGAAATAAATTACAGTAGTTTTATCTGAAGATTGCAAAACTGTTATGTATCATTATAACAAAAAAATATTATACATCTTTTTCTGTTCCAAAAATGTATCATTCGTTTTCGTACTAAAATCATAAACATATAAATAATTTTGACACATAAACATGATAATTCAAATAACAAAATAATTCAAACTCAAAAGCAATTCTTCCCAGAGCCAACAGGATTTAAATAAAATTTAACATTTTTCATTCGCAGCGTAATTCAGTAGAATTACATATTATGCCCAGCAGGATTCGATTCAGGTTGATCATTCGTAAATCTGAGAGTCTGGTATTCTGTATTATATAAACAGCGTTACAAATCTGTTTACGTCAGATGTACAGATGTATAACCATACAATTTTCCTCTCAAATACTTAAAATCATTTTCTAGTGGATTAGTATGGATTCTTTCCATATCAAATATCAATCATAGTACTCTTTTAAGCAATACGATCTAGTTGTTCCTTCTCAATAAAAATTTATCAAAGTATTCTATTAAAATCATATTTTAAACATTCAATTCCCAGTCTTTCTAATTACTACATGTTACACGCGCTAATTCCGAAACTACTTTCCGTCTATTCACACAAATCTTTTGAAATACTTCGCTACAAACTAAAACATATCTCTTCTTGAACATTTGTTCAGTTTTCTTCCAAGTGGTTATGGAAACATATTCAAGATCTGAATGTTTCAATTCAATTCATTTGATACGCATTTCCAACACCTTTGTGCCAATGCTGCATGCGTAATAATCAAATGTTTATGTACGACTCACGCATCAGTAATGAAGTACCAGCAGAACGAGTTTCTATACAATTCACTTGCTTCATTTGGTGCCAGTGTGTCGTTGAATAAATAACCCATTTTATTACTAGTGTAATTATATTCTTCATATTGCACTGGACATACTGGTCACATCGAACGGATTTTGCAAAACAGCTTTATCGCGTGTGTTCAATGGTTTCTGGTAGGTAAGTAGTTTACAGTCATAAAACGAGCAAGAGAAGTAATAATGTTACCAGGGGGTATTGACTATTATGGCGAAAGATAAGTACATAAGCTTGAGATCAATGCAACTATGCATGCCATTTTATTTTGATATCTTAATATGTGATATTTGATACAGGCATCCCCCGAGTTACGACCCCCTCGAGTTACGACGATTTGCAGATATGACGATTTTAATTTTGACAGCTAAAAGCTGTCATTAAAAGAAATTGATGTATTTTTTTGAATTTCTGTGCTGATAACCGTTACACACACATCCAAAGAATCCACAACTACACGATCTTGAATATCTATATTGTGTAAACGGCTTTTGGAATAAAATTGATACATGATCAAACATTATTTTAAATAAAATACACGATATCATAGATTCCGACATTTCAACATCGGTTATAAACTTTATATTCACAGATATTAGACATACGACTATTTCGACTAATGCCTTGCTTTGGGGCAATTTTTCTGTCCCAAATACAGTCGTATCTTGGGGGACACCTATATTTTGATACTGCATTTTAAAAAATATTTATTATACTGCTTTTCTTATGAATAAAAAGGATTGTTATTTTTTCCTAAAATATATTACAATAGTGCGTCCTGTATAAACGTTACCAGCAACATTTCAATAAATACTCCATATAATGAAATTTTGTTCATGTCTTTGAACTATAAATCGGCAAAATATGTATTTTTAGTGGAGTATGATTAAAATCGAGTTCTTATACTGGTTATTAGCTGTTAGTCATTAAAAAGCTTCGATAGGAGCGCTACTAACTATGTTCCTATCAAGCCCGTAGAAACCTATATCCCGTAGCAGGGCTATGTTGAATAAAAACTTTCAAAAATAAATTTGTGTTTTTCATAGTTCACCACCCATATTATTATGCATTTCCTACAACACCTTGTCACACGTTAGCAAACATTTGATTTCATCACCTCAATAAAATTAAACCTAATTCCCAATGTAACAATTATAAATCATTTGATGTCATTGACACGAAGATATGTAAAACATTTTCCATGCAGTCACTTCAACTGTAGCATCCTGCTGCAGCGATACAAAACATATTTATAGACTCGGAATGTTTTGACGTGCAACGGGTTAATTTTCATAACCACTAATCCACCCATCAACCAGCAGAAAATTATCGGCTTAGGTTAATAGCCTACAGGCTCAACATTTTTCCAATCTAATCCTATTCCACATTAAATTGCCTTAGTGACACGTAACACTGCTAATATACCTGAGCCAATGTTCGAGTCACATTTTCACACCCTGAACCACAAGACCTAGAAACCAAAGAATGGCCATAAATTAAAAGGCCTCTTAAATTAATCCACAATCGTTTTACTTTCGTTGTTTCACCATACTTTTTCATTTTGTAGATAGTTAGGTAGTTTATTTAGAAAATAAATCTCTTTGGCAAGGGTTGTTCGATTTTTTCATATTATAAGGAACTAATTTTTTAAAGATATCATGAATTGTAAATAATATCAAGTTTTTTTATTGAATTCAATTATCTGTTGAACAATATGCTTATTTTAAATTTAATAATTGTAAATTTTGTATGTACGTGATACGACCAACTGGCGATTGTGCAAAAATCAATCACATTGTTTTAATTACAGATAAACATTTTCAAATTCCAATATTCATAATTTAGCATTACAAGAATAAAAATGAAATTATCTATATGTAGAATGCAATTCATTGTAGTTTTTTAAACTTGAATTGTGGTTGAATATTAGAATCTGTTATCATTTGGAATATTTCTTCATCTTCTTTGGCTCAACAACCGAGGTCGGTACTACTAAGTGGGGTTTGACTTTCCGTGACTTACTGATTACGCATAGCAGAAGAGTCACTCCTACGTATAGGAGCACGGTCCATTCGAGGCTTGAACCTATGACGGACATGTTGTTAAATCGTAGAAGTTGACGACTGTACCAGCAGACCGGCCCTCCGAATATTTTTACTTCACGATTATTCGGTATCAGAAACATTGAGTATTCATTTTTCACATTAGAGGAAAAAATTGCTTTCAATCTTACCAAATTTATAGATTGATTGCAACTATAAGGATTCTAACTCCCCCCTTTTCATTTTTACTAGGTTAATAAATAATTTCCCATGCTCTATTAGCATCACGCGAGCCCTCGGTTTTGAGTAATCTTTGTTCAATCGGCTATCAACACCATTTTACGACCCTGCCAAATAGTAAGTGATTTTAATGTGTAATAAAACAGTAACAGTTTGCCTCCGTCTTTTTTCCTATCCCTCTCTCTCTCTCTCTCTCTCTCTCTCTCTCTCTCTCTCTCTCTCTCTCTCTCTCTCTCTCTCTCTCTCTCCTTATCTCTCAATCTCCGTGTCTTTGTCCCTCTCGCACCCTTTTTAGTGTACATTTATCTAATTATGTAGTACTATTATAGTATTATTTTCATTTTTTTTCTTTTTCTCTCGTTTCTTTTCCATACTGCTTTAATCAGTCTCTGGTGCCAGCAAACAATTATTAATTTTCGTTTTATATTTCATTGGTTGAAAAATTTTACTACAATTTATGTAAAATAGGACTTTTGGGTATTTTCGGGCAAAGATTGCAACTGAGATATTTTTTTGTAAAATTATCGACAAGAGTCTTCGGCTGTTACATTCAACTTCGTTCGCACCCCATCAATCTAAACCCTGGAACCCAGCAACCGTTCCCAAAGGACCCTCCAAACTAACAATTGCATCGTGGTAGCATAAAAACACGACCTCTAGAGCCGTTAAATCAGGAGACTTGCTCGTCATTATTAATGCGTCTACCATATACACGCGCCGAAGGGCACGTTCTACTGAACAAGGGGGAATCGTGCGTATCAAGAGCACTTGACGATTATGGGACGCGCATCGCGGGTGGTAAATTTACGTTATGGTTTTGAATTTTACGACTGTGGTCCACCCTTGTGTTTAGGGCGTCAATGTCACGAAACATACTAAGGTTCTATTCCTCGGACATCAACAACATCTAGGTATTCGTTGCGTTTCGTTCAGGTTTGCCCACCTAGAGAACGCTGAAGCAACTGGTGCACAATTTGATATGAATCAGTTGCGTTTATTATTTGCTCGTCGCAGTCTGTTCCTGCACATCAGATTGTTAGGGTTTACGATGCTATAAAAACTTGTCACAGCAATTTTGCTTCAACTCAACTCTCTTCCGGTATTGTGCGCTACATAATCTATGTTTTTAGTAATTGGTACCGGTTGCGAAAGCCAACTTGGAACATCTTCTTACTAATCTTATTGTTATCAAATATCTAGCAACATTTCAGTAAATTTCAACTGTTATCATTTTTTTTTAATTAGACAAGAGGTCCTGGAAAATGTAGACACACGTTTATACAATATTTATTACACTCTTGCAGTACATAAATGCAGTACACCCTGAAAAAAGACCAACCAATTGTGTTGTTTTTTTACTTAAAATAAATATAAGTTTCTTGTGTGCGTTACAAACAAATTATCAATACCTGTTCAACTATAAACGTTCATGCAAACAGATATTATCAACTTGTAACTATCGATAACTTTTCTAGTCCTATCTTTGGATACTTTATGTCAGCTGCTCAATCAACTTACAACTTTATCGATTTTTTTTAAATTTTATTGAGCATCTTTAATCAAATATATATTTATCAATTTTTACATGTCTATAAAACTCATCATCTCTATTTATTTAAATAAAAAAGCAAGTTTACAATAACAAGCTTTTTACTCTGGAATTTGATGCCTTTTTATTATTCACTTATTTCATCGATTGATTAACCTCAACACCTTCACACAGTGGCTTCAATGAAGCGTGAAATGGCTTGTCAAACAACACGACAGATCTGTCGAGACTGTTATTCAAACAGCGTAATGCAAAGAAAAGTCGTTCTAAACTAATCGGAACAAGTCAAACGATCTCAATGTGCAACCAAAACATAACTTTTTGTTTTTTTTTTCTTGTGTTGTCATCCATAATTTGTGTACGGGACACCAGCGACAGCGATCAGGTTGACCGATCGGTTCGTAAACTAACTTGGTAACCGGTCCTACCAAATCCAGGTATCGGTTATCTCGCGGCGAAGATCTCAGCTGACAGAACATCGTGTTTGTGACCAATTACCTCTACTGTCCTGGTTCTCAAGATTCAATCTATGAATACCCATCTGAATATTTGATTGTCTTCGTTTTGGCTGCCATAGTTTGGTATCATACATTGAGAAGAAATGTTCTACCTCAGTTTTTATCATTAAGGCTTATCACCCTTTGTCTATATGCAACCTAGTACCTTTTCAGAATTTCAATTAAAGATTAAATTTCAATATCATCAAAACACACAAAATCAAATTCTACTTATAAAGCTTTATTCTGAAATTGTATCATAATTTTAACCGACGGTTTATTACTACTTGCTTTCATTTTCCGAACCACAAATTTTAATGGAAAAGTGTAAAAGCAAACAATAAATCTTGAAATAATTCTCAAAACTCATTCAAACACCTGCTTAAGTCTCATCGTAACAGTTTCAGCTTCGATTCAAATTTCATTGCTCATATTCCAACCTTTCGTACTATGCGTACTATACGTAAACAGCTAATTTTATGTTCATACTTCCTTGCGTTTTTTTCCAGGGCCCTTCAGTGACATCACTTTTCCCAAATATATCCAATGTTACAGGTATGCTGCATGATTTTCAACAAACAGATGGTCTCAACTCAAGTAGCTGAACTCTGTTTAGATTCCATCGAGATGACCAGCCGGTAGCTTTGGCTCGGTCCGATGGCACGCTACGCACAAGTACCGTAGTCCACTATGCCGGCAATTATTGGAATTGGCAATCGTAATTGGCTGTATTTACGAAACGTTTATTCAAAATTAATCATCATAATTATCAATTTCCTTAACTTTCCTTCTTCTCGATTCTAGCGATGGGTTTGAAGTCGTCTCTCGATGGATTGCCTAACAAGTTGCAGACATATGCTCGATCGAACGGCGATGTGCTACACAAACAACCACACAGTTTTTCGTTTCATTTTTTTCTTTCGATCCCGTAACTCTAGATTATGATCGTTTGTTTGTTTTGCATTCAAGGCAAAGCCTACAACACGTCAAAACCAACCAGCCTACGTGAAGGCGAAGAAAGTTGCCGAACGGCCTGAAAACGGAATGTCCGAAATAGCCCACGGATTCATTCAACGATGTGAAAGACCCAGTTGTCAGAAGCCCTGAACGAACGGTTTGGCGCAGTACAGTCGTCCACTGCTTGCATTCGATTTCTATTATGCCTTCCATGCCTAATTTACACCTATTACACTCTTTCCGGACCGCCGCCAGGTTAGGCCAGGTTTGCTGACTGACCGTTGACTACCGAAATCTGCTCATGCTCTCCCCTTTCCCGCCACATTCACCAGCTGAACATACGAAATTATTTTAATAATGTAATTATCTTGTTTAGATTTCGGACTCATCTTTTCCAATTTTCTTCTTGCTAGCGTTCGCTGTCCGAAACGTCGGTGAATTTTCGTCGTCCATGCGCCTAAAGGTAAGGCCTGCTTTGAGTTCATCTTTATTTGATGTTCCTCGTGAATACCTTTTGTAGTCGCGTTGAGCTTCAACTCTATCCACAGCACATGGACAAGAGCATCAGGACCAGCTTCACAGTACCTGGTGCCCATCATCACTCGAGCACCACTCGATTCAACCATCGATTTCATTGTGATCATTTCAACAACCATGTGTAGGATGAAGTAAAAACGTTCACTGGTTGAAAGCAGGCAAGAGTGTCGGATTGGTTCATATGTGAGCGTGTATTTTTTCGGACTCTGTTCCGATTTGTATCTACCCACGTACCAAAATTATCACACCGATTAAGCGGTACAATGATTGAATTTGATGAGGCAATTGATTTTTTCATATGAGAAAGTGTACAAGCAGCTTTTTATATTGTTTGCCAAAAATTTTATTGTGGCTTTTGTATTTTTTCCGCATTTTGTACAATGGAATGGATGTTTAAGGTAATTGCAACATTTCAATTGTCAACATTACTAAAACAGACGGTAAAACGTGGGCTTGAAATAGTCTGTTACAAATCCAACAATCCAATAAATTCATTTCATCATTTTTATGAGTCAAAGTTAAAAATCTAAAATATTGCAATATTAAAATTACCAAAAGAATAAATCTTTCTTCTTGTTTTTCATTTGTAACAAAACGATGTGGAAAATATTCACTCCACATCATCGCAGCAGTTTATGGTCAACATTACTTCTAAGAACGAGATGTTTGCCAAGATTCTATAAATAAAACGCAGCAAACGCTTAAGTTTATACTTATCAGCTATTCTGGCCATTCCACACGTGCACAAACATTCTCTTCTCCAATGCATCGAGCCAGATGTTTACTCAGTGACAAGTTACGGCACGCTTGTCTCGATAATCTGCCCGTGCACAAACTGTATTCTGTACAAGCACGCAACAACAGCCACAATAGTGCAGCGCAATCGCCGCAGGACAAGTGTAAATTTACGTTACCTCAAACAGCTTTTAACTTCCACGGCATACCTATACCTAAATGCCCTTGTTATGGGCAACCACGATGAGTTTTTGTCAATTTCAACAATTCAACTCTACACAGGATGCAAATAGTCGATGACGCACTGCAGAAATACATAACTAATGCATTCTCAGTAGAGACCATTTCGACCCATAGGAAAGCTGTCGATTCGAAATGGTACCGAAACGTGTGTAGACATATGCTCCATGGAATGCAAAATCTTTCAATGTTTAACAAAAGAGTAAAACGACAATGATCGAAGAGAAAGAGTAAGCACATCGAGCATTTTCGCTAGTATGAGATGCGAATTCACAAAATGTAAATGAAACACTTGACGTGCATTCAGATTCAGTTGCTACTATATATAAACCTAATTGATAGATGAAATAAACTGAAGTTTTAACTAAGAGGAAAAAAGACGAGCAATTAAATAAGTTTGAAATGGAGTATTTTTAAGATTTCAAAAACTATATCATTTATATACAATCAGGCGACATATTTTATTAATTTTGATCCACGAAATCCTCTCATAAACAGACGTGGAAAATGCCCAATACTTTAACAGCTTAGTATGTTCACCTGGCACCCCAATGGATTCGTTTTTCACTTATCATGGAACTATCTTTGACGGATATGAAACCTAAGCGCTGACTCAAATCTTCACCATCATCTTACGAATTAGTATGCAAATTGGGCTGCTCGAAACTTGTGGTAGCGATTACCATCTTCCACGCGGGAAGAACAAAACAAACAAATAAATGCTCTCCCAATACGTTCACCACAGACAGGTACAATACCAGGCGCAACATCACCGGGCGATCGGCCGAATGCGCGCACCATAACTCTTATGGTATAATTTATGATCTTGATTTTTTATTCTCCACCCATAAATGAAGCTAATTTGTGACATTTGATCTTGTCGCAGTTGTCTACGTTCGCGACCAAAAAGGATTCGAGGAAGAGCGCCATATTTTCGATGGCACTTTCAAAGGTTGCCACCACAGCCCGTAACGATTAATTTACAACCTAAATTTTTGGTAACATTTTTCATCGGCGGTCAGATTGGTGGGCGATGGCTGAAGCTAGATTATAAACAAAAAATACATTTTGAAGGTAGCTTCCAAATTTGGTCCAATAAACGTAATTTTGTAAAGTCTTTGTTAGTACATCTTTATTCATATAACAACAGAGGGGATTGGGTAATATGAAAATAAACCATTTTCTTGCCATTTACATGGTGGCCTACCAACTCTCTCATACGTGGAAAATAACTCACTCCTCCGCAATGTTGTTTCATGTCCATCCTCCTCCAGCAATCAAATTCCGAAAGGTGAGAAGTTTTCGCCTCAGTTGACACCGTTGCTATGGTTTCCATAGTATTATCGATTGGCTTGGGTCATGCCAATTGAGCTGAAATCGTTGAGGAAGTGCGTAGTGTGCGTAACTTTGAGTGAAACAGAAAGAGATAAAAGCTGTGCGGGGATCATACATGTGGTACGTGTTGGAAATCCCCTTCTTCCTTTTCCTACCCTTCGATGCCAGGAAGATGCCTACTAGACGTCATTCATTCAATGAAACTACAATTAGTGGTTAGAGCTGTTCTGTGGGATACGAACACGCCCGTAAAAAACGAAGGATGTGCATAAACGTGTGCACGGATATCCTACTTCCGCTCCATGGCGCGAGCATAAAGTGAATCCGTGAAGCCTTACCCAACGCAAGCCTCAATTTATAGGATTATGCTGCTCACAACTAATATTTACCGGCGTGAAACGCACAAAACATAATCCATCCTATAGTAATCCTAGTGCATTGGGTTGTTTATATGAGTAAAGTCTATACACACACGCACGTGTAGAGTGAAACGAAAAAGAGAACAAGTGCATGTTGCTCCCAAGAGTAGGGTGCATCTCCGCGGCGGTAGACAACAAATCGAATAAAAGTAGCCCTGTGCTGAAGGCTTCACTTCTTTATTATCGATTAAAACCAAACCATTGCACTACTCACTATGAAAGCATTAGAGTACATACTCTCGCTCTCTCTCTATCTCCCTCTCTATCTCTCTCGCTCTCTCTCTCTCTCTCTCTCTCTCTCTCTCTCACTCTCTCGGACTTATCGCACACCAACGCACACGCGGCAATATTTCTTCACGTTCCATGCGCGCTGCCCAGAGCGATGAACGACGTAAGTCTCACAGCGCAGCCGCCCACGGCCGCTATCGTTCCGATACTTTGATGTACTGGCAATGGCACTAGAACGGGAGACAAATTCATCACAGTCGTATTCGGTCAGTTTCGCTTCCTAGCCGTGTTGTCATGCGACAGCTAAAAAAAATCATTGCTAAATATTCTTTGCTTCCTTCCATGTCAAACACGATGTGAAAAAATTGAATTTATTCAGTGAATCAATACCACGCATCAATGGCTCAGGAAGAACTAGAGCAACTTTAATAAGTTATTTGCTTTATTACCGGCACACGTATACTTTACTTCTTGTATTGTGGGTGCAAGTGTCATCCAAAATCATAAGCTATGTTCTATCAACTAACAAGCAGTGGTTGTCGTGATTAAAAAATAAACAAATAAAACTGTGCTGTAAACGTACTCCGTACTTCGTGCGTCTGCCTCTTCTACGAATTTATCGAAAAAAATCGTGTCGATAACAACGTTAACCATCAGCTTCAAATAACAAACCGAATAAATGGTTTTGTGTAAGCATTCGCCATATCGTGCGAAGTTGATTATGTACAGCTAAAAGCATTTCGTATTTTAAGTTAAAATCATCAAACAACCAATGTGGCCAACACACCCTGCTTATTCCGGATGCTTCAGTGAGACGTGAACCAGTTTAATGTTGTAGCTGACTTGTGGTATTGGTGATAGCGTGGCGTTGGCAATGTAGTGGTTTGGCACTGCCAAAAAGGACGAGTTACAGTTGCGATATAGCTTCTGCTTTTGCTTTACCAACTAAAAGTCCACAACTGAACAATCAAAATCATTTGATTGAGAGTAGAGAAGCGCCACCATTTTCTGTTCCGGTTTTTAGTGGATGCATCGCAAATACTGATCCGGTAACAATCATCGTATGCGATATCTATGGTGAGTGGACAAATGAAACTTCCGTTTACTTTTAGTATACAATACATTCAAACAGCTGAACTTTACCGGCGTCTGGTGCGTCAGGCAACGAAAGCCTACGCCTTCTTATTCATTATGGATGAAGATTAGCCTTCGTTCCGAGTGAGCATTTCGTTTCTTACATATCCTGTTCCACATTTGCTTCATGAACGGTTTGTCAGAGAGCTATAAAACGTTTTACCCACTATATTCTATTCATCCGGCCTTCAACAGCTATCGTTTTCAATAATCTTTATCGACTTTAAAAGTACGCAAAGCAACGATTTGAAAAACGATACTCTGCCAAACGAGCGATTGAAAAGCTTAACGACGTCTGCAATTTGTATTTAGCATCAAGAAGAAAAATCTTACGCCAGAAATACGTACCACACAGGAAGGAAGCGCAAAATGTTTACTTCACAAATTGTTTCATGGTATAAAATGCAATGGAAAGGTCGTTATGAAAATGTTAAGGCTAAGGATATGTATCAAATTGTTGATATCGGAAACATATATTTATCTACATATCGTGTTTGTTATTGTAAAGATATAGTCAACTGCAAATCGTTATTCTTGCACCGAATTCAGGTTGGAATTCCTTCTAGTGTATTAAAAATACCTTAATTTAAAGATTTTAAAAAGTACTTCTATACATTATTCATTATAGGCATTCCATTTAGAAATACAACTTTAATTATACCATGCGTCTCCATAAGTTTTAACATAATGGATTTTCTCATATAACTATTAAGCTCTGGTACATGAGTTATCATCATCAGATAAAACATCAGATAAAGAAGACATCATGAGTAATGTATTATTCTCAAGTTTAATTGTTATGATTGTGTGCACAGTTTCTCCATCTAGGAATTGATACCTATCCGAACTTTTACGAACCATGGTGGCTACATAACGCGTCCCTACATTCACCGGTCTCTTATCTTAGTGTGCTGATTTCTCATGATGTTTACAAACATGATCAAGTGACAAAATCGACACCGATAGATATGTTTGCGAGCAATTGTTAAGCAAAAATCATACGGTTGGCAGGCTTGACTCTTTAATATGCTAATAATGATGAGCTCAAACTAAAACTTAACAACTTAACTGAAACAAAAAAATCAATAAAAACATTGCATTCAGTCATTTCACTCTTAAAAAGTAATAGAATAGATTAAAATAAATGAACAAAACTATTTTCAAATACCCGAACATTTACTGAAGGTAATTTTCCTCAATCAACGCTGGTACTTCGCGGATTCTTCTACCCGTCGGATTAAATTTACTATCATTGCAAATATTCTAAGAATCATCAAACAAACGCAAATGACAGTTTGAATACTGCATGTTCACTGGTAGACACAAATATAATTCAACCGGTTATTTCGTGACCTAAGCACAAAAAGGGGACTTTATTTATTTGCTGAGTATGGACAAGGATTCTCCAGAGATTTGAGCCACGACTATCCGTGGAAACGAAGGATAGGAATAAATAAAATAAAACTTACACACTGAATTTTGTCGCACTTTCTAGGCACTCGATTTACTTTTCCCTTTTGAACAAGGAGCAAAGCAAACTAGAAGACGATGCTAGCGATTTTCTCCGCAACTTTTGCGCATGTGTTCGTGGAACTAACAGCTAATATTCTTCCTGTGAATCAGCACGAGAGAAAGAAAAATGATGTCTACGTCAGTTTTTGCTTTTTTGCAGGTTTGCGTGTGGTTGTAGCGATTCATTTAAATTGTATCCGTGTGAAGGCAAAGCGTCGATGCATAAGCGGAAACAACCAGTATGATGGATTTCAAGTTTAGGTAGCATAGCAAAAATACATTACCCGTTTGTAGAACCTAGCCTAGAAATATACATCCTTATATTGCCGGAAACGAGACTGACTAGAACGGGAACAGATATGAAATGGGGAAAACTTCATGGGTTTTACGATGAAAAGAGAACACGTTGTACATTCCCAAATAAGTTTCTTATATTATGTATATATTTAATTTAGTAATCCTTCACTTTGTGTTTAAAGTCTTCTTCACCACTTTCAACGTTTTTGTTTTTGTCTACAGATCAGTTTGAAATACAGGGAACTAAAGGGAAAAAGCGAACATCCATTTACAAATATTGTGACAATAATCGTTATTTTAAGAAAATGACAAAGTTATTGTAAGCAATTTTTGCAGTCGATCTGAAAAATTATATATGATATAAAAACTGTATATAATACCAATCATTAAAGTGCTATTCATAGATTTTTATCGACACAACATTATTTAAAACAGATGTTTCGAATAATAGAAGATTTACAGAATGTATGACAATTGCTCACTTCTCTATCTGGAAAAGGTGCAAAAAACCTTTATTTAAACCAGTGATGTCAAACCCGCGAGCCAAAATGCTACTGAAAATAGCCTAGTTTTTATATGATATATCTTCTTCTTCTTCTTTGGCTCAACAACCGATGCCGGTCAAGGCCTGCCAACACACTTGGCTTTCAGTGACTTATTGATTTCCCCCCATAGCAGGATAGTCAGTCCTACGTATGGCGGCACGGTCTATTTGGGGCTTGAACCCATGACGGGCATGTTGTTAAGTCATACGAGTTGACGACTGTACCATGAGACCGGCTATATGATATATATATATATATATATATATATATATATATATATATATATATATATATATATATATATATATATATATATATATATATATATATATATATATATATATATATATATATATATATATATATATATATATATTTTTTAGTTTACTGATTTATTTAGTTTAAAATAAAAAAATTAAAATAGTTTATTCTTTTTTTCATTTTTTTTGGGATTACAGTTAGGTTGCAATAGTTAAAACTTTGATCTAAAGAAAGTAAAAAAAAACTTTAGCAGATTTTTTTCAATTGGACAACTAAAAACTAACAAGATTTAGTACGTCAAGCTAACTACATTGATTTATCCAATACAGAATAGTAAATTTTATGTGTATATTGATGTCATTTTGATTATCAAAATTTTTGTGCTGGTATTGATTGTGAAAATTATTTACGTACGCTAAAAACAGTGAATTCGTACTTTTGATGCTGCTCAAGGTCCATAAATTAATACAGATCGGTTCGTCCAGTCCAGTCCAGTCTTGGACAAATCTTCAATTGACAGTCGGGGACTGCAATGTGTCCTTTCATAGAAACTCTCATTCATTTTGGCGACCAAAAACAGAGTTATAAGCCCACATGATATAATCACTTTCTTCATAATCAATCAGGTCTTGGTAGCTTAGAAATGTGATGGAAAGCTTGAGATTATTTGTAACATCATATCAAAAGTAACACGTGTTTGTACTAAAATCTGATTTTATCTTTTTTCTAATCGTTTTGCAGAAGTATAATGTTCTAGGCTGCTCTAACCATACCTAACGAGGTGTTCCCAAAATAATATGCCAAATAGTTTGCGTGCTTGCGTTTTTAATTTCTGTTGGTTTAGTGATTTTGTTAAGTATCCTCAGACTTTTTCTTATAGAAATTGATTTTTTTTGGTCACCAAGTACCTAGATTGATTGCTTAAAAATAAAACAAGAATGTTTCAAAACCACATACATTTTTGGGAAAGATACTCCCGAACATTCACGGTTTTCTGTGAGTTTGAAGGTAAAACGCGAGTTGTTTCTTTACAAATGTTCATCACATACTGGCTTCTAATGAGTTTCTGCAAGGGAAGGTAATATTAATTTTCATTATTTTTTATATATTTATTAAAAATTAACCGGAATTGAATGCTCATTTTCATTAAAATAAACATTTTGTGTATAACTCCAACAGTTTTTGGAATTTTTATCTTTTTGTGCATACATGTTTAGAAAAAAGGTATGATAAAACACCGACGATGTTTTATGACGTTGCATTGCGTTGTCTGACAATTAGTAGAGAAGCCTGCCAAGTTGAACATCTCATCATATTTCAGGTGTTCGGAATTAACTGATTTGTCCTATAGAAGCAGAAATGCTTCTACAAATAAATTTTGAATCAAGCGGTCACGGGCTACCAGTTTGACATCTCTGCCTTAAACAAAACATTTTCATGTTTCAATAATTAGTTAATTAAAAAAACCATAACTTGCTTATTACAAATGTTTTAAATACATCAGCAACAGAACTATAATTTTGCTAATGTAATGAAGAAATAAAATTTCAAATAAATAAGTATTTAGTTTTATGTTGGGAGGTATCCCGTAGTATTGTCGTCTTCTCGCGTGGCAATAAGTTACGAAATCTTGTATAGGCCGGTATGACCGCGTAGGTCATTACGCCAAAAAGAAAAAAAATAAAGAAGAAGTATTTATTAAATTAAATTCCAAAGCAAGCTTCTGGATGTTGAAATGTTAGGTTAGAAAATTTATTTAAAAGGATATGTATATTTTTTATTCCACTGTCTTTTAGCACAAATCATTCTGTTGCGCGCCATCTACGTTCAATGTATAGCATTTTGCAAGTTTTCACAGTATGATTCTACCCAAGCGATCATTTCGAGCTATCCAAATAACGATATTTTACTGTCCTTCATGAAGTTCACTGATTGCTCACACATTCAAGAGTGACACGCAATTAATTATTTTAACACACTATCTCATGTTACGTCACGGGTTGCAAAACGCACTCATATTCTTACAACAATTTCTTCTATTTGAGAAACCAGTAACACTTTGTGTCATCACATTCAACTAGTTATACTAACATCATTTAGCTATAACTTGAATATTGTATTGTAAAAGAATTACATCCAACAATAAAAACATTGTTTTCAATATTTATACAATTTACAATAAATACGTGCGTAAAATAAAGCAAACGATGGGTAGGGTCACCTTACACATTCAATTTGCTATATCTTAAACTTATTATGACACTTATATTCTCTATTATGTGTCATAGCAAGAATGAAATAATGGGTAATGTAATGTAATGTAATGTAATAATGGGTAGCAGTCTGAATATCTATAAACCATCCTGAATAATGTATCGTCTTACATGTTACTGAAAAAAGGCTCTATACAAGATCTGTTTTTTTTTTAAATATTTCAATCAACGCATTAAGATTTTCCACTATTCAATTCAGGTAGAATGGAGTTTTTTAGAGGCGATTCCGTGGTACAATCATAAACTTGTACGAATAAAAAACATGCTCGTTCAAGCTTCATATGGACCGTTACTGTAGCAAGCTTCGTGGTTGAATTGAAATAAAATGAAAAATACATTTTTAATTGTTTTTTTTCTAATAATCTTAACATAAAACACTATTACCCTAATGAAAAATAAAGAAGTATAATTAAAAAAATAGATATTATACAAGCTATAAAAATATTGTGAGTACATATGTACAAATATTCCATGTATATTTCTCTGAATGGTCTCAATAAGTATCTATCACTTTTAGAAAGCGCGTCAATGATGTCACATATTTTCACAACCTTTAATAACTTGATTACTAGCAATTTTCCATACATTTTCCTGAAATTATCTTCACATAATCAATAAGCCAGACGCAGAAACCGATATACTTTAACGAGCTGCAATTAAAATGTCGTTAACGATTACACTACTACAAATGGTAATAATAAATAATTCCATGCAAACACTCTTCTAGCAATTACTCTAAAGACTCTAGGAAGGTTGCTCTTCCCTTATGATTGCTTGTATTATCGTCATGTAATTTTTTTTTCTTTTTTTCTGTTGGTTAACGATAGTTTTTTTTGCCAAACAAACCGGAACAGAAAAACCGTTCTAAAAAACAAAACAAATGTAAAAATGCACTTCAATGCACATTTTTGTTCATTTTAATAATTAATAGCTAATTCAGTGCATTTATTTTTCATAAATTGCAAAACTGTGGGAAAGAGTGCCAACTTTATCGTTGCACCAATGTCAATAAATGTCAGTGTTCTCTCAAGAAAAAAAAACAGGTTCAACACATTTCATATTAGGTTTGTTATTGATGAAACATGTCGCAAAATGCGATGACTAACTCGACTCGGTTTTTCTTCATTGATAGCTGCTATAAGTCCATCTTGGGGAGCCCATGAACTACTTCGTTAATGAAATGGAACACGACTAAGGAAGTGCACCAAATAAGTGCAAAATGTTTAATGCAACGAGCGAATGAAACTGTATCGTTCATTAGTTTATAAGACATTTTAAACGGAGATTGTATGGACGTGACAAACAATGCCCATTTTTGATGTGGTTGAAGAGTCTCATCAAACAGGTTCTGTAATGAACAAAGGTTCAAGTCATCATACGAAGAGATGTCCACGATTTGACAATTTGACGAACGGCAAACTAGTTATGATTTTTATCAAAAGATTTGCACACACACACACAATCATGGGTTAGGTTAGGTAATGGATGAAGATTTCTGAAGTGCAAAAGAAAAAAAAGTAAGCATAAAAAACACAATATAAGGGCTATAATGATACATAACCATGAAAATATCCAGAATCAATTGGAAGTCTTTATTAGTTTTCTTTACAAAAAACGGAAAGTACAGGTTTAGCGACTCAAGTCCAAGCAAATCGGACGGTTGACAATGTTCTCTTACAATACTAATGACTTACCCAACTTGGTAGGCTCGTTTTTATCTTCCTGAAATAAAACAATTCGAGCAGCTCTCGTTTCCCCTGTTTCTCTGAAAGTAAATCATTAACAATTTGCAGCACGTTCCATGCTTCACATGTCTTTCAATTATGTATTTACATTTCTTCGCTGCTCTGTAGCAACACGTGTATCCGATGATGTGTCGTTTTTCTTCTTCTTCTTCTTCTTCTTTGGCACAACAACCGCTGTCGGTCAAGGCCTGCCTGTACCCACTAGTGAAGTGAGCTTGGCTTTCAGTGACTTTTTATTACCATAGCAAGATAGTCAGTCCTACGTATGGGGGCACGGTCTATTCGGGACTTGAGCCCATGACGGGCTAACAACATGCCAGTCGTACGATTTGACGACTGTACCACCAGACCGGCCCCGTCTGGTGTCGTGTCGTTTTTCACTTCCCTCATAATGAAATAACTGTAATCAACAAGAAAACAGCTTTTTGTTTCATTTTTTTATTGAAAATACTCGTGCTAATGTAATGCATACTCAATAATTGATCAAACTATTTCAAAAACCTCCCGTGACAAAATTATTAACTTAAATTTAAACAAAATACGTAGTAAATATAACATTCATACGAATACCCCAACATGTATCTAAATAAACCAGGTGATAGGAATTCTCACCATTCACCAGCACCTTCATGTCTTTGCTGCTTTTATCGATTTATGGCTTCATCTGGTTCAACGCTAACCTGTTTCTTGCAACTTAACTAGCTGTGCGTGGAAAGAACTTGTTTGTTTTTATTTCCTTTGCTTGCCTCTGCGTATGGTATCGGTCTCGCGACATTTACAAGAATCTTGTTTGGCAATGTTAAAACACCTTGCAAAGACATTGAACGATCCTCTATAAAGAAAGGGGTTTTGATAAAACTTATAATAAACCTTACGCAAGAAGTGTCACTATCCACAGATGCACGATAAAACAAACCGAGTTTTGCAAAGCAATAAATAATGTCATATTAACTTTATTACCGGCTTCACAGCTTTTCAGCCTATTTGCCGCCAGACAATACGAATGAGATAGCTGACACAACTAGCGTTGAGGAGTTCGTTTAATACGGATAAATGCACAAGCAAGCATGATATTGTTTAACCATTAAACTTTTCCAATTACTTATCACACACTGAATATTACATTTCATTTCATCTATTTCTCAATAGTTTTCGAAGTAAATTCCTCCATATTGCGATGTTACTTCGAACGCCTTCTATCTTAGGAAAAGTTCTCGACTCGTCATATATGGTTGAAATAAAGCATCATCTATTATCAAAATCCATCAATCATACACAATCTGACAAGCTGAGTGCATTTAATCACCTATTCGAGTATTTCACCAAAAACTCACTATCTTCTGCGTTGATAAAATGACAACAATAATATCTACTGTGTGGGGTCGTTTTACTGTTCATAAATGCATGTTTAATTTTTCATTATCTTGTATAAAATTTAAACGTATTTGTTTTATATTCAATGTAAGAATAAGTACATCTGTTATATTGGCCGAATAATAAAGTGTTTAAAATTGTATTGTGGATCAGAAATACTTAATATTAACAAGGCAAGCAATAGTCATAATCCAACTTACATTGACATCTGATTCCCGAAGAGTAGTAAATTAATAAAAAATGAGCAATATTTCTCAACAAGAAACATCGGATTACTTTTTTCTTTACCAATTCATGGACCACGATTGAAACGTGCCCACAAATTGAACCAGTTTACCACTGATAACGACCACCACTATACAATCTGACAAAAGTTATTGATTTATTGTTTATTTTCGAAGAATAATTCATCACCTAAAAGTAGCATCAATGAAAAAGATTGGAATGATCGAGGTGGATAAAACGATGGTAGGATACATTTGACATTGAGACAGGAAATGGATTTTTAATTGCATCTTTTTTAATTTTTTTTTCTGGCAGAGATGTAGTACTGGGATTTTTTTAATCACAGTTACACCTCCTTTAACTTGACTATCTTATCATTTCAGAACACGTTTGTCAATAGTCCGTCCAAAATTAATCCTTTTTACTGATATCTTTATGAAAGAATTATGATGTATATTACTAAAAACTGTCGATTCCGGGGAGGGGAATAACATCGTGCCAGTAGTATTTTCAGCAATTAAAACTACTTTCATAAGTCACTCCTACTTGTCATGTGTTTTAAAAGTATGTTAAAACAATCTACCAGAATTGTTTCATTGAAGTATCTGCATAGCTACTTCTCAGCAATCGCGCAGTGATGACATTAACTCCAAGAACAACAACTACAGTACTTGTTAAAACTCCATTCAACCAATCAGTTTGACATCACATCATTGAACTACCCTACTTGAAATACCTTACAGCGTGATTCCAATATTAGTCGGATTTTTTACATTTTGTTTTTGCATTCAACATCTTTGCCTGTCAAATCAGAAAACTAAAAACCGTTCAAGCAGCTTTTGAAACCTACTCGACAAAATGACTCTCCCTAAGAGCACATGCTACGCAGATACCAAACCACCAGCGCATACGCTTGTTGCTGGATTGCACCATATGGATTGCTTTACGTATCGTCTCTCCGTTCGGTCTATTAATATTCTTAATTTTCGGATAACGGACGTTATGGCATCACTGGTGCAACTTACATACGTCATGTCTCAACGTTGCAAATACAACCCTATCCATTCGTTTACTCAGATCATCTTTCTTTTGGTCGAGTCATTTCGAGCACCTCAAGCAGTGTCGATTATGACTATGAAGTGGAAAAGTCCCTCACTTCAGTGTAGAAGTCAATACCCATGTTTTTTTTTTCCTTATATATACGAGATTCACTTACTCTTCACTTCTCTGTACCGTCATACAGTTTATCTTGTCTGAAGGTGACTGGAAGCAAAAAAAGATCCGATTGAAGCCTCACTCTTTTTGCATACATCAGTATAACATGTTCATTTGAATCGTTATCCTATTTATGCAATTCAACAATAATTTCCTTTATTTACTCAAAATATTAAGTATTATTGTCTTCTGTAACTAATTTGACCATCCATTTCTTCGTTTAGACGCAGTGGTCTATAAAATCATGTATAGCGTACACAAACGTACGAAATTAATTTTACCTAGCTAAAAGATATGTCCGTTATCCCGGCCTTAATGGCGGACGCCTCCACGCCATCTTGCCACCTCAATTTGGGCCTACCACGCCTCCTCTGTCCTTGTGGACGGCCTAAAAAGACTTTACGGGCTGGGTCGTCCGTTTAACGGACTGGCAGACGAAGGCGCGAGACCGTGAGCGGTTTCGGACACTCCTGAGGCAGGCCAAGACCGCAAAGCGGTTGTAGTGCCGGATAAGTAAGTAAGTAAGTAAAAGATATGTAATAATAAACATTGCAAATAATAATAAATCATAAATATGTTGTTAGACATATGATCGTATTGCTTATTGTTCAGCGAATGGTTGCCGATTATGTTTACATTAGCCCACATCTGAAATGATATCATTATTTAAACAATAAAACTAGTTTTTGGTAAATGGCTATCTTAAAGTTCTGGTTAACTACCGTATCGATGAAAATTATTCAAAATTTTTAAAAATATTTTTTTAACTTATATTATCAACTGAGATTTGATCAGTTACTTTGATATATCTCATTTGATTGGAATTTATATTTTATATGTGCATCTTATTGATGATTTCAACGAACATCATTCGTAGAGCTAAGTTCCACTTAGTGGTAGCAATTGTTCGCCGTAGAAGACGTAGCAATTTATTCAAGCTCTATTGAGCGTGTGGTGATATTTCGGTTATTTTTAAATTAAGCCTAATTGAGTGTTTCGGTACATAAATAACGCGCGGTGACGTTTATGTGACAGCGAGAATTGTGGAGGTCACGCTTACTTTACGCATCGGTCCCGCTGGGGCGTAATGTACTCTCCTCCACGACAAGACGCAAACACATGGTAGTGAGCAAGCAAACATTGCAATATCCTACACATTCGAATTCATGTAGACTTTGAATTGCCTCTGAATGCATTAACCGTATACATGCAGGTCTGACATAAGCAACAAGTGAAGCTAAAGTGTCTCCAAAATACGTTCGAAAAAATCATTCGAGCTAATAAGCGATCATATTTGTTCCCAAAACTCTATGCGAATCCATCGATCTATTCAAGATGGATTATGCCGCATTAAAGATAAGTTTCAAATTACCTATTTGAACTAATGCTACCAACACGTTTCAGTACGTCCTGGTTTCCGTAGCAAAGTATTCAAATACCGCTAATGCCATTGGTCATGCGAAAAAGCCATGCCATAAATTTTAAATCCCACCTTCGTCCCCCCAAATTATGGCACCGATAAATGCCTGTGAGTTTGATACTACTGCATCACTCGCCGCGTGTAATATACGCGACGCGCTAGCATAGGTAAAAGTATCACAAAACAGCGTATCACGAGGCAGCGGCTTGGATGGGCAAGGTACCGGCCACTCGTGCAAGCAAATAATCAACAAATCGATCAACTTTAATCCGCAACCCATAAATCATGCACAATAAAATGTCACTCTTTACCATCCCTTGGTTATGTCCCAGTTCTCCACAATCGTTTCGTTGTCAGTAATAGTAGCCAACATGTAGGGGAAACCTCGATACGTACGCTGAAAATGAGTGTTCAATCGTTACCTTTCTAAGCTGACTGAACCATGCACCGGTAACTACGACCTCAAACTACCCTGCCTGCCGACATTGTCTTCCGTCTGCTATTTACCAGCTACCTCCAGCTACATCCAGGTGCTATGCGATCAACAAAATACGACAACTTTTCCATCAGTCTTATCTATCTATTTGGATCGATTATCAATCCACAGACCTCCTCTTCTCTCATACGATGGTGTCGTACCGTCCAGACCATTGCTACGCTCTACTGCGGTCCCGCTGTCCGCCTGAACGCAGCGTGGTCGATTTGATTTCGCTTTGGTTGGGCTCTGGGTTATCTTATCAGCACCACGCACTACTGTGTTTGACGAAACGAGCTTCCTGTACCTCTGTTTTTTGGAACCGATTACCTTCGGAAATATATTTACTCACTCATACATATCCAATCGTTTACTCAAACATAAGATTAACGAACTAAAGTGTAAAATAATTGGATATAAAAAAGCAGCTCGTACATTTTTTTCTTTAAATCTTTCAGGCTCTTCAACAAAGTTCTAAATAAATTTTCCGACAAAATAAGCATTATTGGAGCGATTATATTTTTGATATGTTTGTATTTATTTGGTCTATAACGCTCAATTACATTATCTTAAGTTAAAACAAAAACACACTCATTCTACGAGTCTGTTGAATGATTTTGGATATCATTGCACAAAGGGGATGATCATTATGCTACAATCAGGGTGACTGTAAGTGAGACATGTTTAACAGTGGACAAACTTATCCGGTCGAGCCATCAACCGTTTGTCGGATACACATGATTTAATCAATGAAATTTGTTTCGCGACACTTCGTTACTGCTGGTCGCCAAGTGTTTTTACACAGTGTGCAATAAAGCTGAAGTAGCACAAGATTACATTTGATAATGCTTTATTTAATCAGACCAACTCAAGCCTGCACTCGAATGCCACACAGCATGAGACTGCATGTCTGAAGCAGGACCATCGGATCATTTTATTTTGTTTTATTTTACTTACAAGCGAATTAAATGTAGTCTAGCTAATACTTTCTTGGTTTGGTTGCATTAATGTGTTGTAATGGCAATATGTTAGTTTGAAACCAAGCTAGTTTTCACCATTCCTTCTATTAATTGTTAACAGTAGCATCTATATCACATCGTTTCAAAACCATCTCAGCACAGCACAATACAAAAATAAATACTACAAATGTGCCCTGTTTAACTATTTATGCAGTCTGAATCTAAAAACTTTATCAAATTTTAAGTTGTTATGTTTGCTTATTTGGAGGTTTGGCTTCTTTGTTGGCATGCTTATTCAACTTTCGCCTCTATTAACGCGTCTCGCTGGATGTCCAAACGCCATAATTTATGATCCTCCATGAGAAACCTCAAACCTGTTTGAATCACAAGCTGTTTTTCATGTTATCTTTTTGTTTTCATTTTGTTGTGCAAGCTTAAGTCAAGCTCGTTTCAAATCGTCGCCAGTCACATGGATAGAATGAATAATGCACGATGCTGACGACACCTGATAGAGACATTATTGGATTAGTGTCACCGATCGACTGGGCGACAAAACTCACTTAAATCATTTTATCTTAAACGATTGAATCGCTCTATGCTTTTGATACTATGCAAGACACACATAAAGATATACCAAACTTGGGTTATAGTGTGCATTATAGACTCTCAAAGATCAAACATTCAAAGATTTACATACCATTAGACGGAAAGATACCATAGCAAGTACTCTATAGGAGGAACAAAACGTTTTATTTGATAGCCACAGGATTTATTACAGTAAATGTGGGTAGCAAGTATAGAACAAACTTTCTGCGTGCATATTTTACACGCAGAACCATTTGCATGCGTTTTGCGATATAAACCATAGGCATCAATCATCTTTATGATAAAGTGAATTATTAAATACAAGCTAAACGATATGATACCGTTCTACCTGTATGTAAGTAGTTCTTGTGATTTTCAGTGCATTGGACAGTGCATTTTTTATAAACTTGTTTTCTCAAAATTGCTCCAAAATGAAGATTAAGATTTCCAAAATGAAGATCTTAATTAATGTAATAAAAAGATTACAGACATGTACATATTTTTTTAAGCTCTATGCGCTTAAAATGCGTCACGAGACTCACACTGGAAAATTGTGTTTCGTGTGTTTGGTCCCATTTGGTGAAATTTAAAACTAAACGAATTCATTCACACGTACTTGCAATTTCTCTACCAAGGGAAACATATACTCTTCATGCGTATTCAACCACTTGCCCCTTTTTGAATGTGGCGCATATATGCATCTGCACATGTTAGTACGCCATGCAGGCTTCAGGAGTTTACAATAAGGCTTCTGTATTTTTTAACAACAACAATGTTTTCTATTTACTCAAATTCTCATAGGGGTATCTCAACAAAAAAGATACATTAAATCGTCTTTCATTCTCAATGGAATCTAGCATTATTTTAAACCATTGATGAAAATATAACATTTAAAATATAACATTGAACTCAAATTATTTACTTAATTGTTTAGTTTGAATGCAATATTTTACTTTAACGTTTTTACCCTTATATTATATCTAAATAATTTTTGCAACTAAATATAATGGACAAATAAGCTTGATTCCTGTCTCACATTTTCCACGATGACGCAAACTACTCTATTCTGTAGCCAGCTTTTCAATGAAAACCTTTTATTGAGGCCATTTACGTAGTTAACCAAGTATTCCCTGTTCATTGACAACAAGTTGCTCAAGAATAAAAGCTACAAATAATTGTGCCGACCACCTCGTGCCTTTTATATCGTCAAACAGGACGACGTCTCGACCGTAGACAAGTTCTGCAAACAACGTACGTAGATTGCATGTGAAGAGCGAACGCCACCGTTTAGCAAGAAATATTTAATTATCCCTTATTTAAATGAGCAGCTACGCTCAACGTCATCGGCATCTCTTGTAGTACCTTCCACGATGCTCGGGTAGGGCTGATTTATTCGGTACAACGTACAACATCCATCTCGTTGGCTCTTTCTACTCAGTTGGTCAAGTGCGTTGTAACCGAACAGCACAACGCTAAGAGAAAGGCCAACAAGATCGACGGGAAATGCTCCGTTAAGAGTTAGTCAGTCTTTATGCAACGAGCAAAAAACAAGTATCGACTCAGCGGTAGCACCACATGTCTCATTATCCATGCGCTTGTGCATAGCGCGTTAAACGTACAACATCAAAAATGGCTACACAAAAAAGAATCGTATAATGTCAAGCAGAAAAAATGATACATAACACGATGACTGTATTTTCTTTTTACGCTGAAGATGTAAGCTAAAGAGCAGAATGACAGTGCATGTAGTCCGAGTCAGTAGATATTACACCTTTAAAAACTTCATTATACGCCATACGATGTAAATATTCAAACTTTATTTTTGAACCTTAAGATAACAATTGAAATGGAACTCAAATCGATTAAATACATGTAAAATACATTACATTTATAATGTGAACTTTTTACAAAATAAATGTACAATTTTCTGTAATCAAACTCTTTTTACATATAGAAATAAGGGTTATGAGGTTCCCATCACTTACACATAGTATCATGATATAACGAACTGTTTTTTGTTGACTACTTAGACCTTTTTGTAGTTCTAGAACTCGTTTTTGAAGTAAATTCTCAAAAGAAAAATCTGTACCATCATTTCAGCTTCTGATTATGTACAATAACAGTTAAATTCTGATCGCTGATTGTGAATTACGCCTCTGCTTTATATAAATTAAGTCTATTATAATTAAACAAGATAAAAAGAAGCTTAAACAATATTTGCTGACGAAGAAAGAGTGGAACATCCGCTGGCTCAATTTATTTCTTCCTAATTGCAATCCATTCTGGAATTCATAGGTCTAGTTTGATCTAGGCAGAACCGATCGGAACAACTTTTCCCACTGTAGATGTATAGAGCGCCTTTGCGATGAAATGAAAGTGGTGCAGGAAAAGTGTCAGAAAGTAATTGAATTTAATTGATTGATCACCTGATAGCAGGATGGAAACGTTTCGCTTCAAATGGTTCTAACCAAGAACCCCTTCCATTTGTAGTCCAAAATGCAATCATCCTTCCATGCAAAGCGGAAAGACCTCAAGTCTCCCTCAACATGGAATAATTTGCTATTGAAATTTCCGGGTCCCAAACTTCTCCCGTAGCTCGGTACATAGTCGTGACTATAGATTAACATACTCAATCTTCTTGGCTGCCGTTTGTCAGATCAAATTTCTTACACATACTGCTGCTTCATGTCGCTGTTATATATTTGCTAGGTAACGGACTGTTAGGAACTAGGCAAAATCTAGTGCTGATCGAAATTAAATGTAATTTATCATCATCAGTGGCAGGCACGACACAATCCTGCTTACGAAGCAGTATGGCACCATCTGGAGCTGGTTTGCAGTAAGTGAGCAGTAAATGTGAATCGTACTGTGTTAAATTATTTCACATGATTTCAGAAATTTCATGACTTCGTTTACTACATCAATTTTCCTTTGTAACATTAATGCTGGTAGGAATGTTTATTGTAACATTTATTGTTTACTAGTAAATACGAATGTTTATTATAACAATTATTGTTTATTTTCAATCCAATTGTTCAATTTCAAAACACATTTCCATGTGTAAGATCAAACACTTTGCCAAATAAAAAGAAAATCAGTCATTTATTGCGTTAAACCATATCTCTAAACAAATAACTTACTGTGGTAAACTATTTTATTAGTTAAACTTCCGGTCATATTTGTAGATCCTATGTTCTATACAATATGACTGAAATTAATGTAAACAATTAATTGATTGCTTTGAATAGTTGGCACATTAGGTAACATACTTAATTAAGCTATTTCAAACAAAACTTAGCTATTTGTAAAACGTGCCCATGTTCTATTTTATTTCATTTACTACAAAAAAAATAATCATCATACGCAATTTATTTACCGCGTCCAAATTTTCATCGATTGGCTGACCACCCATGTTGGCAAATCGTTGAAAGGTTCATGTCCGACCCACCAATTATCATATGCGTTGGATGCGAAATTGCTGTCCGTATTCATACAATCAAGCAGCTTCAGAAGTAGCAACTTGATTAGCCTGGACCGAGGCTTGTTAAGTGCAGTACTGGAGAATGTGCTTGTTAAATCTGCCAACCACCAGCAACTTCGAAAAAATGCAATCGAGCATGAAATACTGCAAAAGCATCGTTCCACAACATCCCGTCCTACCTCCGATATATGCAACTCTACTTTTGTTGCGTATCCTGTTCGATGCTTCTGTTACCATTTCATGCACTCTGCAAGAGCAACCCGGCCAATGAACGGACTCGCGCCAGCCTGTCATCCTGGAACGACTGCTAAATCAGGTCAACGCCAAACCATCAACGCCATCCCTTGATGGCGTGGTTGGTTTTATGAGTCACGATATGAAATTATAAACAATCCAGCCTATACAATCATTGCCTTTTAACATTCATTGCATCGCAACGTTCTTCCGGCGCTTCGGTAGCACATGGCAAAGAATGAATGCTTTTATCAGTAATTCTAACAACACAAAACGCTTGGGCCAGGTTCAACGCAATTGGCTGACATCACGTTATGGCATTTTATTAATTAATATTTCCTTCGGAATCATATCACTGTCACTTTTGATGTTCAATTAAGTGTGATATTTATTGAAAACAGTGTTTCATGTCTGTCTAACGTGAGTTTTATGTTGTGTAGATTTTATTTAAATCAATGCATTATCCAGACTGACATTTCGACTGACATTTTAACTGTTGAAGCCTATATATACATGTATATAGGTCACCATACCAACTGGATGACCGCACGTTTCAACGTTATATTCAACTACATTGTAAAGAAAATAATAAAACTCATAAAAACAATAATTTTCGAATGTAAACCCTATCGATGGCATAATATTTCGAGATGGGCACTTCTAAAAGCAGCAAGACAACACCAACTTCATTATATGCCTTCATTTGCATCGTCGTCTAATCAAAAATGACAATATGTCTTGTTAAGGCGCGTAATTGAACACTACGGATGAGTGTTTCGTGTGTCCTTGGCGTACTCAGCATCTTGGGTGTTCAGTAGCAACCATCACTGTACGAAATGATACGTCTCTTGTATAATCTTTTATTTTCTTACAGCTTCGATGACCCCATCCGTTAGACCTTGTTGATAAGGTATCTCCAATCAATAGGGATGAGTGTCGAGCAGAAGCCAAACAATTCATACCGTTTGACATAGTCATGATTGTGACAGTCGCACATTTTTATTTCGGATTATCACCATCTACTATTGGTTTCAGGCACAACGATTTCGATTATTTTTGGCTGTTTATATATTTCTGTAAGGTCAGAAAATCGCAATAAAAACAAACAGCTCCTGGTTGAACTAGTCGAGGTTTTACTGTAACATACTATGCATTTATTTTGAGTGAGTACACAACACTACAATAAATCAAAAACTTCTTTACGATCTACTCAAATGCAATACTTTACGATCTACTCTGAATCTCGTGTAGAGTCTTCGATGGTAATAATTAAACCCATGCTTTTAATTTGACATGTAACCTATAATTTGATTCCTCATATTCTACCATATATTCTATGCACAAGAATTGTTGGCCATTTAAAAGATACAAAGTGTAAAAAAATGTAAGTGTATATTCGTTTGTTTTGATTGCACAATTACCATCAACTGTACTGTGAGAATCGACATTATTTGTAGTTCTTCTTTCTTTGCTTCGTTGCACCTTTTCCGTCGTTTATGGTATTTTTCTAATTCAACTTTCTCCTACGCAGCATCCCAGCCAGATCCTTTACAAAGATCCTTGCGTATACACGCCATTATAGCGGATCGTCATCACTGTCTCATAAATATTCATTTTTTCCTACACTTGCACCACGAACCCGTCTAACCTTTACCCTCAACCGACCGTCAACGTATACGCTTTTCCAATGTGACGTAGGCAAGGGACGATGCTTTGAGTAGGGTGTATTTGGCGGGGTTGAACAAAATCTTGGAAAATATACACACAGTAAATGAAGTTAAGCATGGTAGGTCCACGGAAATATCTACTCCCTTTCTACAATCGTGACCATTGTTGGAGGTATATGTAGCTTACCAAACAAAATAAAAAAGACATACAACGGTTAGAACCCAAATGAGGAAATCAGTCCCAGCAAGGACACAACACCCGCTTCCCCAGCAAACATACGCACTTTCTCGGTGTGTTTTTCTACAGCAGCTTCGCCTGGATTGAAATATTGCGATCTATAAATATTTATGAAAAATATGCTCTGAAACCACGTGTTCCTGTCCGAACCATGTCACTAAAACCATATCTCGTGCTTCTTCGTCGAAAAACTTCACCGTAACCCGCCGTATTGGGTTCACTTTCTCTGACAGACGCTTAGACGGTGATGGAAACATAATTGGAATGCGAACGTGTGGTGTTGAGTAGTTCAGTTGGGTAGACCTGCACGATTCGAGCTCGACGACGGCTGACTCAACCATGTTGTGAATGATTCGGCTTTTGCAAATCTGTCATCAGTCATGCCGTTGCTGTTGGTTGCTGTTGCCGTTGGTGACATTTTATGCGATCGTCAATTTCATACCAAGCTCCTTATATATACACATATACACACATAACATATATATGTTTATATATATATTTTTGTGTATATATATATATATATATATATATATATATATATATATATATATATATATATATATATATATATATATATATATATTTGCGTATGTATCGTTTGCCTCATGATTATTTAAACATTGTTATAGAACAATTGATCAAACCATAAAATCATCATTTTTAATATTTCAATTATAAACAAATAGTAAAATTGCTATACACAATTCAATTTAATCTTTTACGCGATCAATTTATACAGTCATAAAGATAATTGAGCGTCATTTTCTTTCTACATAAACGAATCTTCCAACTGTGCCATTCCTTGATACGTTCCAAGCATAGCGACTGGGAAAACTAACAGATTAGCATGGGTACATTTCTTCTGCAGTGTACTGCCTAAAACAAAAAAAATCGCTCATTTCCGCAAACACATCAGCAATCGATGGCCCTAATTACCGATTGGTCGATCGGTGTTTACTGGATCGTTAGCCATTCGTGCAGCAGTCGCAGCATAAACTCCATCCACTTCCCCGTTCTACGCTTCCTGTGATTAAGCAGATTTCCCATTTTAATCCTTTCCTTTGCTTCTTCACGCTTCTCCACGGAGACGAACAACTCGAGCGAACACAAACAGTTGGTGAAGCGTTCGTCATCATAGTTTGACTACCAGTGCCCCCGTTGGTGTGTAGGAAAGCGCACCAAGTTTAATTAACTGGGTTGATTACTACTTCCGCTATTTTCCACATACCTGATTAACACGTCTGCCACTGTGCTGCGTTGTTTATAAATAGCCGTACATGCTCCCAGGTTCTGCTCCCGGGGAAAACTTTCAAACGCAAGCGAAACGCATCGCTCGGTGAATCCTCAGACACCCGGCCATGTACAGGGCCATAACAAGCACAAAGAAGAACAATATTTATGCGTACTGCGCTTGGATGTAATACGTATCGTCACACAGTTTGTTGCAGATGATTTATAGAACAGCTCTTTAATAGTTTTCTTCGCTCGAGCGTGGTTTTGCTTGCGCCACCTACCCTCGTCATTACGGCGTTTCTGCTGGAAGTAGAGTTGTTTGTGTTTTAAATTATGCATCCACTCTTTCACGTTCAATTTCATTCTGGGTCTCGCGCTCGTGTCGCTACCGTTAATTATTTGGTTCCCATGCCATGTTTACACACGCTTTCGTATTTAAAGCAAATTAAACAGGGTTACCATTGATCGAAAAGGATTGTTTAAATTTAGAAGACAAGTAATAAAGAATTTGCTTAAAGCTAGTTATAATATTGCATTGTTTAATGCAAAACTCACTAGTAATCAGGCCTCAGCTGCTGGTAGCGACGATATTATCACCAATAGTAATCCATCAATTGGTACGGCTTCATTAAGAATGTAATTTTGAGTGGCCTGAACGCATAGCTCCGAGGCTATGCTATCGATAACTGGTAATATCATTAATGTTAATTCATCAATTTCATTCTCTGGCTGACGATCATCGGCTGCACGAGTATGCTGCTTCATATCCGTTCATAGCAATAACTCAAATCATTATCGCTTCAGCGCTGCATTTCAAAAACTCCGTACTCCATTCAGCAGATTGTGTAAAGAAATAAATAAACAACCTAACACTGCACTACATATACGCTAGCAGAGCAGCAGAGCTGAAACAGCCACATCTACTTCACAAGTCGACACAGACACCACACACACCCAATCGATTCCTTAGTCGAGAGATAACGAGCTGACGATATACTGATGCCCAATCGGTTGCACGGAGGCTTCGCTTAATTGAGTAGCACCAGGCGAGACTTGCTACTGATTATTCTGCTATTAATCAAAGCGTTATCGGGAAGCATACGGTCGGCTCTAGCTAGTATCGTCACACATTACCTTCCATTCCACCAGTACCCTCACTGGTCGAGCTACTCGATGACATGCTTACGTAGCGATAGACGAGTTGTCAATGCTGTTATCAGCAAACCGCGGGAATTCAGCTAAACATCATTGTGTCAATGAGCTCGAACTACACACTGTGTGCTGGTGACCAAAGCTTCATAATGTGTTCTTCTAGCAACCATACCATTATTTATACAGGCAAAAAAGCTTCTTTTTTTTGCTTTAAGGACTGACACACGCTGCTTGCTGTTTGAATTTAAACTAATTTACCATTATACAAAAAAAAACAATTTATTCATTACGCTTAGCTTCTACACAATAAATACAGCGAAATATTAGGATCATTAATGTTTAAATTACAGTATTTTATGATTTATACTCGGTTGTCGATTCCACATTGCAAATTCTGTAACATTGGAATTGGTGGAACATAAGAAAAAAAATTAATGTTTTTGGAATTGTTATCATTCATAACATTAACATAATGGCGAGTTATAGTACAATAAACAATAATGTCTGCAAATAAAGCTGCCTGCTAAAGTCAACAGACATTCAGTATATAAAAAAAATCAACTGAAGTTACCTGTTTCGACTGCTATATTTCCCCCCACGTAGCTATGCGTCCAAAGTACGGAGGAATAATCGTACCTTAAGCATAGCGTGGGCTAGTGTTCAGCTTTCGGTGTGTTTGATCTAAGCTTGTCGATTGCACACGACGCTAGCTGAACCACTCCGGGATTCGGGGGAGATCGAAATAAATTGCCCCATACCGAACACCCTGCTAAGTCAAATCAAACAAAAATCCTTCCGTACACCAAACAACACCACACATTGCCACGTATTGCCGCCGTACCGGCGTACCAACTTCCAAACGAACCAACTTCGCCCTGTCAGAAGCACCTCACACACGCATCGCGAAACCATTCCGAACTTGTCAGCCCACCGAAGCCACCCCGAAGAGATCCTGCCGAGATTGGGCGCAATGATTGATGGGACCCGCACTGAATCCTTTACCCGCATTTGCCTACCAATGGCGATGGTGTGTTTTCGGTAGTTGTTATGAGTGCGGCCATTTTTCGTTTAAAAAAAAATCTGACACAGTGTGTTGATCCCGCAGAAGAAAGTTGCGGGGAAATTGATAGCTTTCGAAACAATACTTTCCTTTCACTCTTTAGCGAAATTTTTATTCTGGTTCTTTACTATCATTTCATTACAACAGTTTAGTGCTTCTGGAGATGATCGGATTAGTATTAAAGTGATTTTAGGCAAAGCAAATCTTTCGTCAGTTAGATATGTATATAAATTAAATGTATTTTACCGTTTCGCAGCATACTGAATCATTCAGACACATTGTTTCTTTATGACTCGTACTTTACGGTCCATGGTTCGAGGTGTTGTCGTTCGTGCTAAAGACCATGATTCAGAAACTCACGAATTCAAACGTGCGCGTAACCTTTGAACCTTGACGCCTAGCCAGCATCCATCTATTTGATCGATCGCCGGAAGACCAGGGTTTGTGAAATTTAACCTCTTCTCAAAGGACGTACAATACGTACATTTTCAATAAAGGGAAGATAGAGGCTGTGTGAGAGATAAAATCAGAGCCACCTGGCGAGGCGACTAGACTCACTGCTCACTGCTTAGCGGGATTCAATTATAGAAATTGAAGCCTAGTTCCACATAAGCTAATCTCCGGCAATTTTCTAGCACACTCTCTAACATATCTAACGTCTTTCCAAGCGACCCTAAAGTCTCCATCGCATACGACGTTGAGATGGAAGGATAAGTCGATCGTTGAGCATCGTAGTGCCGGTTCCTCAAAACCTCGGCTAATCTGCTAATACCTAGAGTCTCCACCGCATGTGGCGCGCTGCGCATGAGACAGGAAACATTCACGCTCGCCACCTGCCCCAACATCTACGGCTGAACCAAAGACATGAGAGGCTGATTATGCTTATGTTTATGCCCCACACACCTTGAGATATTTTAAACATCAATCGAACACATCTCGTTTGCTTCACACCGTTTCGACAAGACATGGTTTGGTGTTCTTTCACCTCACTGCCCGTTTACCTCGACGGTAGCCTTCTGCAGGCTTGCCTCTATTGGCTCTGTTGGTGCTCCGGAACCATCGCTGTTGCGTTGTGTGAGTGCGATGAGATCGAGGTTTTGACTGCCTTACTACACCTTCGTTGGCTGCTGATTACCATTCTCGTGTGTGTGTTTTTTTACTCGAGCCTTCTCTACCACCAACCAGTACACACTACACTGTTTTCGATTTTGTACGCTTCTTTCACATCCATTCTTGTTGGTTTTCCGCATCAAAACATTTAAAATTCATCTTGTTAAGACATTTTATTTATGGAGATTAGTTCGTTCGATTTCTTCTCGGTCGTAGTTCTTACATAGGTGGTTCTCTTACTACCCTACACACGATCTGCCCACCCATCGCTGTACCCATTGCGAACATGTCGATTCGTGGTTCTAGGTATGTCGAGACACCTCAATTGCTAACAAGCCAAAGTGTGGCAGCCATCGCCACCCAGAGCAGGAATTTGGCTTTTGGGTTAATTTTCAATTTAACTTGCAAAGGCCGGATATTAATTATCATCAGTAATTCTGACTTTCCTAGCACATTAGCGCATCAAACACATTGTGTTGCATATAAGTTGCTGTAAATTGAAGACTATTAAATGTTTATCACACAAGGTGTTTGAAACATTGCTCATCAAGACAATACGGCGCTAATTGAAAATAACATTTAAAAACTTATCATAATTTCAACATAAACTTCCAGAATGAGTAAATAGTTGAACCGAACTTGAATATCTTAAAACACACAACGATCGTGTTAAAGTCGAGGTACATTCAAAAGGCTCTTTGGTGGATAGGACCAGCAAGTTGTCCGCTTTGGACATCATATCTGCTAACGAGACAAACCCGGGCTCGAAAGTAGAAGAGAAGAAAAATAAAACGATTTAACTACCATAACACGCATCACCTTCTCGCACAGGCAGTACAACACACGCAGACCCGTGTCTGAGGAATGGAACTGGAGATTGTATTGCGTTTTGTTTGTTTAATTTCGAACATGATTTTCTTCCTCCACTTCATTGTGGTGGTTTTCTTCGCCTTTGCCTTCTTCGCTTTCATGAGCGATTCGTGGACTCATTCCATTCCGATCCATCTTCGATCAGTCCAATCGATCAGTAGGGTCATATATTATGGTTTATCATGATTTCGACTTGTTTCTTCGATTCTTTTTCCTTGTTCTCTCTGGTTACTTTTTTTTCGGGGTTCCTATAAACCTCGTCTCCTTCCTGGCAGGTCATATGCCCGTTTGCAGGTTGCCTGCTGTTCCCTGCAAATGAATCTGGAAGTGAGCGATGTCTCCGGTACAAGATCCCTTACGAATGTGTGTGCCATAGCGAACGATGACAAACGAAGATATGAAAAACATGAAGCTGCTGCAAAGGCTCGCAGTGTTTGGGGTATGCTAATGTTCAAACACTGGTTTTCTTTTACTTTGTTAGCTCAATATCTGAGATTGGCGCTAGTTCTAATAAAATTTACCTAACTGTAACGATGGAACACACTGTAGCGTCTACCGAAAATTCTAAAGCAAACTCGAAACCATATTACAACATCACATGTAAAGAAAATATATCAGCTTTGTAGAATACATATTTTTCCCTTTTGGAAAAAAAAGAAAGATAGCAGGTTACCCATGCGCTCTGACCTTCGAATAGTAAAGACGGTCTCAAGCATACGCCCTATAGGGTGTCCCCATTGAAATCTTGGAAACAAAATAGACGATTGAATACAGATCATTTTTTCCACATTTATTGCCACTATAAACAGAAAATGGCTAAGATAAAGTAACTATAAACATGGAGAAACCATAAACATGCAGTTTTGTATGCAACTCTCGGAGTGTGCGGTCTGGAAGGATGCACACACACTAATGTTGAGTTTGTCCTTTTCAACAAAAAATTGATAGTGTATCGAAGGTCAAATATTGTTCGACTGTTTAGAGATAAAGACGCTGGTTGATCCTAAATATACACATCAAGATTATTTGTGGAACATAAAATAACTAAAGTATAGGTTCATTTGAATGTTCATATGTAGGAGTATATACCATTCAATATACTTACTGCCGTTATGTTTCATATTAATAGCACCATGAATGTATAGCAATTGACCATCACTAACCTTCACTGTTTCGGTGCCTTAAAAAGTGCAAAATGTCTTCCCTCTGCGTGTCCTCTATGTCTATGTGTCATCCACACCTCTTTCCGTTTACTCACTTGCATCATCACATAACTGCAACATGTCTTGCGCTACCAACTTTATCTTTCCCAGTTTCCAGGTACCATAAGGTACCACTATTTATCTACTAAAAGGATGGAAACACCCGAGCCAGACAGACGGAGCAATACATCACATGGCTGCGAAATGCTTTAACCAGTCGGGCCGGGCATCTTCTCTATTTGTACGCTGTGCCGTGCACGACGGTGTGCATGCAGCGAAAATTATTTCTCTTTAAAGGAAAGTTGTTGCGATTCTTGTATGTTTGGCTAGCCGCAACAGCTAGCGCATTAGATCCGTTGATGGTTGAGCAAACGCGCAGGGCAGAGGACCGTTGCAGGACACCGCAAACTTATGAAGATGATTGTACTTAGGGTTGTTTTCAAAATGGCAATGGAGGGATCGTCTGTTTACACGTACACATAGTTTTTAATCAACGATAGGTACCCTAGTGCACTTGACGGATATACGTGTCGAAGAAGATATAAAATAACCAAACCTAGCAAATAACCATCCATCAATGCTCCACATGGACGATATGTACGTTAAGTTCACAAATGAAACATAACCTTTTATGTGTATGTGTATCTAGATATTATTACTATACATGTTCATCATTTACTTGTGAAATAAATAATTATGATTTCAATCAATAATTCTTATTCTTAATTATGATCAATATCAATAATTTGATTGAATAACTGTGTGTAATAAGCTTTATCAGTGAAAATGTTCACCATGTACGTATGATTTATTTGAATTTTCAAATTACAAATGCTCATAGCATGCTTTCCGATTTCGTTCATTGATTTCATCCCCCTTAGATGCAATAGATGCACATAAGTAAAAAGACAACAGATGGATCGGGTAGGCGGACTACGTTCGAGGAAGAAAGATAGACAATACATTGTTTTACTAAACACATTGAGAATGCACATGCACAAATTAAGCAGGGCTAGAGGCCAGGGATTTTAAACATTTTTTCAATTCAAATACACTTTGAAACATACCATGTAAAAAAAGAATATAAATAATCAAAAATGTTTAATGAAGAATAAATCGTCGCTTTTCTAATTTCTTAAAATGTTTACACCTTAAATTGAAACTAAATGTTTCACCAACCCTGCCTACGGCCAGCGCATATACCTGCTGAAACGCACACAACCTTGTTCAACTGTACGGTTTTGCTCTTCTTTTCTCTCTCTCTCTCTCATTTAGCTCTCGCGCTCGTCTCGAAACTGCGCTTCGTTCTCGTTTTCTCTGGCACATGCTTTGTTTCACTCATTCAACGCGCGCCCGACGATACGCACACCAACGCAAAAATCGCTCATGCTCACGCACTTTTTCTTCACTCTCGCACTTCAATCTCAACTTCGGTCGCGTGCAGAGTGACGGTGCTGCGCTCGAGTTCACGGCGCCCAACTTCTGAACAAATGAAGTGAAAAAGTGTGTTTCTCCAGGTGTGATGTTTCGAATCCTTTCCGAACTTCGTTTCACAGTGCAGTGCAAGTGCGGCATACAACCAACCATTCGTTTTGCGTTTTGCGTTGCCAGTGAATATTAGTGCCAGGTGAAACCAGGGCGATTGAACGTAAATTGTTAGCAGTTCGAGAATGTTTGAGAGTGCGCTGATCGGTGTGTGTACGGCATACGAAAGCCACAATCGAGCGAAAAGTACGCGCGTGATGTTGTAGGTGAGTGACGGGTGGTAGAATTTTCCATTTTACATTTTTGATCTGTGAAAACTAATTCGGTGAAACGGAAAAGCTAGTGTGGGCACGTCTCATCACAACCTTTGTGGGAGTACATAACGAAACAGAAGAATAAAAACCATCATCCAAGATCCAAGCAAGCGAAATGAGCAAGTGAATAAAATGATGGTTGCTTTTGCTCTCGCTCCTAAAGAAAGAATAATGGCTCCCAAGTGGCCCGCGTGAGACGTGAGTGCGAGCGAGATGGGTACACGCCCATGGGCAACCGGTTAGTGTGTGCGATAGAAAAGAAACACCTAAAAGAAAATGCCACTGTGTATGTAGTCGTGTTCGCTTCGGCGTAATGTCAACAAAGCAAAAACACACTCTGAAGCAATGCAAAACAACAGCGTCCGGCAGCGGCGTACCCGTGAGTGATATTGGTGGGGTGGGATTTTCCGAGATATTTTCCCCAAACGGGCGAACGAACGAATGTGCGTGTATGTGCATCTAGTGAAAAAACGTTTGCTGTGTACTTTTGCTGAGGAAGAGTTTATGCTACATCCGCGCACAAAGCTGCACCGGAAATCAAAACCTGAAGTGTGTGTTTGGACGGACGCTACTGGCTTCTTTAGGCGAGTTCTAAAGACACTCGTACGTCTTCTACACGGATCGAACAGAGCGCTATTTCTCGATCAGCAGAAGCAACGAAAAACCAATAACCGCAAACCACTTGGAAAGATGTGGGGGAAGCTTTATACGCGCGAACTTTTATCGATTTATTGAATGGTATTTCGTAAATAACTTTATGATCCAAGTCCATTCTGGATAGCATCTTTAATTCATAGACCGATACGGCTACGTAAATGTAAATGCTGAACTACTTCCAGTGTTCTCTTATAGAATGGCTAAAAGCGTCTCGCTAAGGCAGATTCTGCAGCAGACTAGTTTATTTTACTGAAATATTCTATGCTCATTAGCAATCTTGCTAACGGCTTTATAAAGCTGACGGTTGTTCAACGCTTTACAGATGTTACAAAGGGAACCCTTAAACCTAGCGTGGAATAGTTATTACAGTACACATCCATTAACCAAGAAATATTTCAAGAAAAAAATCTTTTTTTAAAAATGCATAGCTTAAAGACAGAAAAATGTGTCTACATAGAAAAAAAATCCAATTAAATTGTGTCTAAAATGAAATGAAAATATGATGAAAAAACAATCCTCTAATGGTGTAGATTGGCAAGTGAAAGCATGTTTTTAACTCTTACTTAACAAACAGGATGCAAATCACTCCTCTGTCACCGTGATTCCCCTCTTGTTGAAATGCAAATGAGCTCTTTGAACTCTAGCCGGCCATATCATGCGACCGTTGGACCTATCGAAAATGTATGCCTTGTATGCCTTGTATGCCTTGTGCCTTGGATGGCATGGGGAAAATTAACGAAAAAGCTCTATCTATATACACGTACTACGCTCAATACTGAGGTTGTTTTGCATTCTCACTACAGTGCTTTCTAAAGAATGAATATTGGAGTCAAACAACCAAAAACAAAACAAAAACACTAGTTCGAGTGTCAGAAAATGTTCCTATATTGTTGGCGCAACCTGGGGTGTTCCTGGGGATGATGATGATGAATTTACGGTTTTCGATCAGACCGCAGCGATGTACGGGCGGTGGTTTTGCGCCGCATTGCAATCAACATCAGCATGAATATTCAAAAGAAAGGGTGTCGGAGGAAGCATTTGTGCACCCATAAGAACGAGAAACGCGATTGGAGTAGAAGTTCTGCGGATCGTTGTAGAAAACTGCAGACTAGAAGTACACTGTTCGGTGCACTCTAGCCCTAATTTAACCATGAACCTAGGATAAAGCAAGAAATAGAGCATGGCACTACACTTGGTGCATAAAAATGTTCACTGAATCATGCAAAAGAGAGATGTTTGTTGTGCATGCTGTGTGGTTTCGAAACGCCATGCTTTCAAATAATCAGCGACAGAAAATAGGGTGTTAGGCTTTTTACTTTTGTTTGTTATACCTTTCTTCATCAACGAACAAATCACGACTGTCGCCAATATGAAGAAGCTATAAAACGGTCATGTCTTTTATGGCTTCAACGAAATGCGGTATTTCTAAACATCATTCCTCTTCTCACACCTTCAACCGGATAATGATTTCGATTGATTTGCAAATGTGGATTTATAAGCAACCAGGTTGACATCACCTCTGTTAGATTTTTTTTTGCATGATTGGTATGTTTGAATTCGGTTTTTACTCAATCCTCTCCAATCGTGCTCAATCAATATCCACTACAAACAACGCACGAAATGTTCTTTTGGTTGGGTTCAGCAACCATGCGCCTGTACTTTTCGACGCTTTTGTTTCCAACTAGTAGTTAATTTAAATTCTTTATATTTACATTCGAATTTCAAACGTGCGCTAGTTTGCAAACTTGTGATGCCTACTGAATGATTGATTGGCAAGCATTGTGCCTTAACACGTTGAAAGAACCAATAAGTTGTGAGAAAACTTTTGGTTCATGGTGCATTTTACTGTTTTTAGGGACGGTATCCATCCATAGGGTGGTCGATTAGTGACTCATGTAAAGAACGGACGTAGTTAAATTCTCCGTATGTAGTATACTAGGTTGTCCAATAGTCTAATAATGCATTTACAACTCTTGACAACGAGAAAGGAATATTTTATTTATTTTGTCTAATATAATTTTGGGTTTGATTTGATTGATTTAATCGCTTGGAACTTGATACAATGTAATAACCTCGAAACAACCAAATTGATGATTCCGATTCGTTCTACACTGGTCTGCCTGGTAAGAATCCAATAACCTTTGTTTGTTTGTTTCATTTTGTTTTGTTTCATATTTTTTTAACATATATATTTATTATCTATGCTTACATTGACAAATTATCTTCTCCCAACCCCAGCACTTGCTTAGCTACGGGGCAATAGTAAACCATAACTTTTGGGGAGCATCAACGTTGAAAAATAATCATTGAGTTGACCACGGCCACAATCTACCAGTTGGCTGTTATTCGAATCAAACCCGTTGTTAAAAATAGATATGCACCATTGGTCTGGTCGCACCCTTAAATCATGCCCGTAAAATTTTCTCCCTGCTGTCGAGGGAATTAATCGTTCAGCAAAAGGAATGTGTTTGTAAAAAAATATATATATATATATAGGAAAATTGTATATCTCAGTAGAAAAATATGCACTGCAAAAAGAAGGCACACAAGAAGATTGGAAGACCACGGAGAAGAGAAAATAAATGTGAGAAAAGTTTAAAATGAAAATTCCATTTTCTTAGCAACATCAAATCCCAAGACACACACACAATAGGGTGTCGGAAGAGTCGCCAGCCCTGTAAAAAAAGGCCAAGATTGGTGGCATCAAAACTGTGGCCGCAGTTTTCTGTTGATGAAAAACGATCGTGATCGTCAGATTGCACTACGACCAAGGTCCAAGGAAAAATGAAGCTAGTCGATTGTTGATTCACTAAACCTGACGAATAAATTCATCACAGTTAACCGAGCAAGCGAACCGAAAAACGGTTGTACTGTTGGGGGAAGTTTATTTGTTATTGTTTCAGTCCCCATTTTTTGGCCTAAACGTCGTGGAAACGGTGGAATTAAAAGAGAAAAAGCTGTGCTGTGCGCCACCCGCCCGCCCGTGGCAAGCGCACTGGGTGGGACTACGTGTAACATTTGGGCTGGACGCAACACAGCGTCAGCATCCATGCTTTTCTATAACATTACTGCGTCAGCCCAGTCACTCACAATCACTAACAACGTTCGAAGCGTTTCAGCTACTTGACGAAACGGAAATTTAACGAGCACAAATTTACAGTTCTAATGAGCTGGACTAATTTTTCAACCCTTTTTACGCTGCGCATGTGTATGTACTTAACTGGTTGGTCTCATTTTGCGATGTTTTCTATCTTTTTTTATTTAGTTTCCGGAAAAGTCACTCAACTGTAGCGAGTGGTGCAATGAACAGGATGAAGCAATCGTCGTCTAGCTACTCGTACATTTGAATCAAGATCGACTGCCTTTAAACGCCTACGTTCTATGATGAACACACAAACATTGAATCTACTGCTTTAAAAGGTAAGGCTTTGTTAGACGTGTATTATTTAAAGTTGATCGTGAAGATTTTATAGTCATGTGTTTCAAAGTTGAGCGAGCCGAGGATTCACATTGTTAGCTGTTGCAAAATAGTTTTATAATGCGTTACTTACTATCTCTCGATGTATCTGAAGGTCTAAAGTCATACATACTGAAAAACGCCACTAAACTCTCTTGAGTAAGTAAGTAAGGGTTTGAAAGTTATGTGCATTGCTAAGCTATGCTGTAAACAAACAAATAAAACATAGCTCACGGCATTCTGTTAGTTTATCGTATAGTAAATTAATCATTATGTGTTCATGCACGGTAGAGACACAACATCAAATCCAACCCAATTGTACGATACTTTCGCAAGGGATAGCAATCGAAATGAGAACGCACACAGTTTTATGCGATCAACGCCCTTCTATAATGTATACCTTTCAGTGGGGGACTTTCAGCTCATTAGCAGATTATCCACGACACGACCATCCTTTATGCGGCTATTCAGCCAAATCTGCTCCGCTTCTGGTTTCGCAAGAACGCCACAGAAGAAGGAACGGAGAACAGACTTGACTCGGTGCTCAAAAATGCAAACAAGCCATTCTTCTTCACTACTTCAACGCAGTGTCCGTAGAACGTGGGCTCGAGCACAGTTTCTGTTCCGGTGGCACCTTGATCGCCTAACTCTTAACAACCATGAAGAGATCAGCGACACGGATTGATAGGTTCTGAGAGAAAAAGCGTGAAATCAAGACCAAGCCAAGATTCACGTACGCATGCGTATGCTCGATTTTCTTATTTTAAAACAAAATGTGCAAACAAGTGTACTTAGCACCAAATTGAATTTTTGTATGTATACTGCATGTACTTTTCAATCCGTTGGCTCGAATCTTCAGCGCGATCGTGGATAGGTCAGTTGGAAAGCGGTTGGAAGAAATCGTATCGGGAGGACGTGTTGGTCAGCCAAGGGCAAGATTCGCCATCACTGACAACCGAATCCATCCCCACCGTTTCGGCGAAACGGCTCACGCGAAGATCTACAGTTGCTGATATCATAAATTTTCTTCAATTCTGTTGCTTTTGTTTGTTTTTCCGCTCACCAATCCACCACACCATGCGCTGCGCTTCTCTGCCGTTATTGGTAGAAGACAGCAGAAGTTGGCGAACTTTATGCTGCTTTTCTGTCGTGGCATTTATGCTGCCCGCGTCCAGCAAACTGCCCTGGGTAGTATGATCAGCAGGAGAATAAATAACACAAATGCACTCGAAGACAACAGGGAAGGGCGCGATGACGCGTTAGTGAAGTATACGTATTTTGCCCTGCGATCAATCTCGAGCATATCATTATGATATCCGAAGTTTAAGCTAAGGTGGCCATTGTTTATACTTTTGATTTAGATTTTTAATTATTTTTCATGCATTTTACTATGCAATTTGTAAAATTATTAGACGAGATTTACGGTTTCATATATTTGTAAAATATCACTATCACTCGAAATCGTAAAATCCACTGTGCAAATCATTTCAAAGAGCTGCCGATTACCCATAACGTTCCCTCGCCGACCCTGAAGGATGGCTTAAAAGTTTGACTATCCGGAAAAGGAGAGCAGCATGTAATATCAATGAACGATTCTTCGTTGCATTTTTATGTTTGCTACTTTAATGAAGCAATGTACTTCTCTAGTTCTGTTTCAATCTCAATCTTTATCAAATCATCCTTAGTTTGTTCACTGTTTAATAAACTTATTTAGAAAGTTCAGCACGGAAAGCACAACGGTGGCGCTTTTACTTTTTGACGCATTCAATACTCACTATTGTAGCGTGCTAAGGAAGATTGCGTACCGGAGATGGAATTGTATTTTCCACGCATTTTCCACACCGCATTTGCATACGGAGCGAATTGTTTCCAAGTGAACTATCACCTGAAAGACTCACCAAAACATCATCGAGAGTCCGCTCGTAATGACTTCCCCTGAGGCCATTTCTCCGCGTTCATGGATGAGCTGGGGAAACGCAAACAAGATTGTGGTGGAATCCGCTCATGGGAGCTTGACACGATGATAAGGGTAGTACGCAAAAGAAGCAGACAAATGATTTCTGTTGCATTCCACGGCCGGTAAAGAGGAACTGAACGCTTACCGTCGGTGTAAGCGAAGCTACTGATTCGCCCGGATTTGATCGGGGCAGGGTGCCGCGAGATACGGTTTGCTGCTGCGGTGCTGTAAGTTAAAGTTCCCTGATTTGTTTGTTTTCCTTATGAACGAGAGCTCCTAGGAGGTGACTTCACACAAAACATGCCAGCCAATTCGAACAATACACACACACGCCAATCCGACGATCCCGTGGTGTAGCGCTTCGATGCTCGGCTTCCCTCGTATCCAACGGCGGAGGCTTGTATGCTCGTAAAAGGTGTACCAAACGAAAAGAAGAAACGGTTTAAGCATTCTTGAACCGACGCACCCCGAAAACGTAAAACTCTTCCTACTCTTAGTTCCTCCGGTCACGCCATCAGCGATTCAGCGCTGATCATTTAGGCAATTATTCGGAAGCCCAGCGGTAATTATTTGCCGAGTTTATTGTTATCTTTAATACGCGAGTTAGTTAAATATTGATTTTGTGCTTTTCACGCGCCGTGTGTATTTTGCGTGCTCATATCGTTGGCTGCACCCTCTTTGTTTTTTACAGTCACGGGGAGGTCGTCGTGCGCCGTCGAACGGGGTTAAATAGGATTCTGAACGAGGAACACGTTTCAAACGGCATTCAAGTTGAATCATCATTTCAGTATGAATGATTACACACCGCAAAGCTGTTAAACTTTGCTACATTTTGTTATAAAATTGTGTGACTTCTTGTTAGGGTTAAGACAGTTTCCTATCCAACTCAAGAGAGCAGTGCAGATGTTGTGGCTAAGCGCATTTAGTTCCATTTTCATCAACAATACACACGTCATTTGGGACTTTACTTTTTGGGATGTTTGCTTTGCTTCCAAACAAGCATCGCAAATGAAAACAATAATTACACGACGTATACCCACACGCGCGAGCACATGCACAAATGCTTATCATCACCTCATCCCGTTTCGTGGCGTTTCGTTTTATTTTCACGTCTTGTTTCTTCGTCCCGCAAATTGTTCAATTCAGTTCGGAGCATAAATCGCCGGGGGGAAACATTCGAAACGGAAACGCGAGAGGTCGCGGAATGGGAAGAGTGCGTGCACAAGAAAGAGGAAGCAAAAAAACCGTAAATTATTTGCCGATTTCCATCCATGTTCTGTTCAGTTCTTTTAGCGATCCTTTAAGCTCAAGTGGTTCCACTCGTGGCTAGTGCGCTGCGCATACGACGTTGAGCGGTCGCTGCCTGGGTGGAAGCTGCACTTGCATAAAATTGTACTGGCACCGCCTACCAATTGGTGCAAGGTGCATATTTGGCGTTGATGGGCGTAAAAGGGGTTTCTTTCAACAGTCAATGCTCAACGAGAATCCAGTTGGCTCGGGGTGAACCAGCAGTCTGAAACGGGCAAGTTTCAGTCATTTTTGCATCTAGTTACCCAAGAAAATAACTAACTTGGATCGATTATACAATAGAAAAATATATACATAGGAAAATTTCTACTTTTCTTTAGCGGAACTTCTAAACTGTGACTACTTAACAAAACAAAAACGCAAGCGAAACTAGGAATTCCAGTTGTCTTACAGCAACATCGGATTGGTAATAAAAAAAAAAAAAAATATATATATATATATATATATATATATATATATATATATATATATATATATATATATATACATATATATACATATACATATACATATGTATATACATATGCATATATATATATATATATATATATATATATATATATATATATATATATATATATATATATATATATATATATATATACCACATGTTTTGTTTTGATCGCGCAAATCAGTACGAATGCTTATACTGAATCTGTATTATTGATCATTAGATTAGACATAGCATCTAATTGAATTCATCACATCGTAACCTCGGAGCCACATCACACGTAGATTGATGGTGATCATCGTTGTAGACCGAATCTGCGATATACAAAACAAAAAGATATTTAAAAAAAAACATGCATGCAACATAAGCCAAACCTCGACTCTCGCTAACGATTCTTTTCAACGCAGTCAGGCCATGACGGCGTTTTCGCGTGTTTTGTTTATGCATGCTTTCATGCAAACACACAGCCCCACAGGAAAAAGCCACACACCACGGTGCGCGTCGTCCACCGTGCAATCATTTCTCACTCCAATTTTATCTCCCGCCAGGCCAAGCTCGATTGAGCGCACAACCAGCAAGCTCCCCTGCTCGCATATGCCCACAGTTCTTCCGATCCGTGGTAGTGTCGGGGTTGGCGTACGAGATTTGGTTGCGCATATCGTGAAGCCATAGCGCAAACCGTTCCGCGTCACAACGCGCGCGGTGGTGGCAGCGGCAGCAGCGCGTCCGTGGTGCGAACGAGCGACAGCGTGAGTCCGTGCATACGGCAGCAGTACGACGATGCTCGTTTGGTAGTAGGAGCGGGGGGGAGGCTTGTTTATGCTGATGATGTAGCTGATGATGCTCATGATCGAGCCCACGTCGTCCGCAGTCGCCGTGCTGCGTCTCATTGCTGGCGGACTGGGCGGGCGGATTTCGCTCTGTTGCTTTATCGTTACGCTCCTCAGCTTAGTTCTGCCGGGTGCCAACGAAAATGCTAAAACAAACGACGTGTAATGTTTGCATTACTCATTCCCTTCCCGGCAATGCCAACGCTTCTCCGATAATCCTCTTCTCGAGCGCGCTCCCGTGCTTCCCGTGCGCTTTACGTTACTTTTTCTCGCCAGATCGTGCTGTCATTTCCAAGGCTGGAATTGGCCGCGTCTTCATCTCGCGCCGGGCGTCTCTTGCCAGCAAGCAGCTGCTTCCTTCGCTCGACCGCGCTACCAACCAACCTCGTTCGATGAAAAATTAGCATCAAATCAACTGTGAAGAGAATAACTTACCCGACCTTGCCTGCCCGATCTCTGCCTCTAGTAGCTTGGATAATGGTGGGTAGTTTCTCGAATGGCTGGATTTAGACTCGCAGCACACCAACACGCACACATACAACGGATTGCTGTTTGCCATGCGTGTGTTTTTTTTTTATTAAATGTTTTTGTTTTTGAGAATTCAACCAATCCATGGGCCATTTTTCATTCCATTGGAGCGCAATCTAAAAATCAATCGACCCAATCGCTCGTTGAATTGGTTTGGGTCGGAGTAGCGTTGACTGTCATAATATTTTACTTGACCAATGCAAGATTTGAATGCGACAGCAGTGTCTCCACATTCATCGATCCGTTGCAAACGGTACTGACAATGGAGCTAATAAATGGATGACATTTATCATACCAAACCAAGATGGTCAGAGGATAAGTGGCTACTACGATTCAACGAAGTAAGAGAAAGACAGCATGAAGAACAAAGAAAGCAGCACACTACAATGTAAAAGACATAACGTTTTCAAAGCAGATAAATCTTGCAGTCTGTACTGTACACGCACACCTGAGCATGAAGGTTTACATTTAACCAAAGCTTTACAAGGTGCTGATTGCACGCTCGTAAACTCGGTCTCGGGCGGGGTGCGGGAGTGGAAACGCAATGGAAACACGTACAGCGTGCGAAAGGAATAGTAAAACACAAACCAGGCATCTCCCGGACGGCAAGGATGTCCGACAGGGGGTAAAAACTCCGTAAACTTGTCCGTCCAGTCCGCTGCGGGACTCCCTGAGGGCAAGCGAAGTTAAACGAGGCTGAATGATGCATACCAATTTGAAGCTGCTGCCAGGTAGGCACTCACACACACACATTGCTACATACTGTTGAAACCTTGGTCCGTCTTCCAACTGGAGGGTGTCTACAACGCACCACAAGAGTCGTGTGTTGCATGTGAAGTCGTGTCAGGCCTAGTCTGGGTTAATGAATTTTCACCCATCATATGGCATGGTCGTATCAGTAGTAGTGGTGGTACATGTATGACTTTTCGTTCTGCCCTGGCGTAAAACATACCTACACCACGATCACAGGTAGAAAAAGGACATACACTTTCTCTCTGGGTTCCATGGATGCATACGCTACGATGTGGAATCCACCGGATATGACCGGACTGACGACGCCTCGATTGTAATCCCAAACACTTATTTGTCGCTGAACCCTTGCCCGCGGATGAACCCCATCGAGTGCACAGGCTCTGCCCCCCGGTCATCAGCTTCCCTGCGTAAGGTCCGGTAAAATAAATAAAATAAACACACCACCAAATTCCCCCGCTTGGCCAGCCTCACCGTTCAACGGTCCAGAGAGAAGCCTTACCGGGAACGAAATGAAATCAGATATCCTTTAAACGTTTCCTCGTAGACTCTATCGCCAGCACTATTGACGGAGGAAAGACGAAAGGCAAAGACTTGTCCGGAACGGTGTGGCGCGAACGTATGCTGCAATGTACAACAAGCAGCGTGTCGTGTTTGAAAGACAGACATCAGACCAAACACATCTCTCACATCCCGTGTTCAACGTTGTTCGTCTCTCCAGGCAGCCAGCCCAACATGAGCATAAACAGTGCAAAGACGGGCGGTGTCGTGCCGTTCATCGGAGATTTGTTTCTCGCCGAGGAATCCCTTCTCGGTTTAGTATGTCCGGCGCGTCCCGGTCCGGCTTCGGACCCGGGACCCCGGTGTCTTTCGCCTCGTAGCGTCGCGCCACAGCAGAAGAACCACAAGACCACGGAGCCCTCCCGCTGTGCGTGTACGTTCAAGTTGTTTAACTAAGCGTCCCGATCAGGGCGATGGCGCGACGTCAACAAGGGAACGTCAAGAGCGGCGAACCACCAGCCCAGCATAAAACACAAGTGGAAAGAAGCGCACAAGACGCGCCTCGTTGGCATTCTTCTTCAGCCACAGTGGAGCGAGCTGCTTACGTGTACAGGTTTCTTTTCATGATTTTTTATGCTTTGTTTCCCACAACAGCAACAGTGGCGCACCAGTCCGCCAGTCCACAATATCCCATGCTGTTCTCAGTAGTGTCAGATTTGTTTTGTTTTGATTAAATATTCTTATTCGTGCATGTTTTCATCGTGTCGGTCGCTAAATACACCCACTATGCAACTTGTTTTTTTACAATGCTGTAAGCTGGGGTCGGTCGCATTCCTCCATACGATGTGGTCCAGATCGGTGATAGCGTTTAGTATGAGTGATTGTTCATCCTTAGTCATTGGGCTTATCGTAACATTCAAAATTCATTGCACAGAATGCAGACCATCCCTTCGGAATTTCTCTCACCTGTTTACCGCGTTCCAATTACATTTGCTATGAATCGTTATGTTGGAATTTGAAATTGAAGAACTTGAAAATAGTCGAAACCATTTAATGCCATGAATGGAAGAAATATATGGCTTACCTCGAAGGTTTTAATTTTCACTTCCTACGCCATGAATTTGACCGAATGCGACATGTTATGATGAAACGAAGGATATAAATTGTAGAAAATATCGTTTTTGAAATTCTTGTATTCTGATACGATCATAAGGAATCGGAAAGAAGCACCGCCATTAAAAAGCATGGCCAACACTGCAAGGGAGATTGTTCCAGGAAACAGCGTTGGCCAGCAACACAAACCAGCGGGCGAACCAACATTTTTTGGAAATCTGATCCGATCCGTTGAGGACGATGGCGGGAGACACCGGCAGCCGAGAGGAAGAAATAGAGAGAGAGAGAAAGAGGGAGAGAGAGAAAGAGAGAGAGAGAGAGAAAGAGAGAGAGAGAGAGAGAGAGAGAGAGAGAGAGAGAGAGAGAGAGAGAGAGATGGAAAGACTGGCGCGAAGGTCGAACGTAAAGCAGATCCGTGATGCTATATGGTGTGGAGGCAGAAATATCGCTCCGTGTAAACAGCACGCCACCACAAGCAAAGAAAAGGAAAAAGATCAATTGCATCCACGACCCCGAGACTTGCGTGGGACTGTCCCAGAATTGGTTACTGGCTACCTTTTTCTTCGCCTTTCCCAAAAGAATCGGTTAGTGTGTGCATCTTAGCGGGCAACAACATCTGGTTGGTGGTTGGAAGAGTCCTTTTTTTAACATCGATGCGCTTTGTTGATTTTACACTGCATTACGGGGTGGTGTGGTGGTGCACGTGGGATGCTGTCACGAATGCAGGAGCCAGAGACTGTGCTGCGAGTATAGTCAACCCCAGACGACGGTGCAATATTGAGAAACGGCTTCCCGAAACCCTTATCTACTCGGTTGCATCTTCTGCGGATCGATGACAACCAGGTATATCTTGCAATGGCGTGGTTATAGAGAGTTAGACTCATCGAGTATCTTCTACCTTTTCTCATTTTGTTGAAAGGCAACCTTACAAGCATTTCGTGAACTCGTGATTACCACCATGTAGTACCATGGTTGTGGTACACTCTAAATGCTGGAATGAGGGTGGCTTGACAAACGAGGCGTATTTTTCGTGCCATGTTGATTTGCAGTGCATTATATTCTGCTCACTGGTTCTATTGCAGTACACGCCGACCTACACCAAACTCATCCTATCGCTGCAGACGAGCCATGTATTGTGCATCAACGCCCACACCTCAGCTACTGTAACGATGAGGAGGTAAAATTTTTAAATCTAAACAGAAACATGATTTCGGTCCGTTTGTCACTAACAAGTACAAACCCCTGGCCAGTTAGATTGAACGGTTAAGCATTACCATCCACCGCACCCCCGAAGAATGCCGTCGGCTCCAAGATGTCATATTTCTCTGTCCGTTGGTAACTTGCACCTACGTAGTGGCGTAAGTATTGGACTTCGATTAACGCGTTGTAATCTGCTTGGGGACATTCTCTAGCCAAGCTTTGTGATTGTAAAATGTTGATAATAGCTATTCTGCGGCAACACGGCGACAAGCAGACGGAAAGTTGTCGTTGGCTAAGCCGTCTGTGTTGGGCGTCAGTGTCCAGTTTGGCAGGGTTCTGTTGCCTTACCTTTTCGTACCATTGGGCCATCGTATGACCGGTCTTTCGCTTTTACCCGGAAGCACACCCGCTGGGATTCTGCGACATGAGTGTTGTTTCTACGGTTCTAACATGAACGCCGGTGCTCGATTTCTTAGGATAGTCACTGTGAATGGATGTGGTAGATACAAGAGGCGACGGCAAAACTAGCAGAGTGCTCTCTTATGGGGAAATGTAAAGGCAATGCTTCATCCAAGCGAATGGTAAGAATCCCAATCGACTACATTTTCTGTTCAAGTTGTCACACGAATCTGGCGTTTTTGGCGACATGGTTACGGTTGGTGAGCGCTGACGCTTCGTTACCACGTTAATTAACCACGTTTGTTGGGTTGCTTTCCTCGTTCGTTCGTCTGCCTGGATTCTTGAGTTGTGGACGCCGACTCGTTAGCTTTCGTAGAGCGTGAGTTGCTGCGGCTCCGATCATTAACGCTCGACGCCCAAGCTGTGAGCTATCGAATTTCAGGGATCGCAGAAAATAAGAATAATATACCATGTTCGTCCTCGCCCCAGAAGGCGACGGTTGCATGTTTCTCGCGCTGTGTAAGTTGTGTATAAATTAAGGACACCGGTAACCCCAAACCCTCTCTGCTTGTTAGCAAAGCGAAACTCGAATGTTTTATTCTTGTGCCCTATCAATACATCTGCATTGCTTGGAAAAGCGAAAAACTGCCTGAAAGTATGAACATAATGTTCGCCCAGTGTTTAAATAAATATTTCATTTAAGTCGCTGTTTCATTCAAAAACGTTGTCTCCGTTTTTGTTGCTTTGAAAATGAAATTCTGGGTCGAGCCACTTCTAAACTGTTTCATGCGAAGTGGATTTTTCCTAGGGAACTTACCTAGTGGTGACTACCTACCACCACACCAATCAAGTCTAATCTGCAAACAATCAGCTTGGCAACGCAAACTCCTTCAGCCTTTCTTTTGCTGTGCTACAGATATTGTTGGAAGTCAAATAATCTGATATTCCACCAAATTGTACCTGGAAGATAAGTGGTGGATCAACGAATTGTGTACAGACATGCAGCAAAAAAAAAGTGGTAGAGTAATCGAAAAAGTTTGTCTCTTTGATCGTTTGGGCTTACCGAAGTCCAAGAAAAAAAACTAGAGTTAAAAAGTGGGAAAACTCCGCACCAAAGTTTTGCTGTACTAAGCTTTTAAAGTTATGTACAAAGTTCATTAAAAAAACAACAACGTTGATGCATTGATACATAAAATGGAGGGAAAAAAAGGATAAAGAAATCCCTGTCCCACCCTCGGACTGAAGGAATGGTGCGACTAGCGCACCAAATCCGGTTTCATCGACGGAAAGGGACAGGAGTATTTTTAAAGAAAAATATTCTGACTGTCAAGCGCTTTTCACGACTGTCTTATGAAAATTTTCAAATAAAAGACCTGTACTACAATTTGTAGAATATTCTTTCTGACAAATGTTTTGAAACGACGATACGATTATAATTAACGTTGCTGTTTGCTATGCTCTCGCTTTTGGTTGAAACTGTTCCCAAACCTTTAAAAAATTGATTGATTTGAATGAAGGCAAAATTGTGTGCTGCTTTCCTGAACAAAATCAATTTGAATGTAAGGAAATTTGATGTAGGGAGATTGATTGGATCATAATTTGAAGACTACGGAAATGAACTTTTCCTGTCAGTGCTTATTCTTGATAGCCTTGATTCTTGATATTCTTGATAGCGCATGCGGAATAAACTTGCTCGTTTTTTTCCATTGTCGTTTAATGATACAATATGTTTTATGTAGTGTTCGGCATTAGTTAAATGTATATGTAAACCCCTATTTTTCATCAAAACAACCTTTTGTTTGTACTACACGTTTCCTGCAAAATGTACCAATGCGTAAAGGAATCCCTCGCTTGTATTTTTGTATGGATCTTATTTTCACATTCAGATTCTCCATGATTCACCATGAAATCCGACTAGAATTATTCGTTGTGTTACATTTTCAAATTCAATTACACTTCCCAACCCATCTGTGTCTAAAAGACGCAAGCTTTCCTCTCTGAGACACTTATTTATGTGACATCAAACTAATTAATCTTTTTCATACCCATTTTGCTCCACTTCTCTCCTTCTCTGTGATTCGACTTCTTTCATTGTCTCCCCTGGTAGCCTTTTTCACAGGTACGCTTGCTGAACTATTCATCTCTGCCAAACTAGTGAAATAAATACGCCAATGTTTGGTCGACGATGAACCCAGAAACGTGCAAACTTTGTTTTGCGCCATTGCTGCCAAAAGGTTGAATAGTATGTCTGTTGACTTCCGTTACATGCTACGATACCGTCGTGCATTAACTGAAAGAGTATTAAGCCTGGGTGGACATTTAATATGACCGCCAATGTTGGTGGCCGGTTAGAGTAGCGTGTGTTCGCGTCGTCCCACACGGATATGATATACGCGTGGTTGTGATCGTAAATTAAACTGTCTTACCACACACCGCAGTCCTGCACTCGTTTCGTTTTTCGTATCGTAACATCCTGCCAGATGTTGCATTATTTTATTAGCTTTGGTCAATTCTATCAATATCTACGAAGATCCTGCAAGAAAGTCTATTAGGTAAAGAAACCATTCTTATATTAACTTATTGCTACAACTTTTTTGCTAAAATACATATACACATGCTTAACACTTGACACTTAAACATAAACACATGCATAAAAGAAATTCAAGAATATACAGTACATTATTTTCGATAACAAAATATCTAAATATATCAGATTACTAATGCTACCAAATTTGAAAAGCAGAATCTACCATAATGTATAATGAGAACAAAATGAAACTTTTTAAATAAATAAATAATATGTACATCACCTCCAAGTCATGCATAAAGTGAGTGTTACTGAACAGCTTCTGCTCCGTGTGTTTTCTGATCGTACTACTGTTTCCTGCTCTCGTCTCGTATAAACTGATACAATTCACTTCTTTTTTCCCATTTGACGAAGAGGCAGACAAGCTCTCCACTCATCATCATCAGCATGTTCCAAGTAAAAGGTATATTAAAAATGCAAAATATCAACTTAACCGGAGCAGCGCACGATGACAAAAATGGCCGAGCTTCAGATGGCAAAAAAGGCCAACCAGTAACGCAACCTTCGCGTGTCTTCCCATGCTCTCGTGTATTAAACGAGGCAACGTGTGCGCCTTCATCATTGGGTAGGCCCGTTGCAATAGGAAAGACCACAATACCGACAAGGAAAACTTGGCGGAATGCACGTTCTCGTCTCGAAACGTCTCAAAATAAGAGAGAAAATATGAAAAAGCTAAAGAGAAAGGCAATGGGCAAACGCAAAGCACGGGAGTCCGTCGCGAGTGCATGTATAAATAAATTGTCATAAATAATTAAAATTTATTTATTTTACTTGCTCCGGTTTGCAACTCCGAAGGTTTGTTTGCTTTTGCGCGCGCCCCTACGGGAATTTTCCTGGAATCTTGTTGTGGCGAAGGATGGCGTGAAGGAAAAGATTGCGGTAAGAATGACGCTCGTACGCAATCGAGCCGCGGCGATGCTATCAGTCTGTGGGGAAACAATATGAAGTTGTGGTTGAAATCAAGTCATGTTAGAATAAATTACCCTCCACGGTGTTCAAGCCACAGCCGTTTTACACCCGAAAAACCAAAACCAATGGAAAACACCATCAAGGTGTAGTAGTTTCTTCGTACACAGTGTGCACGCGTTATTCTATACCATAAGGCTTGCAATATTATATTGCACAAGGCATATGGGAGAAGAAATCGATTGGAATCGTAAGTGGGATTTTTTTTTCAGGAGGAACAGCTTTGCCGTATTGATAAAAGGGATTTTATTAAGCATTGAATTGCTTAAAAAAGGTTTAATTAATGCACGAAGAATAACCGAACCTGAAACTAGTTCCATTGCCAGATACGTTTCGCGTACTTTTCATTAAAACATCGTCTGATCTGGTTTACGGCCTAGGTGCTCCTAGCACCAAAAGTAAACTAATTTATAATGACTACGGCCGCCTGACACTAACGATAATTTTTCCAACATTGATTCATTTTAACGTGCATTGTTCAAAAGCCTAACTTTAAAACGATATGCTAAAAATCATTTCGAGATTTTCAAATATTTTCTATCTTATGCTTTTATATAACTTTGCAGTAAATTACGGGAAGAATCTTAACGACGTTCCGTGGAATTTCAGTACGATGTGATGGAGATGGTGTCATTCCCTGCGATTGCCCATTAGTGTAAGTCAATATGACAACGTCAAACGAAACGCTCTCGCATTGATCCATTAATCGAGGGTTACGTTCTGGGGAATCGTACCATATGGGCCGGAAAAATAACCTGACTGGAGGCAGTTCCAAACAGGACACATGACACCCAGATGAGGGCACCCTTCTAGCTGTCGATGCTTGAATTTGCACCGCACCCATAATGCGTTCCTGTTTAATGTGTAGTCAAAGCGAAAGTGACAGTTTACATTGTCATGTGGCTTATTACGTACCACTTTTCAATGTTCAAACAACTTTGAATGCAGGATTTTATCCACCGTCCACCCGAAAACGTCAATCATACTCCAGCACGCTCGTTCTCATGTCATACACTCCCGATAAGCTGTGCCAAGAATGTTGTGAGATTTCTTTCAACATTTATGTCGCTGGTTCCGTTAACAGCAGTGGGGAGTATAGAATCGTGAACGATGATGATGATGGTGATGAGATGTTTACCAAACGCCATGCTGGCTGACAGCATCCGATTTCCTGCAAAAGCGAGCGGGAGCGTCGATCATGTTTTTCCAATTTGTAAATAGATTACAGCAAGGCAAAAGCCGCATCTTTGGCTTCGCTATCGAGGGCCCCTAGAGTTTTACATCCGCTGCATGAAGTCTTCGATTTCCGGCGACAGCAGACGTCGCGTATCGTCGAAACGTAACATCTTCGAGTTCCTGCGGAGCAGTGCCTCCGGTCAGGGCGAAGAGCGCTGCACTAATACTGACTGCTGTGCCCGGTGTTTGTTATTGATTGGTGCAGTGAAAATTAAGATCTTAATAGTGTTTATTTAGCAGTTCCCCAAACAATTTTCACTTGTTATTTATCTTCATGCACCTCCCATACCACACTACAAAACGGTCCTATCACGCATGATTTCTCCATATCGGTGCTTTTGCCTTGCACTATTTGCCTATTGGTGAGATGCGTTTTCTTTCAAATCTTTCCGCGTGATGGTCGCATTTCCGCGATGTATCTGGGTTTCGAAACGAAACACTCGGATTGTGGGTACATCGGACGACAAATGCAAATCGTTGTCTGTCCCTGTCACCGGCATGATGTTGATACGAATATATCTGTCTTTGCCGTTGGGTGCTATTGTGTGCCGATATACGATCATTAATACGGGTAGTATAGACGGTCTTTTAAGCACATCTTGATCGTAAAGTGTGCAGCTTGGGATTTCCTTATCACGTACATTCACTATTTGCCATCCTTCCGGTGGTCTCTCGCTCGCGCCACACCACTGAGCAGCTTCTTTCCGGCAAACAGCAGCGCGCGCACTTAAGAAAGCTATATCAATGTCGGCAAACAAGCGTACCACATGCACCTCGGACACAATGTCAATGTTTGCCTATAGGCGTATCCCACAGTAAACAACTGCTGCATGTTTCACAATCGATGAGAGGTTTTTGCAGCAGATTTGCACTACTTTACTGCTGAGGTCTGTTTTCTTTGCCTTACGAAAGTCAAACAGAGTGTCTTTAGCAGAACGAAGAAAGGAAAGATTGATGAACTAAAATGTTTTTTTTTTCAACTTACGTCAACGGGACACCTTACCCATTGGACCTTATTCACATGTACCTTTCTACCAATAGTAAACGTAAAACGTCGACACCAACCAACGTTCAAACCATTTTCACACAGGATATGGGCATGCGTCTGGTGACTATTTGCAAACAACTGCCTTATTTTATCCAGTACCTTCACAAAATTAGTGTTGAAAAGTCTGAAATTATTATTAATTACCATCTGTCGTTACACTGGAGCATTTTTCTACCCTTCTTCGCTATGGCGTGCCCAGTTGCCTAGACGCAACGCCGTACCCCCTCTGGGTGCGAATAATTTCGCTACGTCTGGTACTAATTTCTTGTCATCCGGCTGCCTGCGACTCGTATGGTGTGAGTGTGTGTGTGGTTAAGAAAAGTGGCGAAATCTTTTTTTTCGCTCTCCGTTCGACCGGGATAAAAAAAGGCATGAAAAACGCTTCGTTCAATATTTTCACGCTATGTCAATCATCGCACACTTCATCTCGCAGCCACGGGGTGTTCCTATTTTCTCCATTGCGGCACGTTCCCGTCACGTATGGGGAGGCCAGCCACGACTGTGTACGTCGATAGGTTTATTTGTCTGACTGAGCGTAGTCGCGCACGGAGGTTGTGTGATGCGCTAAGCGAGGAAAAATTAGACTACAATGTACCAAAAAAAAGAACAACGAACACCAAGAAAACACACACTCCCTCCCCACCAATAACGTTGTGGTGGTGTTAAAAAAGCAAATCTATGTGGTAGAAAATATTGAAAATGATGGAGAACTAAAATAAACAGAACAGGGCAAAGAATGTCGAGCTGAAAGAGAATACACATATTTAAACAGTCGACCCCGTGGCAGCTTCCGTAGCTTGTATCAATTTGAGGCAATACTTTAAAGAATCTTTATCTATGTCTACTGGTTTGTCACGCGAACACACGACAACGAGAATCGTTAAGGTCTAGCACTGGGGCAATAAGTAATTCTACATAATAATACGATATTTTTCAGCACAGCATCCAACAAAATGTCGTTATTGCTGGTCACAGCTTTTTTTTACGAGTGATAGACTGATTTTGTCTCCAAGCTGAACTTGAAAGTGGTAAAAAAATGAAATGTAAGCAATTTTTCGACCTACCGCAGCTCTATCAACAGCGAACTGTAAAAATTTGCACCTCACGCGAAGTGTGTTAGCTTATGCCCACGGATGCGTGAACAAATTAATGTCGCACTGTGTCAAATCTACCGATCGTTCCAACGCGATCGTTCGGTTATTAACTTTTTTTTTTAATCAAAATGAACATAACATCGTGTACTTCATGCCCGCAAGGGTATATCTATAACACTTGGTATCATTTCGAAGAGTTGTTGTGTTTATTTTGTATTTTCATGATTCAGTTTTTTCTTCTTTCCTTGTAAGCCTTTATCCAAATTCTATGCCCGATTGTGAATGCGTCAGTAGTGACCGGCACACACGACGACTGTCGACAGTCCCCGGCCGGCACTCATAGCACCTTTCGAACATGAGGGTAGGGAGGGAAACGACTGTAAAGCTTCTTGTATACATATTACATTACTCTCGAATGAATTGCTGTAGGCTAAACGGAATAGGAAACTAAAACCATATGTGTGGGACGTCTACTACACCAGGTATGCTAAACAACTGACACATCAAGAACGATTGTTTGGTAATCGTGCCTTCCTTACGCGTGTATCGCATTTGCGTATCGATTTCCCTGCTTTGTTGCTTACAATCCACCCGCCCAAATCAAATGCTGCTGCTGTGCGACACTCACTCCACCTTAAGCTGTTGCAAGATTCAGCGATAAACGAAGAAATGGCAACATGTTCATGATTTGCCTGATAGTAGAAGAATTCCGCAAAACGGAATGAGGCAATATGCAATATGGTTTATCAACTATCTTTACACTCGATTCTCTGCTCATAACACCGTCGTTAGGGAAGGAACAATATTATGCTCGGTAATATTGGTGGTGGCTTTTCGTTCGATCCGTCGCATGGAATTCTGTTTGAAGCATTATTGAAATGACATTTCTTCTACTACGTTCTACTCATATATATGGATACCGTAAGCAATTTGAACGACGCTTGCTTGCTGAACCTTAGTTTCATCGATCGGTCGATTGGAAGTCAATTGATTCTACTTCAATAAAATTGCTCAAGTCTCCCCCCTTTTGGTTGAACCCAAGGGCCCACTAGCATTCGCCCGCGGTCACTGTCGTAGCGTCGATAGGCATTACCGAATGTTTTCAATTGTGTTTTGTCTGGTTTTTTTTAAAACAAATATTTTCTTTTTTGTTACTGCCATTGACAATCGTTGCCCAAGAAAAGAAGGTCATCGCAAGCCGATTGCAGCAGCTTGCTGTCAAAATATTTATTGGACACTGCTACGCTGCCAAACGTTCAGAGCGCGAAAGTGTGATGATCTTGAAGAATCACTAGCGGATGAAGCAAAGGCAATGAGCAAAGTCCGCTTCAGTTGCAGCTTTTTCCAACGTGCTTCTCCACCGCACACACCATTTACCTCTGGCCTGTAATTGGCCCATAGTTAAAGTTAATCGAACATCATCGAATGTACAGCACAATCTACGAATGCGGTGGAGATGCAAAATACCAAATTGCCCACGCCAAGCGGACGCGATCGTGAATTTAATCGATGATGCCAGCCCACGGAGCCGCTTAAGTAATTGATTGGAAAATAAATATAAACAAATGACACATTCGTCGCCATTCGTGTGACCCCTTTCCTGTGCAGCCCAATTATTCCCTGCTTTAATAGCCCGGGCGGACGGGCTAGTCCCAGAGGGGATGATCGAATATTGACGCCATGGTGACCCGTAAACACTGCACAACGCCAAGACCGATGAGAAGAGTGCATTAAAATGCAACGAGGTGGACGAATTGTTCCCGGGCGTCTTCTATGTGGGTTACCCCTCAAACTGGCGCAGATTCATAAACTTATAAATTAAAATGCAAATAATCGACGCACGATCGAACGCACACACACTCACACACACTGACACCATCTGAGTGTGGTTGATGTTGGAGATTTATGTAGTGTGCACGGGTAGAGTATGGATTGGAGCACATATCGTCGGTGTGTTCTTTCCTTTTCTGTTATTTTCTTGTTCATTATTTGCCCCTTTCTTCATTTTACACAAATCTGTCCCATAAATTACCCCTGCATGCATGTATGTACCTTGGAAAGTCAGAAAGTAGTGGAATGTACGACAATCTCGTTGCTCTAGACTTGTGAAACAGAGAAGAGTGTGAGAGAGCGAGAAAAAAAGCAACCACACAACGAGCGGGGGCTCAAATGCAGGCTCCTCCGCAATCGCTAACGAACCGGGGCGACACACGCTTCTTGGATCACAACAGCGAACCCCTAGTACGTCGAGAGATATTCAACATTTTTCTTTATAAACAGGTTGTCAGCGGGACAAGATCTGGTTCCCGGCGTTGGGAAACGATAAATTTGAATAACAACAAGCGCATTGCTTGACCTGCTGCTGCGCCCAGAGGTGTTGCGTTTCGTTGCGATCATTGCACGCAAAGTATGATCATACGCAAGCTGCGTAAAGGTTCGACGATCAAGCTAGGCTGCGGACAAGATGAATCATTCGAGTGGCAGTTTTCTGTGCTCAGGCATACTTTTACCTTCGTCTAATTTAAAGTCACGGGTTCACCCGTTGTTTCATTTGCGAAAATGAACAATAAAGCTTTTTAGACTTTTTTTTGTTATTCAAAATAGTTTTGTGAGAATTTAATGTTGTATTTACAGCTTCGTCCTGTAAATACACCGTACCTACCTTCTATTCTTGCTGTAAACAATCCACTCTCGTGGCAATCGATACACCCATTGGTTAGAGTTAGTTCGGTTAACTCGCTCATGTGACCCTTTTACTTGCGCTACCACCACGATGCCGGACGATCGCTAATGTTCGTCCACGGCTGGTACGTAAACTAATTCAATTCTATTCGTGGCGAACTGAGCATAATGTAAACGGTAGCGGATGTCCCTACGCTCTGGTTGGTGCTCGTTTTCCGGCTGTTCCCTTTTTTTTAATGTTCCGTATTGCGTTACTTTCCGGACTTGGCCGGTCCCAGCGGCTGCAAAACCAGCGCGTCTATGTGCATTTGGATTATTTGGTAATTAAAATGCAATTAACGCTAGATATTTTGAGGTTTCCGAGAAAAATTTAGGGAAGTGTGTGTGTGTGTGTGTGTGTGTGTGTGTGTGTGTGTGTGTGTGTGTGTGTGTGTGTGTGTGTGTGTGTGTGTGTGTGTGTGTGAACAGAGAAAGTACGTAAACAAAATTGATTGTAATTCAATGTTTGTGAAATAATTCAGTTGCACGTATATGAATCATTCCTCGTTCGTTTAATCTATTAACATTGTAAATATGAAATGTTTCATTCAACCGGGGCTGCTCAATTATCGTAGAGAATTAAATATAAAAAAATATACAATTCATAAGATTTTAACCATTTATTGCTCGTTGCATACGTAATCCCTCCTCAACATTGCAACATAAAACTATTTCGTTCGACTAGAAATAATTTAACGTTCTTTTCGAGTGTAATATGCAACAACCAACACTAAAAAGTAAAATTATTCCAGCATATAGCGCATCTAGACTGCGTCTAGTGTAACATTGTGTACATTTCCGTTGAAGTCTGCATGATATACACGGTCTGCTGCACTGCCCCCGATGCTAGCCACTTCCAGATGCAGTTGTTTGTTTGCGTTCATGTTTACTCCATCGCACTAGAACTAGCTTGCCTGTTACTCGTACCGTACCTGAGTGTGCTGGTGCAGGGCAGAAACATAGCGACTAGTTGTGCATTACTTTCCCCACCGTGGTAGACACATCTGCAGCAGCATTCGAACAACATCTTCCGTTAGCAGCAGAGCCAGTTCGGTGTCTGGTTTGATTTTGACAACCTCCTCCTCGGTTTGTTATTCCTTCGCACACACCATTCCTACAGATGCTTCTTACCGGCTATGCAATGCGCACAAGTGCAGGTTGGTCTCGTCTCCGCAGAAGAACCGCGAGTGGCAGTGGCCAAGAATGCTGAAAGACAAACAACGTCGGATACCCACGCGCAAGTTCGATAAAAATAGTTTACAGATAATAAAATTTAATGCTCTCCTTCTTTTCTAAACTGTCTGCTACCGGTTCAGACACATCGACTCGATGAAACATATGAGTTTCAGCCCAAGTTTCCCGAGCACATGCAGTAGCAGCAGCACATCCCATCCAAACGTTCCGTCCGTGATACCATCCGTTTAATTTTCGTTCTTCCTTCGCTTAGTGAACCGGATGACATATGCTTGGGAATATGTATATGTACGATGGCAGATTCACCTGAACACGAGGCCTAATGATAGACACGCCCAGTGGAGAGGGAGAGAAAGAGAGCGAGAGACGTTGCGAATAGGTCGTTATTGATCACTTCCTGTTGTCCCTTATTTTAGGTCAATCGGTACGAGAAAAAGATGCACGGTTGGCAAACATGTGCTTAGAAAACGCTTGCAAAAATATGGTTTCAATTAATATTTGCGTTTGCAAAAATTAATGTACAAATAGTTTTTGCGTTGAAATGGTTCCTCGCTTCACGTTTCTAGGGTAATTGTTAATATATACACAGTTAGAATCACACGAGCGGCAGATCTCTGGCTGAGTAACACCCAAACCTCCGTTTGACATTTGCTCTTCTGCACATATGTTGCCGAGGAGACTTCCACATGATTAGATTACCGTGATCGAAGGGAGGTTTCTTTGCACAACATGAATGATGGAATGACGCGAAAACATGGGATAAGAAACTCAAAGTGTCAACCTTTAGCAACACGCTAGCGCACAGGTTGACGCTACGACACATATCAATTGTAAGCGTAACATCGGCTTTATCGATGCACAAAGCAAACGAAGCAAAAACGGCTTTTTGGCAAAGAAAACTCTTGGCAAAACCACACATTGGGTGGCAGAAATCTGATATAGTGATGGTAACTTAACGCCCCTGCGTTTTCTACACAAAAACTCGCTTGAGTCCGCACCTTTAGGAGAGGAGCAATCTGCGCAAGTGTCCCCCCAACACCTTCTGGGTGTATCGAACAGCTTACTACCCGTAAGGCGACACCCAGCTTGTGTAATAATTTTAACACCTTTCAAACACTTCACCATAAGCGGTCGGTTGTCTGTTCTGCAAGCGATTATGCTCGCTTTTTGTTCTCCTCCAAGATCCCCAAGAGAAGCCGTACAAAGAGCCATCGTCTTCCGAGAATCTGCTTCTTGGAGCGGTAATACACACAATACACGTGCATAGGACTGCTTTCGCCACAGGCGGCTTCACCTTCCCATTCACCGATTGGCATGAATTGGTTAGTAAGTCAAGCTGGCACTCATCATTGTCAGAGGCGGCGGTCGATAGGCAAGAGTGCATCATTCCTACATTAAACAATTGTACCGTTTAATCGAACCAAACCCTTTTCTGGTATGATTCCGAAGGGAGTATGGTGGACCCTTCTGTATAGAGTCACTTGCCGCTAACGTACGAAAGGATGTTATTCGTACTGGACTCAACTTCACTTAGTACATTTGCTCTTGACATTCATGTGCACTGTTGTAAGGGAGGTTCACGGAGATAATGCAGCCGTTTAGTTACCGTATTTGGCAAAAGAAGCATTTTTTTTAATGTTTGCAGCGAATTTGAATTGGTATGGATGCAAACAGCAGCATATGAGCTAAAATCGCAAACGATGGAGCATTACTCAGATGTCAATTTGTCGTGCCAATTTTGTTTAAATTTTTTATTATTGTCGTAGATTTTTGTTTTGTTTTAATTTTAACCCACTGATGATTGTTTTTTCGTCTGTTTTAATTTATTCTACAGAATTCTACGCTTTGTATACGCAGCGAGAGCAAGAGAGAAGCATTACTGAACAACGCCCGAATGCAATTAGTCGTCGTATATGTAGCACGCACCGCTACGAAATGTTCAGCAGCACGATGCGGACAATCTAGCCGTAAAGACCAAAGGGAAAACGGGATTTAATCAGCTTATCGAGCAATTGAGCAATAAAAGCACCAGCAGAGTGTGCGACAAGTGCACGAAGCTACATTATCGTGAAGTAGCGATAGAGCGCCTGCCAGAGTGAAGCCGCAATCCAGACAAATACAACGTAACGCGTTTGGCGAACATACAGACACAATGGCACTGGCGCGAAGTAAACACAGACGGCACACGGTGCGAAGTACACTGCAACATACCGTTGGAGTACGCTGTGCTGTAAGCGTACTGCCGATACTACTGCTCATGATCAGTGGAGTAGCGGAATGTAGCTATCATTCCGGTGTCAGCCCGATGCCGCACGTACCTGCTGTGCCGAAAGATCCGAATTCGCGGTGCGAAGAGATCACCATTCCGATGTGCCGGGGAATCGGTTATAATTTAACCTCGTTTCCGAACGAGATGAACCACGAAACGCAGGAGGAAGCCGGCCTGGAAGTGCACCAGTTTTGGCCGCTGGTAGAAATCAAATGTTCGCCGGATCTGAAGTTTTTCCTTTGCTCGATGTACACCCCGATCTGCATCGAGGACTACCACAAACCGCTGCCGGTGTGCCGCAGCGTGTGCGAGCGGGCCCGAGCCGGCTGTGCACCGATTATGGAGTCGTACAGCTTCAACTGGCCAGAACGGATGGCTTGCGAAAATCTGCCCGTATCGGGCGACAGCGACAACTTGTGCATGGAGATGCCGAGAGAGGAAGAGCATGGCGAAGACCGCGGCGTCGGAGGGTCGTCGGGCGGTGGTAGCGGTAGCTCGGGACACTCTGGCAAGCCGACCCGCAAATCGCACGGTGGCAGCGGTGGCCAGAGCAGCGGCGGAGGCAACCAGCAGAACAACAAATGCAAGGGCAAGAATTCAAAAAACTGCCAAAATCCCCCAGGGGAAAGAACAAAAGAGTGCATGTGCCGGTGCCGGGAGCCACTGGTCACCCTGGGGAGGGAAAGCAGCACCACAACACTACTGCACCATCACGGCAGCCTAAGCAGCAACCAAAGTGTCGAAAGGGTCGGCGACGTGCAAAACTGCGCGATCCCGTGTCGGGGGGCGTTCTTCACCCAGGAGGAAAAGGACTTCGCCGGCATCTGGATAGCGCTGTGGTCCGGCCTCTGCGGCATAAGCACCCTAATGACACTGACCACCTTCCTCATCGACACCGAAAGGTTCAAGTACCCTGAGAGACCGATCGTGTTCCTGTCGGCATGCTACTTCATCGTTTCCTGTGGCTATCTCACGCGCATCTTTCTCGGCCACGACGAAATTGCGTGCGACGGGAAATCGATCAAGTACCCTTCGACGGGACAGAGCTCCTGCACCATGATCTTCATCATGATTTACTTCTTCGGTATGGCCTCCTCGATCTGGTGGGTGATCCTGTCGTTCACCTGGTTCCTGGCGGCCGGCCTGAAATGGGGCAACGAGGCAATTTCGAAGCATTCGCAGTACTTCCATCTTGCCGCATGGCTCATTCCGACCGTGCAGACCGTCTCGGTACTGCTGCGGCCCGCCGTCGATGGTGATCCCGTGGCTGGGATTTGCTACGTTGGCAACACGTCCGTCGAAAATCTGAAGAACTTTGTGCTTGCCCCGCTGTTTATGTACCTCGTTGTCGGCACCACCTTCCTGATGGCCGGGTTTGTATCGCTGTTCCGCATCCGGTCCGTGATCAAGCAGCAGGGTGGTATCGGTGCTGGCTCGAAGGCAGACAAACTCGAGAAGCTGATGATTCGGATAGGCATCTTCAGCGTGCTGTACACCGTACCGGCAACGATCGTCATCGGCTGCCATCTGTACGAGGCGTCTTACTTCGAGGACTGGATGACGGGCCTAACTTGTCCGTGCAAGGTAGCGCCCGGGCTGCGGCAGAAGCCGCTCTACTCGGTGCTCATGCTGAAGTACTTTATGGCACTGGCCGTCGGCATCACGTCGGGCGTTTGGATCTGGTCCGGAAAGACGGTCGATTCATGGCGGCGGCTCTGGAGAAGACTGTTCGGTTCGCCGGATCCTACCGGTGCAGGACAGGTGCTTATTAAGCCACGACCACCACTGCCCCAACCGTACGCCACGTCCGGCATCGGTGTGCCTGGATCGGCGGCAGCTTCACTGCTGGCCACCCCGTACACGCAAACCGTAGGCAGTGTGGCTTCCACCAGCCACCACCACCTGCATCATCACGTTCTCAAGCAGGCACCGTTGAGTCACGTATGACCTGGAGATATCGGCGGCGCATCTACCTTAACTGCCGGATCCGGATCGGTCGTAGATCCGCGCGCCGTCTCAGTCGTTGTTACGCTACCCGGTCCGCAACCGGGACAAGCTCTCAGCGATTATGGTCCGATATAGTTGACCGTTCGACCAGATGCGGCAACTCGAAGAATACCACCCAGCAATCTAAGTGAACTGTGAAAACCGTATCGGCTCTCATCCCTACCATTTTCACCGATACGCTGCTGGAAGGCGAACCCGTTTGCTCCCAGGGAATAGTAGTCCAGGAAGGCGGCGGGAAGGAACGTTTTCGTCCTACGTGGCCAGCAAGCTGGTGGTGGTGGCAAACGTTGGCAATGGAGCCGACCGGGTGTGAAATGGAGCGTGAAAGCAATTCTTAATAGTATTAAATTCAACTCAACTCAAATCGGTACTACTTCTATTTTCGTGCATACAAGGCACGAGCCAGACTAAAATGCTATCACTGACGATCACAACACCATAAGCTATCATTACGCTCTATCTACCTTATCCGTAATCGTGCGCATCATGCCCCCATACACATGCATAACCTACATTTAAAGCTCCTTATGAATAACTTATCCGACAGGCAGGCATATTGTAAGGACAGTTCAAGCTAGCGGCTCTCTTTCTAGTCGATGATGAGGATAGTAGTGGAATAGTGTTTTAGAGATGGTGAATAGATACATTGTTCGTGGAGATGTATGGAGTTGTGGATGTTTATAAGTTATATTTTATACATAGAGCTAAACACCCCACAAACGTAAGCAAAAGAACGTAACAAAACAGTGCGATAATATTGTACATGGGGAAGAATGTCTACGGTGTGCGATTGATTCGCAGCGAACAAAGTAAGAGGGAAACAGCACACAACAGAAGGAAACACAATTGACAATACCTTTTCTCATTCCTATGCCGATGAAATAACTCAAACAAAAACAACAATACAACAAATGCAAACCCCCCGTTTACACAACATCCATGTGTAAGAAGCCAAGGCAACGTTTTATACCACTGCCGCCAATATTTAGTTTTGCTCAGACACTCGAAAACGTTGCACCACCAAGGATAACATCCTTGGTGTGTCGCAGAGTGCCGCTTCTAGCAGCGACGACGACGAGCAACTAATTATCGGTGAACCCTCTCTTTCTAAAATGGTGCATTTTGATGAAACTTTTATACGTAATTAGAATTAATTTAAAATGCTTTTCAAAATTGAGCAACTTATACCCCATCGTAGATTGGAAATAATTAATCAATCCCCCCTCCCCAAACTCCTTTTTCGGCCCACATAACCGCCGATCAATTATATGTAGCATGTTTGCAAATTATCAACATCCCATTTAGAGTATCTACTCCGTGTTTTCATAGAGTGTAATTCATCCAGCATTCATCAATGCATTCAATTCAATTGCTAGAACTGTTTGCACACGAACGCTGCAAACCCAAAAAAGAAAACGCTTCAAAATCATTATACCGCTTCGAATTTCCCGTTTGCTCTGTATCGGTGTGAGAATTAGCCGTAGCCGGTGTTGTACAGTTTGCAAAAGTATATCTGCACGCTATCGTTTTGTTTACGTTTGTTTTTGTTTCGTTTGTAGTGGGATTTAGTTGCTTTATGTATGTGTGTGTATGTTTTTTTAACTTTCTCCACGTTCATTTGCCAATTTTCATACTCGTCCAGTGCAAGTTTCTCTCAGATTGCCATATAAAAGTCACACCCTCGGCAACCTTTGCTCCCCTTTTTTAGCGAAGGGTTGCAAGTGACGGTTAAGAATTACGGTTAGATCTTAAGTTAAGCAGAGGTTGTACGTATCACCTTCTAGCGGTGTGTTGATACTGGTCGGGCACGCGACAGTATCCAGTGTCCTCGCCAATGTTTTCTATCAGTTTGTTTTATGTTGCATTATTTTTGAGTTACACTTTTTTGTTACTTTTTATTTCTTCTTTCCGATTGCCTATCATCTTACTAGAAATCAGTGTTGTGTCTGCTTTATTTCAATGCAATGCTTAACAATAGAATAGACACCGGTTCGCATCCAGCTTCCTACGGTTCACAGCAACCAGCCGGCAATTGTTGGCTTCGGGAAGGAAATCGGTTAAAGTGTACATATCAACCAACTGCAAGGGCGCGTATACATTCATGCATTTTTGTATCTCGTTGTCCTGCCCCCCCCCCCCCCACACTCTCCCCTCTTCCCCTCAAATGTTTAGTTTCGTAGCCAGGAAGTAGGGCTAAGGGATGTTTAAACATAAACGGCCGAGAAATGAGAAAATTAAGTGTAAATGTTTTGTAATTTATTGTCATCGTTGTTGGATGCCCATCATTGCGGGTGGGGGGGGGGGGGGAAGTGTGCTATCGATTCGTGTTAATACCTCGAGCGCTCGAAGATCGCTCACCGAGCAATGTCAGCGCATAGGCTCCACGACACGACAAGTGTAATCGCTTTTGTACAGTACAGTGAATAGATATTTAGACGTGTAAGCTAAACGAAACGAAGGCAGAACAATAAGTTGTGAACGGAAACAAACAAAAGCAGCACATCACATGGACGACCGGGTAGCCGTATAAGTATCGTTGAGAAAGAACCAAAATAATGACACCTTTTTTCCAATGCAGCTAAATAAACCGACTTTACAGCTGTTTCCTTAAGATCAGTGACAAAAAAAAACCCTTAATCACAAATGATAACTCGACAAAAAGCAATTGAAAACAACTTTTCTCTATTCGATCGATTGTGTGAAAAAAATATTCGGCAAATTTATTTCCTCAACCACAACAGCCAAACTGTTAACGTAGGTGCAGAATGGGCTTGGCGCGTGTAGTAGAACAGGGAAAACCAAAGGCATCTAAGGCTCTCCTTTTTTATTTAATCCCTGCAACAGCAGCTCTGTCCAAACTGTGCCGCCTGGCAGCTAGGGAAAGAAGAGTTAAACACACATTAAAAGTGATCATGCACAATACAATGAATGGGACGAGAATATCTAATAAGAATGGATATTGTTTTGCGCGAAAAGGTTCAACAAACGTTAGGACACGGAAGAAGAAGAAAAAGAAAACATTTACAAATAAAGGAAATTTTTTAAAAAATATCTGGTTTTAACAGATACATAGACTGTATACGAATATTGTTCATTTACTGCGTTGACGAAAGGTAAACCGTGCGATCGCCAACGGCAGCTACACTTAACAGGGTCGCCCGAAATCAAACGAACGGATCCTTATGTTTGCACCTCTGTGTTTTACGATACACTTGCAAGCAATGCCAAGTGTTATATTTTGTTTATTTTTTTTAACAGTCTTGTCAAATTCGTTTGGTTTCGGGGACAAATGTTGAGGGCGTTACTGCTGTATACACACATACACACACAAATACCGTAACAGCGTCCAATCAAAGAGCTAGCGAAACCCAGGACAGTGGCCCAGGCATGTGTCGCATATGGGGTAGTCGTAAATCAAACACACAAAATAACAATTGTTTATGGGTGTTAGGATTATTTGCCATTCTACGGCAAAACGGGGCCCCGACGCAGGCACGTGCGAGAAACTTATATATATTAGGCGTTTAGATTAAAAAAAACTAGCCTGCGTCACACAGAATACAATCCTTTTTTGTAGGCTGAGAAACAAGTATATAGAGACAGCAGCAGGGGGTGGAGAGTGAATAAATGATAAGTCAAGAAGTGCACGCAAAACAGAAGAAGAAAATAATTGAAAAAAAAACAAACGCGCAGTAAAAGCTACTATTGTAAGACAACCTCTTATACAGTGGAAACAAAAGCATATTTTTAATTGTTTAATAAATTATTAAAATAATAAAAAAACATGATGTGGTATTTTCTTTTTTTATTTAAAAAATTTTTTTCAATTGAATATTGTACCTTGCTTATCGCTTTATACGTTAGATTTTCGGTTCGCTTCGAACGCTTTAATGTCCTAATCTCGCTAACGTACCCCTCGTATCGTTCTGTTTGTTTTATATTTGTATATATAGCGGTATGTGCCGGTCTCGTAATACAGTCGTCATCTCGTATGACTTAACAACAACCCGTCATGGGTTTAATCCCCAAATGGACCGTGCCGCCATACGTAGGACTGACTATCCTGCTATGGGGGGAAATCAATTAGTCATTGAAAGCCAACCTCACAAGTGGCACAGGCAGGACTTGACCGACAACGGTTAATTAAACACAACAAATACATTAAATAATATCCATCCTTACATAGTTTCATTTTAATTTTACTTTCGTTCTAAGATTGTAAAAAAAATCATTCAAGTAAGAGTATTATGTACTTTTAAACAATAACTAAACTGAAACGCACATAATATACCAAATTATTACAATATACTTTTATTGTGATAAATATTACTTTTGACCGTTCCATTTGAATAAAAATAAATAAATAAATAAATCCTATCCGACTCCGCAATTTCGGAACCGACTCCGAAAAGTAGTTCCACTCTCCATTACCCAAAGCCGTTTGGAATCGTCTGGAGCCGTATGGAATTGTCCAAAGTCGCTGCAGTCGGAGTCGTCCGTGCTTTTTCCGTCGATTTTGCGTAGATTTCGTTTTTTTCCTCTTTCGCTATGCACGTGCAATTCTTAAACAGGCCATTCTTTCTACGGACGGCCCTGACCCCGAACGACTCCGAATTCATTCAGACAACTCCGAATGAATTCGGACGAATTTGAATGAATTGACATGACGATTAAACAAATAAACAAATAAATAAACAAAAGCGCATATAGTAGAATGTTTACACGATTATAGTGCCTATACCCTTCCTGTAGGAAAAAAGAACAATGAGGCAACGTCTATGTTCGTCTTTTAAGATGTATGATCTAAGGTTTGATAACATTCCCAACTATTTTCAATTCCCCTTTCGGATTGTTTTTCCATTCATCATTCTCATTCATCATTCTCAACAAACCTCCAACTGTTTCCGAAGTGTAAGACTGGAACGATTTTGACTTCATTCGATAGGATTTTCTTCTGCGAACAATATCGCTGCAAAAAAAAATCGTACAACTGTACACCATATTTAGACGAATTGCAACATGGACTAGTGTTGGGATTCAAGGCACTAGTGTTGGGATGTTGGAAGATTCAGGATTCGAAAGATTCGAAGATTCAATCCCTAGAAAGATTCGATCGTATCGGATCCCGTTTTTAAGATTTTAATCCCTAAAATATTTCATTGCGATTCGATCGGGATTGGGATTCGAAGATTCGAATCCCTTCAGAGATTCATTCTTCCCATCACTAACATGGACCGATCGCGTAAGTAGTAGTAGTAAGATTTGTTTATAGAGATTTTGAGTCTTGCGACTACATTCATCTCTTTGCAGGTAGATTATTGGTGTGGAGTTGGGTTGATTTTGATTATATTTTATTGTATAGGTCTATGTCTTTCAGAAATTTAAGGAGGTTCTTTTGGTGGAGTTTTGTTATAACATCGGCAAAGTCCAGCCCGCGGGCCAAATGCTGCCCGCCGCAACATTCAATCCGGCCCGCGAAAGGATTTGACTGATTTTGAAAGATGGGAAGAAACTATTTGTATACAAATCACTGAATATCTTTTAGAATAACATTTTATACCATTGTACTCTTTCAACTTTAATTAAAGTACTTTGGAATGACGGATCGATCTCCCGGCCCAGATAACTCATAAATGTAGCCACTTGTACCTCTGTCTTCATTTTTAGCTTCTTATGGAACCTCAAAAAATGAACCTGGGCTCTCTTGCGATGCTTTGATTGTTGCCTAATAGTACCAAGATGTTGGTGACCAAAGACACGTTCTTATGCGACGACAGACTTGTGTACGCAGTCCATTTAAGTCGCTACGGGGTGTTATTCGTTGATCGCGCACGCTTCTAAGTTGGTTGGTCAACTTTTTGGTCATCATGGTAAGAGTTCGACTGATGAAGGTGTCAAGGTGAGGGTACTGATAGAGATTGTCTGTTGTCTCAAGGGATACTACTATTCAAAGTGCAATTAACGTTTTGTTAGAGCGGGTGAAGATAATCCCATGATAAACCTCTGAATTGGTCAATTTGTTAATGCAACCGTTATGTAATTTTAACTTTGTTTCAACACGACAATAAGACTTTCGGAATGAAGGAAATCGCATACAAAATTTAATATTGATGAGATATACTAAAGCCTGGTTACAATAAATTTATTTAAATTTTTGCATGCGACTTGCATTTGATGAGAGAGCATTATACTTTCACCAACGCAAAACATGCAATACAAAATTTTAAATATTGTGAAAGAGCTCCATACATTTTCACTCGATTTTTTTTTTTATTTTGTTTTATTCGTTTTTCTTAATTTGTCACAAATCAGTTGGTTTCTCTTTACACTATATTAGGGATATTTTCGATCGTATTTGAAAGCAAAAACAAATATTTAAAAATCCCTGTTGTTTTAACGAGAACGCCGATTCCACACTGTTGCTGTTTACGAGTACAACAATTATCAAAGTGCTTTTTCATAAGGAATCAGTTTTCAATTGATCTGACATGGCATTACTTATCGATAAAGCATTTTTAAAATTACTAAATCTATTTTTACTTCGATAATTTTTCAGCCGTTCAGACTTTTGTATCATCCCCGGAATATCTTAAATATGTTTTGCGGCGTGGGAGGATGGGGTCTTGAGGAAGCGATATTGATCCCTTTTTGTTATGTTTTAACTGATCACATTTTTGGCCATCTATTGCCGATTCTCAAATGATTAAACATTAGTTTTTAAAGTAGGTATCATTAATTTTGAACCATACTTGGATGATATAATTACAGAAAAACAACAATAATACCTAAAATGTTTCTAAAAAATTAAAATGTAATAATTTAAGCGCAATAATAAAAAAAACCGCATTCACCTGGCCCGCGGCACTCGATCATTTACTAAAGTTGGCCCTTTGCCTCAAAAGTTTGCCGACCGCTGAGAAAGAGCATCATCAATGCTGTTTGAGATGTTGTATTCTATGCGTTTAGGTTCGTAACCACGGCATTTAACCAAAAAGTTTGACGGTAATGGAGACACCGCAACAACTGCATAGTGGGGGACTGCTCTTTTCCATTAGATAGCTGTGGGTGAGGAGTGTGTGACCTATCCGCAGTCTAGATAAAACTTTTTGGTCTTTTCTAGAGTCTGTATCTGGCCAAACGTTTGTGGATGTTTTGATTTGGCGCGATCACGAAAGATTATCCCTAGCGGCTTTCGAAGAGCTGGTGAAGCTGGTGTGTTGTTCCCTAGTTCGTTTGTTCTGAAGAAGCAGTATAAAGCACCGAGAGAATCTTTACCATGTGTTTAAATCAATTCACCAACTAACTGTTGTGGATAGACGTGCCGAGCCCTGGATTCGCCGTAGCAGTTGCGCTGCTGCTGGTCGACATCCAGGAATCGACACTGCGCTCACGCACACTAATACGCCGCACTTAGCGATGCGCGCTAAGTGTGTGCAGAGCGCACCTAACGCAGGAGTGTGTAACAGGCTACCGGTCGAGCAGGGCTCCCGGTAGGGCTCACGGTGCGGCTTGTGCGCGCGGCCCCATACATCATTGTATTGTGTTTTGTATCATTTAATATGTGTAATAAAGGTGTAAACAGTTCAAACATAAAAGTGGCGACGAGGATGGGATCCTCTTGCGCAAGGAGGATCCTACAGAACCCGCGGCAGCCATCGCGTTTCGTCTGGCCTTTCTGCAGCGTCAGTGCAGCGGCCATCGCGATGGCACGGTTCCCTGTGCCTTTGGATACCGCGGAACATCGGGCCGCCGCCACCGCAGACACCGTGGCCCCGGCTGCTGTCCCATCACTGGCGACCGCTGCAATGGGCAGCCGGCTACACACCACCCACTGCAGCCGCATATCAAGGGCGACGGCACATTCCGCCCCGGCTCGAGCCCTGCAGCACGTCATCGGCGAAGCAGCTATCCCGCCGCAGCTCGAGCCCAGCAACACCAACAGCAACGCGCAAGTTGCTTCGGCTGCAGCACCGCAGCACGTCATCGGCGAGGTCGCATTCCCGCCGCGGCTCGAGCCCTGCAGCACGTCATCGGTGAAGCAGCAATCCCGCCGCAGCTCGAGCCCCGCATCACCAACAGCAACGCGCAAGTTGCTTCGGCTGCCGCACCTCAGCACATCATCGGCGAGGTCGCAATCCCGCCAAGGCTCGAGTCCGCCTCATCATCGGCAACCCGCAGGTTGCCTTGACTGCAGCACGGCAGCACGTCATCGGCGAGGTCGCATTCCCGCCGCGGCTCGAGCCCCGCATCACCAACGGCGACACGTAAGTCGCCTCGGCTGCAACGCAGCAGCCTCGCATCATAGGCGACGACACATTCCGCCTCACCTGCAGCAAACCCAGCACGTCCAGCCAGAGACGCCATCGCTGTGGCCGGCCATTGCTGTCGCCGGTCATGGCCCTGCCGGTGCAAGGTTTCATCGCGGCACCACCCTCACCTCCCGGCAGGCGTAGCAGCGACGCTACAATCCGAGGACGCGAACGCGGCATCATCGCCGCCGCCCGGGACAACGGTGCACCATAGCAGACGCTCCCGAGGAAAGCGAACGCGGCATCATCGCCGCCGCCCCGGGACAACAGGTCATCATCGCAGACGCGACCCGAGGACAGCGAACGCGGCTTCATCGCCGCCGCTCCAGAAACAACAGCCGCAACCCGAGGAACGCGAACGCGGCATCATCGCCGCCGCCCGGGAACATGAGCGCAGCAGCATCACGGGCCCCACTACGTACCATCGGTCGAAGGGTGTCACCACGCTGGTATTCCGTTGTGGAATATCACCCGCGTCGGTTCGACCCTTCGGTTATTAAAAGGGGGAGATGTTGTGGATAGACGTGCCGAGCCCTGGATTCGCCGTAGCAGTTGCGCTGCTGCTGGTCGACATCCAGGAATCGACACTGCGCTCACGCACACTAATACGCCGCACTTAGCGATGCGCGCTAAGTGTGTGCAGAGCGCACCTAACGCAGGAGTGTGTAACAGGCTACCGGTCGAGCAGGGCTCCCGGTAGGGCTCACGGTGCGGCTTGTGCGCGCGGCCCCATACATCATTGTATTGTGTTTTGTATCATTTAATATGTGTAATAAAGGTGTAAACAGTTCAAACATAAAACTAACGATAACATTTAAACTAAATCCGGCCTTCATTATCACTGCATATTCTAGAAAGTCACAAGTTGTCGATGACTTCTATAGCAACGGCATCTGGTATATAAAAATCCTGTTTTACCGCAATAGATTATCACAACGGTGCACAATGAGCAGTTTAGAACAAATTTTGGGATAAAATCATTTTCACTTAAATTGCTAGTTTTTATAGCTTGTTGTCAAGTACCATGATGGTACATTTAATACGTAGTTCGTACCCATACTACCAGGTGGCGCTACATAAAATAGCGTTTTCAGGGTACAGTAGGTGACCCCTAACAAGATGTGTTTTATTGGAGTTTTTTTAAAGTGGAAGTCCGTTAACTGGAGTGATTCTCAGTTAAAAATCACATAAAGGTCAAAATATGAAATAACCGGAATCTTACTAAAGGAAATTCATAGCAAATGTGAATTTTTCTCACAAATTTAAACTCTCAGTTAGCGGCCATCTACTGTAGTTTTAAAAGTTTCATTAATTTTGTGTGTTTTTTTTCTTTTACTTGTTATTTCTAATGGTATATTCCTAATAATTTATTATATTCTAATAGTTTTGAAAAACACAATATTTTCTGCATTTTATACGAGAACTGTAGCTAATTTGTATCACTTTTACTCATAGGTAATACAAGTATAAAAATATTTATACACAACCTAGATGGATGCTATTACAAGCTCTCGTTTCGAAAGGCATGAAAATTTCAAATCTGTTGTTTTACGCATTTTCTTAGACATTGATATCACACAATATTCATGCAAAACTTTCCCAAGTCCTCAGAGCGTGTAATAAAACTAAAATACTGATGTTCTTGGGTTTGCAACTGTCCGAACAAATCAGAATCAGAGCTAGCAGCGCTTGTTTCAACGATAGCGACAAACAAAGTATTTACATCATTTGTGAAGTTGAACTCTGTCTTTTATTTAGTGTGTGTAGCTACCGATATTGAACTGGTTAACGAATCAGATGAATACAGCGCATTATGCAACATGTCCTTCTGGTTGCAATTTCTTTCTTGAAAAATATTCTTTCTAGCATACTCCATTCTGTCCTTCTATTTAATTTGTCATGATTTTTGGCAGTTTCTTCTCCCAAGTGCCAATGGTCTATTAATAATATTTTCCTGTTATGGAAGATAGATATAATTTTACAATTGTTTGACTTACATAAGTCTATAACCTGGGGTAGGACCAAAGGGTATGTGGTTCTCGTTTGCTTTATTATATTTTATAATAAAGTTAGGCTAGAATAGAAATTTACATATTAAATAAGTACATGAACTAAAACTAAGATACACAGTTTACTAAATGGAAATGAAAGATTATCAAAAGCACGTAGAAAAGGTTACACTCGGCACCTATGGAGCCGCCCAGTAACACATGTGTCTGTTTTTAGAAAAAAGATGATGTAAAAAAACTTCAATAAAATTCGCGTTTGCAAACTATCGTAGAATGTTTCTTAACAGATTGATAGTATATATATAGTATATATATTACACTATTATGTGATATATATGAAACGACGCAACTCGACGAATCTTGCATAATGACAACGAGTCAGAATGTATAAGGATGAACATTTTTAGAAGTTTTTTTTTTCAGTTTTTATCATATATTTTAGCAGAATTTTAAATTTACTATAAGTCATCTCGAATGTATTCATAAAGTTGACTAAATAACCTTGCAAAATTGCATAAATTAATCAACAAAAAAATTATATTCAAAAAGAGTTAGCAAGGTTAAAAAAAGTGAAGATTTTACCGCGTTTTTTCAATAAGTCTCGACTTTGAGAGGTCTATTCTAGAGAACCAGAAGAGATAAAAAGCTCATATTTGGATTTTTTTAGCTTAACCCTAAAGATTGAAACCTATACTTTGGAATTCTGTTATTACAAAGTTGATTTATTAAATCTCATTCCGGCAAATGCCCATTGTGCGGTGGCCAGATTCTAAGATGCAAACCTACAATTTATGTGCAATAAAGTTAAAGGGCATCAATTTTTTTTCTCACAGTTCGGGTTTGTTTTCATTCCGAATTTAAATTTAATTTCTTCTGTAACTATTTTTTCGTTAACCAAAGGATAATAGTAGCTTCGTTGTTTTGAATTCAGTTTGTTGTTATTAATATTACGCCATATCTTGTTCCAATGCAGTGATGGTGTTTTGGATTGAATATGTGGTAGAGGAAGCGAATCCATTACTTTTTTGTAAATTTCTTTTGCTGAAGGATTATTTTTATATCTATCATTTAAATAGGCTAGTTCAGTTCTTATTGGCACTAAACAAGGATAGAATGATGGAAGATCTTTAATGTTAGGTGGATTTTCTGTTTGGTTCAAGAAGCTTTTTGTAAACGGCATGTGTTGTTTTTCAATTAGGTGTCGGTTGATCAATAATGTTCTAAGTTTGAGTTCTGGTATTAGCAAGTTAAGACCTCCCTTTGCTTTTTTTTGAGCAAGTTGTTGCATTTTTACTCTTGGCCCTCCATTTGACCATATGAATATTCCCAGATAGAATGTCAGCCTCCCAAGATGGTATTTGCTTATTGTCATAACTGATCCAATGTACCACAATTTCGATGTTAGGAAAGTATTGGCTAGTATGACCCGTTGCTGGATGTTGCGCTCCCTCATTTTTTGCTGTCTTACTAATTGAGCAAACTTATGTGTTGTCGCTTCCCAATTCAATTTCATCGTCAAACGAAATGAGTTTGTGAATAGAATTCCTAAGATTTTGATTTTTTGTCTGTTTTCAATCCATTCTATGTTGATTCTATTGTGATTATTGATTACTCCTATATCCATTGCAAGGGATTTGGTTGTGTTAAGCTTTGCTCCTGATTCAGTTTCGTATTCTTCGAATGCTTTTTTATGTTGAATATTTTATTCATATCCGTTGTGATAATAGAAATGTCATCTGCATAAAAGTTAACTAAATCATTTTGACTGTTGCATATGATTTCTAATTTGCATAGAAGCGGGTGTATATATACAAGGTAAATAAATGCATTGCCAGGGGGTCTCCTTGCCTTACCGATTTTTTTATATGAAGTTTTCCTTGGAGGGATCCATTTATGTACAATCTTGAGGTAGATACTGAGTAAATTTTTTTGATGAGCGTAATAAAGTTTTCTTTAAATCCAATTGCCGTCAAGGTTTTGTACAAATATGTATGGTCGACTCGATCAAATGCCTTTCCCATGTCAAAAGAGATGAGTTTTCCTGCTATTTTCTTTTCCTTGAAGTTCATAATTCTATCTTTGATCGAAAGAAGTGCCTGAAAAATATTGTTTTTTCCGTTGCCACATTTCTGAGAAGATGTTAGGATATTGTGTGTGTCAAGGATATTTTTCATTCTGAATTTCAAAATTCGACTAAAAATCTTATAATCTGCGTTGAGCAGTGTTATAGGCCTCCAATTTTCGATTTCGAAAGTATTATTATTTTTTGGTATCAAAACAATTATTCCTTCAACAAATTTGGGTGGAATATCATTATCAAGAGCTTCATTGATTATAAGATTAAGTTCCTTATGAATAATATCAAAAAATGTTTCATAGAACTCATATGATAAACCATCTAATGCTGGACTACGATTTTTAGTTGCTGTTCGAATGGTATGAAATATTTCTAAAGTTTCCAATTTCTTTTGTTAGATCATTATTGAGCACACATGCCTCAGGTATTTTTCTGGGAATGATTGGCGTTGAATTTAAACAATTATCGTTGCCTGAAAAGAGTAGCTTGGACTGTTCCTGAATGGCGTCGAGTATCTCGTTTTCGTTTTCTAATGTTCGATTATTTAAACGGAGTTTTTTAATGAAATTACGATTTTTCCTGCGTTTAAATAGATGAAATGTACACATTGGTTCTCCTGCAATGTAGTTATTGTTTTCTTTCTTTCGAATATGATTCATTTAATCTAGATGGTAACCTATCATGCGTTTGATTATATTCTTTGTAATGCATTTTAGTTTTCCATAGGAAAAAACTTTTTAATTTTTGGTTTTGCATATTTTATCCACCATGTTAACCAGTTTCCGTAGTGTTTTTTTTTTACCTGGTCCATCTTATCCATTTTTTTTTTGAATTCGTTTTGAATTTCTTGTGTTGTAATATATTTCCTATATGACCATAGCTTTTGCCTTGTTATTATTTGTTGATTATTATTTGGCAGTGCTAATCGTATGACATAAGCACGGTGATCACTAAACGAAACGCTGTGAATGTCAACCGAGCGGAGATTTTCTTTTAAATTACGTGATACATATATCCTATCTATACGTGAAGCAGAGTTGGAAGTAATGTAAGTAAATTCTGGTTCATTTTTAACAAATTCCAAGTATCTACTAAATTCACATTATTAATTGCATTACGTAATGCTGGGCTATAGTTCGAGGTTCCAAGTGCATATTTTTTATTAATAATGCAATTGAAATCTCCTACAATAATTATATTTTCAACGGGATGTCTTAGGTGATATGCTAACGACTGTTGAAAGAATCGTTCTCTATGTGTTCTGTTTTGGCTACCGGATGGCGCGTAGATATTAATAAGTTTGGTTTTGCCAAAGCACAGGGATATAATTCTCCCGTCTAAACTTTTTTCAACATGGGAAAATGAAATATCTTGCTTTAAAGCTATTGCAGCCCCTCTTTGTCGTTCATCTATGTTTTTTTATTGATTCATAGCCTTGAATTATTTCCAATGACGAATCGTTGACCTCTTCCATGCATATTATATCTAAATCTAGCTTTTTTGCTGTACCAATAAGAGCGTCTGTTTTAGTTGTGTTAGATATATTACATATATTAATACTTCCTATACGATAGGATTTTTTGAATTCTGTTATGTTTAAATGTGTATTAGTGTTGGCCATTTCGAAATTATCTTTTACTTTGCGATGAGTCGAATCTTTTTTTATTCAGCTGTGTTAGAATTAGAATTTATCGAGATTGCCTCCTACCTATTATAATATTGTCTTCAGCCGATTTCATGTATCTCGTTCGTCCTCATTTCAATTGTACCGTTATAAAGTCGGTCAGTTTTTTATCAGCTTGTCTTTTCGCCGAAGGGTAAAATTAAGGCTCAGCCCTCTACGTTACATAGGAGAAGCGTTATATGCCTTGAAACATTCCCAAGCAACATTTTTATTATAGTTTTGTCCACGCGACCGACCAGAGTCTATTTTTCGAACAAAAAATATTTAAAACTGCGATGAAAATAAAAGTTTTATGTTTTAAGATTAACCAACATCAAGGAAATTTAATTCTGAAACATAAGGTATATACAAAGTTTATGAAAAATAGTCAATAAAAGTTCTAAAAACTCATGAAGCTTTAAATTGGAGTAACATTTCCAAAAGCAGAAAATAAAACAATATGTAAAACATATGTAATTAAGTTAAATATATGACATGTATTTATTATCTATGAAATCTATGTTTCTGGCCATTTTAAATCATAATTACATTTAGTTTAAAGGCACTATTATAAGGGCGATGAATTAGGTTTATAAATAAATTTGCACATTGATTATAATTTCAATATTATAGTTCTACACCAATAGTGGGCTAAGAAATGTATAAGCATTTTAATATTTTAATTGTTTTAAAAGTAATTCTTAAATTAAATAACATTAATGAATATCAAATATAGTAAGGTAATAGTCATATAATTTTTTTTTATTTTAATGAATTATCAATGAATCTAAACCTTATGAACGATTGCTGAACATTCATTAGATTTCGATTATTAGACATTGTTATCAATCAATTTGCTCATCCACGACGGTTAAAACAGGCGTTCAAAAAAATGCTGCTTGGGTTTGTGGTAAACTGGCGTTACGCGTAACGCTAGCGTAACGTAGAAGGCTAAGCCTTACTTTTACCGCGATATCCGTTCGGAATACCGGCACATGCGAAGGCGTCGCTCCATACACCTTCGGTAACGCAGATAACGTCTCCGTATCTCTGCATATGGTTTTTTATGTGTGTGTTTGAAACCATCGCTGAAGCGTCGTGAATCTTCACGATCGTTGACCCATCGTCCATAGTAATTGGTATGGGATATTCCACACCTTTACACTGAATAGTGTGTTTGCCATCGTTTTTTCCACGATGTCCAAGGCAATACTTTGCTCCTTGATGTCTACGTGACATGAAACGGACGACGTCCGGAGGTGAATTCTGTTCACCTGTATCATCGGAATTCCAAATTTCCCGGTTATGAAGTCAATCACTTCATTAGTTGTTGGCTTGTTTGGGACATGAGAAAAGTCCAGCTTAATGCTAGATTGTCCCGTTGCCGACATGGTGCCGGTCTGCCACACGCTTGTAGTTTTCACGCACACTTGTCTTTAGTTTTTTTTTTTTGCTGAGCACTCTGCTTCTACGTCTGTACTGCTCGAGCTCTAGAACCGAACTACAATTATCCTCGAACATAAATCGTTCCATTTGCCACTGTCACACATAATTTTTCTTCCAAAACAACACTAGCAAACTTGTAGCTAACTACTACATTTACAATTACTCTGCAATTATAACATGACTTTTCCTCTTCCTTCTTTGAACCACTATTCGGATGATCGTCTTGTGGACCACAATGTGGTTAAATACATAAATTGTACCACCGTCTCAGCTGCCAGACACACACACACTTTCGAGCAGACCATGCCTATAATTTCTCCGCGTGCAGTCAATTTTCAACGCCTAATCTGACACAAGTGTGTGGCGTCGTCGCTTCATTCCGTTCATTCCAAACCGACGGACGACGATTAAACCTGAGCGCCTACGGCGGGGATGTGAGGGAATGTGAGGGGTTTGAAATAAAATTTCCATCCCGGGACTGAAACGTTAAACCTATTTGCGGCTCCGTCAAATCGTTGTCCTATTGACTCCATGACGATCATCATCAGTGGAAATTTATTTTAACGAATCCGCTACCCCATTGCTTCGTTGTATGATGTCGTTGAAATTCTGTCCGCTGCATTCTCACAGCATTATCGCACCGCCATGGCGTAGTGGTAGTATCAGTAGTAGTGATGCACCGGGAGTAGGTGACTTTTTTTCCTTTCATCTGTACTTACAGCGGTTCTTCTGAACCGATTGAAGCAGTATCATTACTCAAGCTGACACGGCATTGCACACAGTTGTCTGCTGTTTTCTTTTTAGTTGCATTTGCTGCAATTTGGGAAAATTCCATCAAAAGAAACCGATAAACCTTCTGTACAAATGTGACGCATGGGGCGTGTGTTGATTTGTGCTGATTGAAGACTAGTTATTCTCTAGCATAAGTTGCAAATCCAATTAAGGGAATATGTATGAAGGTATCGGAATGCTTCTCAAATCCTTTAAAGAAATTATTTTTATACTTTTAAACCAAAATTGCTGAAATTCGGGAATATGGCAAGGAAATTAAAATGAAATCTTGTATCCTCTCTATGTTAAAATCTCATATCCCTCGATCTTTTGGTATGAATATTCATGCTATGTATACTACGATCAATGTTCAACCTCCGATTCGATCTACACGATCTACACGTATAAGGTGGGTGTAGATGATTCTCTAAATCGAATACTTACATAAAAAATGGCATTGTATTGCCACAAATTCATTATTTACTTATCCTGCATTACAACCGCTTTGCGGTCTTGGTCTGCCTCAGGAGATTCCGAAACCGCTCACGGTCTCGCGCCTTCGTCTGCTAGTCCGTTATCTCGGACTTGGCAAACGCCTCCATGGCAGCCTGCCACCTCAATTTAGACCTACCACCCCCCCCCCCCCCCCTCCTATATCCTTGTGGGCGGCCTAAAAAGACTTTACAGACTGGGTCGCCCATTTCCATGCGAACGATATGGCCAGCCCTCGGATCCTGGCGAGCTTGATACGCTGCACGATAGTGAGGTCGCCGTACATCTCGTATAGATCGTCATTATAGCGGCTCCTCCATTGTCCTTTCACACATAAGGGGGCCAAGTATCCTTTTGAGCAAGGATTTGACTATCCGGCTGCGTGGTAATTAATTAAGTCTCGAAAGCCTCTGTATAGGTCGGCATGTCCGCCTAGGACGTTACGCCAAATAGAAGAAGAAGAAGAAGAAGAAGGCTTCGCATCGGCAAGCAATGACGACAAAATTCAATGCGACTATTTTAGGTGAATTTCGGCTCAATTTATATGACACCCTAGTACGCCAACTGGACCAACATCCTCCAGCTGCGCCCCATCGATATTTTCTAGACCAATTCGATCCTATTTAATCTCTCTTCGTTTTTTTCTACTGCCAACCGAGAAAAACTCATTTTTTCCATTGCTAACGTTATCCCGGATTCTTCAGGGGTTCTCATAAGGAAAGTCATGTTAATGTGTGTGGTTATTTTTCATTATATATTTTTGTTTATTATACATAGTTTTATGTATAAAAGTTCATGTATTCATGTTCATGAGTCTGTTTCGGATCACAAATCGCCCGTTACTGAACGATTTTTTTGCTGACACTGTTTTTCAGTTTTTTTATCCTTTTCCTAAACCATTGTATCCCATCCATAAAAGTGGGTAATACGCATTGTCCTCCCTATCCTAAGGAAGAATGACAAGAATTAAAAAAAATATTGCAAAGCACTGGTGCTAATCCTTACATTACTCTGAATGACTTCGACCATAGTAAATCAGACGAAGGCCACGTAAATATTACGCCCTGTATGTATATTACTATAATCAAAACACTACTACAACGGTAAACTTTAAGTGCTAGGACAACACAGCCTTCGTATTCTTTAAAAAAAAGGGGTGTATTAAACATGCTCCAACTCTCATGCAAAAATAGATTGGCCATTCAAACAACATATTCAGGTAAGAAAAATAAAGTAACCAAATTGAATAAAACATTAAATAGATAGAAAAGAATGGTGTGCATTACACGTGAAAATAAAACAAACTTTTCAAATAATCAAAACAATAAAAATTAAAACACAAAAATTAACCGAGTATTATTACATGTATTATATTGTGTTCATATAATTACCGTGCTTCGTCACGTCGTGTAGTCATTGTTAAAGTAAATAAAACCACTTTTCCTCAACACAGCCATCTCGCACTCGTGCAACACTTGGATACCAAAACGCTGCAAAATGCCAGTTAATTGATCCCTTTTAATAAATCCTTTTCGGGAGGTATACTGGCGTGAAATTAAAATCCATCATCACGCCCGCTATCACGCCGGCAGTGCATCACAGTGATGGGATTTCTTTATTCTACATCATCATGACTAGTGATGGGCGTTTCGGAGCGCACCAACGGCTCCGGAGCCGGTTCCGGACTAACAGCTTCGGAGCCGGCTCCGACTTTTTCCCGGAGCCGGCTCCGCACCAACGGCTCCGGAGCCGACTCCGCTCCGACGGCTCCGCTTGGACGGCTCCGAAGCCGACTCCGCTTGGACGGTTCCGGAGCCAGCTCCGCACCAACGGCTCCGGAGCCAGCTCCGCACCAACGGCTCTGGTGCCGGCTCCGCACCAACGGCTTCGTAGCCGGCTCCGGAGTCCGGACTAACGGCTCTGCATTCACGGCTCCGTTCCAACGGCTGCGGAGCCGGCTTCGGGCCCACCGGTCCGGAGCCGGCGACGAATCAACGGCTCCGGACCAACGGCTCCGCACTAACGGTTCAATAGGACATCATCGAATGATAGTGTAATAAAAAACGAATATATATTCTCGCACTTGTGGAAGCTAACACACGATATGATTGCAGTATTGACATGCATGACGTTGTGTAGCATTCGTTAGTCTCGTCTTTCTTAACAGTATTCAAAACTAATCGATATTTTTTTTTGATAAATTCTTTTAAACATACCTACTCCGTTATTTACGGATTTCCTCGATTGAAACTTCATTGAAAAAGTTATTTTGGTCCTTTGTGTTAAAACCGGCTCCGGAGCCGTTGGAGCGGAGCCGTTGGTGCGGAGCCGGCTCCGGAGCCGTTGGTGCGGAACCGGCTCCGGACCCGTCGGAGTGGAGCCGGCCCCAGAGCCGTCGGAGCAGAGCCGGCTCCGGAGCTGTTGGTGCGGAGCCGGCTCCGGAGCCGTTGGTGCGGAGCCGGCTCCGGGGCCGTTGGTGCGGAGCCGGCTCCGGAGCCGTCGGAGTCCACTCCGGAGCCGTCGGAGTGGAGCCGGCTCCGGAGCCGTCGGAGCGGAGCCGGCTCCGGAGCCGGCTCCGAAATTGTCTAGAGCCGGTCGGAGCCGGCTCCGGCTTCGGAGCCGTTTTGCCCATCACTAATCATGACACCTGCTGCATAAAGAGGGTGGCGTAAAACGCTACAACGACGACAACAACAACAACAACAACAGCATCAGCAGCGCCACCCATACGATACGCATCAACATTTTGCTTTAAACTGCTCGCCTACCATTTTGCTGGTGCTTCAGCGAAACGACAACGAGAGGGATACATTTTTTTTTGTTCAACCTGGTACAAAAATCTGCTCAGCGGGCGGGTTTTTTTTACTGCCGGGAGATGAAAGTTACACCCTTTCAGGGTGTCTGTACTCCCCGTGTTGTGTGTTATTCCCGAATTAAACGACTTTTTTTTGCAGTACTGTGAAGCTTCCCATGCGACAAAATCGACATGCTTTCTCGCTCTCTCAGGTTTAGTGATGTATTGGGTAGAATGAGAAAGCATGTCGAGTTGTTAGTTGTTTTTCCCCCACTGTCTGGCTCCGGACATAACAGGAGACGGAAAACAGCCTGCGTTTTTTCGGCCAGAACGAACGATCGGAAACGAGAAGATAAAACAAATGGTGACCCACACGAATGAAAATGATCGTATGAGTACGTTGGTAGTGGTTTAAAAAACATGATAAAAAAAAAGTTGGTATACTTTTCACACTTTCCCGTTGTTCACTATAACCTGTGACGCGGGTGTGTAGGTGGTAGCATACTTGTCCCCCATTTGTGTGATAATTTTTTTTTGCTTTTTCATCTGCCTCTCCACTCCATCCCAAGGTGTCGCAGCGTAAAAATTAACCGCCGACAAATTATGAACGCTTCGAATGTGTTATCATACGGTGTACCAAGGAATGCTAAACGTTTCCGTAAGCAAGGTAAGCCAGTCTCATCTGCACAACGCACGACACGCTTTTTTTCTGTTCAAAATGACTGAAATAGGGTTGGTGGATGGAAGAAAAAAATACAAAAAAAAAAAATTTTTTGCAGTACTTTCCGCGTTTCTCAGCTTCCCGTCGTATGATTCCGTATGGCGCATCGTGCATGGGTGTGTTCTTTTTTTTAATCCTAAGATTTTTCACATTTTAAGGGAATTTTACCAACCAGACAGAGTGTGTGTTTGGTATGGATGTGTGAGTGTTCGAATATTTTATGCGAAAAATTAACAAACAAAAAACCAACACGCAAGCGGAACTTCAAAAGTATGGGACACGGAGGGTCGTCTTGGCTTTGATATCTGAAGCGGTTAATTAGGTGTTAATTAAATGGCTCCAACGCAACCATCATAACAACCTAACTGCAACAACAGTCTTTCGTGCTCGATACACACATGTAGTCCAGTGAAATATGAAAAAATAAATGTTACCGTCAGTGTTTTCGATCATTTAAGTCAGAAGTCTTCTAAATGCAACCCTTAGGTCACCCAATTCAGTGTAATGTATTCGTATGGCTGAATACCTTACAGAAAAATGGAAATTATGTTCGCAACAGGCAAGGGACGATAAAAGTAATGATAACGTTTAATAAACGGACCACCAATTCACACGTTTTACTAAAAATGTGTCATTAAAATAGCGCAAGAGCAAATAAAATAGTAAAACCAAAAAAAAACAGTATTTTTTGCTCAAAAAGGCGGGCCATCAAAAAGTATTCGTCGTAATACTCACTTACTTACTTACTTATCCGGCGCTACAACCGCTTTGCGGTCTTGGCCTGCCTCAGGAGTGTCCGAAACCGCTCACGGTCTCGCGCCTTCGTCTGCCAGTCCGTTATACCGGCCTTAATGGCGGACGCCTCCACGGCATCTTGCCACCTCACTTTGGGCTTACCACGCCTCCTCTGTCCTTGTGGACGGCCTAAAAAGACTTTACGGGCTGACGACCCAGCGTGTCCATGCGTACAATATGGCCAGCCCACCGGAGCCTGGTGAGCTTGATACGCTGCACGACAGTGAGGTCGCCGTACATCTCGTATAGCTCGTCATTATAGCGGCTCCTCGATTGTCCTTCCACACATACGGGGCCAAGTATCCTTCTGAGCATCTTCCTCTCGAACGCGGCTAAGAGTGTTTCGTCAGATTTGGAGTGCCCATGTCTCAGAGGCGTATGTGAGTACTGGTACTATATAGGTACTATATAGTCCCAGCTTCGTCCGTCGCGACAGGTTCTTTGAGGTGAACTGCTTTTTCAGGCTGTAGAATGACCGGTTGGCAGCCAGCATCCTTGCGCGCAACTCAGCTTCCATGCTATTGTCGTTGCTGACCTTTGACCCAAGATAGGTGAATTCTGGGACGACTTCAAACGTGCGTTCACCTATCTGTACATCACGCCTACGTAAATTCTGATTATTTATTGGTAGGCCCGCTGATGTTGCCACCATCAGTTTGGTCTTTGCCTCGTTTATCTGCAATCCGAGGTTCTCTGCCGCCTGCTCGATCCCTTGGTAGGCTTCTGCTACATAGGAGAGCCGCAGACCAATGATGTCTATATAATCAGCGTATGCCAGGATCTGGGTTGACTTATAGAAGATGGTTCCCGTAGTCTCCACCCTCGAGTCGCGGATGGCCCTCTCTAGTGCCAGGTTGAATAGGAGACAGGCAAGCCCGTCTCCCTGGCGCAGACCTTTGGTGGTAGCAAAAGGTCCTGAGAGTTTTCCATCCACCCTCACCTGGCAAGTGACGTTGGTCATAGTCATTCAAACTAGCCTCAGTTTGGCCGGGATTCCAAATGAGCTCATAGCGTCGTACAGTTTTACCCTCGCTATGCTATCATACGCGGCTTTAAAGTCTTTGAAGAGATGTGTCGTTTCTGTATTCAGCCATCTTCTCCAAGATCTGCCGCATGGTGAAGATCTGATCAGTGGTTGATTTTCCGTTTCGGAATCCTCTTTGATAGTTTCCGACTATCTCTTCGACGTGCGGGACAAGGCGATCCTGGAGGATCAGGGAGAATATTTTATAGGCGGTATTCAACACCGTAATACCCCTGTAGTTGTTGCAGTCCAACCTATCTCCCTTCTTGTATATGGGGTAGATGATGCCGAGATTCCAGTCACAAGGCATCGATACGCTATCCCACACCTCAGTAACGATTTGATGAATCTCGTTTTCTAGTCGTGCACCTTTATTCTTGGCCAGTTCGGCTGCAATTAGAATTTTTCAGCCGACGGATAGCTTTTCGTGTTTCTTCTATGCTAGGTGGCAGTAGCAGTAGTTCGTCGTAATACGCGTATGAAAAAAGAGGTTGAGGCATCAACAAATGCTTTATCTGGTTTCTGAGCGCCATATGAGATTAACCAAACAGCGCCATGGTTGTCATGGAGCTATTAAGCATAGCCATTCCGACGAGCATCATATACGATCACCAAGTTTTCTGTACAAAATGATGTTGTATTGAGGGTGATTTGATGTAAAATGAGGGTATTTTGAAGATATAATGGGTTTATAATTCAATGAGTTTACAGATTTAAAAAGTTCAATATTCAATATAAGAAATAGCTGGACCTATTAACAAATCCCTCAAATATGATGTGGTCGCGGACTTTCGGCGGAATAATTTCCTAAAGTTTTAAATTGTTGTTCTGTAAGCTGGTGCAACCTCCATTGTTAGTGCCCGATATTAAAAAAGATGCCTTAGATTCTGCATTCTACGTTCTATTAGAAGCTGTGCTTACAATTCCTAAATTCACGGCTGAATGAATCGTCGTTGCAATTGGCCAAGAATTGGTTTATAAACGTACCAGGACGTGGAAAGCGAATTTGTTAAAATACTGTAATACAATTCAATTTTTAAGCCTTGATGGTGTCCATCTTTCCCATATAAGGTGTCCGTCTTACCCGAACATTTCAAAACTACACGAAAAAAATCATGTTTTTCATTCACGAAAAAAACGCTAAAAATCGATGCAAACTTTAAAGTTTCAACACATTTTCTGATAAAACATGAATGTAAGATAATGTATGTACATTTTCAAGGTCGTTGCACCTATATATCCTTAGATTTTTACCATTTCCCTTAACGTGTCCGTCTTTACCTACCTTCCCCTACCAGTTACACTGGTAGTATTTGTAGAAGTAATAGGAAAATAAAGGAAAAAATAATTGTAGCGCGCCTTAAGTGCCAGCCTAAAAAATTTACTTTATTTTCTTTTTTAGTTTAAACGGCAGTTTCTAACAACTAACCATCGACCAGTTCCTGGTCGACTATAATAAATATATAGTCATAGACTATAATAAATTTAGACTACATAAATATATAAGTCATTCTGTCTCCAACCGTCGATGCGATCGGATGCTTATCACGATCGCTCCACAGCAACAGATCGAAATCGCTTCAAAGCCGAAAGTTCACCGACTGCCCTTTTAGTAGTATCACTGTGTGTCCTGGTGGTGAGTGTGAAGTCCTACTTGTGTGTAACGAGTGTATTTCGTATAACGCACCACATGCCTAACGTAAGCAGTGTGGCAAGTGTGTATTGTGCTGAGTGTGTAGAGTGTAGAGTGTACATAGTACCGTTACAGTCTCCGCCTTTGTGAGTAGACATCAGTGCGTGATGATAGGTTGATGACAAAGTTCTAGTAGTTTTGAACGTATTAGTATTTTGTTCTTGTTTTTTTTTCTCTTAATTTTTTCTTATCTTGCACTTCTCTCCGCGGTATTTCTATTAACTAATTATATCTGTTTGCCCCCAACTGTTGTGGCCAATATGGCCAATACGGAAATTGTAACGATTTCCTCTGATGAAGGGTTCACTACGGTATCCCATAAGAAAAGGAAAGTACCCGTAGTAGTAGAAGAAGGAACCAGTTGCAAAAAAGTTCTTGCTACCGTCACACCAATGTCGACTGACAAAGCAAGACATCGTGAATACCCATCTTGCTACCGGGGAGACTTTCGCGTCTTCATGATGCCCGGAAAAAGTGAGCTCAACCTAGTGGCTATAACTGCATCCCTGCATAAAAGCTATCCTGCGGTAACCGATGTATATCGTGTTCCTACTAACCGGATACGAATCACCGTTAGCGACCGAATGCAGGCGAACGCTATAGCAGCTGATCCACAATTCTCTGATCACTACCGAGTGTATATCCCAGGTGGAATAGTTGAGGTAGCAGGTGTCGTAGAGGATATTCCATCCGAAGAACTGCTAAAGTTGGGAATGGGTGCTTTCCGGACTCTATCCACTCCAGGGGTGAGGGTGATTGCGGTGAAACCACTTTACACCTCTTCCACAGTAAACGGGCAAAAGACGTACACGGAAACAAAATCGAAGCGCGTTACGTTTGAGGGAACTGTACTTCCTAGTTTCTTGGTGTACGAAGGACTCCGCATTCCTATAGCAAGACCCTTTGTTCCCAAGATTCCAACATGCGAGAAATGTAGTGAAATCGGCCATACAAAAGACTTTTGCAGCAACAAATTTAAATGTTTTAAATGCCAAGGTCAACATCCGTCCTCGGATTGCACTGCAGCGCCATTCAAATGCGCTCAATGTAAAAATCATTGGCATGAATTAAAAGAGTGCCCGGTGTACAAGAAGTCACAAAATGAACTCAAAAAGCCCAGTACCAATTGGCTCGTGGGTCATATGCTGCAGTTCTAGCGAATGGTAGCTTGACCGAAAACACATACAGCGTGCTAGCTGAAGAGCTCACATCGGTCAACCAGGAACCAGTCCCTAAAATCTCGGAGGTTATAATAAGAGTGAAGAGATCCGTGAATCGTCGTCGTCGTAGGAAAACCCCTGTGAAGGCTACGCCTCCTAAGGAGAAGAAAGCTTCTCAACGTTACGAGAAGAAAAACTCTCCTCCCCAGGCACCACCTCGTCTAGCACGTGCCCCTCGCCCCAGAAAACCTAACAATCCTTCGCTGGACGAGCATCTTCCATCACTCCCTTCTCCTTCCCTCCCCCAGCCCAAGCCAGAGCCAAAAAAGAAACCTCGACGAAAGGTTCAGTCGCTGTCCATGTCAGAAATGATTGACTCAATGATTACAGCGCTGGCTTTTCCAGAACCATTGAAAAGCATAATTGCCATGACACGACCAATGTTGGTCAGCGCAATAAAGCAATGGCTAGGGCAATGGCCTGCTTTGAGTTCGTTGGTACAATTGGAACATAAACCCGTCCATGGCTAACATACTCCAATGGAATTGTAGAAGTTTTCTTGGAAAAATAGATATGTTTAAAGTACAGGTAAACAAGCACAACATAGATGTATTTGTCCTATCAGAAACTTGGCTTTCCCCTGATAAAAAAGTTACCTTCCACGGATATAACATTATACGCCAAGATCGAAACACTATAGATAGGGTTAGGCGTGGTGGGGGAGTACTCATAGGAGTACGAAAAAACATACAATTCTTTCGAATACCCCTCCCCTCACTACTAATTATTGAATGTGTCGCAATCCAGGCAAAGATAGTCGATCTTGATTTATCCTTTGCATCTGTATATATCCCACCGGAAGCCGATATTGAACTTGAGAAGATCAAAAAGGATCTTGAAATAATAGCATTTGCAATGAAAACACCTTTTCTCATCCTGGGAGATTTCAATTCTCATGGATACGACTGGGGATGCACACGAGACGACTCACGTGCTCCAGTCATTAGGGACTTTTGCGACAACCATAGATTGATAATATTGAACTCCGGCGATACTACTAGAGTGGCAGGGCCTTCGGCGCGTGACAGTGCAATAGACCTGTCTCTATGCTCAGTGTCGCTTGCTCTGGATACTTTGTGGAAGGTTATCCAGGACCCTAATGGCAGCGATCACTTACCGATTGAAATTAAAATCACTACTGGAAGGCGCCCAATCAATAGCATACCGGTCAACTACGACATGACAAGGAATATTGATTGGACGAGATACAACGCACTTATGTCAGTGAGGCTGCCATCTGTGACATCCATTTTTGACCCACTAGTGGAATACAAAAATCTCGTAGACTGTGTAAACGAGTGCGCTCTTGCAGCCCAAACAAGAGAGCCCCGCCAAATAAGGACGCATACTAAGCCTCCCACTCCTTGGTGGGACAGAGACTGCCAAACTGCATACGTAGCGAAGCGAAAGGCATTTGGACAATATAAACTTCATGACTCCATTGCCTTATACGAAAAGTATAAGGCACTGGAGAGAACATGTAAAAACTTACTTAAAGCGAAAAAGAGAGGATTTTGGCGCAAATTTGTCAAAAACCTCCCGCCTGACACTTCGCTACGTGCGTTGTGGACAATGGGTAGAAGGATGCGAAACAGCACAATTACAAATGAGAGCGAAAGATTTTCAGTAGACTGGCTTTTTCAGTTCGCCGAAAGAGTCTGTCCAGATTTCGGTCCAGCGCAGAAATTTGAACAACATGCGCCATGCAGTGATCCCAGCTTGGATGCACCTTTCTCCATGGTCGAGCTATCCCTAGCTCTCCTTTCTTGCAATAATTCTTCCCCCGGACTGGATAAGATTAGGAGTAGTCTTCTCCGAAACCTTCCAGACGTGGCGAAGAAGCGGGTATTGATGATATTTAACAAAATGATAGATCTCAATATAGTCCCGCAAGAATGGAGAGAGGTGAAAGTAGTCGCCAAACCGTCATCAGAGCACGGGTCTTATAGACCTATATCCCTACTATCGTGCTTGCGCAAATTGTTCGAGAGGATGATTCTTTTTCGATTGGACAACTGGTTGGAGTCTAACAACTTGTTGTCCAGTACCCAATTTGGTTTTCGCAAAGGTAAGGGTACAAACGATTGCTTAGCGCTTCTTGTTTCAGAAATAGAGCTGGCACATACCCGTAAAGAGATGTTGGCCTCTGTATTTCTAGATATAAAAGGGGCATTTGACTCAGTATCGATTAGCATACTAGGTCAAAAACTTCAAAACGCGGGGTTAAGTCCTAAACTAAACACTTACCTTTGCAACCTCCTTTCTGAAAAAGCAATGAATTTCGATAATGGTCTCGCTCAAACAAGACAGATCAGTTATTTTGGACTACCACAAGGGTCCTGTTTGAGCCCCATTTTATACAACTTTTATGTAAATGATATCGATTCATGTCTTGCCCCAAACTGCAACCTAAGGCAATTGGCAGACGACGGTGTTGTGTCAGTCGCTAGCAACGACATCGTAGGTCTTCAAAATCCTTTGCAAACCACGCTGAACAATCTGGAAGCGTGGTCAAACAACCTAGGTATCGAGTTTTCCCCAGAAAAAACTGAAATGCTTATTTTTTCATTTCACTACGATACACCAAAAAATAGGCGTGAGAACGTGTACAAACCAAAGTTTGACATATATTTATATGGAGAAAAAATCACGATTGCCGAAACTTTTAGATACCTAGGGGTTTGGTTTGACAGCAAAAATGTGTGGAGGTCACATATAGAACAACTGGCAAGAAAATGTGCCAAAAGAATTAACTTCCTCCGAACAGTCACGGGATTCTGGTGGGGTGCACACCCACTAGATCTCCTAAGACTGTATAAGACAAAGATTTTATCCGTCTTGGAATATGGTTGCATATGCTTCCATTGGGCATCCAAGACGCATTTAATAAAACTAGAACGCATACAATATCGTTGTCTTAGAATTGCGCTGGGATGTATGAAATCCACCCATAATATGTCTCTAGAAGTGATGTCTGGAGTGATGCCGCTAAAACTACGTTTTGAACAATTATCGCTTCGCCTTCTACTTCGTTCCACAGTATCTAATCCACTAGTGATTGATAATTTCAAATCCCTATGAGAGGCAGGTTCTAACTGCAAAATCATGAAGATATATCAGGATTTTGTATCTTTACAGGCTAACCCTAGTGCTTCACAAGCAATCAGCTGCGCCAATCTACCGGAGTCCTACAATTCCCTTTTGGTAACTGATTCATCTTTGCAAGAGGAAACAAAGAACATACCAAACGATCTTCGCTGGAGGACAATTCCCAGCATTTTTGTGAACAAGTATGGCCATCCCAACGAAAAACAATATTTTACGGACGGATCCTTTTCAGACGTGGGCACGGGCTTTGGTGTATATAATACATCCAAACAAGCCTTCTTCAAATTGAGACAGCCATGCTCAATATTTGTCGCAGAGTTGGCTGCCATATTTTACACGTTGCTTCTAATAAGCGCGAGCCCTCCGGATCAATATTATATATTCACTGACAGTCTCAGTGCTGTCGAAACTTTGAAATCCGTGGAGGCGATAAAGAGCTCTGATTACTTTATTAAAAAAATTCTAGAAACACTAAGCTCTTTGTTCAATAAAGCGTTTCGAATATCGCTTGTCTGGCTACCTGCTCATTGCGGAATCCCTGGCAATGAGAGGGCAGATCTCTTGGCCAAACGAGGCGGCTCTGAGGGCGATTCCTTTGAACGATCGATTCAGCCTCACGAATTCCTCCGCTTCCCACAGCAATTATGCATGGCTCGTTGGCAGAGCATGTGGGGTGCCGATGATCTCGGGAGATTTCTTTACTCCATCTCTCCTAGGGTGACACAACGTCCATGGTTTCAAACCCTACAGGCAGATCGTGGATTCATTCGCATGACATCAAGACTCATGTCAAACCACTATGCGATGAACGCACATCTACAACGTATAGGGATCGTCGATACAAATGTATGTAGCTGTGGCAAAGGATTCCACGACATCGACCACGTCATATGGTCATGTGTGGAGTTTGAAACAACAAGACCCGCACTACTATCGACGGTTCAAGCAATAGGGAGGAACCCTGAGGTCCCAATACGTGACATCCTTGGTCAAAGGGACTACGAATACGCGAGAATTCTGCACAAATATGCTAAGGAGGTTGGCATCACCTTGTAATCACGTACCGAACTTATATGTTTAGAGACCCAATAAATGTATAGGTATGATCATGTATGGCTTAGGGTGTATGGGCGTTCGTGTGCATGGGGTGGTGTCTGCATTGGTGTGCGTGTGTGCATGTGGATTTTCTTTATATCCACATCTACACACGCATAGCCATGTGGACACTTATTAATATTCTCGCGCGAACATATTTACCCGGTTATGTATGATTGTACCTATTAGCATATTTGTTAGTAGTAACTGTAGTGTGTAGTATATTGTCTACGTTGTATGTTAAATTATGTTTAGTGATCCTCGGCCAGTCTGAACACATAACCGACGGTTGGGGCAGAAGCTCACCACCATGACGAGCTCAGAGTGGTGATTTAGAACAACCAAGCCATCGCGGAGCACTAGACAACCCGGATGCTGGAAACCATCGCTCACCTAACACCTGTAAAATACGGTGTCGATGCCATATACACTAAATCCCTGCTCCCTTGGTTGGGAATACTGGAATTCCCCATAGACACTATGGAAAGAGAACGGCTGGCATACAACAGAATCCGAGCCCACCCGGAATAAGGTGCACAAAGCCGAGCAAGGAAATGTGCTTCGGCCAGCCCATAGATATTAAGAAATACAATAGAACCATCAATGTTAGATTTAAGTCTAGTCCATAATGATACGGCCAACCTGGCCGTCCTTACGAGAAATAAAAAAAAATATATATATATATATATATATATATATATATATATATATATATATATATATATATATATATATATATATATATATATATATATATATATATATATATATATATATAATATCATCCAACTAGATATATATATATATATATATATATATATATATATATATATATATATATATATATATATATATATATATATATATATATATATATATATATATATATATATATATATATATATATATATATATATATATATATATATATATATATATATATATATATATATATATATATATATATAAGTATCATTTCTTCCAACTAGATAGATTTAACATTTATCCTTGGCCAAATCAGATTCAAAACATGAATATAATTTACTAACATAGACAAAAGGTATTCCAGGCAAAAGGCAATCAATCAGTTCCGAGGCCGCGATGAATTACAGGGTTTCCCACGATTTATTGGTCGGTTCCCATCAATTTTTGGTGGGTTCCCATATTTTGTTGGTGCGTTCCCACGATTTTTCGGTCGTTTCGCAGAATTTTTTGGTCCAATTGTATTGATATCCAATCGGAAAATACCAATAAATTATGGGAACGAACCAAAAATCTATGGGATACGACCAAAAAATCGTGGGAACGCACCAAAAAATCATGGGAACTGACCAATAAATCGTGGGAAACCCTGTAAATATAAATTCTAAAATCAGGTTAATTTTGGTTTCTTAATCAGGTTAAGGTTATTGATGAGGTTCAACGCCGCCTAAAAAGAAACGATTCAATGTTTTTGTTAGGTGACGCTTCAATTGTTTGGGCGCTCATTGAAAACTATTTTGTTTCAAGCAATGCAAACTCATCAAGTAACGCTCATGATAATGTATTTTGCGACATAATAACAGAGTGTAGTCTCCGTCAAATCTCAGGAATCAAAAATAGTGTGGGACGACAATTAGACCTTATTTTCGTAAATAAGAGCGCAGTTGATATAAACTCTCAGCTGCTATCGGCTGTAGCACCTTTACTCAGACCAGATGATTATCATCCAGCCTTATAATTCTCTCTCTCTCTGCAAACATTCAAAAGGCCCCGTGCACAGTATCGTCAAATGTACATATAACTTTTAAAAAAATGGATTACTCTAAACTTTCAGCTATGCTTTCGAATATAAACTGGTAGTTCTTAGAAACAGATATTTCAATTAATGATGGGGTTACTAATTTTAATCCTTTTTTTGGGGATATGCAGATAAACGTCGTAAATCTAATGATATCCCTTCTCATGTAACTCTTGGCAATCTTGGCTTGGCTTGGCTGCTGCAACTTTCTAGCTGAACACTTTTCAAGTGTGTATGCTGAATCAATCAAAACCAAAGCATCAATCTCTAATAGCACTCATAACACGCCCACCGATGTAATCAACAACAGTAACCTAAACTTACACCTTAGCACAGTACTACAAGCAATAAAAAATCTTAAACAGTCATATAATCCCGGTCCAGATGGCATTCCAGTAGCAGTATACAAGAAATTCAATACTGTGCTTGGTTCTCTCCTATTAAAACTGTACCGTATATCCATTAACTCATGTTCATTTCCGGACACATGGAAATTAGCTCATCCCTAAGAAAGGTAATCGCGCAAACGCTACCAATTATCGTGGAACCTGCATCCTCTGTGCAAGCCCCAAAATATTTGTATCTATCACATATCCTCTTTCTTACAAGAAACTGCATTATACCACAGCAACACGGTTCCTTTCCTAAACGCTCTACCTTGACAAACCTTATTTCCTTGACTTTCGTTATCACCTCTAGTTTAGACAGCGGTTCTCAGGTTGATATCACTTATACTGACTTTAAAGTAGCCTTTGACCGCATTCCTCACCCTATCCCTCTTGCGAAGCTATCCAAAATGGGTTTCATAGACTCACACATTCGTTGGCTTGATTCGTTTCTTAGCAATCGCTCTTTTCGTGTTAAACTAAACTTCTGCTTTTCCAAATCCTTTTCATCCAAATCGGGAGTGCCCAAAGGTAGCGTGTTGAGCCCTTTATTTGTTCGTTTTATTTATTAATGATGTTAACTCTGTCATTCCACACGAATATTTTTTTGTAATGCAGATAACCTAAAGATTTTTATATCTTTACCGTCTGTTAATGACTGCACGCGCTTATAGTTCTATGTCGTAAAATTGTCATGTCCTTCAGTCTTTCACGTTGTCGATTGCTTATAACGTCGAGGGTATCGCAATAAATTGCGTACTCTCGGTAAAAGATCTTGGTGTAACTTTCGATAGCAGGTTATCACTCCTCGATCACATTGACGTTACCGTTAATATGGCTCGTAAAACAATCGGTATGATAAAACGTTTTTCAATCCGCATAATCCCTCTGTGTTTAAAAGCGGTATATTGTTCGTTAGTAAGACCTATTTTGGAATACTTTATTGTTGTTTGGTGTCCCAGCTCATATACATCGATTTATCGCATAGAAAGAGTGCAGAGATCATTTACTCGTTATATTGTAAGCAAAATGCCTGGATACACGTCATATACCCTACCGGACTATGAGCAAAGCTGCCATCTATGTTCCAGCCAGATCCTTACGCCCTCGTGCTCCTCTATTTGTTCTAAATCGACGCACTTCAGTTGGTTTAAATGACCCTTTATTACGTGCTGTGAGATTGTTTCATTCCTGCGCCCACTTGTTTGACCATCAAATCTTCTTACCATCCTTCCAATCCACCCTCCGAGTGAATATTTAATAAGTTTAGTTAATAAGTATGTTGTTTAGAATTCAATTTAGACAGCAGTTATGTAAATAAATAAAAATAAATTTCAACATTTTCCAGGACTTGATATGATAGACTAGATATATTCGGTACCAGTTCAAATTCCACAACATGTTTACCACCAGTTTAAGTTTAAGTGTAAGGTTCTGGCCTAGTTACAGAATCGAAATATATTTGTAGTATGTTCCAGAATGGAGGATAAGATTTGGTTTTAACGTGTCAATTTTTTTAAAAATAAAATACTAAATAAAGTGTTCTGATTTTTTCCATTAGGATTGTTCCCTTCAACAAAGAAATAAATAGATTACAATTTAATTTAAATTTCAAATATGTTGTAGAAGTAGCGCTAAAATGAAAGTGGCTTAAGTAACAATTGTAAACATGTAGTTCAAATAAAAGTTGTGTTGAAAGTTGACATCAGAAAAGAGTAAACGAAATTATCCACTCGTACGACTTAACAGCACGCCCGTCATGGGTTCAAGCCCAGAATGGACCGTGCTCCCATACGTAGGACTTGACTATCTTGCTGTGGTAACCAATAAGTCGCTGAAGTCCATTAGTGATACAGGCAGGCCGACAATAGTTGTTGTGCCAAAGAAGAAGAAACGAAATTGAAAAAATGTTATTTTAATCTTAATCTTAATCTTATCAAATGAACCGCAAATTACATTTCTTTGCTATTAGAACCGCATGTAATGTTGAACATGATTTTCCTTAACTTTGGTACTGGCAGATAAAACGGTTAATAGAGTTGTAGCTACAAACCCGTCAAAAAAGGCCCATCGCTATCGAAAGCATCCTATAATAACAGCCATAGTTTTAAAGTTTTAAATTGTCAATACAAAGAAGTTCAAGCTATTTCAGCGTATGAATCCTAACAAATACAGGCGTCCCCCGAGTTACGACCCCCTCGAGTTACGACGATTCGCAGATACGACGATTTTGATTTTGACAGTTAAAAGTTGTCATTTGACAAGAAAATGATGTATTTTTTTGAATTGCTGGGCTGATAATCGTTATACACACATTTCCAAAGATTCCACAATTACCCTATCTTGAATATCTATATTGTGAACGGCTTTTAAAATATAATTATTACATTATCGAACATTATTATAAATAAAATACACGATATCATAAATTCCAACTCTTCAAATTCGGTTATAAACTTTATATTCATAGATATTCGACATACGACTTTTTCGACTTACGCCTTGCTTTGGGACATTTTTTCGGTCCCAAATACAGTCGTATCTCGGGGGACACCTGTAATTAATTTGAAGGATACAACCACTGGATTCAATAAAAACTACAAAAGCATTGAAGATATGTTAGTAGAAACCCCACGATACTCGACATACGCGAATAATCGAGATACTTGTTTCCACTGGGGTGTGAATAAAAAGTGTATCTCGGAAAAAAACCTTAAAAAATAAATAAAATAAAGGTTAAAATAAAAGGTTGCTCAAAGTCACACTGATGTACTTTTGGTAGGAACAAATTAATTCATTAACCTTAATTAAAATACCCCAAATCTCTGTCATGGAGAAACTTTCATAATCTACAATTTATAGCAAATTAGACGATTTCAAATTTCAACTTTCTATCAGTATCTTACCAATACGAAACATACACCTGGAATATGTTGTCATCGATGAAGGTTTTCATAAACGAAACACAGACATATTGAACATCATTTTAAAAACTAACGCATCCTTGTTTAACCATGCTGTTTTGCATACACAGGCATTTGTATGTTCACACCATCCTTTGACTCGAAGAAAGTGTATGATAGCGTAATTGAGTCTACCAGTTCCATCTTAGGGTCCTCTATAAAATCCGGATCGATGTAGAAGAACACCGGCAAGTCAACCTCTTCATGTGGATTGAGCTGCTGCTCCTCGAAGCAAAAGCACTGTATTTTGTTGAAGTACGCCCCAGCCTCGAATGGAATCACATTATAGGTGCTGATCCCAACAACCGGATGGTCCGTCGGATTTTTGGCCGAGTAGAACGCCAATGCGGTTTCACCCGGAACAACCTGTAGGAAGCAACGTAAAAAGGTATCAGTAGTCTCATATCGAACATGCCACCGCATCGCAGCTTACCCTGATTTCGGTTTGCTGAGGTTTAAAGTTCCACCGCATCGAAGCTCCTATATCGGCGTTAAACTTTATCTTTATCACTCTATCCTTTACCTTTTGCATGCTTTCAACCTTCTCGCCATCGTGTCCCTGGCTGGTGGTGCCGCCATAGCTGTAAGCCTGACAAAACATCCGATACAGTGGAACGGCGGCATAGCTTAATCCTACGGTTAAAACACCAGCAGCGGCCACATAGTACACTGTCGATCTTATTTTCAACTTTCGTTCCGCATCGTAACCTTTGCCGGTAAACCATCGAACCGGGGGACCCGATAAACACGGCCGATCGACTTTGGAAAGCACATTTCTGATCGGTAATCTACAGGCAGTACGAACTATGTTTGTCAACATTCTTAACTACAGCTGTTGTTACTGGATTTTAATGTAATATTTCATTCCCTTCGTCTAATTTTTATCATTTTACTCGTCCAATAATTTCCACTTTTTGCGCAAGAGCGCCTTTGTTGATGTTTTGATGTTATGTCATTTGACAGCTGTTCTCCCGTGTCCAGTGTGGCCAGATTATTTTGGCAGATTTCGGTAGGAGCACCAACATTTTTTCTTTAGTTTTCGGTAGGTTAAAAATCGAAACTCAGTTAAAATAAGTGTTAAGCGAGGGTGAGCGGGGGCGGGGGCGGAGGGTGCTAATGCGCAAGATGAAAGTTCCATCTCACGAGAATATGCATCCTTTATCTAGGATATGGATTAGATTTGGTTTAGCGGTTACACAAATGAAGGTCTTTCTAAAGTGTCGATCTGAACATTGCACTAGGAATTCTAAGCCAAAGAAGGACTAAGATACAGCAATTATCCGCAGTACGCGATACTCGATATACGCGAATTCGCAGTACGCGATTGCTCTAAATTTGACAGCTCCATGTGTTTTTTGCAAATATTTTAATACTTTGAAATATTTCCCAAATAGCCAGAATTGCTTAAGCAGCTCATTTTGGCACGCTAAAGATCGCTGCTCTAATTCGCCTTTTGCAGTAGATAAACAGCATCAAAGTTCTATGTGGGTCTTTCAAACAGCGCCTAAGCAGCTTCCTTATGCCAAGATGCCAGGGATTATTTTTCTTTGTGTTTTATTTTCAAGCAAGCGTCATCGATGAAATAAACAACAAGATTTTTTTCATTTAAACACATTTGTATATTTTTAAATCCTTTGTATTGATGAATTACACAAAATTTTACACAATTTACTGATAATTCACAATCACTTCACTCTACATTCATTCTTCAATTAACGAACCTAACTTGTGCAGCAGCAATGAGATTATTGCCGGCGTCCGTCTTTGACACTTTGACAAGAGCCACCTTGAACCGATGTCATGCATTAAAAAGCTATAAAGTTCCACCAAGTTCAGTACCCTTTCTTAACAAGCCTTCAAGTTCCATCATGAACCCTACACATAGTGCTAATCAGCCGCAAAGTTCCAAAGAGTACCATGTGCCTGTTAAAAAGCTCCATAGTTCCTTAAAGTACCGTCTATCTCTTAATCAGCCACAAAGTACGACATTGGAACGATTTTTCGTTAAACAGCCTTAAATCAGCTATAAAGTACGAGCTGGCTATTTGGGTTTATGCTCTTTTTGGATTTTTTTAATGTTCTTTTTGCATTTTGCATTGAATTTGTGCAAAAGATACCTGTTTTACAACAAAAAAATTTAATGCAAAACTCTGTGGCGATATTTTTCAACCCTCGAACTGGTAGTGTAAACTATTTTTCCATACAAATCCGCTATACGCGAAAACTCGATATACGCTATTGCGCTCGGTCCCGTACGATAGCGTATATCGGATAATGACTGTACACATTTTCTTCTCAGTGGTGACAAGTTCTTTTTTTCGGGGCTCCACGCGGCCGCTTATGGCCGCTGCAGTGCTCCATCGGATACGATTTTATCGTACGTGCGTTCATTTGATTTTCGCTGGATTATTTAGATTGATTTGATTATTTGGCTGAGTTTTATAGTTCAATGATTAAAAAATGAGATTTTTCCTTCAAACCCTAGATATGTATATCGGTATTTCTGGTCACTATGCCCACAGCACAAGGCGAGCTTTCTGGCGACCATCCTTCAAAAACCGTCGTTCGAAACGTTAAAAAAGACCGTCACAAGTACTTAAAAACGACGTCGCCAGCGAGGGAAAAACCTACCTATTTGGAGGGTTTGGCGACATCGTTTTTAAGTACTTGTTACGGTTTTTGATCTTCTGAGCTAGAGCTAGGGAATCTGCCCGAGAAAATACAGTCAGTCCAAAAAGTATTCGTCTAGGGTAGCTGTATCAGTTTTCGGCAGGCTAGTGCAGCAGTTTCACAAAAAACTGCTCATACATCTATTATTTTTTATTTGCCGTTTCAAAGCCCTTTTTCACAAATATTTGTGAAAATGCAAACATTAGTTTTGCTCCTATTTTCGACAGTTTGTTCCTATTTCCGGCAGGCTGTGTTCTTATTTTCGGCATTGCGAATACGGGACAGAAAATGTTTTCATCAATGTGAATAGGTAGAATTTTTTTTTTAAAAGCATTTTAACATTCTTACTTTGCTAAGATTAGTGTTAAAAAGCACTTTATTTATTAATTTCCCAAACGCCTCAGATTAAGTTCAAACGACTGGAAAATCGAATATCTTTAGAAAAAAACGAAAGCTCCATAGCTTCATTAATTTGCTCAATAGATGGCGTATTACAACTCATCACTATATTGCTGTCTTTTTCTTGCAATGTATTTCGACAAGTTTCATCTAATCATGAACTATGTAGCCTTCTAACTTTCTGAGCAAAAATCTATATGAATGGTCGTGTGGTCAGATACGTGAGTATCGGCACCAACGACCATTATTCAATACTCACTTGCTTCAGTGCTGGTGGTTTACATTGAAGTTTAGTATTTAAACAATCGTATTGCCGTTCTAATTCTAGCGATGCATAACTTCAATGCGAAACTGTACAACAGTATAGAGGGAATGAGAAAGTTCTCCTACAATCGAGGAAGCTCCACTCCCACCAATAGAAGCCGCCACCAGCTTTTTGCTATTTTGAGAATGCATTTGTTATTTGCCGTCTGCTAAACAAGGTCTTTCTATATTTCGTTTAGGTTGAGAGCTTGAGTTGTTTAGAACCCGTTTAGTGGTCGTTTAGTGGATTTGTGGCATTTGGGTTGACTGACAGCATATCTGTCGAAAAATGCTGAGCTCTGCACATTTCATTTGATAGTTTGAAAACGTTTGTTAAGAACGTGTACCGAACGTTGTGGAACTTTATAGCTTTTTAATGCATGACATCGGTACGAGGTGGCTCTTGTCTAAGTGTCAAAGGCTGGTTTTAAAATCAACATGCAGATAAAAAAAATATGCATCGTGTTGTTTGTTTAATTGATGACGCCTTGCTTGAAAATAAAACGTAAAGAAAAATAATCCCCGGCACCGTGGTATAAGGAAACTGCTTAAGCGCTGTTTTAAAGATCCACCTGGAACTTTGATGCTGTTTATCTACTGCAAAAGGCGAATTCAAGCAGCGATCTTTAGCATGCCAAAATTGGCTGCATAAGCAATTTTGGCTATTTGGGTAGGTCCACTGCCGAAAACTGGTACGAATAACCTAGTGATTTCCATATGGAATTTAATACATTAAATGATTTGGGCAATGATTTTATGACTTTTCGGTTAGTATTATGAACAAAAACATCTGTGATTTTCGGTAGGATAAATCAAAAAATCGGTAGTTTTAGGGTGGTCATCTGTGATTCGGTAGGCATATTAAAAATCGTTAGGAATGCAGATAAAACGGTATTTCTGGTCACTCTGGCTGTTTCGTTGTGCTCTGACGAAAATGTCAAAACTCGTGTGCCTAGTGAGAGGGCCGGATTGACACGTATAATTTTAATTCCACCGTTACATTTAATGGCATTTTATTTGTTATGGCCATTTGTATAAAAAAATAGAAACAATAAATATTTGTTACTGGTTTCAATATTTCCAAGTCTTTATTATTGATGTTTAATTAATCATTTGACAAAGAAAAATGTCGATCTTATAGCGTTGTACAATTAAAAAAAAACCCAAGCCGTTTCTATGGTAACTGATATCGTTCAACAAACTTACTGTTTTGCATGCGTCCAATTTTCATTTTTCCAGTGTAGTTTCTCAGAATGAACTTCGACTTAGATGATCCTTTAGAAGGTTTATTAAGCGATGGCAGTAATGATAGCTTGTTTGGAAATGAGCCTTCAAAAAAGCCGGATAAACCCGGCAGACCCGGAAAAATGGAAGATTTGTTCGGCATTAAAACGGACACCGCAAAGCGTGCTTCGGTTCCCAAATTCGGCGAGCCGTCTAGTATGGCGTCGGAAAAAATGCAACCCGCATCTTTGGACTACGCGAAACTTTCAACAGCAACTACCCAACAACCATCCAGTTTGACTAGCGTGCAAGGAAGAAAAACGGAACCTGTTCCCAGTAAGCCAGTCAGCACGGCGCCGTCCAACAAACCTACCACACCGCAGAAGAAGGAAATTTCATTCGACGATAGCGATTTGCTGGCAGATCTTGGTTTCGATCCGAAAAAGCCCAAATCAAAATCTACCATTCTAGACGACATTCTTGGCGGACCGTTAACCGCTGCAACCAAAGAGATACCTCCGAAAAGCATCATGGCTAAACCAAGGCAAAGTCTTACCACCACACTGGAAGAACCGCAAACTACTAGCAAAGCCGTTTCTCGCCAATCAACCGACACCTCGGAAAATCCACCACCCGAAAGTTCTGTTATGGGTAGCTACGCACCAACCGGAAACAATATCCCGAGCTTCGGCGCTGCTCCGAAAAGAAGCGGTCGTCGAAAGTCTTCGGTCTCAATGCTGAACGATCCTTTAGGGTTGTTCGGCGGGACAACGGAAGAAAAAGGCTCTCGTGCTGAAATGAAGCAACCAAAGAAAGGTGGTGCTGATTGGTTAGGTTTAAATGATGACCCAATGGCGAGCGATGTGGAACAAGTTCCCGTGCCTTCGACAGCGCAGGCGAAACCGCGCGATTCCATCGCAGCTAAAGCGCCACCTGTCGCCCCAGTTCCGCCAGATGTCTCAGCGGATGTGACTGTACCGCCCAAACCAGAAATATCTACAACATCTACCCCGACGCCAATCGGATTGGGACAGCCCACACTACAGCCCCAGCCGATAATATCGGACCCTCAATTAATTACAAACACTATTCAACTCATAGATATGGAAGCGCAAAACGCTTTAGCGACGATGCAACAGCAGGAAATCCAGCTGTCCATAGCCGGCCAAATGAAGAACCAAGAAAAGGCATTAATTGAAATGCAACAGAAACAGCAAACTATACTGAAACGGCAAGAAGCACAGTTTAACGAACTACTTCAGAAACAAATGCAACGCCACACACTGTTGGAAGATGTTCTCGCCAAACAGCAGCAACGGATAAATGCCAACATACAGCTAATCATGAGTCAACCGGCCCCAATCGCCTCCCTCCCATTCGGTGACCGAACAACAAGCGAGCTTTCCGCAAACGACTTGAGGCAAGCTACCGAACCAAATGCCCTCGAAAAAGTGGAACTGCAAACCGATGTGAAACGTTTGGAGATGGAGAAGCTGCGTCTCGAGGATATGGTGGCGAACCTGTCTGCGTACCATGAACAGGAGTTGTCGATCCTTGAATCAAGCTACAAAAAACAAATGACCTTCCTGGAGGAAAGTCTTCGCATCATGGAAGCACGCCTGAAGCATGACAACAAGCAGTTGGAAAATTTCTACCAAGCCAAAATCACATTCGTCGAACAGGAGAAGCAAAAGCTAATCGCAGACCATGAAGCGAAAGCCCAATCGATGGAAGAGCATCACCGTAAGGTGATCGAACAGCTTAAGCAAGGATATGAAGAAAGTCTCGAACAATTGCGCCAGGATCATCGCGAATCGGTGGCTGCAATACGTGAATCGAAAATGCTCGAATTTTCTGCCATTCAAGATAATCAATCTTACTTACAAACGCTTAAAAGTGCTTCCAGCTACTTGGAAAATGCGTCCGGCGATTTGCAGCAACTTCGCGACACGCTACAGGACCAGATCGAATTCACGCAAAAGGAGAAAGAGATTCAATTGAAGCAGCGTGAAAAGCAACTAGAAGATCAGCAACGTCTACTCGATCGCACACGTGAAGCTACGGCGGAGGAGAACGTGCGTTTGCTCAATTTGGTGGAAATGCTAGAGAGTAAAGTTACCGAGATGACTAAGGTTGGACCTATTTGATCGGATGACTCATTTTATGACGTTTTTTTAACAAAATTTTCCATTTTCTTTCCCAGATATCATCGCAAGAGCGCTGGGAATATCAGCAAAAATGTATCAAGCTAGAAGCAGAGCGGCAGAGCGTAGACAAGGAGAAACAGTTTCTTCGCGAGCGTCATGAACGGGAGGAGGCACGTATTGACGAACTGAAGCGCTTGCAGTTTGATGAACACTCTCGGTTGATGGATAAGGTGGCCCAGGAACGGCAAACTCTATTGGAGGAGAAAGCCAAACTAGAGACGATGGCGCAGCTAGCGTCCACCACCAACTCGATCGGTACGGGAACGTCGCGCCTTGAGGTGGAAGCCGCCCTCAAGGTGGCCGAAGAAGCCGCTCGCCAAGCCGATACAGAGAAGGAGCGCTACCTACAGATGCAGCGCCAGCTAGAGTCGAAACGCCGTGAAATGCAAACGCGCGAAAGCAAGTTGTGTGAAGCAAAAGATGAGCTGGAAGCGGCAATCGATCGGGCTTGTCAAAGGGAACGAAATGCCGAGACAGTGTATCGCAGTCTGCGTAAATCGGAACATAACTTGCAGCTCAAGATGCAACTGATACAGCGACAGTTTCGCGAAGTGTCCGAGCGGGAGGATCGTTTGGCTAAAGAAAAGATCGAGTTCAGTAAGGAACGGCTGGAGCTGCAGGCTGCCAGGCGCAAGCTGCTGCAGACCCGTTGCAGCCTATGCAAGATCGGCGATAAGTCGCAGGAGATAGCGGGTGATCTGCTTACCACCAACACGGATTCCGTAGCAGACGATTTGAAGCTGGAAGCTAACTTTGCCGAAATGCAGAACCGCTTGGATGTGGCCGGGTTGAGGCTGGATCAACATTTCGACAGCGATGTGGATCGGCAAATGAAACTGTTTCTCGAGCGCAATCAGACAGAGCAGTGTGACGATGTGGAGTTGACGGAAAGTCAGCGACGGCATCGTGAAATTGATCGTGACTTGGCTCTTTTGAACTTTGACGCACTATTTCCACAGCTACGTTCAGGTGAGGAAACGTAGAGGCCAATACTTGTAACCACTTTCTCTGGTAAGACAATAAAGTGTTCAAATGAATCGTTTTTAATACATCGCATATCGTATCGATTTCATTGCGATATAAGCTCTACTCATCACTGTTCACCTTAGCAGCTCTAATCGCTCTCCGGCGTCGTACGGTTTCTTTATTTTGCATTAATATTTGAGCTGCCACGTTCCGTACTACGCGGCACATTTCACCAAAGTTTGTGTCACTGTAGTTGACGCTGGACTCTTCAACGATCCATTCGTGATGATTCCACAGCCTTTCGAATCCTCCTGGGACGAGAGAGTTGCATGCCCGGTACACGTAGGACATAACACCAACTAACTGCGGCCGTCCATCTGCGATCATCACCAACGGTCCTCCAACATTGCCCTAAAAACACAGCATGGTCACACACAGTACATGTACACTTGCAATTGATATGAGGTAAGCTAATCAATACCGTGCATATGCTGCCCGTGCCGTTCGTATAAACGCACACCCTGGTAACGTACACCAGGTCCTGCAAATCCCACGGACTCAGAAGCTCCTTACACTGATCGTTCGAAATCGCCCGAGCGTCCAATTTTTGCAACTTTTCTTTATAGTCATCCTGTGGGGCAGTATCCTAAAATGATAATAATTCACATCACAAACACAGAAGCAGGGATCCTTTAGCACCTTCTACCTTCTCGGCACCCCAGTCTGTGTACGATACTAAACTACCATCCGGGATGGGGCCGATGAGAAGTTCAATCGGCTGCACGAAACGGTTAAAATCAATGTACTCGCGCGTCCGTACTAGCGCAACATCGTTGCGGGCAGCTTCAAAATCGAACTCGGGATGATACGTGTGCGAATAGATCGTGTAGAACCGATCGTCTATTTTAGACTTGAGCTCTACTTGTCCCAGCCGGATGCGTGCCAATTCAGAAAGTGGTTGCCCCGGATAGGTGCGCATCAGTTTCCATATAAAAGAAGCTTGCGTAATGATGAAACGAACGTTGAGTATGGCTCCACTCCCCAAATGACGGTCTTGTTCGATTAAACGAAACGACGCCTGATACGGTACCTCCGACTGTGCCACATCTGTTCCGGCTGCCATTCTTTTATCCCGGGAAGCTTGTAAAGAGCCTTTGAAAAAAACGAATTTCAAATTATATATTTTATGCAATTTTATATAAAATTATTTTATACCTGCGTAGCTGCAGAGTATTGCTGCAAGAAGCAGCACATTCGCCCAATGTCCCATATCGATGATGGACAGTTCGCTACTGAATGGCTGATCTGTGCATTACAATTACATCAAGCATAAATTACCATGAACATTTGCATTCCACTGCTTAATCAAGTTATCAATCATTGAAGCTTTTATCGTCATAGGTAGGTAGTTTTGCTGCGAAACTCACATGATAAGCTAACGATGCATATCGATGAACCATTGGTGGAGTCACATCATGCATGTTGTTTGAATAACGATAACACATCATTATCAACTGATCAATTAGCTGCCAAACGTTTACATTTGGTTAGTACTGTTTCACACGAACCGTGACGCATCCGATAATACAGAATATAACAATAATACAACAACATTCTCAATATATGCATGGTCTTAATAGACTACGAAGCACTAGCAGCAGTGTATGTTGTAAGTATTTTTATTTTCTGACTCTAAGTAGTAATACAGTTGGGTTTTGTTTTAGTAGAACGCTATTTTGGCATCCATGCTATAAAAAGAGAATGCTTATGGGTCATAGCACTCTAACGTCTTGCACTTGCACAACCGCTTACGAAACACATCACCTTCAACAGCTATCTTTTCCTACGCCCTGCTCCTATCCGTAACATGCCCTCGTCGTAAAGGGAAGGTAAAATAGATTTCGCACTACACTCCATGTAATGTAACCTTCAAACCTGAACAGCAATAACTTATCGACAAAATAGTCGCACCGTAAATAGATCTTTCAAATATGCGTCTTTGTGTATATAATTTTAAACTGAACTGCAAATCGAGTGCAGCTGGTGATTTTGAATTGAATTATTTGCTCATTAACGCCAATGCATATGCTAAAACAATTTTTATAAAAAACTTTTAAACATGTCCTTCCTTTCCGCTAACTGTGTAGTCGTCTAAAAAAACGAAAACCCAACCGAAAGGCGTTGCAAAGCTGTTTCCAACATTCTCCTCTTGCTAATAATTTATAATGTATTCCTCTCTCAATGCAACTTTAAAGTGATTTTTAGACATTTTTTTTTTAATTTTAAATACAAACTTCATTCTTGGCCACTCAATTAGTCGACGTCAAACTCCACTGCCCTGTTTTACGCATTACAATAGTTTACAACGTCCATTTTAAAAAGGATACATCAAACATATTTTACGCTTGAAGGCTACTTCAGTTATCACGATTCTAGTAAGTGCTTTGCTGTTAAGCTGCTGCTCATCATTAGAATTGATTGCAAGGCGCATTTATGATGTGTTAAGAACCGAAGAGTACCGTTGCTCGTCTACCCTCTTTTGAAGCATGGATTTTGGAGGGATCTATCGTTTGTAAACAAAAACCGTACCAGTATCATCATCAAGCGAGAATCATTCTCTGATAAATAAACTGCGTCTGCTCTGGGCCTTTCGAACGCAATCCTAATGTACCTTGTTCTTCGTTTGTCTAGCAATGTCTAAGAAATTATAGTCTAACAAGCTACGGTCGTCCTTTTGTGTTGTGTAGTTGCTAAATGTACTCAGTAATATATAAAAAAAAAACAATATATTGCTTGGGCTTCTGCTTTCAATTCCATTAGTCGCACATCCGCGTCCTGTTTACCCTGACTTGTGTATTTTTCCGTCTATTTTTTTAGTATACGCTCTTTCCTACACTTTCTTCAATTGTGAGTAACATGTAACATGTAACTATGTTTTGTTTGATTGTAAAAAGCGAATGTAATTTACACTAAGGCTCAACTAAACGGAACAAAATCAACCAGTTCAGTTTAGGCGGCTTTCACTTCCAGCAGCTGTGGATAGTTTTCCACCACGTTCAATAGCATCGTGTCGATGTAATGCTTCAGTCGTCGGTTCTCCTCTTCCTTCTCCTGGAATGCGACCTGGAGCTGTAACGAAGGTATAGTATACAGACCGTCAGTATCAAATGAGAAAGCTTATGTACAGCGTTATAAAGCCAAAGATTGTAAAAACTGTGCAACACACATAACCTACACCGCCAAACCAACGGTCATACAGTGGTATTAAGTAAAGCACGCTTAACACTGATTAGTTCTTAGTCGAATCGTGTAAAGAAACAACTTAGGAAGAGTATGTGAAATAAAATGCTTAATCAGAGACACATAGTAGTTAATATAAAACCAGAAAATGTAAAACATATTGCCCTGTTATATCAAAGAACGTATTTCAATATTAATTGTAGATAGAAGCCTAATCCATATACTTGTACAAAGGAAACTTGTACAAAGGAAGAGTAAATTATTTGATTAAAGAGACCGATAAACACCGTCCAAAATATCCCTTGTTTATAAAATGTTAACTATATCAAAATTTCAAATTTATAATGTAAACGTAGGTAAAGATTCGTCAATTATCGGAACAGTAATAGTATTTGGAAGTTATGACAAGATAGAACAAGGAAACGTTCAAATGTTAACGACTTACGTTGAATAAAACTAAATTAATACTTTACAAAGTGTCTCTTAGGGGGATTTTTTACGGACAGATGCACCACCGTACAACATTATTCAACCAAAGTAATTTTTTGAGTAATGTTAATTCCGCAAACCATATTACCTCACCCAACCCAAAGCTACTGCACAAAGATGTTAGTTTGTTTGTGGGTAGTACAAAAAAGAAACATCGAAGAAAAAAAAACAGTATCCCCAGAAGATAAGTATGATTAGAAGCCGATCGTTTCGATCGCGAAACATGATTTGGAGCAGAGGAGCAAACAAAGACTATACGCCATCAGTACCGTCAAACTAACCTGTGTTAATGACGCTAAAGTGGTCGAATCAACGGTATCCTGTGAAAGGGGGCGAAAAGAAGAAGATACAGAAGCGTGACACAATTGAGATAAACAAACAAGTGGACAAGTGTGTGGACCCGACCGACGACGCTCAACAGACGGATATTCGGTTCCGGTGGACGGATATCAACATCAAGTAGGAGGATAGCGGCGCATGACGCAACATCACCCTACAGTGTTGCGGTGAAATCTAAACTAAGTTAAGCTCTAGTGATAAGGGTCAAGACGTAACGTGATGGAACAACATACAGGCACGATAATGCAACAACACCCTAACCATCCTAGACGTAGTAGAAAAGCAAACGCTTTCTTTTCCCGTCCGCAAAAGCCACTCGAATCGAACACACTGTTGTGTTGTCTCGTTCCGAAACGTCGTTTTTACCTGATTTTGGCTCATGGCTTCTAGCTCTTGGGCCAAACTGTTCGAGGTCCCGTTCAGCAGATTACGTCCTTCCTCAATGCTACGGGTCAACATCATAGCCTGAAGCTCTTCGTTCGCTTCCTCCAGTGACTTGTTCTTCTGGCGCAATTCGTCCATTTCCTGATGCAATTCCTCCAGTCGCAGCGACTCGGGCGATGTTGTTGGCAGTGCGGGCCCACGCTCAGAACGCAGCCGTTCACATTCCTTGCCAAGCTCTACCATCAGTTCTTCTGCCGCTTGCTTCTCGGCTCTATGCCTACAAGTACAAGTAAATGCAGTTATCAGCAACAACAACATAAAAACCGGAAACATATTATCATTCGCACAGTGTCAGTATGACGCACGAAAATCAATTGCAACATAAACTCACTTTTTCTCCTCTGCCCTTGCTTCCGCCAGATCCTGCTGCGAGATCATCAGCGAATCCCGAGCTTTCTCCAGCTTCTCTTCCGTCGCATGCAGATCGGCCGCCTGTTTGTCACTTTGCAGGCGCAATCGTTGGATCTCCTCGCGCAAGCTGGTTACCTCCATCTCCATCGTCCGTATCCGGATCTGACAGTTTTCATTCTGCAATTTTGCCTCCCGCTCGACGCGGGCCAGCAACTCCCTGTGACGCTTTTGTTCTTCAGCCAATCGTTCTTCCGCCCGCAATTCAGTCTGAAAATAAAAATAACAACAAGAAAACATTAGTAAACAAATAAATAACAAGAGTTTTACAATGCAAATGCCAACGTCCGATCTCTCCACCACCGGATGAATGGCAATGCCCCCCACATTGGGTGGGGCCATCCGTTTCCGGCCAATCGAAGTATGACCATTCATGCGACACAAACATTAATCGAATCGAATCAACAACAACACTCACACACATACACACTGGTGTGGTAGGTTCTCTGCGCAAATTACCGAGAACGTGCGTAGTTAGCAATAGAATGTAAGCCGTGAGTATCAAACTGTGGTTCAATTTGATTGTTACTTCGGCAATTACCTGTGTGACGGAATGATTTATGTTAAAAATACATCCCCTCTCTATGTCAATGAACTTCAGCTTGTATCAGCACAATCACTGGACATACAATCGTAACAGAAGCACTAGCAGCATAATATGGTGCGGTTCGGCCATACACGATCAACGAATCTTGCACAACCAACTATGAATATTCAATTAAATTTCACCCTTCTTCTTTTCCAACCCTTTTTGTTACTTTCAGTAAGCCTCACCTGCGATAATATCGTTCATGCCTTGCCTATGCGCTTCTGCCATTGCCCAAAAAGGGTCTGAGCAGTGAATTGGTAATCTATACCTTTATTTAATTTTCCTTGATGGGCAGTTAGCTTTTCTTTTACCCATTACGATCATTCCATTCCTTCCTGTGTGCCTTTGGATGCCTATATTACGGCTTCGTCAGTTTCTGCAGCACATAATTTGATGTTGGTTTACAGTTTTTTTTGTATGAATTTTAATTAAACCAACATGCCGCAAAAGATTTTAGATTAAGCAATCAACGACTTATTGTGTAAGTGTACGTTATGCTCAAACGTTATAAACTCAAATCTGTTATGATAAAAAAAGCATAATTAATATGGATCGTGTTCAGTTTTCCCAAAAATTATGTTTCTTTGCAGCAAATGTACGAATGTGCGATGAAATTTTTCCATTTTCTTGTTGCGCTTGCACAGCGTCATATTCATTACGCATGTTGTTTAAGTAGGACTTAAGTGATGAATAGATCAGTGGCAAACTTAGTGGCATAAATAGTCAAAATCTTTGAAACAAATCCTGAAGAGTTCCAGGTAAAAAAACACATCAATAAACCCAGTGTCAAACTTCATGATAGTTCTAACGACGAAAAACAGCCTTACCATGACTCAACACACAGAAACTACACAATTGCAATAATATATAGTAGATGATGACTTATAACATCATATGTATGAATTATCATTTGTGTCACTTACCTCTCTCAGCTGCTCCTCCAGCATATGATAACGCGCTTGAAGGACGGCATATTCCGTTTTCGTTCTACTCGTGCGATCGTCCACATTGCTCTGGGTGTCTGCCAGATTGGTGACTTGCCGTTGTAGTATTTCGAGCTGCAATTTGTAACAAAAACAATAGCATTGTTATAGCGAATCCATTCAGAACACTCACACCACACCACTGAACATAAATGCTGGGGTAGTTAAAAAAAAGATGAATCATGTGCCGATAGATCTACGCAATGTCATAGACCTATTTTTCTGAGGGTTATAGACCTTACACCTACCACACTGTACCAGAATAGCTACATAAAAAAATATTCGCAAAAAGGTTATTTTTGCGAGACGTCATACAAGACGAGGTATTCGGGATGGACTGGTTGCCAAAAATATCGCAAAAAATGACATCTTTCTTGTCCCCGTGCCTTGTATCCTACCACTTTACGCAATAATGCTTTTTGATATTACTTACTTGTTCGTTTAAATTATCACATAGGTCGGTCTTGATTAGATCGCTCATTTTACTGCTACTGTTGCTCGACTTTAAAATATACTTATTGCTGAGCTCTGGATTATCGTTGATCAGCTTCAGATTGTTGTTGATCAAGTTGTTTTTGGCGTTTTTCTCCTCGATCGTAACCGAGCTGATGAGGTTGTTCGTTTTGTTATTGAGCATTTTGATGTTGAGTATACCTCCGCTCACATTACCGTTCGCTGTAATGCTGTTGTTGTTCAGCTGGTAAGCCTCGAGAGCATTTCCGTTTTGGTTTGAGTTACCGTAATCGTCCAGGAAAAATCCCGACTGCGGCCCGGACGAAGGGAAGTCATTTGGGTGCAGGCTGAGGAACGTTTCCTCGTCGATCAGCACCGGCTGATCGGGTGGGATGTACCCGTTTAAGCGTAAATCTTCCAGACTAGATGAGGACGTGCGCGACTGCTTGTCGAGCGACGTGATGCCGATGCTGCCGGTGCTACTGCTGCTGCCGCAGTTACCATTTGCAGCATTGATCGGCACTGTGGGACCAACGAACTCAAACTGACCCTGCCACATATCGTAGTCTAGATCCAGACTGTCCGGTTGGCTGGTCGAGGAGGGCGTCGTGGCCGATGTCGGTGTCGACGACAGGTAGTCGACTTTCTTCGTCGTGGTCATCATTTTGAGCGGTGAAAGTTTGTCACTAAGTCGGTGCCAATTCATTGGGCTGGTGGCAGCAATCGGTCATTATTTACACGGGACAATCACTGGCCAAGGCTTCATGTGCCTTTTTCACCGTTTTCACTAACGCAACCACTAATTGCACTATTCTAATCAATTACATTGAACATTGGCACTTACGATCCTAATTGTAAAACACTGTTCGAAGAAAATATTACAATCATGATTAATTTCTTTTTTTTTTTCACTTTAACCAATTGCGATCACTAAAATTCCCAATTTCAGCTGATAGTGTTGTTGATTTACTTATAGACGTAATTCTGTCTGCAGATCACTAGCAAGGTCTCCAAGATTCCAATAATTCCAACAAGATCAAACCACAAATATACGAACTATTTTCGTCTTAAAATAATTGAATGCAACTTTACAAATTCAATCAAAGCACAAGTTCATAGCACATTGGTCTTGACTTTGGCTTCTTTATGATGTACTTGAAAAAATGAAGACGTGTGCAGCTCACGCCAATAAAATTTACGAACCATTGGACCTTAATTCAACTCTAAATTACACATAAAATGGATTGCTCGGAAAAGATTACTAATGGTACTCCATCATACCATAGGCTGTCTGATACTTCCATTTCTATCCACTGTCATGTTTAGTTTCACTTTATCGGAAACAATTTTGGTGATAAATCAACATTCACTTGACATCCGTTGCTCTCCACTGTGCAGACAAAAACTGGGTTAACGAACTTTCAAATCTGTTTTACGAACACCTCCTGTTTTCTCAAACTGTGATGCCATAGTGATAGGCCAGAAAGATTTTTATTTGTTTGATTCCTTTTATGCATTTTAATGGAACATATTTTAATCCTACATCTTTTAAAAATACTCTTGCATTCTTTCTTCGGCAAATTGTCATTGATTCAATAATTGATTCATGTTTTGTAAGTAGCGTAGCGTGTATTCATTGGAACGCATTAAGCTATGAATATAGTATGTAAGAAATGTATAAGAAATGTAAAAAAACAGCATCTCAGTTTTTTTCAGATCCAAAGTATCATCTTTTGGGTCGTGGTACATTAGTTAACTCGTACGACCTAACAACATGCGTGTGATGGGTTCAAGCCCCGTATGCACCGTGTCGTAGGACTGATTCTCCTGCTATGGGTAATCAATAAGTCACTGATAACCAAGCTCATTAGTAGTATAGGTAGCTCTAGACCAAATACGGTACGTTGCGCACCAAAAAGAAGAAGAAGTACTATTACATATATGATATTTTAAATATTTTGAGGAGAAATATTGGTAATATTAAAAAAATATCATTCAAAAGTTCTTTATTTCAATGCCAATTTTCAAAATCTTAAACATTAAGCATAAATGAAAATGGCCAAAAATAGGCTCTGCTGCCGTATCACTAAAACATTCATTTGTAAATAATAACTATAGATATTCTCTTATTTTGTCTACAAAAATTCCCTTACACAATATTAAATAATCTATTATATCCCAACAAGTGCTCCGCTTCTAAAAAACACACTCTTGGCTTTTTTTTGTAAATTCTACCCCAAAAGACAACCGTACCATGAAATGTTTCATTCGTTCCGCTCGCATAAACAGTTACCATAATCGTCGAGCAACCAAACCACCAAATGCGAAGTAGACGCACAAAAACCTTTGTCGAGCTACTAAACAAACTCCACCATGACAACGACCGTACCGTCGCTCGTCGTTTTCTTGAATGGAAAATCAATTTACTACTTGGGGCTGTGTGTCCGTGCAATCGGCTACAGTTATGCAGAAAAGGCTACCGTCGCCGTAGCATTGAATAACAATGTTCAGCGTTTAGTGGGGGAGTAGTTACTACACGCACAGATAACGGATAACGACTGCTTGGTGATCTACAACCGGATATTTTCCCAATTGGATAATCTTTTTTTTTCTATTCGGTAGATTCCAATCCTCAAATTCTACTAAACTTAAGTATCAAATTATGGTATAATTAATCATAAAATGAAACATTAAAAACTATGCATAAAATACCCTATGTTGTAGTGACCTTCATGTATGTATATGACAGACAAATATAATTGAAATTTTTTCCTTAAACCACACGAGTTCAATCATCATGTTTAGTTCTCGATCGGAAACAAGATGATTGAATTTGGATTAGATTACTCAAATCAACGGTGATGAAAGATAGGTTAGAGCAGCATTGCAGCTTCGTCATCCTGATGGTTATTTTTGGTTTTGTTTTCTTCATTAATGTTTCGCAGCTAAATCTACAGCTCATCTTAAGTCACATCATTTCAGGATCTCTCTGGTCTTCAAAGACATACTTCGTTACGACAACGAATTTCTCTTTTAAAATGCCTTATATGTTTTAAAATGCTTTAAATGTTCATTCCAAATTATTTTATTATAATCAGATTTGTAATAATCAGATAGACATATGTAGTAGCATTTAAAACATTTTAAGAATAGTAGCAGTATTTGTTGTTATGCCTCTAGTAGACTTTGCGCATTAATGCGATAACAAAAGTACAAGTTTTTTTCTTTATATTCATAAGTAACCCTTGGCTTCTGTCTAACGGTAGCAATAAACATTACTTTTGCAGCTTAATGCTTTTTTGTTGTATTTTTCAGCAATCGTCATGTACTAAACATTCGCATGTAAGATGAAAATTACGATTAATAACATCTTTTATCGAAATATCACTAGCGTACGTTGAACGCCACCATACCATATCAGTGATTTGTTCTGCTTTCACTTGCTGTTTTGTTGTATCATTCCTCAAACTTGTTGCATCTGCCTAAATTCAATAGCAGAAATGCCGGAAACATTTGCCTACTCACTGACTAGGCCACTGACTACAGCACCATACCTTAGGTGCCGTACCGGCGACCCGTTTTGCTGTTTTCAACTCGATCATATACAGTTGGTTCAATTTCCGTTAAGTAAACTATTGCGTTCAACACGATCAACTCGAGCTCGGAATGGTGGTAACATTGCAGTGAAGGTTCCACACCTTCGATACCCTTCACCTTCGTATACCCAAGAGCAGGGGAAAACTTCGACGCGCAGAGTTTCATGAATAATAAATCTCTCTTTGATCGTACGTTGCTTCGCCGTGTTTCTTCTGCTTTTCGTCATGGTTTAGAGCTGCAGTTTCAGCTAAAGCTGAAATTTGTTCGAGGTACGTTTTTGGACCAAACTGGATGGAAACTGGATCGAAGAACAATGACACCACGGCTGTGCTCGGCTGTGCTGGCCCGAAAGATACCGAACTATGGCCACTGTAGATCTTTGCATTACATCACGTTGTCGGGAGCGTGCATGCTGGATGCTTCAACGAAAGGAATAACATTTCCATGTTTCCCTTACACGTCTGTATAGATACTCGATTCAACCATCAATAATGCCCAGAGGAACCAGCGGCTCTTGCCATTCTGGGTTCACGTTGACATAGGCACCCCCTTTGTTTGCCGCTGCGATCACATTGTCCGACAAGTAGAGCCACACTACAAGGAAGTGCTTTTGGTCGACTCTACTCGGCCCAATAGCAGGTCACAAAAACACATTCACATTCCTTCCCACACCGAAACATGAACGGAGTTCGTACATCACTTCACCTCAAACAATTAGCCTAGTGGCACGTGTCGAAAGATTTTCTATCGTCTTTTCTGGGCGTTTTTTATGTTTATTTTGTAAAACGCGACGAGAAATCGAAAGAAAATGAAGTAACTCTGTTTGCAAGAAAATTGAACGACTTGCAAACGATGATTGCGGCTGCACGGCTGCATCGTGAATCAACGTATGTTTGCAATTCTCGCTCTTCTGCCGCTCACTATTTCCCGCGGCCATCGGCCCTTGAGAAAAAAAACATTTTCAAAATGAAGAAAGTCACACACTCACCACAGTCATTCGATTCAAACAACGTTTTTTTAATGACGCATTTTGTACACACTGCGAATGAGACATTCCACATTGCCCTGTTTGCAGTGTGCCCTATCTATCATTTATCAATGTCAAATCTATTAAACCAATATGTTTCACTTAAGTGCGCAGTGGACACACATTTCGCTGTCGAAGCTGACCGGCGATCGTCGAATGTGTGCCTTACCTAAAAGTAGTTCTTTAGTGATCCTTACTTGAAGAAGATGATACTAGGCTTAGTTTAATATTTGTCTTTATAAAAAAAACACATTTGTAATGCTTCCAGCTGAGCACTAATATATGCAACGATCAATATACTTCTCATGAGGAGATATGACTCTATAAAAGTAATTATATTTACTACACAAACTATGCATCATTCAACAAAGTGAAAGTCTGCTAAATCATTGAGTTGAGTTGAAGCACACTGTCAACTGTAGAGATCAAATTGCATCGAGAATGGTAAGCATTAATTGCAATTAATTCAAATCGAAAAAATTATCGACACTCTTAATGCCAGTAGATGAGCCACCAGTACGAGTGCGCATTTTTCTTGAGGTCAATTGAATTGGAACTTACGCAAAGTTTGTTATGCAAATGGTGCAGCGCACACGACGCAATTGTGCTGGTGCAACCTCCTTCCTTCAATATTTTTGCACGAAGCACCAATTCAACCACACGAACGAACAGCGCGAGACCGTTGTTCCTTCCAACACATTCGTCACACTGGAACACAGCGAACGGTTCAGCGATAAACGAAAGGAAAATTTGCAGCTGCTGTTGCTACTCGAAAGTTGAAAAAGTAAAATAAACAGTCTATGCTATGCTTTGGCATGCAGGAGATGTAAAGATAGACAACATACGAAAGCAAGAGGGCCGCTTACTTACTACCAACACCACTATTACCAACATCATCTGCTATGCGAATTGTTATTTCTGTGTTGCCCTCGCGCTGGTGTGATTATAAACTGGTCTTTTGATTGCACCGGAAACTGTAGGCGTTTGTCGGTAGTGCATGATCGTACCAGTACGCTAGTCGAAGCCGAATGCCGAGAAACGATCGTCTAGTTTACTCTAAACATACGGTCGAATACCATACCATGGGTGGGAAAAACAGTTTGCAGAAACCACCACAAATGCACACCAAACAATAACAAGTTTGAAAGCAGCTCTAAAACTTCTTCCTCCAAGCTATCTTCAACCATTTACAAAACAAATAACCAAGGTCGACATTGGTTTTCAAGAAGATCAAGCGGAAGGAGGCTAGTTTTGAACAGCAACCTTGTCGGTTAGAACACAAAACAGTTTGCACAGTTGAAAACATATGCTAAACGTGAAAATACATCTTTATGCCAATTAAATGACAGCTCATACATGAAGATGTTGAGCATAATCAAACAATGTAGTAGAGTGATCAAAATTGCCTATTGCCGTATTGCCGTGTTTATAAAGCGTCATACGCCATGCATATAGGAAGAGAAAAGAAGATTACCTGCTATTCAGACATAACAATTCATTAGCGCATAATAGGCTACCCCCATGTTCGCTCCCAGTTTCTGATGTACTTTATCGCGTGTTATTTCGACCATCCAATGCCTATTATTTGTTATTGGGATCTATTTCCTTAAGTTTTTTATTTATCTTTTAAGATTAACGTACAAGATAAAACCTTCACCAACTGTTAAGATTGTCCGATCGTCGCCTTAGATTATGCTAGTGTTGGGAATTTCGTTAAAAAAAAGGAACGGAACGGAACTAGTTCATTTTTCAAAAAGAACGGAACGTGAACCTGGGGTGCAAAAGTACCGACCCACAGCTTAGAAGCCAAACTGTCATCGGGGGGGGGGGGGGGGGGGATGTAATGCATGCATTTATTATCTAGTATTTTTTTTAACTTATCAGATGCGACGACCATTTTCGGCGAAAGCCTTCCTGTACCACTAATAAGCTTGGCTATCAGTAACTTAAATGCCCATAGCAGGATAATCATCCCAGTGTATGGGGGCACGATCCATTCGAGGCTTTTACCCATGCCGATGTTATTGAGTGGTACGAGTTGACGATTGTATCACGAGATTGACTCATTATTTGAATTTCACTTACTATTTAAAACAAATAGTTTTTTTTTTTTCACATAAATCGTTTACAACATCACGGCACTCAAACGGTTGTCGAATGGAACAGAATGTGGATATCGTGGCATAAAACATAAATACATCTTTTCCAACCCGTTCTGCCATATGAGTACAGATTTAAATTTAATAAATATTATTTGTCTAGTTAAGATAAGCTAAATTATAACAAAAAGTATAATAGATGTTACAAATTGCACCATAATACCAAATGCAACACCATTTTTGGTTTCGCTTATCACGATTTTTATAAACGATACGCGACGAAGTGCTATGAATATTCCTGTAAGCATTGGAGAGTGCACAGGCAACACATACTGTGTGCGAGAAAGAGTGAACAGTTATCTTGCATGCAGCAAGCAACAGCCGGACAAAGCCGGTTTTTTCAAAGAACGGAACGCACGAACGATAGCACCTTGCTAACAATATTGAAACGGCAAAGACCGGAACGGAGTGAACGGAAAGAACGAATTGAACGGAACGGAATGAACGGAAAGAACGAAATGAACGGAACGGAACGGAACGGAATGAACGGAATGAACGGAATGAACGGAATGAACGGAACGGAACGGAATGAACGGAAAGAACGGAATGAACGGAACGGAACGATTTTTTATAAAGGATCGGAACGGAACGGCCTACATAAAGAACGGAACTTTTTTACTAGGTTCGGACCGGAACGGCCAACACTAGATTATGCACATCAAACGTCTAAGATGCGACAGAGATGAACGCAACCGAAACTAAAATTAAATCCCTGTTTGGTTTGCTCGTTCACCACACGGTGAGTTGAGAAACACACGCCCTTACAAATGCATCTGTTTTGACATTCTTCTACGCCAGATTAATGCAACATGCGTTTTTAGTCCACGAATTAGGTGACAATGTATATGGTATAAACTGAATTCCCTGCAACCGTCACACTTTTATGCAACAACATCGCTGAATTAATGCAAAAGCTTAGATTCCACAAGGAAAAAAAAAATCACTGGTGCCGCGCATCAAACAGCATACATAAATAGACGACAGTGATGACAACGACGACCGACGGACTTAAAAAAACATTCCTTTTTTTTCACCACAGCGCGTACAAACTAAGCATGCAGTATCATAACAAGCGCTTGAAACATTCGCCGATGATTGTGACATCAGCCAGTCCCATGTTGTCGACTGTGACCGTCTCAAGTTGGTAATCATAACGAAGAAATAAACACAAAAGCCCAACCAAAACCATCTGCTTCCGTTAAGGTCGTGAGATATACTAGCTTCTTTATGCTGTTTTTTTAACAATAATGCTGAAATGGTAGTGCTTAAAAGTTCGCAAAGTAATGTTTGCAGAATTAGAGAAAATCTACCAACATTTAACTTACACTACCTTAAGAAAATTACACTAACATAAAAAACTATGGGTTGCCCAAATATACTTCCAGATATTTGCATATTTTCATGATAAAAAAAAAAACTTCAATGGGAACTATATTACCTTGCGCTACCTTTTAAACAAAGCTACATCAAATCAAGAAGACGAACGATGACATTCATTAGCGACATTATCAGACACTTTGGGTACAATGATACTCAATTCATCTTCCGATGCTAAGCCTATGCACATAATGCTGCAATCAAGAGTAGATCCCAACCGACGAGCTACACTTTTGCATCATCCATGATTTTAGGCGTTGTGCAGACCGTTACCTAACGTTTTGTGACCAAAGGCGCAACAACTTCCGTGCCACCGTCTTGCATAGTGTATTGCTTGCTAGTCTTCTGCTGTTTGTTACACTAACCCAATGCACCATTAAAACCCTTTACATTACACCGAACCTGAGTCGCGTTCGCAGACAGGGAGGCTACAGCAGCAGCTGAGAAGAAAACCATTACATAAACCTAACCTGAGGTGTGATTGATCGCTGCACAATGTGTTTCCGAAAGTATAGCAAAGTCTCTCAAAACGAACCAACCAGGCTGCAGCTCGATACTCCCACCGAAGCGTTGAAATTACTCTACTCGAGAGGTAAGGATTTCTCTTTCACCATGAACCTCGACATAACATCAAAGTGTCCCGCTCCGCTATGTTTAACAGGTTCCCTGTTGGATATATGCAGCAAATGAGCAAATGAGCTACTAATCCCATTAGATGTGATCTGACCATTACTTAATCAAAGGACTGAAGACCGTTTTCCGGGTAAAACTAATACTACCTTTAATATCTGACAAACGTGTGGAAAAGCGATGGACGTTATATTCTTTTCAGATCTTTACTTGCTTGATCTTCACAGTTTGTTCAGCGTTAATACGTTAAAGATCTTACTAGATGAATTTGGATGTATGAATGCGCCAAATGTTATTCTAAAATTCAGGTTAAGGTGTCGTCAAAACTTGTTGTTAAATATAATTCACTACCTATGATTATCACTATTTTCTGGCCGCGTTTAGCGAGTAGCACTAATTGAAAGAATGTTCAGTAGGTCGTAGTAAAGATATACATCAGTGCACAACGGTGAAGGCACTCCGCAAGGCTACATAGTTCTATGAGCTTGAACCAATCAGCTTATTGGTCGTAAATTGTCATTGTCTAAACTTCAAGCGACCTTCAAATACTTATAGTCAAAAGTAATAAGCCTAATGAAACAGAAACACGCCTGTTCCGTGCTGTTAGGGTCGACCTGAATCGAAATATTTTCCAAACTTTCCACACCATAAAACCTCTCCCGGCACTACACAAACAAACAGACAGTTTTTTCTTCAAGTATACCCTTTTATTCCACACCTTTCGAGACCGTGAATATCCTACTCGTCGAGTAAAACGCACGCGAAAACTCTTGCAATTTTGGACGATTTTCGACTAACACCTCAATTAGTGCTCTGCATGAGCGATTTGTGTCAGCAGTGGTGTGCATTTACAGCGCAAGTCGAATCAATCTGCCGGATGTTGCTAAGCTTGAATTTCAACCACGACCAGATCATTTCATTACAGAGAGTGTCTAGGATGGCTTCCCTTCACCCTCTATTTCCTTCCTCCCTTTTTCACTGTTGTTACTTGTATTGTTACCTTCAGACGAATAGTGTTTTACCAGCGAACTAAACACCCATCATTGAATCGCTGTTTTTTGCACCCCCGAAATAATTGTTCGAAAGGAAAGGTGTGCAAATTGACACCCATCGATTGTATGGTATGCAAGGAAGGATCGATTGAGTACCATCAGTTGAAATTTCAATACGATCACTGTAGCGGTACCAGTGGAAAGGATTGTTATTTAATCATTTCGAGCGATCAGGTTTATTTCTACATAATTTTTTCGATTGGCTCTGTAAGATTTCCTATGGAGTGTGTGCGTTGAATGTTACTCCCAATTGTTGTTTCTCAATTGAATCGTTTTACAGCGAAATAATTCATGCTATAACTTTGTAGTTAGATTCATTTAAAACAAACTTGTTTGATTTTCAATACAATCGTACAGAGCAAAAGGGTATTATTCTTCTTCATGAAGCCCAATGAGCTTTCCTAATTTTGTTTCTAGTTATTATACTTCCATTTCAGTACAACACAAACACAAGTGTCAGGGTTCATTGTGTACGTGGTTTCAAAAAGAATTTAAACCTTTGACTAATAAACTCAAAGTCACGACACGGGCGTGAACGGCTCAGCACGTTCTCCACGTCAAAAAACTACCAACTCAGGAGCTAATTGAGCTAATTTAGTGCAAGTGAAACGTTGAAGGCCAATTTGAACAAGCTCCATACATGTGCGTGCACCGTACAATGCACGAATAACCGCCTCGTATGAACAAATATAGCGGTAGAATCAATAGCGGATTGCCAACTTCTGGAAAACTAGCCAGCGCAGGAGGAAAAACGATGTGAGAATTTGAACCAGAGCAGAAAGTCTGGCAAATGAGCAAATGCAATAGGAATCATCATCGACAGAATTGATCATCGGCGTTCAGAAGTCTACAGATGGGAGAATAGCGGTCCGTAACTTGTGCAAATTCGCCCACTGGACTGTGCGTGCGAGAAGTTGTACTTAGGTGAGCTCTGTATGACCAACAACAAAACCATCCCTGCTAAAGATAACAGGTATTTTCAAGATAAACAGACCAGGCAGACAGGGTATAGCTCCAAATGCCCACGGCCCATGCAAAGGAGCGTATTTTTATCGCACCGCCAGGCCAGGCATCCTCCCCGTATTAGTGTGTATCTACGTCACGCGTACTGTGGTGGTATATACACAGTATGTTTTATCGGATGTTTTGGGGCTTTTTTTCATGTTACACAGCTAGTTCGTAGTAGCTGTAGCGATTAGCGATGCAATTGTTTTACCGCATGTTTAACACACCTTTACACCATGGTCTAGTTACGCGAGTTGGCAGTTGCCGCACCAGAAAACCCGAACTACTGTGATTTTGTATGCGCCAAGGAAATGGGTCAGCCAACGGCATTGGTAGGAAATTGCTTTCAAGCTTAAATTTCGTTAGCTCCCGGAATACTGGCCAACTGGACAAGGGCGTTGCGGATGTGATAGTGTACACTATACTGTACTGGAACTTACTTTCAGAGTGAAGCCTTCGAATGTATTTCGAACAGATTGCATGATTTGGAAAGGCAGAAATATTTGAAGCATTAACTACTTTGAAAATTTTATTTCATTTTGCTATTTATGAACAATTTTGAAGAGAAGAAAAGTAAAACAGTATTGTAGCATTTTTTTTATATCTTTGTATGATTGCTTCTACACCTGTTGATATGCGTACTCGGCTGTAACTGTACATATGTATCCACACGAACCTCTTTTTAACATATTTGCAATAAAATGAAGATAATCTGTTTTTCCAAATGAATATATGTGCATAATCTGCTGTCCAAAGCGAAGCTACGATTTTTTTTGCCAGCGCGCAGTCAGCCCCTACAAGCAGCAAACCGACAACTTTGCCCATCGCGATAGAAGACAGTGTCGTAAGGTGATGTAGTATATGGCGCACCAGCAGGTGGGTGTTTTAGTGCGAGCAATAACATATTCTTGCCCCTTTTACACCTACACGGGGAAAATCTTCTTACATTCAATCTGAAGTAAATTTTAGAGCGTTTTTTCCTCGGTGACGTTAAAATGGAACGTTCTTCCCTTTGGCATTGTCTATTATTTCGTACTTTATCTCCAGCAAACGAAACGAAATCTTTATAAACGCTCAAAGTGAACCAACCATGAATCTAAAGGCTAGCCTTCATTTCTCTTTGTTTCGAAACCCGTCGTAGAATTGGTGTTTAAAAAAAGATTCATTCTGTTTTTGTCTTTCAACTTCTTTGTATAACAAAGGTACATTTTATTCAGCGCTAGCTCATACACCAACTTGCCCGAAATGATGTTCTAGCTGACTTGTCTCCAATCTTTTCATATACGAATACCTAAACTCAATGACAAGAGCATATGTACCATGCGCGAACCTGCGTTTACAGTAAGTAATACCGACCTAGCGATAGTATTAGTATTAACATTGGTTACGCATGACGTAAGTGGGCTGAAATTAGCACTGATGTGAGGGGAACGGCCCAAGTATCATCATTCGTCGCCCAGCCGAAACCCGACGTACATCGCGATTATGGACACGGACAATTACGAGCGGAAGCGGCCACAACACAACCACAAATACAGCTTTTTTACATCAGGAGCGGAATCCATTTACTTTCAGTTATGATTCTCCGCGCACTGCGCGCACCGCCGGGTCAAGCGAAATCCCTAGCCGAACAGAGCGATAAACGGTTTTGTCATGTGTGGAATTCATTTCTTTTCCAGAAATGACCTTCATCACTAAATCTACACAGTTTCGCTGCGGAAATAGAACGCAACGAAACGTTGATAAGATTATCGTTTTGCCGCTATGAGAGTGACTGGCGGTGGTGAAAATATATTGTCTCCAAACAAACGCAAGGTTGCCTACCTAAAAGAAGGCATCGTGATTGGTCATATACAGCTTTCAAAAAAACACCCCAGCCGAGAATGTTTTCCTATTGTTTCTTCCTACTCTGGCCGTTGCCTTTCCGTTACTGTTCCGATCTCTTTGCACCGCGGACCAGTCGAATGTAACGAATTCTTTCATGCTCCATTGACGACCATCAGCGAAGGCATGATTGTGGTGTTCTCTTTGCATGTTTTTTTTTCCTTCTAGAATTCGCATACGCCACTACTTAAGCAATCATCCATGACCACCGGGATATGCTTCAGCTGCACATAAGCGTCTAAACTATATGGGAAACGACCATATGATTGGTGATGGATCTGTTGCTGCTATAACCGTAAAGTTCCCGTTTCTTCGAGCGCTCCAGATGAATCGAGGATCCAAATGAAGCAATCCTCAAGCAGTACCAACAAACGCGTAGTAATCCAAAGAATCAATACAAGTACGTTCTTGCACGCAATCTGCCAACATTCGTGCTGATGTGCTCGCAATAAAACTAGCCACAACTATTTCTTATTTTTTCTAACGAGGGCCACCACAACAAGTGCTACATTGTAAGGTGAACAACTCGTGCAAGGCCGCCACATGGTTCAGTTCGAGTGTGAGAAATTGTGAAACTAGTAAAACCATCATTAACAGCACCAATTAGGGACAGCAACCTTCCGCTCACCAAGCTACGGGAAGGGTCTTTTCTTACGACAATTGTTTCAATAGAACAATTTCATTTAAAACCTTACTTGGCTTTTTGGTTATTTTCTACAACTAATAATAGAAAAGGGTACAGTAGGAAAGAAGCGTCCACAAGTGCGATGCACACAAATGCATTTCTATCAATATCTGAAACGTTGCCTTCTTCCCACGGGAACTTAACGATTTTCAATTTTTTCACTGCTTCTCGTAAAGTACGCAGTGTCGACCATTAGTTCCCATCGTTTTTCTATTGTTCTTCACCATAATTTACACTCAAGAAGCGACCAATGTTTTGGTATTTCATGCCCAACGAAGACTCCCTTTCCAGTGTTCCCTACCATATCTCATCCCAAGGTTCACGACATTTTCAAGATCATCCATTTGATCGACGGCGGCTTTAAGCAGCAGCCGCAGCAGCAGTAGGCATATATCTCGAGAAGATTCATCGCTTCAGTGAGATGCTGGTAGTAATTTGGCCCTCGGGCATCGTGCGCTTTGCTCGAGCGTCGCTGGTCCGTTCTTTGTCCACTTCCTCGTCCCAGCCACTGTCACCACGAACACGATAAGCAGAAGCAGCGTTGGTACCGTTGCTTTATTTGCTTTTCAAGCGTGATGCATACATTAAAAGTAAAAATGATCCAACCAGTTTCATGGTTTCGAAACCTGCCATCCAATGGCCACTCCATAGAAGGTAAGTGTGTAAGAATCGTACGACCTTATCACAGCTGTTGGCCCTTCGGCGAACTTTTATTCGAAATCCGTGCGATTGAAGATGTGCATGCGGCCAGCGGTCATAAAAGCTGACCTGATCAGTCATAAACTACGTGGTGGTAATAACAGCGGGGAACGTTAAGTCAAATCGATTGCCGGCGCTTACAAACGTAAACCATAAGTAATCTTCTTCTCGTTTCACAACAACACTATCAGCTGCTATATATTTCATCGCTTTTGCAACTTCAAAAATCTCATTTTATTTGTATGCCGGCGCCGTGGAGGAGCACAATTGTGTTATCACTTTCTTATCGCTCACGTACTCAAATATACACTCTCACGAAACACACTCACACATTAAACTCATCATCAAACGGGGGCACACCACACCACAACACAACCAACAAAAACAATCAAGCAAAAATTGCCACTATCGCCGAAGAAAGTATTTCGAAAGGAAAGTAAATCACACTATTCATTGTAAAACACGCGCACACATCAAAAAGACAATCGCTCTACCCGCGGGGCAGGTTTGGCTTGCGCGATTGGGGTTGGTGGTGAAAAAGAAAAGTGCCATAATTAAGGCTTCGAAACCGAATACATCATCCTGTTTCACACTGGCGTGGCAAAAACGAACGGTGGTGCGTTGTGCGCATAAAGATCGCGAGCAGCTTGAGCTTGGGCAAGCCAGCCAGCCAACCAGCCAGGGAGCCAGCCAGCCAGCCTGCCAGTCAGGTTGCTGGGTGGTGAAAAAGATCCGTAAAAATGTTTTAATAACACAACTCAATGCCGTACCGAAATAATTGTGGTAAATAATGCACACGCACACGCAGCCGCACACGAACAAATCTCGAATATGCTGCTCCTCACCCCGGCGATGATCACGAAAGATTTTTTTTTTCTTTCCTGAACTAATGCCCCACTCTTGCGTACGTACGTACATTCACAAACACAGCAATACTAGTGCATTCACATGAACGTACCCGCGAATGAACGATAACGGATCTCGCGGGTAAGATTGTTGAAGTTTCGTTTGCACCCGAATTCAAGGTGTGGAAGTTTGGTGCTCATACAAATAAAAAAGCACACATACACACACATGCAACATGCAACACAAATAGTTTCCCCAAACGAAAACAGCTGGCCCAACGCAAAGGCACACTACGGACGATTCGCGAGCAACTGACGAGTTTGCTAGCGATCAAAACAATGGGGACCGCGATCGAGAGCCGCGAACACCACCGCGGTCTCTCTTCGTGCCAACGAACTTCTCTTGCGCGCTCTTATGCTCACAGGTTCTCTCTTACCCTTCGAATGCTTAGTGGCGGCCACCGTGTTTCTATCAGCTCCTCCCCCCAATGGCAGGCTTTTTCATTCACAACTCTCCGGCCATACGGCAACAAGCAGAGAAAAGTGAGCACACGAACGTTTTGAGAGATTCTCTGGATAAAATGTATGAAGCACTGGACACCATGAAGCATTCAGCAATACTAGCGCAGGCAACATGTTTAATCAATGAAATGCTAGCAGAGAACCAAGACAGCAATAATGGTTAGAATCTCGACGCTCAAGTCTTACACTATTAAAATACCGCATATTATGTCTACGACAGATTCTTGTGGAACATTTTTTTTAAATAGTAATCCTCGTCGCTACTAACTTTAAAAAATGACATAAAAATCAAACGGCATCCAAAATTTGCCCTTCATTTTTTGCTCGGTGTAGGTTGTTATTTATTCATCGTTTCAATCTTTGCTAACCAATACTAATTTACATTCCACTCCAGCGTGTTTGATGCTATTTTCAATATTTGAATACACATATCACCTACGATCGATGTAAACTACCAACCCGCAAGACAATAATCAACGGCTTCATAGTATCATCGCATCACATCTCAGCTGTTAAACGTTTGAAGTGCGACGTTTGTTGACAATGTTTTTTTTCTTTTTCGTTCTTTCTTTTTCAAGCAGTTTCAAAATCACTATCGTCCGTCACCCACCGCTCGTATGTAGTTTGACTAAATTTAGATGCGCTCGGCTGTGCGAGAACAGCGAACGATACGTAAACCCCAGCTGCACGTTAGCTGCAAGATGCAAGATGCAAAACAAACACAGACACCTACACCATGCTAGCAATGTGGCGCGTAGGATTTTGGTATACATATTTATTACCTAAATCCACCTTCGTACTGAAACGTTTAATGATATAAACTCAGTCGGGGGGGGATCTTATGTTAATTCGTGTAATAAATATTTCTGAGCTATGCATAGCCCTACCCAGCAGATACTATGCAAACTAGCGGTTAAGAATTCATTTCAGGAAGAACACAAACTACAAATTCTGTAATCAGTACACGGATTATTAAAATAACGTTAATTGTCTTTCATTTGTTCAATAATAACGATCTTACATTGTTTGTAACATTTCATTTTTATTTTTTATTTATTAAAAAAATCAACTGACATTCATCATTTTATTCTTTTCTTCACATTATTCAAAATTTACAATTATTTCATTGTATGCAAAGAAAAGGTATGAAAACATCATTTGGAATTGCGCCAACATATGACACCAATTGGTATAAACTCAACAGCTGAAACTAATTCACCCACAAAAATTTAAAAAATCCTTCCTAACCTTCGTTCTGGGATCGTATTTGGCAGTGCATTTACATGTTCCTCTCAAACGAATACAAAGCGACTCATACAGAGCTTCATTCGTTGGCAGCACAGAAGTCAAGGTTCAACATAGCTGCTATCAATTTAGATCGTTTCAAACATATTTTTTCACGCAAGTGTAAGTAAATTAATAGCACGCCATTTTGCCAGATGATCTCATCGGTGATAGATGTCGTTCGCCACATGGTGGCTGCAGCAGCATATTGCCCAACGTTTAACCAAGACAATTGTGCCACGACGCAGGTCATGTCGTCCAAGCGAAAACAAACGAGACTCGGTTCCCATTCTACGCGTGGGTAAGCATCTTTCAACCACCCGGTTAGACAACCATACCTCCCACTTACGCATACAGCTTCAAAGCAGTTGCAATACATTTGCAAACGATGACATTTTTTTAGCATTGGCAACAGGGGCTATAAGAGACATTGCTATGCCAAGTGGGCTCAAAAAAGGCCCATTGGAGACTAGCAGCAGGACCACAATAAAACAACTGATTTTGTAATCATTTTTCGCAGCAGTGGACACGATTTTTTGCTTCTATGATTTAATCAAAGCGTGTTAAGACATTCCACATACAAACAAATAAAACATCTTATAGCATATCGTTTTACTGTTGTATAGCAAAGCGAATCATTCCGTAAAATAGATGACCCATCAACTGAGAAACTAAACACAGAAGTGTATTTAATACATTATTTGTCGTGTGGCAATCATACCGTGACACCGTGGCGTATTGACCAAACATTTTCTCAAAATACAAAAAAAAACTCAGTCAACGGTTATAATCGTTGGTTTGGGACAATTTATCGCAATTTTACGAAAGACTAACAGTCCATAGTTGTCAAACGGTCTATTTTTCTTATCATACTCCCTTTTAATGGTAAAAATAATAGGCCCATGATTGCCCATTCTAGTTTAGTTCGTTTGTTTGCGGTTAGCATCGGCTTCGTGATTAAATAAATAATCCTATTCGAATATCACAATTCCATAATATGATCAAAGAAAGCGCCAATACAGCAGCATTTTTAAATGCTGTTTATTCAGTGCTTTTCCCAAACGAACAAGGAATAGAGGAGGAAGAAAGAAGAAATCCGTTAGCAGATGTTCTGAAACAGAGCGATTAATTATCTAACAACTAGCATATTTATAGCACGTTACTACACGCCGAAAAGATAGCCTACATTTAGCAAACAATCCACTCAAAAATGCCTTGCGAAAACGATACCAAATGTTGGAAATTACTCAGACAAGATTGCTCATAGCTCATCGCGAAATTAGGCGTTAAAACGAATTAATTTTTCTTTTACTCCAAATAGACACCCTAGGGGGTCTAAATCTTGGCGTCCACGACAGGGCGATTTAACTTGAACAACTTGGAAAAAGCACCGCTTGAGCGCATCATCGGCTAACAGCAGCCAGCCAATGAAACTGCCCGTTTGTGTTAAGAATTTCTCAACGCATTTTTCCCATGATACTTCAGAGAGCGTAAGTAATATGGATGTAAGCTGTTTGCTTGCTGCATAAATATACTATTTACGCTAAATCTCCTCCCATTAGCACGGAGTGTACTATCTTTCTTCGCAACAGTAGAATGAACGGTACCGATCATTTCAACTCATCTGTTTTTTCTAATATCGTTTTTCTAAGCACACTTTCCTTTAATTGCATGTGAACTATTTTTTGACAAGGCGTCAATTACTTCGGTCGCACAAACTCACATTTATCGTATTGAAAGTATGGTTTCATTTATTTAACTAGGAACGTACAAACTTATATGATTGGTAATTGGTCATTGTCTAGTCATGTAAAACGTCATGTGGAATATTGTAAGCCTAATGTAGAATTCATGTTAATCAAATCTGGACCCATAGGAAGGTGTATGTGTTTGCCAGTTGTCTCTTAATAAAATTGTTCAACGGAACAAAAATCCTAACAAAATAATACTTGGTGATGCTTCAAAATTAGATAAAATATATATTCATTAATTTTATTACCTCTCAAATGAACAATTTTCTAGGAAACGAAGCATATTATAAATTTGCAGCAACGCTGCAAAAGTGATAGCGCACCATCGAAACTATGGCGATCAGTTGCTCGTTTTATGTCAGCTGCAAAACAAATATGTCCTCCACGCCCTGTATTCTAGACCTTGAGCGAGAAGACGAACAAATTGCTCTACATACGTAAGCAAACTGCACCAAAAATAGATCACGTTTGCCATACAGACCAATACTAATGCATTATCTTGGAAGCGGAATGAAATCATCACTTCAACATTCACAGAAATGTGCGTTAGTAATAAGCAGTAGTGCCACAAACTGACACAACTTACATCTGCGCAGAAATTTTCACTCCGCTCATCTGGCATTGACCTCTCACCACGGAAGAATGCGTTACAATTATCTTCATGTATGAATTATAAGTTGTGACTCGATATGAAAGTTTGGTAACATTTGTCGGTTTTAATACACAACCCCAATGCTTTTCGCAGGAAACCCCGCATGATATGAAGTGTGTAGAGAAACAACGGGGTAAATTATTTGAGATGCTATCGCCATCTTGATCTATCATCATGGGCGTATTTTCACCATCGTTTTTTTCTGCTGAATATCATGTTTATTCAGCGAAACCTACTTTTCTTCAGGAACCTCCTAAGTATTGACAGTCATTCCCTGAATTGAGCTATTTTCTCACCAAACTACATCTGCTAAATCTTAATAGACTATTGTTAGATCTGCCTTACAGTACTATTGCCACCTCTTTGCAACCTAGCAAGTCTGTTTTTAGAAAAAGGGGCATCTTCCTCTCTCTGTTACTGTTTCCTACATTTATTTTTGTTATTTGAACGTTATAATTCACTTATGACTGGATTTTTAATTTTTATCTACGTTTTTATAGTCATTATTTTTCTTTAAAACCCGAACTGTGCTTATAATAGTGCAATAGTGCAGTGTCGTTATTAGTAATGTTTGGCCATCGAATGTTACTTCTGTCACAATAAGCGATAGTTTTTATTTTACTAAACTTACCTATTTTAAAGGCTGCCAAATAAGTTAACAATGATGTACATTTTTTTATTTAACATTAGATTCATTCATACTGATATTCATTCATAGCATTTAATTGGCCCGCTACATTGTCACCATTAATACGTACAGTCTAGTAAAACGGAACGTGACAATATAAAATTTTCCTATACCCATTGAAACACATTGCGAATTAAATATTATTTGATTTGTTGACATATACGGCAAATGTTAACAATTCATTTGCTTTTTCTTATTTTTATTTCTTGTTTTTATTATTACATGCTTCTAGTGTTTTACTTCTATCGGCAGGATCCATCATTTTTACCCATTTCTTAAATTCATGTATCGTTTTATCGTATTTGTGAGAAATAATACGTACCTTATGATTTATGTCTTGTACATCTTCCAAACTGACATCGCTGTACATGTCTTCGGCCGTATCACAGTTTGAGCTTCTGCCGGACGAGTTGAAGCTCGACGATCTATAAAGATGACTGGAGTTGCATTAAATGTGAGTCAGCAGTATGCCACCGCATGCCATAAAGCTACATGTACAGCCAAAGCTTTCAGTTTGCTATAAAATGGGTGTGATGGTAGCTTTCACCATGCTGATTCACCACGTTTTATAGCACTTTTAACGCTATGACAATTGTGAGCACAAAAATGTGATTCTTTGATCGAACGTGCTCTTTTTTTTTTCTTCAGTTTTATGTGATTTCTTTAAAATTCAAGTCTTGGAAATAATATTTACAAGTGATACTAATTTCTATAAATCAAATTGACCGAAATTGATAAATATTTAATCTAGATATATTTAGAGACATTTAGATAGATATGAACTATCGATTGTATATATATGATTCTATTCATTCGGGAAAGAATTTCATTGTCCTTAAATGTCTTGATTGATTACGCGATAAATACTTTACAAAATGTATAAAACGTAAAGCAAAACAAATGACTCATTCCGGTCATTTACCTAGACACTTTTTAAAAATTTTAAGCATGCTTAGTGAAATAGTTCTTTGTTATGAGCTGTCTGTGTATCATCAAAATTTGACAACGATACACTGAAGTCTTTGTAGAAGAAAACATCTATCGCCAATTGACACCTTTTGTAATCAAGGTTGAAGGTGTTTCTTCGTTAAAAGGCAGAAGCAAAGTACGCGTGCAACAAAAAATGAAATATTGTCAAAATGTAGCCAAAGAGAAACAAATACACAATGCATGTTTCTTTATGTCTAAAACCAACGTTTTCTGTTTTGACGCAGAGTATTACAAACATGAATTATGGTGTTTATAAAAAGCGATTTTTTTTCTAGCGAAGGAAACATTATAAACAAATAAGCTATATTTTATCATCAATATTGATTGAACAACTTACTTTGCTAAGGCATTGGATCCAAGCTGTCGTTTGCCAGTACTGCTGAAATGAAAGTAATAAAACAGATTTAAGTATTGTATCAGCAAATAAAATCCAAATACTTTATTCCGCAAACAAGCATGCAACATGTAAAACAACCGTTACACAGAACCAATATAAGTATTTTTTTTCAATGTATTTAATATATGATTCCACCCTATTTTCTGATAATTATTTATTTTTGTTCATTCAATCGTTATTGTTACCAATGCATGTTATTATTGCAAATTTTATTACGTTGGAATGGCCTGGGCAAATTATTTTCAATAGATCATAAACGTAACTCATAAAATACCGCATTACATTATAAAATTCAACCGATTATTTTTTAAACCAATCCACCTGCTTTTTTGATCGATATCGGCATAAAAAAGCACAAGAAAGCTGTAAAATAATTACAGTAATCCGGTTGCTGATAAACAATACGTCATTTAATGTGCAATACGGCATTACGTAATTCTATTCCTTTTTTAAGGAACGTTAACAATATAATTAAATCAAATAGGGGAAGCAAAATGAAATATTATGATACTTTTTGTTTTTATAATTTGTTGTTGTTGTTGTTGTTGTTGTTGTTGTTATTTTATAGCTTTAATCAGGAATATAATAATCAAATCATGAAATTTCTATTACAAACAGATCAACATGGTTCATCTGTTCAATTATCTCATTAATAAGGCTTTTAAATATGTTTTTATTACAAAACACATACGGTCAAAACTATTCATAACTCTTCTGTTTGAGAAAGCTTATGATTTATTTTTAGAAGTCAATTTAATATAAATTACATTTGAAAAGTTTGCCGACCTATGCTGGTTATTCTTCTTAGAATTAAAAAGAATGTATTAAGTAAAACATGCTTAGTTTAAGAATTAATTTACTTAGTTATGCTTAGTTACTAAGTAAAAAATGCTTAGCTTACAAAAAATGGCAATACATCCATCGTATGGCATAAAAGCATAATAAATGGTAATGTCACTCACTAAATGAAAATTCTTTTGTTCAGTGGTTTTAAGTGGAGTCAAAAAAAAAATTGTAAACAATAGTTTTGTTACTTGTAATCCAAACATTGCCCAAGAAAACTGGATGCTGGCTAATAAAATGTTTGTCAAATGAGATAAGAATAAGAGTTGAACAAATAATTGCCTATTAAACATCACCCATAAGTTGTGCTTGTCCTCGCAGCATGCACATGAATGTGTGGCTAGAGTACATTACTTTGGACTATTTACCTTTATTACCCTTTGTATTCTATTCGAACTTTTTGTTCAGGAGATGTTTAACAATTTATTCAATAAATTTTCAAAATTCATTTGACATTCGACGCACATCCACCAAATAGCATAGTTCATTGAAAAATTCGATATTCAAGGGTTCGATACAATTGAATATAAAAGTTATCCGATGCAACTGTATTATCAATTCGCGTAGGCCACTGTATGTTCCGCAGAGTGATAAGAAATTTACTTATCTTATTGCTCGTTCGATATCAATCGAACAAATTTTACATGTATAACTCAATGAATGGACAACATTGACCAACATTGCTCAAGCTTTGATCGTTAAAAATACACGACTAATCTAAAAACTGCTATTTACATCTAGCAAATTTTCCATATTAAGCCGGTTTCGTGGTACAGTCGACAACTCGTACGACTTATCGACATGCCCGTCATGGGTTCAAACCCCGAATGGACCGTGCCGCCATACGTAGGACTGACTATCCTGCTATGGGGGGAAAGCAGCAATAAACCGCTAAAAATCAAGCCCCCAAGGGGTACAGGCAGGCCTTGATCGACAACGGTTGTTGAGCCAAAGAAGAAGAAGAAAAATATTTTCGATATGAAATGAAGCTCAATTCCATGCAATACATTATTTCATTGTTTGAATACGAAAATCCTAACTAAAATTGTTGATCAACATATACATAACTTGCCAAACAATGAATCCTTTAACTTAAACTTCATAGTACCTATAACATGGTTTCGTCATCAGAATGAGACACACAAATTAAATTCCGAAGCAAAGTATTAGCGCCGGCCATGCCCCTCATGTTTCGATGTCAGTCCAAGGCACATCAAAAGCACTGCTGAGCCGTACCACACCATGAATACACTGCGCCCACAGTAGCACCAAGCCTTCCAATAAAAGCCCAACTAAGCAGATTAGATAGGGATATAGAGAGCTGCCTGTACCCGATTGTACTAGTAACATAAATGAGACGAAACAATAACATATGCATAACCGACTTTTACACAACCCTCTCTCCTGATACCCACAGTGCACGGCCACACAAACCTACGTGTATCACCCACCAGGCAAAAGTAAAGCTACGGATGCGTAACGTCCAGATAGAATTTACCAGCGCCGCACGCGGTCAAGCCACGGGGCCGTGGGTTAATACAAACTTTCTAGCATTGTTATACACCATCAATTTATACAGGTTATCCATGATGATGTTGGGGATGATGGGTGTAGCGTTACGCGGACCGATTACGGGATCGAGAATTTCAATTAGCTCACACTGTTAGCGAAATACAAAAAAAAACTAACTTTACTGATGCACTATCAGTGGTTGCACTGGCACTTTATGTGTAAACAGCACATCAATTTCTATAAAAACTTTTGTACAGTTCTATATCTTTGGTGGTTAACGCTTTTTATCGACGAAAGTTCGAACACATACTTTTAAATAGCAGATAAATCACATTCATTCTCATACACTTCGCACACCAGCAACCTTCTTGTTATCAGCTGATTAACAAACGCTTGCATTACTACATACGCTAACACAGGGCACATGTGACACTACACACTCTAGCATACCGCAAGCGCCACACAAGAAGAATGGTTGTACTAATGACGCTATAGAACAAATTGACGTTCAAAATAAAACACACAGACTAACTGCATACAGCTGCACATTTTAGGACAGTTGCCGCTTGGCTTCGTCACCTGAGACCACTAATTTTGAACTGATTGCACGAAGGTCGAAACATTTACTAGCCGGCTCAAGGTTTCACTTTTGTCCATATTCCAATCGGTTCACCAGTTGTACAACTTCTAGACCGTGTTGCAGCTAAATCCAGATCACAAGAGATCACCGTTCACCATCAATGCCGCTTTTTGCATGCCGGATGATATCATCGATCGCACAGGGAAAGCGTTTCGCGACGAAAGCAGAGAGGTTTTTGAGACTTATAGTGTTAAAGCCACCGTCACAAGTCCACCTGGTGGCCTGGGAGGGAGGGAGTATACGCAAATAGCGGTACAGCGGTCTTGCTGTTGGTGAGTTTGGATTTCGTTCGCTACTTCACTTCAGCTATACCTTGTCAGAGGCTCAGCTGTACTACCACAACTGACAACTTTTGTTCGATTGTGCCGTGTGGCAGGCCGCAGAATGAACGATACCACAGCTCTTTGACAGCGGATGGGGCTCGCTAACGGCTCCAACTAACACATAGTGTGTTATGTTATTTTTGCTTGTCTGTGACAACATCGACGTGCAACGCGCTTTATTGGATATCGCCGTAAAGCCTCCGCGGTGCGTCTGTATGTGTGATACTTGCGAGCATAATGTGCGTGTGTGGCAGGCAAATGGATTTATGGTTTGTTTTTTCCCTTATTTTTTATTCGCTTGTTGCTCCCACTTTCACGTGTAGCGGGTGTTTGTCACCACAGGCAGGCGGCCAGCTGCAACAAGTATGTAATAAAGCCTGGATGTACTCAAAATTCAAAATGTATTGTCTTTACTCCTGGATATTGCTTTGTCTTAAGCATGTATATTCATAATTGATATGAATCATAGCGATTGACTGCCAGCTAACAAAATTACTAATGGAGTAACGCAATCAACTAGGGACGCTTGAACATTTACCATACAAATTAAGCATACTATTCCCAGGAGAATCATAAGAAATTAAACATGTCACAGGTCAGTTGTAAAAAAGAGGCCGAATACAACGAAACAGCATGCGATGAGAAAAGCGAAACAGATGGATTGAAACGTGTCGCTCGCGTGCTGAATACCTTCATCCAATTACTGCGCAAAACTTGACTCACACATAGAACCAGTTGCACTTAAGCAATGCCGTTATAGCTAATCATTCAACAAGCAAAGACATGTGCCAGTAGCCGAGAAAATACAAGCTAAGGATTGTCAATATTATTTTTTGAAACTTTGAATATATGTGCTTTATTAAAATTTTTATTGAGAATGTACGGCCTAAAAAGGCTATATGCTCTATTCAAATTTTGATAAGTAGGAAACTTATTCAATTTCCAGCTATGTTAAAAAATTCATCCAGTTCGTGGCATATTACATTTGCCGTAAAATATGTATCCCCAAAACACTATGTAATATAATCTAATATCGACTACAAATATAGTAATCGAAATTTGCAATACACTAAATCTACACGCAATAGTTTCGATCGCAAAGTTTAGCAATTATTTATGACACTTTCCTTAGATATGTAATTTTTTTTAAATTATCTGGCAATGACATTCTCCGGAACTACTTTCACTCATTGCACGCACATGACATTGCTATCAATCCTAAATTCAAAGAAAATTTTACACTACAGCTAAAGCGAAACCTGGTGGTTATCAACCATTATTTAATGCTTTACTAATGGTCTTTTTTACAGACATCTATATGCAGCCACCACTGCGCTAGCTAATTATATGATAACTATTAGCGCCTTACAAAAGATTAAAAAAATTCAAACACTTCAATTACGATGCATGTCAACGCATACTTACTGTCTCATTGATCCCCAGCGTCTATTCGGGAGGTTGTCATTATGGCTGAAAAATATGATAAAGAAAAAAAAAGAAAATAGATGTTATTCAAACAAAAACAAATCTTTATCTACAAGTTTAATGGAATGCTCTGATCTATATTAAATTAAATTATGATATCCGTTAGCATTATCGCTTCCCTCAGGTTATCAGATTCTATTGTTGAGTAAAATATTTTTTAAACAATATACAAATAACCTTTTTTATGATATCGATTAACATATTGTTAAGTATTGACTTCAGTAGTGACTCCATGCATTTTCTTTGATCCATTTATGTATTTTAGCCACATCCCTAAACACAGTCCCTCATTGATTTATTTCAAATTAATATACTTTTTCAAAGAACAAATTTATATACTGTTTCATGTCATTGTAATAATATTCCATCTCATTGGATACTATGAAGAAGGATTAATAATTTGTTGTGTTTATACGCGTTCAGTCGAAATGATTGGTTTGGTAGATCTTAATAGTTTATTTATTCTGTAGTGTATGTATTTATCACTGAACATCTAAAAAACACCTTTTCCGCACATCGTTCTGGAATATGGCTTGTTCAATCAATTGAAAAATGTAATAAAGTTAATTGCAATTGAGAATTATCAAATTGGATGGCGTTAACTGACTACAAGCACTGTGAACTTCTTATAATTGAGTAGTCTATATTTGTAAGCTTTATAAAATGTTGCACATTTTGTAAAAGTTACTTTTGGTGGCAATCTGACAATATGTCTTCAGTAAGCATTTAATATAATTCAAAAGATTAGCTTGTAGTTAATGAACACATTGTCGTATGCTAATCTTGGATATTTGTAACGATAATAACTAAATAATTAATGTGTGTGAATAACATCGACCTGCTGTCGCTTTCCCTAACTGAGCAATGCGAATTTTGTTAACATTAATGTACGATACATAACGACATGTAGAAAATATACAGTTATGTATACACGCAACCACAAAAGTGACGAGGACAATCTACCAGTTGCTTTCAGGTGTCCCAATACATTAAATTCATAAAGTTTTTTTGTTGGCACACAGATATTGATCACTTAATGATTCATTTGGATCACTTCATATTTATAAGCTCTTATAGCCAAACATTAGCCTACACGAAAAACATTTAAATTAACATAAAATACAAAACTATTATCTTTTATCTATACCTATGTTTTTCATTGGCGTACATTGTAATTATAGACCATACTTTTAATGCGTTCACACACTCTTCACCTGTCAACATAATTACCACTCATCATTATTCATTGTTTTATTGTCGAATTTTATGAAAACCTTCTTTTGTCATTATATGCAAATTTGCCTTTAACCTACAATTGATGAAAAATGCGCTATCGATTGTAAAATTGCCTGCATTTTTTGCCTAATATTATGTAATTACATCTGAAGGCGCGACTAATCCAGGTTATTGTGTAAGAATGATTACTTGCAATGAAAGCAGTAAAAAGATTTACATCTTAAAAATATAGTATGTATTTGTCCTAGTTTCTTCTTCTTTTTCTTACTTGACGCATAGGTATCGTAATCGGTCTAGTTCTACCTCAAATACGCTTTAATTGACTTTGCTATAAGTGACTTCACTGTTTTAACCATAGCAGGATAATATATCTGTCTGCATGAGAGTTCAATCCATACGAGAACAGTCATTTGTATAAGATCGTACGACTGACTTGACGACTGTATAGTATAACCTAGTTATCCTACCTTACTACATTCTTTATTTTTATATACTCTACTAATTTCTCAACAATTTCAATTAAAATGTAGTTGGATAGTTTTTTACTACAGTATTATATCGTTGTTTTGTAATACTAACTCTTGGTGGAAATTTCTATTCACGACTATGTATTCATATGCAGCAATTATTATTCAGCATTTGGTTGATTTTTTTAAACTATCCAAGCTAAACTATAATTCATAGCTTTAGTGCGATTGCGTTGACGATACGGCTACATTAACGAAGCTCGAAGCTTAACTACATTAACATATTTTTATTTAGTTTTTCAGGGACTTATCCTTTAATTGGCGTAACTATATTCAACAATTAAACAAATCTCATTGGCAAAATTATTTTAATGAATCATTGTTAACCATATGTTTTTTGTTATTTTTTTGTTTTGTTTTGTTTTTAATAACAATCAGACATTATCTAAATCAAACTCTTTTCTGATTTAGAATTAAACAAACCTTTTAGGCGCGCCACGTAAACTTGTTCGGCTCCAGGAGTGTCTGGTGATTCCTGAGTTGCTGGCGGCACTCGGATTGCCATTACTTTCGCTATTATACCAACAAAGACATAGAACGAAAAAATACGACATGCATTTGTTAAACATCACAATGCTACATTTTAAACATGCGGGCACATACATGTATACTTACCCAACCGTGGTAGAGTTCAAATGTGGAGCCAGTTCCAGGTCAACACCACCAGTTTCTGAGATTGATATGTCGTTGTCACCGTAGCATTCAAACGATTCTCCGTCAGATAGTGAGGAACATTGAGATTTGGGCGCATCTAAAACAGAAGAAATTATGATTATTATTTGGATCCTGATACGTCGTGATATTTATTTCCTAAGTTGATAATTTATGATGATGGGCTTCCATTGACTGGCACAACGATTATGAGTCCAATTAGCGGTTAATTGGGACTGCGTTGTAACCATAAGAAATTAAATAATCAATAGCACCATTACATCACGCTCTTTTCGATTAATTCAGCATGATATGGTATTATCAGAATTTCTGTGTAACCTATGGATTCACACATAAAAACAACCAAAAAAGAACATTTCATTGCACGTAAACATCTACGAACAATGGACCTTTTCCTTTTTGACATCACCACACACGACAGATATCCTTAAACATGCTAATAGTAAAACAATATTTCACGGATTACACCTTGACAAAGAAATTTGTGCCCAAGGTAAAGCAATCAAAGTGCTTATTTTTGGAAAATCATCAGTACCATAGACCCATAGAGCCTTAGGAAAAGTTCAACACCACAAGAAAGTGATATCTAACTACTGCCACAAACTCTCTCTCTCTCTTTCATTGTTTCGATACATCTCAGCCTGAGCTGAAACTGAAAATAAATATGAAGAAAATTTGCGAAAACAGTGGAGAAATGAAAATAAACTGAGCAGATGCAAACGCCCTGACTTCATTTGCTCCATGTACACATCCATTTCATTACCAATGTTCAAACCACACACACAGCCTCAATCTTGCTACCGATGCAAACAACCCCCACTTATTTATGGAAAGTGAAAATAACAACAAATCAACATCTACAACACACACAACATGAATTCGGACAAAATCGATTTCAATTTTGAAGATTTTGACCAATTCAATCAAATAACAAAATAGCGCATGGACAAATGAATAAAAACTTCGAATTTTGAAAAGGTTTTTGGTTGTTAACCTCTTATTATTCTCCCAATTGATATGGTTTTCTTACCTGTACTTGGAGGACTCGAAGGAACTGGACTGGTGCCTACTGAATCGGTTGTAATTAGAAACGATGGGTGTTGTGTTTTGGAACTTTTTGAAGGAGACGGAGCCATCATCACGATATAGTAATCTGAAACAATAAGCGAAATACATTTTTTTATTTAACTACACTTAAAAAAATTTGATACATTCATAACGTATGATCAAGTTAGGATCATTTAGGAATAAGGCATGAGAAAATGTAAAATGTAAAGCTAAGAAAATTTGGGGTGGCTCGGTGGTCTATTCCAGGGGTTTACAATTTTCTTTTAATTGAAGACGAAAATCAAGATACAATAATAGACATCTGTTCATATTTTATATATTCAGTCAGTTCTTTTGCATTCAAAACAACGTTTAAACGTTCACTCATTTACTATTTACATTACAATACATCATTATTTGCGAAGCAATGCGACCCGCGAACTAAAAAGTTTGAAGACCCCTGGTCTATTCGATTAATCATCAATCATCTGTGACTATCCAACTGCGAGCAACTAGCAAGTGTCGTAAGCGTCCCGGAGTTGTTGGAGAAGACTCAAAAGGTACAAGTAGGTTCAGTAGGTGCAACGATTTCGGCAGGTGTTTGAAAACATAAGCGACTCCGATCCATTGGACCACGAATCGGAATCGAATCCGACTGGCCGACTCCGGGTAGGGTCGTGAAATTAATTGTATGACCCATCACTACTGTGTAGGTCAACAACCACCATTACCAACGCATCTGGTTCGTTATTTTACAACCAGAAATGATCCTTATTTGTTTTTATTTAAATCATTTTCTTGCAAATCTATGCCAAACAAAATGTAATATCCTGATGCCTCGTTTGCGACTCAAAAACAAGGTTGATTGAAATGTTATTTTGACCACTTGCGCGGTATTTCTTAGAAATTGTTACGTTCCCTCAAAATAAGAAAGATGAATTTTGAATTTTAAATACGCCCTTTTTTGGATTAGGGCATAATCTTAGAAACAAAACAAAAAAATAAGAGTATCCTAAAATTTAGGAAGTAACTGTTGATCATTCAACTGTACAAAAAACTGTACAAAGTTTATCAGTGCCCCCGTTACAATAAGATATATTACCAACAGTCCAATCTAATAAGGACGCATATTGTATAAAATAATTCAACAACAAAAGGAGAACATTTCTAATAAAATGATGTTTCATCTTTTATTTTGTGTTCTCATTTATCAAAATTATTTATATTTTTTTGAAGGCAGCTGCCAGCCTAGATCTTTAATCAAACAACTATTCGTTACTTTTCACTTCACCGATGTCAAGATAGTTACGTATCTTAGATCTATTTAATATCCATTAAACCACATAGAAACCATGAAGTTGACTACATTTCTTCGACAGCTTTATTAAATAGCTGCGGCTAGTTGTTTTCCTAAACTTTCACAAACCAAACAAAGCCTGTTATTTAACAGCATGACTGATGATGCGATATCGAAAAAAATGCGTTTATCACTGTCTCCACCCTTTACTAATACGCCCCTATTTGAAATGAATATATTTTTCAAGATATCTTTTTGTAACCAATACAGGGTATTCAAACATGGACATTCCATAAAAAATAAATAACTATCACTAATTATATTTCACACAATCCTTACAATAACAACAAGTTTAGTGAAACCTGGATAACATAAATCAAACCTCTGTGGATAAGAGAACCAACCTCCCTTATGAAAGTTTCTCACTCTCATAATAAAAAATATTTGATTTAGTTTGCTTGTTCAATTCTATACAAAGAATTGAAGAATTCAAGAATATAATAAAAATATATTTCGTTTTAAGAAATACAGACTTTTTTAATGTTCCTACTGGATAAAAATGTTTCTTTTTTATTAATACCATTTGTTACTCCATTTTTCTTGGAAAATTATATATTTAAATGTAAATTTTCTTTTTGCTAGTTATTTAGCGAAAAACATTATTTTATCGATACAAGTTCAGGAATGCAACAATACATATAGGTAACATGTTTTTTTAAAGCTAGTTGAAAATTCAATAATTGGCATATTGTTGCATAATAATTAAATATAAGCTATACGATTATTTGAATATATTTGATCTACATGAAAAAAGAAAATAAACATAAAAATATAGATTTGTTACTTTTAAAATTTATATCCCAATACTAACGCCATTACCCATGGAAAGTACTTTTAAATATTATTAATATATTAACATATAATTGTAATTGCAAGAATTGTAATATATGAACATATAATTGTAATTGCAAGAATCTAGAAGCTTCGTTGATCATTCGTTCAACGAACTTTTCAGTAATGTCTGTGTAGATTCAATAATCAGCCGATTAAAACATTTCTTCAAATAGTAGCAAAATCTATAAATATGCTCGATAAGTAGAACTTTACTCATAAGCTTATTGTTTACCTTTAATTTTGAACATTACTGTGTTTTCGAATTTCAATCATTAATGTATTCAATGATAAGCATAATTTTACGCTTGTTGGTCGCTTGTAATTTTATCAAACAAACAAATGCATTGGGAATTTAAGCAATACGATTTCAATCCCTTTGCAGCAGATGCGTTTTTCGTGTAACATCAGAAAGAAGCACTAACAACACATATGGTGTTGAGCGATTAAAACAAACGGTAAACATTTGCACATGAACTGATTCTCTACTGCAAGCAACAACAATCTACAACGAAACACCTCTCTGGTCGTATGTGAACGAACAGACTTAAGGCAATAGCATGACTAATTATTACTGGAAAGCGCACATCCACAAAGAGCACACGTGTAGCCCTTTAAGTTAAGAAGCTTCTATTGTACGAAGCGTATACAGCTCTAGAGTGCCCCGTTATCTTAGATATAGCGTCTATCTCTATGAACGATGCCTGTGCCTATTTTTACTCCTCTAAAAGGTCTTATTCGTAGAACAGCTACTCTGAGACTATGTTCCACTAGTGAAGCAACACAGGGGGTGGGGTTTATGTTTTCGAGGCGAGCATCAGCCAAAAAATATTCCATTACCCACCTATCTTGAGTATGGGTGTACCTTTGCAGAGAATGCAATAGAACAGAACGGAAGAACAATTACCCTCAGCGTTGGTAAATGCAGTTGTCTGTTGTAGTAGCATAGCCTCTCATAGTCCGAGAGTCCATCGTGAGGGCGTACATCCCTTACAACATTTGTGTAATGTTCGAAAGCTCATTAGCTTCTGCACTGTAGCGTTGAATCCAACGTTATTCGATCTTCGTCTCTTCAGTATAAGCTTCTCGTATAAAAATCTCCAATGCCAAAAAAAAGCTCTGGCCTCTTCCACTCGCATACTATATGGTTACTGAAAACCTTCTCTTCTAGTTGCAAGACGAATCGCATAGAAAGGTTCATTATGATTGACATTGAAACTCCCTCATGGGTTGAAACTAGGCTCGAATGTATGGATACCCAACCTATAACATCGACCAATAATGTGGCTGTATTTCGCTTCATTATTTCTTTATACTTTCCTTACTGCCGAAATTCATACAGAGTCAACGTGCTACAATAACCAAGGACACTTATTGATCGAAGAATCAATGCCTTGACCAAATTTGCATCCTTACCACATTGTTGCTTGATCGAATTAATTTATGAAATACACATAATAACGCTTACACACCACCTCCTCTTTAAAGCGAAAGTCTCGCGCAAACTCGCTATTTTTCTTCGAAGAATGAATGAAACGCACAAAGAGTTTCGAAAACATTTCTTCAACCACCATTTTAATACTCACTGCAAAGAGGTCAATACTCCTTGACCTACTACAATTATACTTATGTTTTCGTAGCAGACAAGCGAGCAAAACAAATGCCTCAGGTCGGAACCATCCCCGGCATAGAATTTCCAGCCATTGTCTGACCCGCACGAAGAACAAATGAGAGTTTTGTTTACGATGGTGTGTCACGGAAAGGTAATTGTCAGCAAAGCCACCCAACAGACTAGGAAATTTTTCTGAGCACATTACTATCGATTTTTGCAGCTTTACCTTCGGAGGTGAAGTAATGATTGGACTCCATTTGTTTGTCCCCTTCTGCTATTGATTATTATCTTTTTTACACTTTACCTGTCAAACACTTTCAGATTACGTCTCCCGATGAGTAAAACACTTTTTGTTTACATTTTTCCGATGGTATATCTATCAAACAAATGGCTGAATCACTGCTCAGTGCTGGTTTCAATTCTTGCTTGGACGTAGTTCGAAATAACTTGCCATCTACAAGGTGTCAAGAAATAAAATATATTTTCATAGCATTTTTTTCAAAAACCACATGCTTTAAAGTTATATAAAGTTATAATTGAACAGTATCACAAAATAACGACGGCAATGTTTAACAATGTGTAACAAATGTTGTATGGTTCATACCGGTGTACATTTGCTAAAATTTTAGAAAATATTATGAACAAAACAAACGACCGAAAACTAACCATATTGGCATCAATCGTTATCGAGTCCATCTAAAAACTTATTTTTTAAATAGATGTGAGAACTATTTTTAAAATAATGATAGGAGCAACTCAACGTCAAATCAATTTTCCACTGTTTGTGATTAGTTTCACTGCTTAGGCAACCACATCGCACAAACACTAACATACCAACACTGAAAGTAATCAAAACACTGTCCTACCACCACAAGACAAACCATTCAAGATATGTTTCACGATACCATCCACGATGGCAAAGGTGGAAGAATGGATGCTCAACACTCGTAAAAGAAATTGAACCTCCCATAAAATCTGGCATGCCGGATGCATTTCTATCCTGCGCTCGTGGTAGTGGTACGTAAGAGGAGCCAGTGTTTGCCATCCTAAGCGGTAAAGTCCGAGTCGATTGAACCGTGAAATTTGTTACAGATCATTGCTTCACTTTCTCTATTTTTTCTCGATCAAAAGACCATCAGTGGGGGAAGGTGCTATTGTCCCATTCAAGCCAATTGTTGAGTCGTATGCCAATCCGAGCGTACAGTTTCAACCCGATCAGATCGCTCTAATTTAATACCACACCTAGGCATACAAGTCCCGCCGACAGGGACTTGGGATTGACCTGCACCGACATCATTTCCGGATTGGGCCGGCATAAAAATAGCTACGGCGAAGCGTGATGGTTACCGAAGGCATGTTGGCATTGTATACATATATATATATATATATATATATATATATATATATATATATATATATATATATATATATATATATATGAGTGTGTGTGTGTGTGTGTGTGTGTGTGTGTGTGGTGTGTGTGTGTGTGTGTGTGTGGTGTGTGTGTGTGTGTGTGTGTGTGTGTGTGTGTGTGTGTGTGTGTGTGTGTGTGTGGTGTGTGTGTGTGTGTGTGTGTGTGTGTGTGTGTGTGTGTGTGTGTGTGTGTGTGTGTGTGTGTGTTTTACATAAATCTGCCATGAGGAAGATTTTGTTTTGATTTTTCCATTTTCTAACTCTACTTTCCAGGTAAAGTATGGGAAAACATAAAGCTTATCTCAAGAGCAACTAGAGTTAAACTAATGTTTTCGTTTCGAAACGTCGCCAGTAAAAATAACACTAACATTGTAGAATGACCCTAAGACATAGCAGCTCTAAGTTCCGTGACGTTCCCTGTATGAGCAATCACAAAAAAAAGTTTGTCGCTACACTTATGGACAGTCGTCACTACATTGACCTTTACTCAGGAAAGACAGTCGTGTGAAACATCCAACGGCACACATTTTCAACTCCAATGAGAGCAAGGATGAATGTCTGTTGCCTTTTTTCGTTCTCTCAAACGCTAACCCAGCAACAGAAGCTTAAATTGCTAACGCTGCTCGACTCGATCGGTACACCAGTGCACTGCTGCAAAAACTTAAACGCTATTTTTAATTTCTCAGTTTACTTCACAACCTGGATGATTTCTCTCATTTTGGGGTTTCGCACCGGCTCTTACTATTGTACAGAATTGATATTTTTAATCTGCGTGAAACACTGTATTTATCGTTTTTATTTAGATTTGTTTACGCTGAAAGTGCTCGTATATTGCAGATCGAGGTTGATGGCAATCTAAACATAAAATCGGCCGCAAAAGATAAAAAACCAAAAAGAAGTTTGTGGCCATCACTACATTATTGGAAACAATTTCAAAGAAATCTTACCACTACAAACATCAATCATCATCACTATCGAGTTCAGTTAATATTAAGAATTACTCCAGCATATGGTGGTCCTTCTCATTTTATAGAATTTAACACGGTGTCATTGCCTAATGTTCTATTACTACAGTTCCTCCCGCTAACAGCCCCTTTGCAGTCCCATCTCTTGCACGTACCATCAGGCACGATTATCATCTGTTCTCTACCGTGTGCTATATGGCGGTGCAAGGTGTCACGATCATATAGCGCATCGCTACATAGAAAGACCTATCCATCTGTTTCCTATTCCCATTTTTCGATCTCTTATGCGATCCTTCGCCCAACTATCCGCCGCATCTCAACATACACCGAAAACAACATGTGCTACACACCAAACACTTGGAGAACGTACCGCCCGCTGCACGTGTAATACAGGATGCGGAAAGAGAAGATGGGTGCATATGCATCTTAATGCTTCTTCTTAAATGGGCCACACTCTATGCAGTGAGGCGTTGAAACCGTCCCGCACCTAACCGAAATTTAAGTCGCACATCTGCCTAAATTTCTAACACAACGGAAGTAAACACATCCTCGAGGAAACTTAAAACTATTCAAATAAATAAGAATCTTTGGCCTAAAGATACAACCTTATTCTACCACATCTGCGAACAAAAATTCGAATGCAGATCTAACGATTATACTAACATTTTAAACCTCACACCTGAATACATTCCGTGGGAAATTCGCTTTACGTGCTGTGCTCAAAACTCCAGTCTTCACATGCCCTGAAGAGTGATGCAGACCATTTTAAAGCTACCCAAACTGCCAAAGCTTACCGAGTAACTTCGTTGTTGATCACACGTTTCGGTGGTAGCCAAGTTTTTCCGGCTTCGCCACCAACCGTAATCAGGAGCCCGACGCTGAGGTATAACATAGGCCAGCTACGTTCCGCGCTTTCGCTAACTATTCGGTTGCATAATTATGATTGCAGGCCGTTACGCGATATCTGTACCAATACATCTAGCCCACGAGGAAAATCTAGTCGTACGATCACAAACTAGTGATGCGCCTCGGGTGATGCAGCCACTGGCATGGCCAATTTGCGATTCACTTTCAATGGATTGGTTGCATGCTAAGTAATATTAATGCTAGTAACTGTATTATCAATTCAAGTACCTAATACTTTTGCAGAATATTAGCACTGGATAGGTATCAGATTATTTAAAATGTAGCATACATGAGAATAAAAATTATGGATGTAATCAAAACGCAGCTAATTATATCAGAAACAGTATATCGCATATGCTGCCCTCATTTAAAGGTGCATTTTGGAAGGACAACCATTGAACATCATTAACACCTTAACGCTGTAGGTGCTTTGTTTGTTTCGCTGTTTTCTCTTTGGTTGATCAACCTACATATCGGTTACTATTATTAGCCATTCTCCAAAGATTTCCAAACCCGACATCATCCCACACCGATCATTTATGGCTGACGACCAATCGTACTGAGCAATGATTTGAAACTTTGTAAAAATGTTTACATTGCTCCAAAACGATTTGTTTTTTTTTATAAGGATAAACATAGTATCTATATATTTGGGTTTGCCTCAAGATCGTAGCTCGTTCATGACATATACATGCACATTTAGCATATTTCAGTTGAAGTTCACTAGTATATGCCAAATACACATTAAATATTGAAGATTTACCTAACAAAATGTGACAGGAATATATAATCATGAATCTAGACTAGGATAAAAGACGCGCAGACCATAAAATAGCATGTGAACAATTTAAAATGAATCACAAAACGTTTAAACGGAATAATATGTAAATTTTTATAAAACCGACTATATTTTCCACAACATCATCCTAGACGAAAACACAAGCAACTCAAGTGTTCCACCTATATCGCAAACTTTAATGTATTATCACCAGCGCAATCAGAGCATAGCCACAGGTGATCGTATCGCTTTATTTGCAAACAAAACCGGCACGAAACTACCTGAAAGTCAAGTGCAGTCTCTATTGATGTCCATGAAAAATTCATCACAAATCATTTCTCTTTTGCTGGCAGAAACTGTACACGTCGCAAGCTCCCTGCATCACATGCACGTTGCAGTTTCCTTCCTACACATTATTTGTTAGGTGGAAAGTGCAGCATCGTGAGCGCCATTAAACTAAGCAGTTTATGCTACATTCAATATACTTGAGTATGCATACACAGCGCGCCTGATCATCGGATGTCGTGGACTGGAAATTGGCGAAAGTGAAACTTGTGCTCGCGGAAGAGTGTGTCATAAATTAGCTACAACACTTTCAAATTTACACTTTAAAATACACTTCACATGACGTAGTAATAACATAGTTCACATATTTAATTTAATCAACGCTACAAGAGTATTCACATTTCTTATACATTCGTATGTCCCACGACATACATTCGAACGATCCGCAATTCGTCATTATACAGCCAAATTCAACTGACACAAGTTCCAGTGCACACTAACCGGCGCTTTGGTCGCTAAATATTTGAAATTTTTCTATTAACCCAATAAACGGCGCCTTACTTTTCGAGCAACCAGGTCACATGACACGATTCAGTGGAGTTTGGTTCATAGAAATTCACACTACCGAAACAGGGAAAATTGTAATGCCCAAACCGGTGACTATCTTCATCTTGAAGCTTTCGGACCGGCGAATGTAGGACGGTTAAAACCACAACAATCATTTTCCCGAATGACCCATATACGGTGATACACTTAAGCTCCACCATTTGCTTCAAAGTGACTTTTATCCGACAAATCAGTTTTCCTATTCGTGACATTGACGTGGGAAACGTTTTTTAGTACAAAGTATCAGCTTAGTACTTTTTATTTTATAATATCATCAGGTTATTACATTATGTTCCTCGATGAGATGAATGCTCCGCCGCTAATAAACTACTCTAATGACGTACCTAGTTTAATGCTTCTTGTTTGACAGTTTCATCAACTTTACAAAACCACACACTAATTTTCCAACGATTATCACGTTAAGCATCTTTAACTGAGTATCATATTTTTCAACCAATATCTTACACGGCACTTGAAACCACTTGGCATGTTCCTCCGTGCATCCGTTCAGAATAAAACCCGCTCCTATAGCATGTGCCGGATGTTTGTCATTACTGCTGTTTCCCAAATTGTTCCACCATGCCTGAAATGCACCTTAAAAGGAAGTGACCCAGTCGTAGGCTTTCATTTTCGAGCCCGCACGGTAGTTGTTCTACACCACGCAATAACAATTCTTCGACCCTTCATCTTCTTACTATCTTCCGGGGTTTCTCGTTCGCACCCCTACTAATACAACCCCTTTGAGAAAATGACGCAAAAACGACACGACTAACCCCGGTCTACACTCCGTTCGGTATCGCACATCATGCAGCTGGACCAATGGATTGTGTGTTTCCCGTTACCGCACGGAGCACATGTCTTTAGGAGTTTCCATCTTGCGTTCTACACCATACAAGCTTTACTACAATTATGAACTGCGGAAAGAAGGACCGTCCTTTCCATCAGCGGCACGCATCGAGGCGTCCAGTACGTGATTTTTTAATAAACATACTCGACAACATCCACAAAGTACGTAACGGCCACGGAGAGAGACAGCCCATTTCATTACAATGCATATGTCATGTTCGTGCCGTGTAGATGATTTGAAATAGCTGTAAGGGCAACCGTGGCAACATGAAGCTTTTATGAGATTTCTTTTATTTTTCAGCGTGACACGCAATGCTTCAATTGCACTGAAAATGTTTATATAAAGCACACACTTATGAATACATCTTCTACAACTGCTTAGTAGCTGTATCGTATTATATAAAGCAGATTACGTCTTGGATAAGAGATATAATTTTTCGAACATTCTTTCGCACAGAACAAGCTTTATTCAAGACACGATGATATCATTTCGGAGCCATAACGCTCATACACGCTGTACCGGTATGTAATAAACTATCACGATTTTCCGGTAGCCATCGCACCACACAAACACAGGTTAATCAACGGCCCACACGCCAAAACCATGCTACCACTACACCTCCAGACGTACGGCGAAAACAAATGCTTCACAGCAAAAGGTTCGCCACGGCCACACGGCCAATTCCCCAAAGGTACGCATCAAACGAAACAACGCGTGTGTACCAGCCAGCAGGCCCCACCACCTTTACTTTGGTGAATGGAACGAAACATACCCATGCATGCACGGCAATCGATACCTAACAACCGACCGCCATACGTCCTACTTCCTCTACGAATCAACGATTTTCTCACATATATTTTAAAACTGAACTCCCTTTACCAACCCACTGTCTCCGCCGCGGCGCGTTTCGGTGCTTTCGTTCTCAGACGAGTGGTTCAACAAATTGCGAACCGAAACAACTGAGGTGATGACGCTGCTACACGGTGGATATGTATTCATGGCTACCAAGACCAAAACCCAGAACCCACATCGCAGCAACATCGAAACTTTCCACTGGCAGTCCATCGAGGAGGCGCTGATGGTTTGAACTGCACATATAGCTCTGGACCAAACAGCGTATGGATACAAATCATTAAATTCAATTTACGTTTTCGATAACTGGTGAATATTTTTAATGGAAAATACACACACGTTTCTCATCTTTTCGTTTCCTACCCACAGCACGATGTTTAAAACCACTTCCTTTGACGATTAGCAGAAGGTTCAATGATTCCACTGGTTTATCAAACAAACAGATAACCCAAGTTCAAGAGGTAAAGGCCAAACGCAAACCTGGCTGCAAATCAAAATGGGTTGAAGTGTCTGTTTCCTCTACCGAAATTTGCAAAATTTACTGAAAATTAGATTACAAGTTATGAAAAGAATTTGGTTGACTAACAAACGATGTACAATTTTTACATTGCATTCCTTTCATGTTTCATGGCGTACGGTTTGAAGGTAGTATTGTAAAGATGTTCCACAAATATGTTTTAATAACACTAGAAAGTCAGCCTTAACCGCATTCATCTTTTTTTTCATGTTTGCCTATTCTTCGTTTCATTAGCATCATGCGAGAGGCTTTCATCTAGAAGAAGACGATCTTTTGTTTATGTTTTCTCAAGCTGTAACTCATCTGAGAAAACTGGCACGATCCATATTAATGAACGAAAATAGAAAAGTGTTTTAAGGGCTGTACGTGTGCTCTTAAAACTCTTTCAATGGATTTGAGGATCAATAGTGATGAGTTAAAGTTGAAAATATGTTTCAGTGCTACAAGCATGAGGTCGATCTGCAGCCGTTCCTTCGTCCATGAGACTGCCTTGAATGATTGATAACACCTTTACCGTGCTTTCATTCATCTCCAAAGGAGCAAAACCAGTCAGTGGTACTATCTATCTTTTTAAGCTGCTTTTTCACTCCTTTCCTCATTACATTTTTCTAACAAAAATCCACCGTTAATGTTACACAATTGACGCACCATTCAATAGAAAACCCATCATCCCTTTTTGCATGCATTTTGTGGGAAGCAACAGCTTCTGCAAAGGAATGTTAAATAGAAAGAGGAATGCGTGTGCTATTTGCTTTTACCACACCATCCTCCCCTGGCACTTACTGTTATAATCGGTAGTGTGCGATCGTACGATTTGAAGCCCAGCAGGGGCAGCAGTAGTAAGATTGAAAGCCCGATCTTACCAGACGCATATCGCCCATCCCTCAGGTTATATGACGAAACGGTTAGATTCATTTTACACTCGCGTGCATGAGCAAAAAAAAAGGCAGCAGCCTCTTTCGGATAGCTACTTTGCGCGCGCACATCGTTGGATGCGATTCCGAAACCGGTTCGTCGTGGCGGTCACAGCAATACTACAATGGTGTCCACGATTGCTTTTGGGGTTTCCCCCGCTCAACGGGACGGGCCGTAAGTATTGAGAAGGGACCAGCGAAGACGCCATCCAACGAAGCAAAGAGCCTAGACTCGGTGGCATAGTACGGCAGAAGGTAAAGGAAAGAAGGTAAATGCAAGCATCTGCTGCTGCTGCTGCTGCTGCTGCTGTTGGTGCTGGTGGTGGTGTTCGCCCGGCCATAAAAATGGAATGAACGGGCTCCTCACAATGGGTCAATATGGTTGCATGTTAACACGCACAGCATTTCATATTATTAAACCAATAAAACAAAAATATATCGCGTCAGTTCAGCATTTAACATTGGTTCCGATGGACATATTATTTAATCAATAATTTAGATAATTGCATCGACAATTAAAGACATATTTCAATAATGTATTATCTGAGATTCTTTTCTTATTTGACGCAACACAACCGTTGTCGGACTAGACCTGCCTCTTCCACTAATTGGCAAAGTTATTATCGACTTATTGGTTTGATTACCCATAGCAGGAGTCAGTCCTTCGTATGGGGGACGACACGGGTTTATACAAAGCTTGAAAGGATCTCCCTTGAATAATTTAAAGGATTTGAGTTTAGTCCACATATTTATCTGAATTTGCGTACAAAGCTTTGTTTTAATTGAGTAACGACCGTTAGTTTTTGGTCCAAAATATTCTTCTTCTAATCCTGTCTAACGACCTACATGACCATGTCGGCCAGGATACAGGAGGATAGAAAAAAGATATTTTTTGCAAATATTCCTTCTTTCAAGACTATGAACGTAACCCACTGTGTGGACTGGAACCATCCGGTTGGGGAGAAAACGCGAACGAGCGAAAGAAAGAGCGTGCGGCCAGAGACCGCTCCGATACACACAAGTGCGAACGAAGAGGATGCAATAGGGCCCCGAAGAAAAACTTGTTTTGCCACAGGCCGGCCGAAGAAGCCTACCTTGAATGAAGCAACTGAAGAGGTTCGTCAAAGGTACGTGCGCTGTAGACGAATTCCAGGGGAAGCAGGTTGAGCCGGAGGGTTCTCTTCAGGTGGGACGGAATTTCAAAGGTGAGCTTGGGTTCACCCTCTGCCGCGATGGGATGGGATGATCGCGAGGCTTTGTTGCTGGCCTGTTTTGGCTGCAGTCGACCCACGTTCACCAACTCGCTGTACGATGCTTTTGTACCGGAGCGTTGCAAATGCTATTTCTTGGTGATGACTTTTGCCTTTAGGCGGGTTGGATGAGCTTTAAATCGCTGCAGCGCAGGGAGATGTAGATCCTCAAGAATTACCAAAATCGTGCCGTTCCCACTATGCTTGCGCTGCACAGGAACTGGCTTGCAATTGTATGTCGCTCACTTTCTATTTTCCGTTCCGGGAGCTGACGTAACTGCTTTTTGTTATTTTTGCGGCACGACAGACGCTTGGGATAACTCAACTTTCAAAATTATAAATAAAAAAAAACACTGCTCTGCCAATAGCAACACTGAAGCACTGCCCGGTTTGTCACACTAATATAAAAACGCACTCTTGCACTTCACAAACTGCACAACACACTTCACAGGTGGACGCATATACAAACAATTTGCTTAAAAGAGACGGGACGTTACACGACATACAACATCTTTAGCTCTGCTGAAACGAAAAAAATAAACCCATGTACACACATACACATTTCTCAGTAGATTGTATTGAGGGCGCTTCCGCTTCCTCAGCAACGGAAACAATGATCATTTTGCGACCAGTGCAATAGAAACACTGGCATGTCAACACATCTGAGTGAACGTGACGGCATGCTCAAACTATGCACAATAATTGGTACAAATACAGACCATTCTTCTTACAACAATATCTTCGCACGTTCAATATATCATATATGTAGTCACATGAGTAAAACACGAACTAATTAATTCTCCTCATCACCCGAAAGCTAGATGCAACTGAGCACTGCACTTCAACGCACTCTAACTTTTCCCTTCATTTGTGTTTTCCACCACAGGCATGCTTTTGTACGACACCTGTACATTGTCCCAGTGCAATTCAAGGTGCAGATAGAATACCGTTACTTTGGCAAAAGCGACTGTAAATAAATTCCTTGTACTATACTTTATCCCGAACACTGATGGTACATTTAACTAAATGTCGTTTTATTTAATACCAGAATATCACCACAATCGTTTGCATAGTAATCAACTGTTTAATGTTTACCGTGTTAAGGCGGGCGAGTAAAAAAATAAAATGAGAATTTTTTCCTACACCTTGAGTCTCATTTCTCGATCCACAGAAAGAGGAAATATTGCGTCGCATATATCGTGGTCTCTGTTTTTCTTTAGCAACGCGTGTCCCTTCTCCACGGTAGAAGACCAACAACTACCACTACTCGGTATAGCGTTGTCTTTGTCTGTATTCATCACCATGATTCGTTTATCCGGAAGGCTACTTTTGACCAGATAAAATCCAATTCCAAGTGTGCTAACCAGGCAAACATTCCCATACAGCAAATCTGCGTTTGGGCAATTGACAGCTCGTAGCAAACGTAACCCAGAGTACAAAATATTTTTTAGAACAACTTTTTTATATTTTCCCAAAAAACCAAGATACCGAAAACGCCCACAATTTATTGTACTAAAACTAACGTAGCAAAAGAAGATCAAGAAGACAAAGCCAATCAGTTTGGTGGATTAAACCACACGGCCACAGAAGCGGCCACTTTAAGTTTTTTTATGCAAGGTTAATTCATTTGCTCAAAATCACCCCAAAATGTGTTGAGTTCCCATATAACCAAGATACCGAAAACGCCACCAATTTCTTGTACTAAACATCCAGTTCCATCAAACAAAGCTAAAAAAACTATCAGTTTGGTGGGTTAAGCCACACGGCCACAGAAGCAGCCACCACTTCAATTTTGTTGAAGTCAGATTTTTATGCACGTGCAATTTATTTGCTCAACATGTTTCACCTGTGTTAAAAATGTTATTTATTTGTGCAAAGGAAGCAATTAAACGTGTGTGTTTAAGTTGGTTTGTTATAAAACATTCATGTGTAATATGTGTATATGTGTGTTTGTTTACTTGCGAATGAACTCTTCCATTTCGCTGGTCAGTGCATAGTTTATAGACTAATAATATTGCTAAAGTTGAAGTGCAGTGATGTAAGTGAATGAATTTAATCAACCGAGGAGTTAAAATCCTGTCCAGCACATTGACCTAAGCCAAACCTTGACCAAACTTTTCCTCAAAGCATTTTTGGAAAAGGTGGGATAAGGTTGGGCAAGATAAATACATCGGATCGGAACTGGCAGCTCCGACTGTTCTAAAATTTGATGGGTTTACGACTGAATCGACCACCACAAACTCACGTGGGTTTGAAGTGGTTTTACAGTGGGTTAAGGACGATTTGGTTATTTGGGTTATACAAAGGAAGCGAAGCAGAAACGCGCTTCGTGTACTTGAGGCCAAACATTACATAAATATTACATAATAAAAACGTAAATAAGTAACGTTTTGAAACAAATGAGCGCTATATCTTTTTCTAAGAAAATCTGAGAAAATCAGAACCCAAGCGCCATAGACTAAGGCATTAACACATCAGGCTAATCAGCCGTAAGGATCCAGAGAGTACCAAGTGCTTGTTAAAAAGCGCCACCGTTCCGCAAAGTACGGTCTTAAGTCAAAGTAGTGTCTTCCCAAGTGCCACAAATCCACTAAACGACCACTAAAAGGGTTCTTAACCACTCAAGCTCTCAACCTAAACGGAATATAAAAAGACTTCGTTTAGCAAATGGCAAACGACTCATAAATTCTAAAAATAGCAAAAAGCTGGTGGCGCCTTCTGTTGGTGAGATACCCAACCAGTGGAGTTTCCTCGCTTGGAGGAGAGCTTTCTCATTTCCTCTGTACTGTTATATGGTTTCGCATTGAAATTATGCATTATCTATTAAGCAAACCAATGAAACTATGGACCTTTGGTTTTTTTTCTATGGATATTCCATTTTCCAGTCGTTTAAGCTTAATCTGTGGCACTTGGGTTATTTATTAGCCTGGTTGTTATATCTTCTGTACTTCGTAAATATGGTTGCAATGTTAAGTTTATTTCCCATTCTGGTTAAAATGGCCCGGTTATAGAGCTGTCCCAGGATGTACAGTCAAAGGGAGTGTATATATCAGGTGGGCTTATGGTGTTCTTCCTCACTAATACATCGACATACGATTTCACAATTCCATAGCAAAATCTAGTATGCATTGAAAGTGAAACAGTGTCTCGCAGAACTCGTAGATGGTGTTACTCTGGAGTAGTTAGAAGAAAGAAGCCAAAAACTAGCTTGACGGTCAGTTATAAACGTGAATGCGTTTAACCGGATAGAAAGGAATAGTGTACAAATCGAACAAAAAACGGTAGAACGCATATGGAGAGTTCTAACCAATAGCTGAATAGAGTTCCAGTAAACACATTATCAAATGACGTTCATCTTATCACGAATTATTCTCAAAAACTCTAGAAAATAGTGACAATTTTATGCAGACTTAGGAGTGAGTATTCGGAAAAATCATCAAAGTACCCAGTTTGATATGGATTTAACTGTCAAACCGGAGTTTCTTCCTCTTTTCGTTTTAAGACGTCAAATTACACTGGATAAGCCCACCTGATATATCAATTCACTTTGATGTACAGTATACGCTCGGTGATTCGCACTTGATTGAGTGCGGATTATCGAATTAAAATGGTGCGGATTACCGAGAAGATTTTGGTTGTCAAACTTTTTCGTTGCACTGTTTCTAGACGACCCAACAAATACGCGACAATTGTTGGCGACACTTTACATCTGTCAAACCGTCTACGTTTTAGCACCAAAGTATGGCTAACTTCGATTGTTTCGTCGCAAAACGCGAGCACAGCGTTTCTGTGAAAATTTCACAAACCCGCGACAATCACGGTTGCCCTTGATTTTGTTCTAAAACCGGGAAGTTTTATTAGCACAAAGAGCTCGCAGAAAATTTGTCGCAGTCAAGGAGCCTAGATGACTGCAGGTGGGTAAGGGATTTTTGGAAACTTTTTGGACTGCATTTTAGCCAGTACATTCGATTTTTTCAACATCGTCTTAAATGTTTTGTACCGGCCCTCTTTGAAGCTTCTACACTGACCTATGAACCTGGTAGTCAATTTTCATATATTCATGTCCCAGCTGCGTCTGGGTGTAGAGGAAGGTAGGTAAAGACGTACACTGCAGGTAAGATGGACACTTCTCATAAATGCACAAAAAGGTAATTTAAAAAAAAAATCAACAATGCAGCATCCTAACTTAAAATTAAACAACACATTTGAGAACATGTTTGGCATAATATATGCAACATTGATAAAATCCATGAACAACATAAGTTTTCAATCGTGTGCACCCTTATGGATCTAATTTGACTGCTGCGGATCTTAAGCTCTACAACTTGTATTGTTTATATTTCCGGAAGTTTTATTTCATGAATGAGTTGACGTGATCATTAATGAAAAAAACTGGCGAAAGAACGAGAATGAAAGCAATACAAAATATTGTTTTCTGGTGGTTTATGAATCCTGACACCAGCGGGAAAGGAGGACTCTCTTTCGTAGGGAAAGCTGGACACCGAATTTATTGATTTATTTTACTTCTTCTATCAATTGGTGATGAATATATTTCATCAAACACCTTAAAATTTTAATATATTCTGAAGATGTCTACTAGAGGACTAGAGGAAAGTATTGAAATAAGCAAGAAATGAAACACCAGTCAAAATAGCAGCCATTCGTTATGCTATTACTCGCTCGACGCTGATGAGGCGCTTCACGAAATCCAATATTTTGTCACGACTTGGACAACTTTAAGCAATAAAAAGATGAGGCATTGATACGACATCGTTCAGGAATAGATGACAGATTCTTTCGGATTACAAATATCAAATGTTGCATTTTGACATGGTGAAAAATGGCTTAAACTATTAACAAGTCCCTAAAAAATGCTGTGTTCGTGGACTTTTCGCGGAGTAGTTTCCTATAAGGATGTTCTAGACTGTTGTTCTAAAGCTGGAGCAGCTGGATTTATTGTTACTATAACAGGATAGTCAGTCTTACGTATGGGGGCACGGTCTATTCGGGGCTTGAACCCATGACGGGCATGATGTTAAGTCGTACGAGTTGACGACTGTACCACCAGACCGGCCCAATTTGCAATTTGCCTAGAATTGGTTTATGTACGTACCATGATGTGGAAAGCAATAGGATATGTTAAAATACTATAAACCTCTTCAATTTCCAACTTTTGTTATAGGTGACTATCTAATCTTTCATGGTGTCCATCTTTCCCATATCAGCTGTCCGTCTTACCCGAACATTTCAAAACTGGAAGAAATAAAACATGTTTTTCATCCATGAAAAAACGTAAAAATCGATGAAAACTTAAAAGTTTCAACACATTTTCGGATAAAACATGAGTGTAAGATAATGCAACACATTTTCATGGTCGTTGCACTTATATATCCCTAGATTTTAACCATTTCCCTTAACATGTCCGTCTTTACCTACCTTCCCCTATGTAGAAGCGCTCTTTCACATTTTCACAGGACATTGTAAATTTTCACATTTAGCTGGGACATGAACCTCGGGTGAGCCTCGGGTCCTCGCATATCACGACTTTCCCATAAAATTGCATCTCACTGCACTACAAATGTATTTATTTTGCATTTTTTATTACGATTTTTATTAAAGTACTGCAAACCATAGTTAGAACCGTCTCTCTCTTGTGTTTTTCGATTTCTCCGTAATACAGTGTATCTTAAAATGTCCATCAAGATCCAGAAATTCAAAAATCCTTGGTTAAAGGCATCTAACGATATTACCAGTACACGACGATTCATGATTTTGAACTAAAAATACTGTATGTGCTCAGTGAATGTATGTCGAACATGTAACAAGTATGTATTAAATAAATTGTTGTTTATTTCAATTTATTCAAATATTATTATAATTTATTATTTCTCTTTTTTCAACACTCTCATTTCATTTCATCTCAGATTCCTAGTGGTTTCGATGAAAAAAAGATAGAGCAAAATGTACGCACTTGTAATCAACAACATGTTCAACAACCAAAGATCTTCACCACGGTGGGTGAATCCAGTGAAAGTAATGACCGGACTAATGAGCCGGGGAAAATGTTTGGCCCTAGTTTCCTTGATTTTTTTGCCACAAAACAAAAAACAAACAGACAAACAAAAAAGAGAGTTGAACCTTTTTCCACATTTTTCCATGAAATACCTTTGACCCTTGCAACCGGAACTTCCGCCCAAGATTGGATGGCAAAAAGGTGACCAGGAAATCGAGTGAAGTACTTTCCGCTGGTTTTCGCTTTCATTTACGCTGCCGGCTTTTGCAACACTTTAAGTATCTCCTTTAAAGCATTAGTTTTAGCTGATTATTCTTCTTGCTCTTGGCGGAAACGACCTACGCAGCATGTTTGGTCTTATATAGGCTTACTAGTTAGTTATTTTATCACGTAGCCTTATGGTCAGTGGGTATCAAGGGACGGCCCGGATAGAAAACAATCGACGTCCGGCTTTGTAAAAGTCATTAGACATCCTGCTGCTTCGCTGTATTTTTTCCTCTAGTTTTAATGCGATGTGGGTTACATTATGCTGAATTAAATATTGTACTTGTTTGCAATTTCTGATCTTTGTATTACCCTCCGTGAGTGACATTAACGTTACATGAAATATGTTAGTGGAAGATAGGTAAAGACGGACTTACCCGCAGTGTCACTTCTCGTAATGCATGGAAAAGATAATTTTCCAATAATTCAACAATGCAGCATCCAAGCTGGTTCACATTACGCACAAAACAAATTTTAAATCATGCGCACCTATGTGGATCTAAATTGAATACACCGGATCTTAAGCTCTGTAACTTGCATTGTTTATATATTCGAAAGTTTCATTAGCTGAGTTGTCGTAATTAGTAAGCAAGAAACTGACAAAAGAACGAGAATGAAAGTAATAAAAATATTAGTGCTTGGTGGTTTATGAATCCTGACACCAGCGGGAAAGGGGACACTCTTTCGTAGGAATGGACACCAAATTTATTTAATTATTTTACTTGTTCTATCAATTGGTGATGAATATATTTCATCAAACACCTTAAAATTTTAATATATTCTGAAGATGTCTACTAGAGGACTAGAGGAAAGCATTGAAATAAGCAAGAAATGAAACACCAGTCAAAATAGCAGCCATTCGTTATGCTATTACTCGCTCGACGCTGATGAGGCGCTTCACGAAATCAAATATTTTGTCACGACTTGCACAACTTTAAGCAATAAAAAGATGAGGCAGTAATACGGCATCGTTCAGGAATAGATGAGAGATTTTGTGGGATTGCAAAGATAGAAAAGTTGGTAGAAAAAATATAGCTTGATCTATTAACAAGTTCCTCAAAAATGCTGTGATCGCGGACTTTCCGCGGAGTAATTTTCTTAAAGGGGAGTTTTAGACTGTGCTTATGTAAGCTATTACAACGTTCACTGTTAGTGACCGATATTTCAATAATGCTTTAAATTCTGTATTATTCCGTCGTTACAATTGGCCAAGGATTGGTTTATGTACGTACCAGGACGTCGAAAGCAATGTAATATGTTAAAATATTGAAAACCTCTTCAATTTCCATCGTTTTATATAGATGCCCATCTTACCCTCCATGGTGTCCATCTTTCCCATATCAGGTGTCCTTCTTACCCGTACATTTCATCAATACTGCACGAAAAAAATGTTTTTATTTCATCACAAACAAAAATCGATACAAACTTAACAGTTTGAAAAAAGTTAAAAGATAAAAGTTTTTAAAAAAGTAAAAAACACATTTTTGTTACAACATAAGAGTAAGATAATGTATCCATATTCCTAAATTTTTAACATTTTCCTTAAGGTGTCCGTCTTTACTTACCTTCCTCTAAATGAAAAAATACTCAAGCAATATGATTCAGATGTCTTTATTGAATACAACATATGTATTCGAACATAAAAAAACAGTCCAGAGATAAACATGTTTTTTGAGTGTAGTAAAACCAAATGTTTACTGAAGTATAGTATGAATCATCCAAATCAAACAATGGTTTGGTTTTTTTAGATAATAAATTTTGCTCGTCCTAATTTTTTTAAACAAACTACACGTATACAAAGAAAGGAATACTTCACCGTTCAGAGAGATAACGTTCATAAGAGTACGGTGTGTTTTTCCATTGTCTATCGTAATGTTTGGGCTAGTGTCTCTTAGGGTCCAACGAAATTCGATTCGATCCCAGGTGCTTCATTCCAGCAGTACCTGTATTTTTCATTCAGTCCATATCCACTTACCGGATTCATAATCGAAATGCTGTTATGAACAAAGCACGTACTCGTCTTACGATCAAAAACCCTGAGGAAATCAAGGTCGAAGTGGAGCTAATTGAATTGTTCGCGCTCAGTTCCTTCTCCACGCTATATGGCAGCATCCTGTGGGTACCATAGTTATAGTAGTAACAACATAAAAAACGGAAACGGATATTGAAAATGATCAATTTTACGAGAATATTAATCAATAAGCTGACAGAGCTGATGGAAGCATAATAATAAATCGATCAATAATGGTGGCATGTTTGTCTCTTCTTATACGAATTGGAAATTGAAATTCTTGCACACTTTCCTTCTAAATTTCGTAATGCATCCTTTATTTTATAAACAGACACAAGCATCTAAAATAAATTAAAAATTATGGCAACCTCGCACATGGTTCAGCCGGATGCAGGGGTTTTAAATAATCGACTGTCTATTACTATGAAAAGCCAAGCGCGCGTAATTTCCCCCATAAAGCTAACAAAAACTGTATAAAATGTTAAACGACCGTTGGCGACATACACATTTCCGGCATGGGCATGGGTTTCGGCTCACATGAGTGACTTTTCGGTAGTTTTCCTTTGGCTATTACGCGAAGATTTGGACACATTGGCTACCATCTAGCCATTGGTTGGCTTGTGTCTCTTTGGGGTCGTATTTCAAATGGCAACTTTTTTGGCAACCGTTCTACACAGCCTTTTACGGATGAATGCTTTTAAAATTTTGTCTTTAATTACGACAAATGCGTTTGGCGCCTTGTCAACATCAATATTCTTGACGTACTTTTTCTTTTATTAAAAAACTTTTCTCAGTGCGCTCATTTAATATGTTCAAGAGAAGTTCAACACAAAATATGTTTGATTGCACTATGTAAATATGTGCTTTTTTACAGAAAACATCTGTATTAGATTAATACAAAAAAAAATGAAAAGCATATAAATCGCGAACTACTGGAAAACGGTCTAATATCGAATATAAATACTACAATATTGATTGATTTTCAAATTTGACAGAAACCCTCAATTTAATAGCGTTCATTCATGATACTAAATAAACTTATTGTTTTCTTTTTAAATTCCGGAGGAACGGTCCAAAAAGGCCGCATTGCAACTTTTGTTGTTACCGTGAAAACGATTGTAGCTTGATAAAAACTTTTCAAGCAAATACATTTTTTTGTGCAAATCTGTATTCGCTCACCGCCATTTTCGTGTGCAGCAGTTGGTCAGTTTCGAAATAAATAATCGATCTCAGTGCATGAAATCCATCCCAAACAAAATGGCCAATTTTTCTGTATCGGTTTCAATACTACTTTTAAGATAAAAAAAACATACTGCCAAATCTACGCAAATGCGACATTTTTAATTCGTAATTGAAATTTCAGATTCAGCAGCTGCTCGGGTAGCAACGTTTGATATTTGTGCCCGAATCTGCTGACCAACCCTTCCACTTATCGATGAAGGTTTAAACGGAAAAGCATGAATCACAATATTTTTGCAAAATTATCAATTCATGACCTCTGGTTTGCAACGAAAGGCACACAAGCACACTGCAAAATTAAAACATAGCATATATCGGTCCAATGGGTGATTTCTACGTCCGATTGCACGTTGGTTGATAAAAGGTGTAAAATACCTGTAGGACATTACTGTACGGCCTATTGTTCCTCTGGAATGAGAGACTATATTTCCCGTTGATCGATTTACGCTGTAATTTCATCGCAACGTCATCGGTTCATCGAGCTCAATATAAATGCAGTGATGAATTGTTTTGCTGTTGCATAAAATCGTTCCTTGGAGCTTGAATGAAATAAAGTTAAAGACAATTTCTTTTGAAACATTCTTTGGAGATCACATTGATTCGAACCAATAACAGTTCAAATGGCATACAGTCCTACGCGATAGAAATATGAATATTAACGACTAAATACATTTTTATACATAAATAAAGCCCCAAACAGTTCATTTTAGTTTGCCGAAACATTTGCAAAATATTCCCCTCCGAAAACCGGACGACAATCTGTCACTTTTATATGCAATAGTAGAATGCGAAATTGAATATCTTCCTACCGGGCGGTTGTGAATGGCAACGAGACCGAGCCTGAAATACTGATGTGATTTGTTCACCGTAAAAGCTTCCGAAGCTCCGAAACCGTTGCACCATCTTCGCACCGGCCGAAGAGCTTCGAGCTGCCGCCGCAGACATTACAGTTTGCCCATCAATATCAATAACGGTGACACATTCATGTTTATTTAGCGCGTCGAGTACGAGTGCCTCGGCTAGTATTAGACCCAAAGAGACGTACACTGACGTAATAAAACGCAAGAGAAATGGGCCACACCATCTTCATGTATCGACCAAAAGAAGCAAACACATCGCTGCTCTTCCATATTGAGACGTTTTCTGCTGATGGCGCTAGGAAGCCTGGTCGTAATGTAAAGTGATTGAAACACCTGCTGCGCCGGAGTTTCCGGAAAAGAACAGTGGGGATACTAATGTGTACGTTACACAAAAGCTTATTGTTTACTTGTTCTGTTTCTGTTGTATGTTGAAGGAATATGGTTTGTTGGTATGCGAACCAACGCACCAAGCAGCTCAAAACGATTGAATGTGGGATCGTTAAAATTAACGTACATTATCGTACGAAACGCTCCACTGATGGTGACGATTTCATGTGATACATATTTCAAGGGATATGTTTTTAAACATAGCATTAACGTGATTGTGTTAAATAAAAAAGGTAGACAATATACTTTTTAATAATTGTAAGCAATTATTTTCAAACCAAATTTATCACGGGTAAATTATCTGCTATGCTTACATGCTGTTCACTACACATGCCTTGCTATAACAAAGTAAACTGTAGATTCCCTTGTGAGCATGGTGTATCAGTTGTAATTTATGATCTAACTTTTCTATCACTTCTCTAATGTTTCGATAAAAGTTAACAGTGCTTGAGTAATGAGTTAGCGAACTTATGTGCGTTGGAAGTGTAGCCAACCCCTCCAATCTGTAGCGAGTATCGGGCGATAGCCAATAGCTTTAGGACAATAGACATGGGTAACGTTCTGTTTTGAAAGACGCAACGATGGAGCAACTTTTGAGTTTCGTTTAACGCTTCGGTGGATTAATTTAATTTTATACAGTGTAAAAACTTTCTAGCTTCCGTTCGTCATATCTACTATCATATGCACTTTTCCCTCGACGTGCACAATTATAGCGCCCGGTTGGACGGAAATGCCTGCTCAAACCCGCAAGCAACAAGTAACGCCAAAACTGAAGGCCAACACAACGAATGACTTCTAAAGCGAGAATCACCGCAGCCTTCGCTCAAACGGGTGTCAGTAGTTGCTTCCTCCAAGCTGGCCGTCTCGCTTTATCGAAAACTTTATCCTCCCTGCGTAACGGCCAAAGTATCACCGCAATTGTATGTACATCGGTATCGAAGGCTTTTCCTGTTCCATTACCCTACTACAATAGACACTTTTATGGCCACTTAACCTTCTCTAATGCCTTCTAACTCACATGCCGTTCGAACGGGACGCACCACCTCGGGACGCATGCCGTGGTGGTTCTGTCAAAGCATTTTGTTTGCCTCCCGCGGGAAGGAAAGGATATGCGCTTCACTTGCCTATGCTGTACCTACAGTTGCACCATTTACTTATGCGCTTTAAAAGCTTGGCAAACTCAATTTTAAACTATTTATAAATGTATGATAACCATTTATTTTCAGCACCGGCATGGGGCAATGTTGTGCCGTACTAGAACCAACCCAATGTGGATGGGATGGTGGAGACACCGGAAGAAACTTTACTATTTTGCAAATTTCAGCGCGATGTTTGCTTCAGGCCCGGACATTTCCCCAGTCGCTGTCAAGTAACGAAAATTACTTTCCCAGCTTCTATAGTAGCTCCAGTTTGTTAGTGCTATCCAAAGCGAACACTGCTAGCCGATGTTTCTATGCATCTCAAATGACAGTCCAATTTAAAAGTCTTTGGGGAATTCTGGTTTAATTGGGTTTCCCTTCGGTTTAATCCATACGCCGGAAAGAATGTTTGAGAATAAAATATCAGATGTAGTACCGGTTATTTTTTAAACCTTTCTTACACAACATAATGTTTTATCCAATGAAAGCTAGCTGATTCCATTGTCTAATATAATAGAATGTGTTTTTGTGTGATGTGTTTTTCCTACCCTGCCAACTACACCAACCAAACTAACAGGAATGCTTTCAACCAAATCATTACCACTCTCGCTAGATGAGATGTGATGAGAAAATTGATATAATTATCACCATTTCCCCGAAAATTGACCGGCCTCGAAGGCTCAGTTTATACGCTTGGACATACGCAACCACGGACGAGACCAGCACCGTCCATCGGGTCCGCGCAATTGACCCAACGTTCATGCATTATTCATGGCAGAAATCAAACACCCAAAAGTTTGACTAATTACTGATGCTTCACCACCCGTCACGAGCGTCAAATGGATTATATTGACGTTTATTGGGGGTGATGTATTAATAAAACACGATGTCAATGAGCAGCACAAAATGGACCGCAGGAACGCCCATCGGGTAGCGGTAGCCATCAAGCAGACTGAACCCTGACTTGACATGTATGACAAAGCGAGACTAACGAGCTCGGGAGCTGCCCGGGAGCCTGCGTCCGTTCAACGTGCCTGCCTGGTAAGGGAACTTTTTATCGCTCACGTCGCGTCCACCGGGTGATGAACTCGTTCGCAAAAAAGCACCCCCGGGAAGAGTAATGACATTTTTTATTTAAGTACTTTCCCTTCATCCCAGTACGGGGCTGGTACTACTAGAAGGGCGAATGAGAAAAAATGAGACAGAGATAACGCATGCAATTTTGATGTCATTTGCTTATTTCGTTGCCCGCTATGTACATGCGTGTGCAACGGGGCAATTTCATTTGACACAATGCGTGTTTTGTGAAACCAGGTACTTCATAATCTAGAGAAGGCTTTATTTCGGTTGTGTTTTAATCAAAACAATCACTGATTTGCCTCCCAATCGCAATACTTTTTTGAGGGGTAATTGCGTTTCAAATGCCTTCCTGTACTGTTGATCAGATTGTCGATCTACGAAGCGTTGGAAAATTAATTCATGCCACACACACCAAACCAAGCATTATTGGCAGATTTGTTCCATTCCTACACTTAACACCGGGTAATCAATAAAGGTTGTGATTGCAGTGGAAACGATGGCCTAAAATTAGACCGACAAACTTAAGAAACTGAAGCATCCAAATGTTTCTTCCGTTTCTCGGCCGCCCGAGGGTTAGCATGCAAACCTAATTTAATCCATTAATTTGGAGCCCGATCATATCTGGCCTTCTGGTGGGCATTTTCATATTTTCCTATCCCACTCATCGAAGATTCCATTGCCGTGTCCTATTGATTCAATTATTTTATATCATCCAGCACCAGCGGGGTCACGGTCGCAAATAGTGGTCAGATTGAAACGGCAAAACAAGATAAAGAAGAAACCCGCCCCTCCAGTAGCGCAATGGCACGAAAGAATGGCACGATCCTTTTATTTCCGCTTTCGTTTTGCTCCTTCGCCGTATTTATGCTACTGTCTGACCCTTCGGTTGGTTTTTGTTTTCTTCCCGCGCCACGTTTCTCAACCGTGCTTGGGGAAAACCGTACAAGCCCAGAATGTAGGAATCGGGACCCCTCGGACCTTATCTAACCGACCTACCGACCAACCAACCATCTTCACGGTTCGGAGACAGTAGTTTAATAGCAGAAAATTGACCCAATGTGACGTGATTGCCATATTCAATGTCGGCAATGTGTATTTCTTTTTGAGCGCTGACGTTTGCTGGATCGCGTTTAAATTCTATTTGCTGTCTCGAGGGCAGCAAGCAATGGTCGTCCCATCCTTCTGCTTACTATTTATCATTATTCAGCAGATTTTGCTTTGTTCCTTACACCATGTTTGAGTTCTGCCTGTACGAACGATTACATGCAAATCAGTTTTTCCTTTGGTGTATTGTATATTGTTACGACGCGATAATGCAGGCGTGCAGTTTATTCGTGACATGGGTTCGCGTTGGTATATATTTGTAGTTTATATTTACTCAAAATTCCAAAATAACATCTTTTGTTTTAATGCACAGAGTTTCTCACGATTTTTTGGTTGGTTCTCATAATTGTTTGGGTTCGTCTCACGATGTATTCATCGTATCCCATAGATTTTTGGTTCGTTATCACTATTTATTGGCATCGTCTCATTGGACATCAATATAAATGAAAAAAAAATGGGGAAAAGACTAAAAAGTAGAGGGAACATACTAAAACAATATGGGAACCAACCAAAAAACGTTGGACAGGGTTTCGTTGGACCGTTCGTTGGCCGCCTGCACCGATGATAGAAGCGACGGCTCCTATTAAGACGGGACGGGGTTCGTTTCCCGGATCAGTTTTCACTGCGAACTGCGTTATACACCGCTTACGAGATGGTTTTATACAGCTCTCATACATTTGTCGAAAAAAATCTCGCAAGCGGTGAGTAATGTTGTTCACATTGGAAATTGACTCGGACAACATTGTACGTTGCATGTATGATCCATATCTCGTTTACACTAAGAAAAGAAAGAAAAAGGAGACCAACTAAAAACCCATTTTTTTTTTGGTTAAAATAAACTGTATACCATTCATATGTTTGTATTTCCGGTGCCTCTGTAACATACACGTACGATACATTCTAGAAGCATTGTTGTTACATATACCCCCGTACCAAAACATTAGGAATCTTTGCTAAATGGAAATTTACTCAACAAGACAAAGCTGCGGTAGCTTCACGGCGTCCAACCATAATTCATACCCCAGAATGCTGCAGCGTGGTACTAATCTTTTTAAAAGCTTCAGCCAAACCCGTATCGCCTTTATAAAACACACAAGAGAATTCACTTTGCGCTGCGGAATGCTCGAGATGTTTTGCATTTTATTTTTTTCGTTTTGTGTTTGTGCGCTTAATCAATAGCCTACTCTCACAGGGCAGAGCAACAACAACCAGTGAATAGAATGTCCTTCATGCCAGTGTGTTGTATTTTCCTCCACTGTGACATTCAAAAAATCGAGCCACTCTAGCTCTTCTAAAAGGTACACACGCACATTGTTGTTGCATGCTGGCGGAAAACCTCCAGTATCAGCTTCGTACTAAATTGAAAGCGAACTTCGAAAGCTCTCGTACCACAGCGGCAGCAGAAAGCAACGAACAACGGCAACAACAAGCGTACCCAGCGATGAAAAAGTGTACTTGAGCATATCTAAATAACCTCCCGAACTGGCCAACTAAATCCCAGCAGTAAGGTTAGCCCAAATGAACAGATGTGGTGCGTTCTGTTCTATGTATACAGTGCAGGCAGTACGGCCGAACGTTGCGGAAGCATAACCATAACCGTAACATGAAGAGCACATTACTCATATGATAGTGCCTCTCCATCGTTATGGCCAGTACGTGCCGTCCGCAGGAAGGTGGTCGAAATAATCGACAACGATACGGTAAGATAAAACAGATTTTATTTACGGAAAAAGCTGAGTGGGTACGCAAAAAACAGCAAAATGAACGATGCAATAAAAGTTGGGTTTAGATCTTTATTTTTATTTCATCACGAATAAAAAAGGTTTCGTATGAAATGTTTACCATTCAATTGATCGAAAACCCTTCCCTTTCCCTTCGCCCAAAACTCCTCCTACCTTGAATGCCCGCTTAGAAGAATGTATTTCATCATTGCAATTTGCTACAGCACATATAAAAATGTACTCTCAAAAGGATGGGTTTTCATATAAAAATTTGCTAATGATTATTGATATAACGTACAGGATACGTCGACTGGGTGACTTTTAATGTACAGTCATTATCCGATATACGCTATCGTACGGGACCGAGCGCAATAGCGTATCTCGAGTTTTCGCGTCTAGCGTATTCCTATGGAAAAATAGTTTACACTACCGGTTCGAGGGTTGAAAAATATCGCCACAGAGTTTTGCATTAAAGTTTTTTGTTATACAATAGGTATCTTTTGCACAAATTTAATGAAAAATGCATTAAGAACATTAAAGAAATTCAAAAAGAGCATAACATATTTCAAAAAATTTAAATATTTGCAAAAAACACATGGAGCTGTCAAATTTAGAGGAATCGCGTACTGCGAATTCGCGTATATCGAGTATCGCGTACTGCGGATAATTGCTGTACATTCATGCTGCTTAATGTGGTAGCACGCATACAAACAATCTAACCGCACTCTGGTGTGTTTCACCGCACCATGACTGTTTGGTGAATGATGGTGAAGAAGTTAAAAAGAAATAAGAATTATTACCAAGCGGCATATGAACATAAGAAGAAGAAGAAGAAAGGAGAAGGCAAGAGAACTATAACATAGGAAATTATAGTAAGAATACGACACTGCCGTACTAAAACCAGATTGAGATAGTTCAGAAGATAAAAAAAACGCGATTCGCTATCAGATTGGGTTGGACAGCCGCAGCCACAGTGGCGGATTTAGGAGGGTATCAGGCGGTAAGACGGGTTTGAGGCCCTCTATAGATGATGAACGACGGTGTTCATGGATTAACGGCCATGGGCCCCCAACTTCCATCCTGTAGAGGGGCCCTACGAGCAAGTACTCTGCCAACTTTTATACATACTGCATACTATAGACTATAGATCTTCGGCGCACCTACATCGACGGGGCCCCAGGCGACTGCCAAGGTCACCTACCGTTAGATCCGCCGCTTCGCACGTTACCATCCTACAATTAACGCTGTCTACTTCTAGGCCTTGGTTAATTTGAGTTGATGCCTGGTTTCTGGGTGAGTAACTTAATTTTAAATGTCCCTTGTATATTTATCACTGCATAGCCTATATATGTAAAAGGTGTTTGTATCTAGACTTAAACTATATGTTAGACTTAAACTAAAGATATCTGTTTAACCATCGTAGACGGATGGAATATCTCTACAACAACAAAAATGTAAGAATTAATTAATCTATAATAGCTTGTACAAATTATAAGAAGTAAGTAACATAAATATGCGTTTTCTAGATAAGCAAAGGGTTTAAGGTATAGGAAAAGATAGAATACGATAGGAGTTACATCAGTTTCTCAGCAAAACGTATTTATATTTGTTGATCACATTGCCCCATGCTATTAGACATTGCCCCAAACATTATAAGTACCAAATGGTTCAGCAAAATTATTTATTTCTACTTATACAACTATTTTTCAACTATTGTTTATCAAGGTTCCAAAGCAACATATAACTAATAAAAGGTTCCAATAGCGGTGCTATTGAAAAAAAAAACAAATTGACCGAAATTTTAATTAAAAGGGTGCTTTAGCTATGAGAATAACAAACCGTCTTAATTTAATTTCTAATTTCCCTGATAAAGCTCAGGTTTATTCTCCTAGCCAATGTATTATTTACGTCAATTGAAATATATCAACTGTAGTGTGATATTCACCTTCAAGCTTCATCAATGTGTCAAAACACCAAAGACGATACCACACACTATGCGTAGCTACGATGTATAAAAAGAACACATACTTTTCTCAGATCATTACACCGTTCCCAATATCATCTTCGATGATATTACACACCGGTTACATGCGGTCTCTTCCAAGCCCACGATTTATGTCAGCATTAAAGTAAAGTCAAATATTGTCATCCGTAAGACAAACACGTGGCAAGATTGTGGTTATGTTCGGTTTGGCGTATCGCACAATGCCACATTCGTAGGCAAACTTTTGCTACATGCTAATTGTTCTCCGTGTTTTTGAAAAACTTTGCAAATCTTGATAGCATTACTGTCTCATTTTTGCCACGTGCTACTTTCAGTTGTTTCGCACTGCTAGCACAACGCAATGTGTCTGTGCGTTTTTTGTACTTTCCTCGAATCAGACCATCTTGCCAGTCACATGTGTGCAGAACGATGCGGGTGGATTTATACTTTTGTTCTTCGTTTGCTTCAATTATGATTACAAATCAAGGCGGGTATTTGCTGGTAAAGAAAATTTCAATTCAACTGACGAAGAAACTGAAAGCAGCTCAACAACTTTTCGGCGTAGGTAATCTTATTGCATATATGACAAAGGTGGAAAATTATTTGGGCTGTTGCTAACATCAAGACTTTTTCTGTAAACTGTGCTCATACAAATAAAATCTTTCGAGATTTCTAAGCTAACTTTACTATTGTCTAAAATAAGTTCGTATGAGGTTTTACAATACCAATACTCTTATGTCACCGTATTCTTGCAAGCAAATGCACAATGTTTAACAAAACTCATGGAGACGCATGGTTGTTTGAGAAAATTATGTTTGAAGAACAATTGTTTTTCGCAATATTTTATAAACTAGAGATGATATTTTTAATTAGATAGTCTCAAATTATTATCAACACTGTCTCATTTGTAAAAAAAACTCTTTAAACGTTTGACATTTTTGGAACGATTTCTTGTACATGTTAGAGACGGTTTTAGAGCAGTTGTGTACTGAATAATAAAAACTTAGTCCAAATGGCTTAATGAGTGTTAGACAATTTTACTTGGCAACTTTTGCTAACATGTGCTATTGAGTAACAGCGTGTCAAGCGGTTTGCGATCTTGGCCTGCCTCAGGAAAGTCCGAAACCGCTCACGATATCGCGCCTTCATCTGTCAGTCTGCTATCCCGGCCTTAATGGCGAACAGCTTCATGCCATCTCGCCTCCTCAGTTTAGGCCAACCCCCCCTCCCCTCTCCTCTGTCCTTGTGGACGGCCTAAAAAGGCTTGACTTGAATTACATTGCAAAACTATTAAATTGGATCATGGCTATACTATAGTATAGTCCTAATAAGTAAATTAGGTTCCGATTAATGATATTGAAAAAGAACGTAGTACTATTGTTTATACTTTCTTCTTCTTTTTGGCACAACAACCGCTGGCGGTCAAGGCCTGCCTGTACCCACTAGTGAAGTGGGCTGGGCTTTTAGTTACTTATTGTTAACATAGCAAGATAGTCAGTCCTACGTATGGGGGCACGGTCTATTCGGGGCTTAAACCCATGACCCATGTTTATACTTTACAATATTCAACAAAACACACTCGTAGCTTGCAAAGTCAATAAGTATTACCAGATGTTTACGTTATCTCGTTTTACATTCATTTTCACGCCACTGACACAATGTAAAAAAACACACTGGGCTCACGGCATGATATATCCATCGCTTTGAAAAGCGTGTTTCAATAAAACAAACAGTCAGAATTCTTACACCACCATTTGTGTCTTGCCTGACCAGCTTGTACAGACCATCTTCATTACCCAAGCTTACCTGCAGCTAACAATGAAAGGTGGTGTCGGTGTTGCAAAACCGTACAAATAATTTTCCGGTTTTCATCTTCCACAACCGAACACTACCTACTGCCTGAAATATTACTACATAAATGTAAGCGTGAACAAACAAGTAAGACAAAACTCAGGGCGAGAAAAACAACGCCAGCCGTTTGCTGGTTAGATTGAGCACTAGAGAAGAAAAACTATGCAAAGAATTACAACTGCCTCCATGGATGGTTGTGGTCGTTGCTTACAAGCTCAACGGCTTCGTTGGTGGTTCAAATAAAGTCTTCCGGGAGGTATATTTATTCGAGTACGAACAACTGTTTTTTTTTTCTTACATTATCCATTCTTGCTTTTTGTGTGATGTAACCTGTGATGTAATGAAGTTGATAGGATGGCTCGCAAACAATAACACACTCTGACTAAACTAAGCTGCATCTGTCTTCCTTCATAAGAGTGGATATGTGTACTTTCGCGTGTATATACAGATATGGAATAGTACGAAACGTATAACTATTTTGAAACCAGTTAAGCGCGAACAATGAGATTTGAAATTTAGTTAACTCGTAACTTATCGCGGCAATAATCTTGAAATTGGTTTTAACAGTTCAGAGTTTAGTGACAGTAGTTTGGAGAATACTGACTGCAAAGAAGCATCCAACTTTAATCACATTACAAAGGGCTTAAGAACAACAATTCAATAGGTAATAGAAGGACAATGTTTTTATTATTTAGTGATTTATTTATTTCTTGATACAGTATCGTGCCTCCGTGGCCTACATACATCACCTAAAGACGAAAGGACCTATACCTAACCGCTCCTACGATTTAGTGCGATATGTTCTTTTAAAGCGGTCTTTTGGGCCGGTCTCGTGGTACAGTCGTCAATTCATACGACTTAACAGCATACCCGTCATGGGTTCAAGCCCCGTATGAACCGTGCCCTTATACGTGGGACTGTACAATCTTGCAATGGTAATTAATAAATTCACTGAAAGCCAAGCCCATTACCACTGAAAGCCAAGCACAGGTAGGCCTTGACGGACAACGGTTGTTGTGCCAAAGAAGAAGAAGTTCTTTTAAACTTCGCAAACATTTAGTAACATCAAACGACAAGTCAATTACACAAACATGCACTGAGCAACTAGTATTCTGTCCTATAATAATCTCAAACCGTAAAGCTGACAGCAGGTAGAGTGTTTTCAGTGTTTCTCCACGGAACCCGTTTTATTGCGTTCCGTGTAATGCTTTATTAAAACGTATGCTGCTAATTGGTGCTAGATTGAATACAAAAAATAATTCGTGTAAAATTTACAACGCCTTTTTAACGTTTCCTCCCTATTTTTTATGACAAATAACTCACAAAAATAACCTATATGCTGTTCCAAAGCAGCATATTCCATCTTCTATATCCTACTTTACTCTTAATCAACGAACGCGGCGAACCGTACTGATACTTGAAATGATGCTAACGAAAGCATGCTTCCTGTTTTTATTTAAAAGGATAAATATAGCTAACCTCTGACGAACAGCAAAATTCATACAGATGTACCTTACATTAGAAATAAAATATCTAAAAAGTAACAACATTCACTTTATCGTTTTACTTCATTCGATTTTATAAACGTAATACGCTATTCAAACTCAGATACCGTTCGACCGAGATAAACCGTTTTAAATATAATATCAAAATGATGTGCATAGAAAAGGAAGCAATTAGACAAGCAGTCGAAGCGATTGTCATGTCTTTTACCATATGTGTTCCTGAACTATAATATGCATTGTATGCTTTCAAACAAAGCCGTTACCAAAACCTAATTTCTAACTGGTAACTCAATTACGAACACTTCCATCTCCGTCAGCACAATGGCAAAAGTTTCTTTTATTGTGAGCGATGCTTCATTGCGAGACGCCAAAGGGAAAATATGACTACGTGGCAAATCATTCTCTTCCACACACGGTCATCGCTATTTCTGTATTGCAATCATGTGTTGAATAAGGAGTCTGACCTAAATTGTGAAAGACAAATTTTTACCGTCCTCAACCGTCCGCTACAATCGGCGGTACTGTAAGGAGAGCATTTTCAACCCAAAAGCTTTCCAAAACGACGGATTCGGGGCACATCCAGCGTCTCTGATGTGCTGCTGTCGCATTACGGTTATCGCTTGCTCCATTACCGAAAAGTCATGTCTGTCAATGTTCGGTCTTTAGAGGGCAAGGCGTCTGTGTACTAGTGGCCTTTCCCTGCAGCCGCTCACGAGTTTCCTTTGTCACAATTTTCTCACCATCATCAGGGCGTGTTATCAGGTGGTTTTTATTTTTCCCTCAAGAAAACGCTCATGGAAAATTCAATTATCGTTCCCGCTGTCATCATACCCACTAATCTTCAATGCCTCTTTTATTAGAGTTAAAGCATTAGATGTTTATTGCGGCACAATTGTTCTTTAAGGAATATCCTTACGACGTCGTGTCGTGATGTCGGATGAAATTTTGTTGAAGCATTTTAGCTATACAACGCATTCAAAGTGTAGTTTTGAAAAAATATATCAAATTCAGGAAACTAGATATATGATTATATCCTTTCAATTTCAGTTAAAACCACAATGATTTTGAACAAAACTCAAATATTTTGTAGAGAACAATATTTGCGTATAAGTTTTATTGTTTAAAGTAGGGTTTTCCATACTACGGCCCGCGGACCGCATGCTGCCTTCGAGACCTTGTAATGCGGACCGCGATGACTTTGTAAAGACTACAACATAAAGTTAATTTATTTGATTATTGAACTCAAAATATCAATGTTTATTTTTTATGTTTAAAGAAGAGCTTGAATAATTGAATCATTTTTATTCATTCTGTTAGTATTTTCTCATTAAAATGATATTCAAACAATCGTGTATTAGCTGAAGGAAATGTCAAAATGCCCCTAAACAACGATGTTTGTGAAACAATGCTGCCCGCGAAGTGAAAAGTTTGGATACCGCTGGTTTAAAGTATCAGTTATATTCTTATGCATGCTATATTATATATTATATGCTTATGCATGCAGTGTACTACAACTTTGGTAGCCCCTCAAAATGCCAGAACTTTCTACTTATAATTGTATTGTATTGTGTTGTATTGTATTGTTTATTGAGGAAGTTGCCTTATCACTTAATATCACATAACATAAATTATAATTGACCGAGCGCAAACTTACAGAGGAGCTCATCTCAGTTATCTTAAGTTTTATTTTTAATAATTGCAAAGCCTCCAGTGCACTACGCCATTATCTTCAATAAATTAAATCAATAGAATTAAATTTAATTAAAAAGGCTAAAGTTGTTGATTTTTTTAAATTGAAAAAATGCATACAAGATATAGACTAATAAATGGTATAGAAACTTCGGCGATGAACAAAATTAACAACAATAAAAAAATTGACAGTAATATTGAAACATTTTTATGCATTGATTCAAATGATTTCGAAAAACCTCGTCAAATATTACGTATCATTAATATTATTATAAGAAGGCAATATGTCTTGATATGTACGCGCGTGTGTGTACGCAGTCAGCAATGTCGTTACATCATACAAAATAACTTAATATAACCAGAAATAATGTCCAAAAATCACATATTTGTAAAAAAAAATATCTAAATGTCACCAGCATCGAGACATACTGCTTACATTTAAAGCAATAATAATGTATCGTGTGCTCTAGCATGGCACAGCATTGTATTCATAATGCATAGTAGAAAAAAACATATTAAGAAGAGCCCTTGAAAGTTATTCTCCGAAATACTTCACAAGCTAGGTAAATTATAAACATCGTTTCAATCGTTCCAACTCGCACAAACTCAACATCGCACTAACTGTAAGCATTATACACCGTAAGTGAATCCTTCAAAGTTGAAGATGAATCGAAAATGGGAACAGCGCAAAAGCGTAAACCACGAAGCACACTCCTGGTATGGAAACATTTCAAACTCCTGCTATCCGTCCTTTCCCCCGCATGGTGGTGCATATTTCTAGACGCCATCTAACGATTTCTGAAATTCAAGGTTATGCAGACTGATCGTGGATGTCTATGAACCATGGCGCGCGTTCGTTCAAGCCATACAGGACCAAGAAGCAGAGCCGTGCAAAGATTGTCCAGTAGCAGACATTGCAGCGATGCTCCGCATACGGCATTGCCACGCTCATCCCGATATCAAGGTAACTTCGCACGCACGTGCTAAAGTAAGGTTAGCGGGGTTCGTATTATTTGAGCAAACCACATATTCAAGCAGCGTTACCAGTATTTTGAAGAGATTTCCGATAGGACAAAACATTCCCGTTTCCCGCACCGGTTTAAACACGATCATGGACAACAATTTTGGAAAAGTTCTCGAGAAACGAAGATTAAACTTCGCTATCGCTGGTAATTCGCCATCGTACCCACAGTTTGGGCAAAAAGCAGCGTGGCAACCACCGTGTAATGAAAAGCTCAAATACAAACCATCTCTCTGATGAACAGCAGCAATACGTTCTCCAGCTTATTCCTACCACCTTTTTGCGTACATTCTTCCAGCTACAAGGAATATATCCTGACAACCGCGTGGCGAATGTGTCTGTTTTGCGTGTCGGTGTGCTCCCGCTACGGGGAAAAGTAACGTGAACAGTTTCCCAAAGCTTCGTGGTACGTAAGGGTGGCAATCTTTGTAGCAGGGCTGCAGGAAGAAGGATTTGCATATTTTATGTTTATTTTAAGCCCCGGTCTGATGTGGGATAATGATGTTTTGCCGCGGCAAAACAAACGATTCACCGTTTCACTCCCAATTCGTGTCGCACTCCTGGTTGCTCCGGTTGAAGCAGGCAATGGAATGGAAACGTGGCACTGGGTTACCCTGCGGGGGGGAGGGAGGGGGGATGGTGGTTGGGAGTGTACTCAGGTGGATGAAATGCACCGCGACGGGGCGATATAGCAATGCGAATCAAATCCTTCACCTCGCAAGCAGTACGCCCGAAACGGCGGCAGTGAGCTAAAGGGCGCGTTTTGGGTGGCAAAAGCAAAGGGTGACAGGTCTTTGGAGTTGGGTCATATTTCGCACGTACGTTCGTTTGGGTTTATTTCTTCACATGTGGGATTTGTGGAGGGCATTATGCGTACCAGTGGGGCCGTAGCAACCGCTGCTTTAAACGCGGTACTTAGTGGACTTCGCTCGTTGAGTGGATGGATCTTGTTGAAGGATTTTTCTTTTAACAAGCCCTGTTTCATATGCCATTTGTGTCGTACAACATATGCCTTAGAGTTTATTTCCCTAGTATTTTTGAATATACACTCTATCTGATCCTTGAGAACGTACTTTAATTACACTACTTCTCTACCAAATCTACTTTTACAAATCTAGATCTACAAATCTAGTTAGGATCATAAAAAGAATAAAATATTCTTTATGTGGGAGCGTATCAAGGATTGACCATCCGGTCGTAGCGATATTTAGACTTTAGGAAATGTGTACAGCAACTTTTACCGCAACATAATTGAGTACGTTTAATTTGACAACATCGTATGTTTTTGTGATTATTGTAAAAATTAGTTATATTTTAAGCGCCTTTTAAATCCAACGTTCAATGACCGGCATCTCCAATCAAATTTGCGCAAAACATTTATGCTCTTTTCAGACCTCTTCGCTCTTGTAACTTGCTTGTTAATGAGAACAGGCGTATTTATATGGATACAACGACCCAACACTAGCCATGACCATGACAAGGCAGTTAAATCATGGTTACAATCAAGTTATTTTTATTTTTATTTAACAACCATTTTTAAATACAGTCTTTTGTTGATTTTCAATTCTGGGAATACCGAGGTAGATAATTTAGGAATTAGGAGTAAGGTTATAGCCAGTAACTATTCATTTTGCCTCAGCCTCAAAAAATGCAAGACACATATTTTTCACTATTTTTCAATAATTTTCAGTTACCAGAAAACGGATCTATAAATCTTATGATTTATTGTAGATATGCTAAAATTCTAGATGCTTTAGAACGTTACATGGCCAATCGAATAATTTCAGTAAAAATCGTCATGTTCATATTGATCTGTTAGCCAAAGAAAATATAAGAATCTATTAATCATTTCAATGCAAAATAAGATGAGAATAATTGTGTAGTGAGATCTAAATCGTCCAATCACTCTGGCAGGATTTTTGTTTTGTTTTTTGAATAATGAAAAAGAATATAAAATATATATTACAACATAACAGGCGAAAGAACCGTTGGAGCCAAAGCCTCTATAAACTATACAAACAACAACATATGACAACATAATTCATTAACATTTTTAATTTTATTACTTGCTCTTTTTAAAAGTTCGTTCAATTATACACAAACTAAAAATAAATCAAACATAATAACTCTTCTATCTTTTCATCAATAACAATTGTATTTTTTCCCCATAGTTACTCTAACAATTATCTATGATTAGCTTGTTTCTCTTTGGACTATGCTATCAAATTGTTGCGTCGATATTTTTTCTGTAGAACACTTGTTTTACAACCGTTAACATCTCTTTCAAAGCGGATAATTACCCATTCTCGAGGACGTCCCCTGTTGTCGTTAGGCTTGGTTTCAGCCCCAACGTCTTCACCTAGTCAACCGTCTTTTCGCTCAGCTTAGACCATTCATTAACGGAAGTTTTGCTTTCATACTGAATACGAACTCTAAAGTGATGCGGTGGAGCAGCATGACTCGGTGCACATTCAACAGTGCGATAATTTTCAGCTCTGTTAGTCGCCAAAACCACAGTCCAAACGCAAAAGTTAGTCCAATGGAAGTGCAAGCACGATCAACGTATTATTGGCCATTGCCTCTGCTCTTGGTACGTAGTCAAAATGGGCGTAAAATAGCGCAGGATTGATTGCACTCATGCATTGTACAATGCAGCCTAATTTCGATAAATGTTGTACTATATGCTGTCATTACATTTGCAATGAGTGAGTGCGGCATTTCTCAAGTACACAGTCCACGTGGCAAACCACGCGGTGGATAATTTTTGTACACAACACTTCCTCGCTGGACCGAGCAGCATTTTAAACATGACATCAAATCACTAGAATGTGTTTTTCAAGAAAAAGCTTTAGTTTTTTTTTTCATTGTAATGGTCACTTCTCCGTTAACTGTGCTTCGGATTCCGACTGGAAAATTGTTCATTCCGAAAAGGATGAAGAGGTTCGGCTGTTCATTGCTTCGTCCTTTTTTCCCCTACAGTGTAAAATTCCCCTACTTCCAGTATTTCTCCTTTTCTAAGCGTAAGGGGAAAGGCATATCTTCATTGCGATGAACTTTTGGAAAAAAAAAACACATGAAAAACGCTTCCGTGTTACACTGGGGAAAATAGAGTGGTTTAGAATTGAAGGAACTTATCGTTTTCAAATACCAAACGTAGATTACATAGTGCATAGATATGGAAAATAACGATTCGGTACGTCCTTTAGATTCAAATCGGTTTAAAACGTCAAGGATTTATAAAATACAAAATTCGTCCTAACTATTACTACTGATCGATTTTCCTTTCATTTTGAAAAATATTTTCAAAGATTATTATATGATTTTATAAGCAAATATCGGAGACACGCATGTATCAAATGCCAGTAATCAAATAATCCCTTCAAATTAAATTAATTAATCAAATTAATCCCAAATTAAAACTCTCTTTATGACAAGTTTGTTTAAAATTGACAATGAGCTCATGCGCTAGTTATAACATATTATTAGTTATATTAATTTTAGTTATAACATATAAGAATTTATAACAATTTTATAACCTTAACAAACGATTTCAACCTAATATACCTGGTAAAACATAGGTTGTTCATTGAGTTGCAAACGTCCTACAAAACCTACTTATCACGAAAAAAAACTCATTAAGGGTCATATTATACTTATAAAGACAGTTCGAAAAATAGGTTTTTGGTAATAATTAATGCATTGTTAATCGTCAAAAAATCGTCAGAAAATACGAGGACCAGTCTAGGAGAACATCTATGGTGAAGTCGGGACGAAACAAATTATCAGGTTATGAATACATTCCTTAACTATGTATGTAACAATAGTAAACAATTTTAATTGGTAGTTTTAATGACGTAGGACGGGAGTTTTACATACGTAGGACTGACTATCCTGCTATGGGGGGAAATCAATAAGTCACTGAAAGCCAACCCCACAAGTGTGTTGGCAGGCCTTGACCGGCATCGGTTGTTGAGCCAAAGAAGAAGAAGAAGAAGAAGTTTTAATGATCAACTAATTGTAGCTTCTAACTAACAGCTAAAACCAGGTAAACTTGTTTTTCCTAGTTGACGATCATTAGCTAATCAATTACTCATAGTTCCTATTGAAATACCTTGCTCCTGCTTTTAGAATCCTTTTTTCCCTTTTTATACTTCTTCTCTTCATTATCATCATTGAATCAAGTCATTGAAAGCCAACCCCATAAGTGGTATAGGAAGCCTTGACCGACAACAGTTGTTGAGCCAAAAAGAAGAAGAATGCTTCTTCTCTTAAGAACACAATTGGTGTTGTTCTGAATCCTAGTGAAAGATAATCTAGCTTCAATAGTAGAAAGTTGTAGAAATTTGATATTCTATTTATTATTCTAATATATTAGGTATTTTCTATCAAAACGAGATTTTAACGATCACTCATTAGCGAAATGTCTTCAAGGCCTACATCATTTGTTGCGATAAATAATAAGAAAAAACGTGACGAATATTGCTTGAAACGGCTAACAGCTATATTATTATTATTATTATTATTATTATTTATTTAATCTTCAACGGGCCGTATGGCCTAATTAAGATGTAACAGTTCAATTGAGAAAAAAAATACATAGCAAAAATAAGATTTACATCGCAATTCACTGCGGCCACGGCAAAAGCCGGAGACGTTCCTTGAAGCACTGAGTTGAGATGTCGAAGTCGAAGCAATCCGAGACAGTGTTGAAGTTAAATGTTGATATTAAATTGAATGAATGAGATTAAAATTATGATTTAAGAATCATTAAATAAGGTTATGTGGGCATTAAATATCCTGAATGCACTGTATGCTTGATGTAATATTAACAAAAGTTATTACCTTCATGACATGCCCGTCGTGGGTTCAAGACCCGCTTGTATGTATAGAATCAGACATATCATTTATAAAAAACCGTTGATACAAAAGCGTATTTTCATGGATATTTTTAAAATTTAGCGATTCAAAATATATTGAGCTAATTAATAAAATAATTTGAGTTAAATATTTGAAAGAGCACGCCTACAAATAAGGGCGCATTACTCTATGAATCCTTTCGATACGATTATTCAGTTTCTTACTCAATTATCTGGCGCCTCAACCGCTTTGCGATCTAATGCTTGCGGAGAATTAGAAACTGCTAATAGTCTGGCACTTTCGTCTGTCAATCCTTTATCCCGAACTAGATGGTGGACTCGCCATCTTGCCACTGCATCTTGGACCTACTGAATCGTCCAGTTTCATGCGTATTACATGCCCAGTCCACCCTAGTCTGGCAAGCTTAATACGCTGCTCGACAATCATTGTATCGGTTCCTTCATAGCCCTTCCACTCATACGGGTACGGCAAATATTCCATATCTTGAGCATCTTCATCTTTTCCAAATTACTTAAGAAGTTGATGGATTTTGTCAGCCCTTTTATTTAGTCTTACTTGCGAGGGGCTCGGTTTATACGGACTTTTTATCCCATTGTTTTAATTCATACGTCTTGATCATTCAAACATGTGCACATTGCTTTCCCAATAAAAAAAGAGTATTTTTGAACAATTGGGAGTAGCAAATACACAATATGGACCAAACCAAAAGCAGATAGCCTACTCCATGAACCAAAGATATGTAAGTATGCGCTGTTTAATTGAATCAAATAAAAATATACAAATATTTTTAGCGTGCTTTAAGCCACTATATGAAAATGCTGCATATTTAAAACCGTTTTTTTACATTAAGTAACTAGCATAAAGATTTTAAAGAGCTAGCATAAAGATCAGCTAGTTCACAGTTTTACAATTGCAAAATATAAAAAAGTCTATGCTGAAATCACGACCTTTTCGACTTTTCTTTTTATTTTTAGATTTTGAATCCTAAGCGTTAAGTGTCCTGGGATATAGTTTAAACACTTTTTTTTTTTTTTTTTTTTTTTTTTTTTTTTTTTTTTTTGGCCAACAACCGATGCCGGTCAAGGCCTGCCAACACACTTGTGGGGTTGGCTTTCAGTGACTTATTGATTTCCCCCCATAGCAGGATAGTCAGTCCTACGTATGGCGGCACGGTCTATTTGGGGCTTGAACCCATGACGGGCATGTTGTTAAGTCGTACGAGTTGACGACTGTACCATGAGACCGGCTAACACTTTTTACATACACAATATTTGTCCTGCAACAATCGCGCCTTTCCTGCTAACCAAAGTGATGCGAACTAATGCTTATAGCGTCAACGGTTGTAACTAATAAACAGCAATCATCAGTGCTCAGAAGCAAAAACTGATGAGCGACCAACAATCACAAGCAAAAATTTAGTTCATGTATGTGGATAAATTTCGTTTGATTCCTAATATGCAATATTTTCAATTTTTTATAGATCTTCAATAGGCTTTTCCAACTCCAGAGAAAGCTGTGGGTCGCCAGTGTTCCCGTTATGTTTAATTCTTTTCAACAACGAAACATAATCGTCCGGAAGTCCCGATTCTTTGGCACCGTTGACGATGATATTCATGTATGTTTTGGAAGGTTGCCTTTCGTAGGGTCTATCTTCGGCATCTGGTGCCAAGCAGCAGGGGTTGCGAACCAGCTGATAGACGCGACAGTCCAGAGTATCTCCAGTTGGTAACACTACGGGAAGTGTTAAAGGTTTGTAAACGCTATTGTGCACCCCTTCCTGTCGATCTAAATCGGCTAAATTGCTGTTGTCTATCTCCCATATGGCACCCCAAACTGTTTTCCCTTCCTGCTCCACTATTGTTGCCGGAGCTCCTCGCCATCGCGCTGCGTAATGGAAAAAATCCAAACTGTAATCCTAAAATTAAATTATTGTATTATGTATTAACTGTTAGCTATTGCTTGCCTTCTAAATTACCTTCAAATAACCGAAACCTTTGCGAACTGCAGTTGGATTTTGTATGTGAATTCGTTTAGCTAATAAATTACTGCCATACGCAAAATAGTAGAACGTTCCGGTAGCCATGACCACGTCAATCAAACAAGCAGATAAGAACCCTAAAGCATTCCACCGTACATCATGAGGAAGGGTTAGTAAACTTAGTTCAACAATGTAACCAAACTACCACCTTCATGCAACTTACCCAGGATAAAGATGGCTTCAATACTAGTTTTACAGCTGCAACAATTTCATTATGAAGACAGTTAGCAAAAATAAGCGATTTCAGACTGATTACTCACTTCATTCTTTTGATTTGTTGATACCTGAAAAATTCGGGTTGTCACTGTCCGCTATAAATTCCAGTTGAGATGATGGTAAGCCGGGTAACCTATTCCGTCCCTTAAAATGGTCGGTTCTCAAAGTAGCTCGTGATGCTTACTGAAGCATGTTGCTAACAACCCAACTGCTGCGGAGAACCCTTATATTTTGCGTATTTTTCTTATTACACAGCAAAATAACTTGATCTGAATTCTGCTCGTAACCCTTTTGAACCCGGTTTCAATCGGCTGCTTTCAGAGTGACAGACCTCTATTGTTTGTGTTTGATTTTCCATGCCGCTGTCAGTTCAGCCCTGCGCACGCTGCTGTCAAAAGCGGTTGTTGCGTAAATAATAAAATATTTCTTCTGGCGTGTGCCGACACAATATAAAATAATGGCCAGTTTGGCGCGATTACTGAGTCGTTTATCTTTAACACCATTAGCTCAAGATGTGCGCCATACGGCAGTGCGTCCAATATCATTGGAAAGTTTGGAAAGGTTCCTGAACAAGCCGAAACCCGGCGGTGGAAAATCGTACCGTCGGATCGTGCACTACCCGGAGGAGTACACGATTGAGCCGCTTCGCGTCACCAACCTAGCCGGGCGGGATCCCGAAACGGGACGGATGATCGCCAAAGGTATTGGTGGCGGCATCAAGCACAAGTATCACTGGATAAAGTGGGTTCGCGATGGACCCGCGGAGGGACCGCCGCAAATCGAAAAAGTGGTCGATGTAATCGACGACGGCTGCCGTACCGCAAAGGTGGCACTAGTCGCTGTGGGAAACGAAATGAAATACATTCTGGCGACGGAGAATATGAAGGCGGGTGATTTAATAAAAACATCCCGTTTCATCCCTCGGATACCAGGTAGGTGGTGACGGCAGATGCGAAGGTTGTTGAAGGTTTGCTCATTTCCACTTTGTTTGCAGTTCGTGCCAATGAAGGAGATGCGTATCCGTTAGGTGCACTCCAGGTGGGCACCCAAATTCATTGCCTTGAAAAGTACCCGGGACAGTCTTGCCATCTGATACATGCCGCCGGTTCATACGGAACCATTTTACGCAAGTTCGGTGAACTGGTCGTCGTGCAGCTGCCATCGAAGCAGGAATTTGCATTTCAACAAACGTGTATGGCGACCGTAGGGTGTGTTTCCAATATTGCACACGCCAAAACACCGATCGGCTCTGCCCAGAAGAATCGAGAACTAGGCAATCGTCCCCGTTCGGGTCTATGGCAGCGCAAGGATGGACGTCATGGCCGAAAGGTGCGCCGGCTACCACCGATGCGTGTGATTCCACCGCCGTCTGAGAAGGCCGCCCAGCCACTGAAACTGACTCTAAAGGTGTGAAAGTTACCTGCGCTAATGCCGTGATGGTAAAATTTAATGATTGTCGTGCGAAATAGAATTGATCGGCATGTTCCGATTCTTCACCAATGAATTCATTTATTCGGTCGAGTTGTGCACTTCTATCACCAAGCGGCTCTTATACAATAGACTAACGAACTATCAGTAACACTTTAGCAATGAAATATTACATCTAACTCTCAGGGAACACAATGCGGTATACATCGGCGTACGTGCTGGCAAAATGTACCTCCAAACCCTCCGTAATGAATTTGGGCAAATCGGTGAAGTCTTTCTTATTCTCCTCGGGCAATATAATGCAGGTGACACCGCTGCGCTTGGCAGCAATAGTTTTTTCCTTGATTCCTCCGACGGGTAACACTTTGCCCATGAGCGAAACTTCCCCAGTCATTGCAACATTCTGGCGAATCGGTTGGCCCCTCGCCAGCGAAAGCAAGGCCGTCACAATCGTCACACCCGCACTGGGCCCATCCTTTGGTGTGGCTCCCTCGGGAACGTGTAGGTGTATGTGACTAGATTCCAGGAAGTTGTTGGAGGGCTCGATTTGTGAGATGAAATTTCTTGCCACCGTAAGCGAAATGCGGGCCGATTCCTTCATTACGTCTCCCAAATGGCCGGTGAGCTCAAGCGAACCATCGCCCGGCGCCTGTTTAGAACCACCATTAGTGTCCATTGGTTGCAATAATTTGCGCTTCGCTGTTTCAATATACAACGCAGAGCCACCCATAGCTGTCCACGCAAGTCCCATAACCACGCCGGGCGGTGTAGACTGGTACATTCGATCTTGGGTGAAAATCGGTTTGCCCAACAAATCGCTGAGATTCGTACCAGACACTTCCGTGAAATCGGCCTCTTTCCGTACTACCTTAAATGCTACCTTGCGCACTATCTTTTCGATCTGCTTTTGTAGGTTACGCACTCCCGATTCACGGCAGTAGCTTTTGATTAACGCGTGTAGCGCATCGTCCGTAATCGATATGTGTTTATCTTCAACACCGCTGTCACGTTTTGCCTGTGGAATGAGATACTGTTTGGCGATGGCTAGCTTTTCTTCCGCCACGTAACCTGTAAAGGAAAGAAAAAACACATTACTTTCTGCTCAATTGCTGTCGAAGTCTGAAGATTTAGTTGCCAGTTGTTAATCTCACCCGACATGTCGATCATTTCCATACGATCACGAAGCGGTTCTGGTATTGTATCGATTACATTAGCCGTGCAGATGAACAACACTTTTGAAAGGTCGACCGGCACGTCCAGATAATGGTCAAGGAAATTCACATTCTGCTCCGGATCAAGCAGTTCCAACAGTGCAGAGCTGGGATCGCCTTGGTATCCTCTGCGAAGTGAACAATGGAGTTATATCACACGATGAACGATTGAAAACAAAACGCAATGTAATTGACTGTAATTTACCTTCCAATCTTATCAACCTCGTCGATCAAAACGAGTGGATTTTCTGTCTTTGTTTTTTTCAAGCACTGTATTAACTTTCCAGGCATCGCCCCGACGTACGTACGTCGGTGACCCTTAATTTCAGCCACATCCGTCATTCCACCAACACTGAATCGGAAATACTCTCTATTAAGTGCTTTGGCAATCGATCGAGCTATGCTGGTTTTGCCTACTCCCGGGGGTCCATGGAAACATAGGATTTTGCCTTGTGTTGTACCCTTCAGCTGACTAACAGCTATGAACTCCAGTATCCGCTTCTTGATGTCATCCATGCCATAGTGATCTTCATCCAGAATTTTGCTTGCTTGGTCAATGTCTAAGTTTTCCTCGCTCATCACACCCCACGGTAGCGTGGTAAGCCAATCTAAATAATTTCGAGTCACACTGGAGAAAGAACAAAACGCCTACAGATGAGCATTGCTTCAGCGCTGTTAACGTTGTGAACCTTGACACTTACTTGAATTCAGAGCTGTGGCTTTCCAGGAAATTTAATTTTGTAAGCTCTTCCTCGATAACATCCGCCACAGCTTTTGGAACCACCTTTTCCTTAATGCGCTCACGATATTTTTCCCCGATCGCGTCTTTGTCGTCCTTTTCGATGCCTAGCTCCTTTTTAATGACCTTTAACTGCTCTTGAAGGATGTATTTGCGATGCTGTTGTTTCACCTTTTCTTCCACTTCTCGTCCAATCTTTGCCTGCAGCTTCGAAAGTTCCAGTTCTTTTTTCAATAATGACAGTGAAAGCATCAAGCGTTTAGGTATCTGTAAATCACAAAATATGGCAGTTAGCAAAATGTAACTTGTGCAATTAACACTGGATTAACTTCTTACATCCATCTCTTCCAATATTTCCTGCAGCTCAGCTGGTTCGGCTGCAGACAGTGAGGCACCCAAATCGCACAGATAGACTGGATTATCAACAACCCTTTGGTTTTGGTGAAGCATCTGCTGAAGACTCTCGCTGTAATTTAATCAGGGAGGAAATTTTAATGGGTACTTTAACGGTTCCTGTTTTCATATACCAATACACCATTTTCACGCTTACTTACCGGTATAATGGATTCATAGTAATGATGTCTCGAATCGTCTTTATCACTTCCTGGGTAAGCGCCTTAACTTCCTCTGTGTTTTTGAAGCTCTCATGTTTAACGTTTTCCACCTCCACCATAAGCAAAGGCTGTTGCTCGCCCTCTTTCAGCAGACGGCGCTTTGGAGCCTCCTCCAGTGGTGTACCATCGGTTGTGTGGTCGTTGTTAGAATTGCGCATCTGCTTGCTTCGAAGTTTGTGCTTTCGACGACGCTTTTCCGCATCCGGTTCGTCTACCGAGACGGCGATTTGCGTGTTAAAGTACGGATATTTTATTGTCATTTCTAATAAGTTTTGTCATTAGAGGGGACAAAAAAGAGCCGATCACGATCAACGACTTCGATATATCCCCAGGTAAAACGCTTCGCAATACTTACCCTTACCGGCAGCCGGTGCATCCAGGTCTTCGTACAGTTGGCCTATGATTTTTATGCGTCGATGTGCTGTTGCTACTAACCGCAGTCGGTCTCCAAGGTCTTGCATTTCTTGAATTTGTGCAAATGTTCCAATTTCATAAATCTCTTTTGTTGTTTCCATCACTTCGTTTGGATTGTCGTCGTCTTTTTTGAGAAAAATGCCAATGTACGGTTGATTCAGCTTCACCTTTCGTCTTATGAGATCTATTAACATCGGATTGGTAACCTGAATAGAATTACATTTGCCATTAGTGCATGAGTATGACGGAAGATTGTTACACCAAATTATTCACCTCCAAAATTTTCATGAATCGCGGGAAAACCGGGTTTCGTTTTGTCGCTATCACGGGCAAGTGCGGCCATACTTCTGGTATCGCCACAGTTGCAGGCAGCTGATTTGTGTAGTTCACCGATTCTGCCGAAGGTTCGACGGGATCGTCGGGGTTCGGATCTTTTTTGCTGCAGAAACTTCGCGAACCCACGGTCCAACCGCTCCGCAGCACAAATTGCCGGCGTCCATCCGTGGCGGATAGCACAGGAACGGCCCGGGAAGTAAACACAGCTGAACTGTATGTTCTATGCTCCACATTACCGACCAGGCAGGTAACCGGTCGAACCGTGCGCGTTATTTGTTTGAAGGATAAATGCGATGCGTTGCGGAGTATTTGAATCATCATTGGTGTGACCACTTTCGTTTCTTGCTACAAGGCTAGCTCAATCACGTATCAACCAGTATTACATCAGAAATATCAGATACAATTCCCGTAAATACGGCGGCAACGGGGAATGTACTGGAAAAACGTGACAGCTTTCTTCAGTGTGGAAATCACAACATTTGACAGCTATCATTGGTCGAATTCAAAACAAACAAACGTAAATCTTTCGAAATTAATATTTCGCAAGAGAAACATTTCATCAATTGCTGTTAAAACCAATTAAAGAAAAAAAAAATATGTTATTGGCATTAATTCAAGGTTCAATAAATCCTGCACTCTTTCAAAACAAAATGGTCGCAGACTGGATGCTCGACCACTGTGCTTGTACCTGTCAAGCATCGCGTCGAAAGCGAGTTTGACTGTGGGGCATTGCAAACATCTCGTGTGCATCGAAAAGATACGCGATCAAATTTTCGGCTTAATGAACTAAAGATTTCACTGTTTCAAAAACAACAACTCTACTAGTGCATCACCAAGGAATGGAAGACCGGAAACGTGACCGAAATTAAAACAGTGAATGTTGTTCTGCTTTTCTACGTTGCGCTTGGTGCTGGCCTTGTCGAGAAAAAGTTATAACAAGTGGAAAATATAACCTCACTTTTTCGGCGCGTATTGCGCTCGGGCCTGAAAGGGAAACAAACCGCCCGAACCAAAACCTACTTCATACGCTAGTCCTAAACCCACGCGTCTTTTACGAATTCTAGCGGCCGGATCATTTCTTAGTTTCTAATGTAACAAATCGTTTGCGCTCGACGATGCCGGTTGTATTAGAAATGTCCTTTTCTTAACGTGAAAGTGTTAACTTTAGTTTTAATGCCCCATTTCGGGCATGGTATTGATAAATCACAGTGATAAAAGTGGTATCTGAGTCAAGCAATTGTTTTCATTCGTGTTCGTACGCCAAGAGGGTAGTGAAAATTTGTAGAATTAAAGAAAAGGTCCACACAGCCCTTGTGTAAAACTACAAGTACGAGAACCAGTGAAACATTCTGACGCTTGCAGCAGTTAACGGGTGGTTGCTTGTTGAACGCATCAAATCACCCTCTCGGAGATGGCTGATGAACAAGGACTGCAACAGGGAGAGACTCTCGCCGGCGGTATGCTGCAACAGCAGCATAATCAGCAGCATCCGGATGAGGAGGAAGAGGAACAAGCAGGCAGCTTGAACGTGCGACCGAATGTTGGCATAAAACGTAGATACAGCGAGCTAATGTGCGAGAGTGACGAGGACGATTTCGCTGGATTCGACGAGGACGCTGCTAGCAGTGAAAATGGTAATCGATTGCTTTTATTATTTTTGTTTCACGTTACACGAATGATAATTCAAGAATACGCCGGTGTACATTGTTTTTTGTTGACGTTTTCCGGAGTACCATTTGTTTGCATCAATCGCCATCTATCTAAAAGTTATAGTAAAAAAACGTCTGATTCCGTTTTGGCCTGGCCTGAAAGTAAATAGTAATAGCAGTAATGTGTAAAAATGTCATAAGTTATAATGTAAATGTATAACAGTATTAAAAGTTAAAATATCAATCCCGGCAATCGGGCAAATTGCGAAAAGTCATGTATTCGTTTAATTACATAATGTGCTCATACACTTTTATATTTTTAACCTCGACGTTTTGGTTCTGTTTTCATTGCACAGGTACTATGAGTTCCCCGAGACCCTTGGAGATAATATCCGAGGGTATTTTGACAGCAGCGGATAATAAGTTGTCTGAAAACAGCAAACCAGGCGAAGAGGACGGTGCATCTGAGTTACAAAACAGTTTGAAACAGGTAGCAATATAAAACATCTATCGAAAGCTATTTATACAACAATGGTATGTAACTGTTTACATTTCAGGAAGAAATGGATACTGGCAACTCAGCTATTGGAGAAAATAATAAAAGTTTGGTGAAGAGAAAAATAAATGTTCCCATTAACACGCAAGATGATATCTACAAAGTACCATTTAAATATGGTTGGAAGCGAGAACTGGTAAGTTAGCCATCCCCATTATTTCGTTTACATATAAGGAAGGAGAAATTCTTAATTACATCCATATATTATTATTCCTATTTTAGGTGTATAGAGCCAACATGGATGGAAATAGTAAAGATAAGGGTGAAGTATATTACATTACACCTAATGGAAAGAAATTACGTACCCGTAATGATATCGTATCTGCGTTACACGATGATCTCACGATGGATAATTTTACATTCGCTAAAGAGCCTGTTGGAGGAACACCAGATGAAGAAACAATCAGGTAAGATCTTTGGTTATTGAAAATGTCTTTGGTTAAAAAAATTTAAATAGGCATTTTTTTAACGCTACTAAAACTATCCGAGAATCAAAAAATGTAATTCATCTAGCATTATTTAACAAATCTTACTGTATCTGTACTAGAAACGCCGTTTATAAGGGTACATATTAACCGGCTGTTCGTATATTTGTCTTGTCGCGAAATGACAGTTACATAGAATGCTTTTATGTAACAGAAGATTTGAGCTAATTTTACAACTATGGACACCAAAATTAATTACAAAATCATATTCACTAAACAAACTTGAATATCATAAAGTTCCCTACATGTTTCCAAAACAATATGCAACTTTTACAATATTTCACGAATTTGGGTGTAAAAGAAACACAATTGGGCCAATTATCCGTTATATCTGAACATCCGGTTGAGGTCAAGTCAAGGATGAGCTCAGATATACGGCGCTCCACTGTAATATGATGTTGACCACAGACTAATTAATGTAGAGTTTTTTCAAATGTCTTTTCAGGAGTGCCAAATCTTACAGTAATGTGCCCAAACGATCAATGCCTGGCGCAGCACATTCTATGGCAATGGATACTTCGGCAGATTTGGGCAAACGTGTCCCAAAACCTAAAATGCCGAAAGGAGCGAGTCCTCCTCCACCATCATCCTACGCCAAGACTAACTCGCTTAGTCTAACGCCACTATCAAAATCTTTTGCTTCGAATGTAGAAAACTCGCCTAAAATCAACCCAGTGTCCGCAAACGCGTTAGGTTCCACGGGTGGACAACGTAGCAGAACTCAGGGAGCCACGGGATCAATTAAAGGAAATGAAAACAGCGGAATAACCGGAAAGCAGGCGAAATTGGCTGGAAAAAATAAGTAAGTAGTATTGTTTTATTCCATCGATGATTATATTACGGTTGATATCGCCAACGATGCCATTGTTTATTCGTTGGCGGTTGCAACAGATCTGATGTTTAAAAATATTTGGCGAGTGCCAATCAAACGTAATGTTGGTAGTGTAGAAAAATCTTCCTTTGACTCATACGTCCATCTCTTATATCCTGGATAGTATACATTTGAGCATTCATGTACGCCTGTCATTGAAGTCAAAGTTTTATTATTTATATTTGGAAATTATGTTTTATTCTATATACATAACATTTTCGTCCATTTGTTTTTAAAATCCAAGTTTGTTAATATCGAAGTATATCATAAATATGAAATATTGTATGGAATTTATCAAAAGGGTCGAAACTTGTACAATCCAATGTATACCAGCGATGGGAATGATACCGCAGCTGCAGTGTATGGTATGCTACTGCATGTACCATCCGGAATGTGTTAGTGCTACAACAGCTGAAGCATTGGCTCGTCGATTTAATTGCAAGGTATGTGTAGAAGAATATGCCTCTAATAGGCATTTAGATATTTACATTTCTTTCAATGTTATTCATTCATGTTTCATTAAATTTTACATTGAAAGAGATTTGAAAAACTGAAAATGGTTGAGCGATTAAAATGGTTCATTGTTTTTTAAAGAGCTGCATGGAGGACTCTATGGCAGCGGAGCAACATCAGCAACAAACATACAAAGAATCGTTCGGGAACTTTGGCATGATTAACAATAACGGAAACAGTAGCATCAGTGCGACAAAACCGTTATTAACTTCAAATAATGGCGAAGCATTAACGTCGAAACCGGCGGTAAAATCTGCTCACAGTAGTGGGCCGGTTGCTGCAACCAAAGAAAAGACAAAGCGTGCTCAACTGCAGAGTGCCGGACCTAAAGCTGACGTACCACCGGTAAATACACCGACAGGTACATGCGGGAAAATTAACACTTCCACGAAGGACATACCGCCACAAGATGTTCTCGTCATTGGCAGTCATGAATATGTGGTCGTACCAAAAGGCAAAGCAACCGCTGTGAAGAGCAAAAAATCTTCTACCAAGCCCACAAATCCTCAATCGCAGGTCGCAATGTAAGTAATAGTTTTATCAGAACCTAACACTTGTGTAGAATTTATTCGTATCTTCTCATGTCATAACTGCATTAGACTCATTTATCTGGTGAGGGTTATTTATAAACAAACCTTGCATCGGACAAATGTCTAGTGATGTCGTAAAGGTTCCAATTCCATACTTTAATCGTCCCTCTTTTCACGGTTTGTTGGGATCGAAATAATTTACAACTCATGTAACATAACTGTGACATATTGCATGACAATAATTCGCCTTAAAAACCATAGACAATACCTGGGTTAAATGCAATATTTTTCCATCCACAAACGACTTAAATTTTCATTAGAATAATCATATTACTGAAAAAAATTCGTTATTTCTGTCAGATTTCTTTCTTCTTTTTTTCTCGATTTCAGGATCAATCCAGATAGCTTTTACTTCCCGTCCAGTGATTCCCATCCAAAACGACACCATTTTCAAATTTGCTCGCATTAATTTTTTCATCACAAGATGTTTACAAACCATTACCTGATTTTATTATAATTATTATTTTTCATTAGTCCTTTTATTAATGCCATATAGCAGGCATTTAGAGACAGTTTTTTACTTAATGTTCGTATGATTTGTGAAGATTTAATCGGAAGAGAATTCTACACACCCAAATATAACGATCGAAAAATGTACACACAAGTAAGAAAACACGTAAATTACTAATAATCGTTTATTTCTCTTTTCGTTTGATGCAGCAAATTTCCGGATGATTCTCGAAAGATGGGTAATATCGCAGGAGGGGCTTCCACTAACGCTAAGCCAGCGAACTGTGCAAATGATCGCATCTCAGATGACGACACATCATCGCCTGTTGCTGGAGGAGGTCATACGCGCAACTGCTCCACGGCAGCACAAAATGGAAGCGGTCGTGATCCGTCCAACTTCTTGTCAGATGTTTCTGCAGGATACACTTGTTTGATGCTAAGCTTCAACTATCTCAAAGTACAAGTAAGTTTCCGGCGTATGCATCATGAATCGAGAAAGTATTGTAATCATCTGATCTGATTTCTTTTAGGAACTTTTACGTGCCTGCAGTGTTTGCCGTATGTGGAATCATTTAGGAAATCATCCCCGATTCTGGGAAACTGTACGCATGAAGAATTCTTACATCAGCGATTGGGCCGGAATGATAGCTAAGCTTCGAAAAAATGGTACAAAGCATCTAGATTTACGAAAGGTTTTAAACGTCGGTAGTAATGACGAGATGTGGCAAAGTTTTAACGATCACATTGGGCAAGCAGATCAAATAGAAGTTATTGACCTGTGTCGGTGCTCTTCAACAGTTGTGGGGAACTTGCTTCGATCAAACCCAAACCTGCGGGTAGTCAACGCACTCGCAATAAAGAATGATCCCATCGATTTTGTGAATTTTGAACACGGTGCAAATTTGGATGAATTGCGCCTTAAATCTTCAGCCGCAATTTCACTGGAAGGGGATCTGCATCAGCTGGCAGCTTTGCGTAATCTGAAACACCTATCATTAACCTCCATTAGCAAGCTGGGTTCTACTTCGATCGAAGCCTTGGGGTCACTCGTACTTTTAGAATCGCTTGAACTAGGTGAATGTACCGAAATGGGATCCAATCTTGCCAACGTGCTATCCAACCTAACGGCCTTAAAACGGCTTAGGCTCGAAAAAGGACAGGAGAACTTTGATATGTTTACCATTCTGAATGGCATAGCCAGAGTGAAAAGCTTAACACAGTTAGAATTAATCAATTGTGATGTGAAGATGGGATTCGATCGACACATCTCCAACTGCACGAATGTGAAGAAATTGCTACTGATTCCAACGTATGTGTCCCAGTCAGCTGCCACGAATCGGATGGTCTTGAAAGGAATCATTAAGCTGCACCAAACATTAGAAACGGTAGTGTGGGCCATAACGGTTGAACTGTTGCGTGTTACGGAGCTCTATATCGATGCGAATGTTGAAGACGCAGAAAATCAAATGGGAGGTAGCATTCCCATCTTGAAGCCTGTACCTGGAAGCGATGATCCACCATCCGCTATCGGTTCTCAATTGGATCTTCCCGAAGAGGTAGAAATCGTGCCGCTGAAGAGAGTTCAATCCATTTTGAAACGCAAAGTTCCAAACACCAAGTTTCAAATATTGAAAATTCCTTTCAACAACACTTGGAAACAGACCATGTGCGATTTAGTGTAGTGGGAGAGAGGAAATTGGATTCGTCATTGTTAAATGACCATCAGAGTCATAAGTTTGCTCATGTGTAAATAGTGTAAAGAATGCAACGCCCAATTATTTACGTGTAGTTTAATCGCTCGATTGATAGACAACTTTTCGCTGGATGAAAGTTCCAGTATTGCTCCGAGTGTAAAAAACTCGCTTTAAATTTTATTTTATTTTCAATCAGATCGTCAAAGTTTTTAGTTTTTTTTCCTGCTATGATAGTTAAGAATGTAACTAGAGGCATATTTTTTTCTGGAATATTACAAACTGTAGCAAGTACTAGTGTCGGGGATAATAAATTAACATCGACGGTTGATTTACTAGGATACGACAAACGTGTACTTCAATTATTTTAAATATTAGCAATGATTTTATTACATTCTTCGAGCGTACACACAAGACATGTAAGAAGTGTAGGAAAAAAATGTAAATTTTAAGAATTAAAATGATCGAATTGAAAGTGAGTTTATTTCGTTGCAATCGAAGTTACACAAAGAAAGAAAAAAACCTATTTCAAACTCCATTTTATTTTACCAGCCTTATTATTTTCAGGGTACTTACCCTGGAATAATTGGGATAATCTACTAGCGTAGTTCATTTTATATATATTTATTTATATGTATATATATATATATATATATATATATATATATATATATATATATATATATATATATATATATATATATATATATATATATGTATATATTATAATTATTCCCTCATTCTTCTATGGTGGTTTGAGTATTTTTTGGAGAATGGTAAAGAATGTCCAAGGAAGGAGAATTTATTCTTATAAGGTGATGATTAACGAAAAGTTGATAGATTGGTATTGTTGTCGGCGGCGCGTGACTCCGGAACGGACTGTAAATAAAATATTGTGGCGGATAGCTCATAGCAATATGTTGGTTATAATCAAATAGCCATTCTTCTATTAGGTTGATGGATTACATCCTCGTGTACTTTCTTTTTGGGAGGTAAATCAGGAGCGTACCATCTGAGTTTGGGAGTGGAATGTCCATTGGTTAGAGCAACCGAGGTTTCACTAAGTATTGCATAAATACTAGTATTGTAGTTAGTCTTAGTTAACTCTTAGAACTTGTTTATTCACTTGATCTTTCACATTGTAAGGTTTTTTACTTTTTTATGACTAACTGGTAGAACATTATCTTCTGGATTCTTCGTCGAAGAGATGGATTTACGTTTCATTGGTATCTTTGCCTTGGATTCACTGTAAAAAAAATCATTGTAAATTAATGATAATACATTTAAATACATATTTATTTGTGTTACATAGAAGAATCACTGAACTTACTTTACAGTCTTCATTTTTGAAAACATTTCATCGTACTCTGGATCGGACCCTTCCTCATTTGCTACGATTTGAATATCATCATCGCTGTTGACTTCATCCTGATTAGTACTTGCTTGATGTTCTTTAAATTCAATACCCAACACCTGCGTCGGTTTCGATTTCACGTAGCAACGGTATTCTAGAGCCGTACGATGAGCATGATGAACTCGCACATAACGATCGAGACATCCAGTGAACAAATGATTGCCAGACGAATCAACTCGAATAGATGTAACCGTGCCGGTAAAACCTTTGTACACATGGATGTGATTTTTCATCCTGCGTATATCGAACGCTCTCGCGCCGAAGGTAGTTGTTCCGGCATACAGATAATCACCGTGGGAAGCAAGACACGAAAATGCGAGCTGATCATCTGGGTCAGACGAGGTGAAATCTTGTACCGGTCGTCTTGCCGGTCCTCTTGTGTCGTACAATCGTACGTAACCGTGACGGGAGCAGGCGGCGATCAGATTCCGATCAACAAACACCACATCGTTGTCCCAAACATGTTGCTCCAATTCTAGGACTTTTTTCACATTTTTTGCTATAAAAAGTACCTTCTGCGTCTCAAGATCCCACAGCTTGATGATTTGTTTCAACAATTTGCCTCCGGTCACCATGCGCGTTTCATCCTCAGGGCATAGACGCAGTCGGAAAAGGTTTTCTCCAACGCTAAACTTCACAGGTTCGGGGTACTTTACAATTTGCACCATACCATTAGCGCTTCCGACCACAATGCAACCGTTGCTTCGGCCCAGGCCCACTATTTCATCGGTGCCAATTTCAAAATTGGATATGCTCTCTTCTTTGGAACAGTCGAACACCTTTACGCACCGATTCGCGCGTCCGATCAGAATCTCTGTACGGTCGACATTTCCAAATTCCATGCAGGTGATCTTCGATGTTTTTGTGAGCAGCTCAATGGGCTGAAGATTTACCTGCCGAAAAGGATCGTCGTCATGTACGTGGATTCCTGTTGAAGAATGAGCAAAGAGTGAGTGTAGTGAACTGTGCGTATTAGTGTATATCGCGCTTACTTTTAAACGATCCTGTATGAGCTCCGACGTATAATGTATGGCTATCCGTATATGAGGGACACTTGGCATTCACGGATGCGTATTTCATTTTGCGGTCAGGTTTTTTTTTTCTATAAAATTTTAAACGAATCAATTCTTCGCTCTAGCAACAACGCCGACCATCAGTCAACAGTAAACAAGAAAGCATGGTTGAAGCTGCAGCTGCCATGGTGTCAAAGTTTGTGGTGTTGACAGAATGTGTAGATGTCAAGGAAATCTCCACTCGATTGACGCAATCGATCAAACATTTGCATTCACTTTTTTGTAAAATATTCCATATCATCAGCCAGAAAGGATTATGTTTGAATATTCGGATTCTAAATTGAACATGAACATTTTACCAACTCAACATATTTTTATTTTATCTTAGTTTATTGTGAATAATCATCTAATTCAATTGACTATGCCTAACAAATTGGCATCACTGCCAAAACAAAGATGTCTGCCAACGTTGTCATTGTGCATACGACAGCCGTCAAAATAGTTTTTTCCATGGCAATAAAATTAATGCATTCATTACGACTTGCTTAATTTTCTTGTCTATATCGCAAGATTTTCTCCCTAGTTGATGTGGAGTTTAAACCCCAGTGCTAGTGAAATTTACTCAACGTGGGGTCAACAATTAATTTATCCTGGTAATCGAAGAGTATCAGCAGTTCAACATGGTTGATGTCGCTCGGCAATTACTCGACGAACTGATGGGAAGGAACCGTAATCTGGATCCTTCGGCTTCTGCAAAGGAAGTTTCGTGGACGGATGAAGAGGTAGGCGATACATCAAAATGTGTAAATGATTCATGCCTTGCACGTACCATACTGTTCTTTTTGTTGCAGTTTTGTCCCTACTTTTTGGTGAAGTTTTGTCCACACGATCTGTTTGTAAATACTCGGGCCGATTTGGGGCAATGCACCAAATTGCACGACGATGAAGCGAAGCGGCTGTTTGATGAAGCAAAACCTTGTCGTAAAAAAACTCAATACGAAGAGGACTTTTTACGTTTTTGCACTAACATGATTAATGAAGTGGACCGAAAGATAGTGAAAGGTAAGCAAAGACTTCTTCTCATGAACAGCAAAACGGAAGGAGGTCGACCTGTACCCAAACATCAAGATCAGGTGAATTCGCTAACCGAGCGGATCAATAAACTTGTGCGCGAGGCGGAGGAAGCCGGAACACGCGGAGACGTCGAACAAGCACAGGTACAACTGTGAACGTACCTTCTAATGATGAAGTAGCTAATGTGTGTCTATAATTCATCTTGTATCACCGAATAGGGTTTAATGGAGCAATGTGATCAGCTGAAGGAGGAAAAAGAAGCTCTGATAAAACAACACGAATCAAACGGATGGTCAGTCACTGCGGAGATTGCAGCATCCCAGGAGAAGCAAATGGAAGTTTGTGAAGTGTGCGGCGCTTTTCTGATCGTTGGCGATGCACAGCAAAGGATTGATGACCATCTCACGGGAAAACAACATCTAGGGTACGTAATAGTTGTTGTTATATGGTTATATAGTATGCTACATGTTGGCAAAATAATTACTGACAATAATTTCTAACGATACAGATATTCTAAATTGCGTAAAGCTGTTGATGAAATGTATGAAGCGAGAAGGAAGCACACGGTAAACCTTGAAGAGCGTCGGTCTAAAGATGATGATCGTCGCAGACGAGACAACGTGAAACGAGAGGAACGTAAATCTCGGTAAGGTGTCGAAAGCCATTTTCTTTGTTAAATTTCCATCATAATTGATAATGTTTCTCTTGTATTTTGCAGCGACCGAGACGATCGGTACGGTAACAAGCGTGATGATCGAGATCGCAACCGCTATCGGCGTGATCATCGAGAGTACAAGGAAAGATCTGATCGCTATGATAATCGTCAACGAGATCGTCATAGTAGACGCGGTAAGTAAAATTGCTTTTGTTGTGTTTACATGGTAATATATATTGTCCTATGTAATATATTTTAATAATGTCTATTTGGCTATACTTTCTCAGATCGAACTGATCACCGGGATCGCAATCGTAGCCGCAGCCGTAGTTATTAAAAGATCATACAAACATTTCGGATCTCATAGATGGTTTTGTGGCATGAAGTCACCCAGGCGTGTGTGAAGTTCTTTATACCGAAGCGTTTTCCTTCACATGAGGTATCTCTACTAAGAATAGAAAAAATTAAAATCAAAACACATCCTTATAAGACCAATATAAACGATATCTAAACAGTCGTAGAAAATCTTCTAGTGTGCAAGGTAAGCAATCGTTTTAACTGTGCCATTAAATGATTAATGTTTTATTTATTTTTTCACATTGCGAATTTCGTATTACGCGCACGTGTGTGTGTGTGTGTTTTTTATAAAATCGCTCGACGAGATTTCGTCGAGATATGGCGTCTGTTTCAGCGTTTTGTTCTTTTGTAGGATTTTATGTAATCGATATCATACTTTTACATTGTGTGCATTTTACAGTTAGTAAATATTTCACTTGGTATTCGTTTTAAAACTAATTCAAAAAGAGAGAAACGATGTTTTCATCGGTCAATCTTCGAAACATTTGTAGATTAGAGCATTTTAATAGAGAAAATTAAAGACTAACGTGAGAAGTGGTGATAAAATTTTAAACAATATTTGAATGCTTTCGTCGTATATGGTTTTGTGATCCAATCACTCGTTTACCGCAAAACCTGTTTTGTGGAGGTAAATGGACAACAGATGGTGAAATCGTCTGTTTTAGTACATTATATATTTGAATTCTAGTCGTGTATACTAGTCGCCGTTTTCACCGCTACAGCCTGTAGACTAGCCGTTTTTGACGGTGCCACCAATTGGTGTCGAAAATAAGGTACAAATAGTCTAAGATACTATCCCTAAGACAAACGAACAATACAAATCGACCTTAACGCTCTTCTTTTGCTCAATAGTAAACTTCACCGTGCATTTATAATTACAACATGCTCGCGCTAGTATTAAGTCATCTGTATCTTGTGCAGTTTGAATGGTTGGTCATGATAGAACAGCTGATGTAGGACTTGCAGAAGAGGTAATTGATACCTGGTTAATTATATTTTCAAAGCAAAGGTAAAGGAAAGTCATGGATGTACAGCCTTTATGCTTCTTCGTTATGCAGGATAAAATCAACGAGACAGTATGAAAGAGAACAGTATGTTCATATCCTGTTGTATTGTTAACGTTGTGTAGCCATAAATGCAACGTGACTGCTATGTTTGGTGGATCGAAGCGAAATTAATCGAGGTAAATTCTCATCTTAAAGATGCTCTTGTTGATGTAATATAAACAACACTGTTCGCAGCATTATACTATTAAATCTTCCTGCTGGCTAAACCGTTAAAGGTAATTGGTTTTACTCTGTATGCTGTACCTCTTATATAATAATTGTATTCCAGAATGGATGTATTTCGATGAATTAGTTAATGTACCGGTGTATCTTTTATCAAAACTATTGTAACCTCTCAAGCCCGATTGTTACTATTGCTCGCTTATTGATGTTCACCCACCGTCTCCGCGCTCGTTGTTTTTATGTCTGTTGTCGAGGTGTATTATAAACATTGCCTACGGTACTTTTTATATAATATATATCCATAATTTTGAGTTACTTCAAAATGAACAAAGAACTACGTCACCATCGCCGATGCTGGCATCAAGAACCGGCTGAATCTGCAACCAATATCTATGTTCATACTCAAGCATAAGGGCAAACACAGCAAAACTGCTCATATTTCGCTCGAGTTCGAGAATGAGCCGCCTCTCACAGTTCTCCATTTATACTCAATTTCAAAAACGATATAAATCGAGGTATTTATTCACATAGCTTATACTATAAATATTTTTATTTTCATTTTTTTAAATCATATTTTATATAAAATGATCAAGTTGCGATCACTTTCCGAAAGGACATGTAAAATTGTTAGTAAGACAAACTTTTTAATACATAAATATTACCAAATTTCTTTTCCTGATGACTATTGTATGGTCACCAATTAAGTGATAAATACTTGGTGAAAAACACAGCAGCTCAATTGGGCCATAACAGTTTCAATATGTATTAGAAAGTTTGTCTTTGTATAATCACTGCATTACAGTAATATTCTTTGACCTTACCCATCACTTCGAAAACATGTATTAACAATGATATGTTTATTTTTTATTTATTCGAACGATATTTTTTTCCTTTCCGTGTACTTGCAGTTGATTCCCCTACATCTACCATTATATTACCAGGAGCGTTATACCCATCTCAGCAGCGTGTGTCAGCAATACTTCATCTTTTCATTTCAACGATAAATGATGTGAAAGATCCCTCGATATTTCTGCAGGTAGCGTGACTTTATTCTTTATTTTGTATACTAGGAACATTGTTGACAGAACTAATTCGATTCGCGACATAAGTATCAGCATAGATCTACGAGATAAAAATAATGTTCAGGACGAAGATTCTATAAAATGTACAAGTAATAATTCATTTTTTAAAATGTCAATAGCTTTCAAGCTGAAACAATTTGCTTGATTGCCAATCCATGATTGGATGTGATAAGTTTTCAAGAATGTGTCATTCAATGGTATCAATGCATTATAATTTGGTTTATTGCTATTAAGTTTAAATAATAACTTATTGAGTCGTTGACTATGCTTGCATTAATACTACTTTAGTATTATTGTCACTATATATATCAGGGATAACGATCACTGTTTTCAACTGAAAGAGAATAATAAGCATAATATATTTGACATACAATGGAAGGTGTGCTGTATACGTCAGCAAATCCAATGGCATGACGCATAAAAAATAATGCGTGAAATTATAATCATAAAACTTACACAAGATTGTAATATATAAACAAAAAATCACAAATCTTCTATAGACGTACATATTTTCAAATAGACGCAATTTTTGAAGGCGAAAAGTTTGTGCCGTGTAATATTTATGGCATAATTGCGTAAATAATTTGCCAACAATATAATTCTTTGCTTTACTGAATTTGCCAGCGAAAGTTTTGTTGTTTATTAATCAAGAGCTCAACATGATATGGCTAATTAAAATGAACGCACCGTGCTGAAGATGGGATTGATACTGTACCCCAAACTGTGTTGGAAGCCGTTTAAACACGTTAGTGTATAGACACTTTGCACTGAACTGATTGCTACAAATGTTTAAATTGATTATAACAGTGAGATTTTGAGGTGAATTGTGTGATGGAATTGGTCATATAAACAATCTATCATAAAAATTTCATTATAGAAGTGACAGCATTCTGGTTTAATGAAAATAATATTCAATATGCTATGCATTCTCCATGATTGAATTTGAAATGAATAAAGTTTAATTACAAAATATGCTCTATTTTTATTTCTACTTGCGGTGGTATCCGAAATTATGTAAAATAACATTTATATGTACGATTGTGATAACATTTCTAATACAGTTGGTGACCGCTAGCTGAGATGTAAACAAACTCCAGTTAGTGAACAATGAACAATGTTGAATAATAAGCTGTATATGATGTATACGAACGTCACAAAAGCAGTTCCTTCCAGGACACATTTTGAAAAACATTTAAGCAAATATAGACGGAAACATAGGAGTGAATGGTTTTTAAATATTGAATGTTTAACAATTTATTTTGTGTGACGACGTAAAATTACTCAAGTCCTGGTTTTTATGCCTAGTTTTGGTATTTTATTGATATTGGATTGTAAAAAAACGATGTAAATGAAGTTTTGTCATTTGTTATTTGTTCCGCAACATTTATTACCATGCATTAATAATCGTTTTTTCAATTCTATGATAATGCGATTCACACAAATTACGCGTTTGTACATTTAATACTTACTTGTTTATTCTTGAACATGACTTTTAATCGTATTTTTAGCTTTACTTGTGCAAACAATCTCAAGATATTTCCTCTTTGTTATTCAACAATATCCTGGGTATACATAGAAAAGGCGGTTCCGTGGCATAGTACGACTCAATAACATGGTCGTCATGGGTTCAAACCTAGAATGGACCGTTTCCCTTGATACGGGAAATGACTTGACTATCTGGTTGTATGGTAATGAATTAAGTCTCGAAAGATTGTATAGGCCGGCGTAGGCCGTTACGCCAAATAGAAGAAGAAGAAGAGCCCTGAAAAGGCATGGTCCTTTATGGGAACGGGTGAAAGCGAGGAAAATATTACGTTCTTCTTGGATGGAGTACACTTTGGTCTGATATTTAATGGTAAGAAACAGCACTCTATTTTCCGATACATTTTTTTGTGTTAAATTGGCTAGCCAAATTGTATTAACCCTGTATAAGCGCGTAATCGGGGTGTATTTAATAAATTGATTTATTAAAATACAGTTTTGACTTACTTTTGCATTGAAAAAATGGACAAACATTTGTTGATTTTTCATGGGTTCACCTAACTTGTTTTTTCAAACTTTCTTCCGCATTACCAATCTTAGTAACCTATGAGAAAATTTTTAGAATTCTACAATTCTATCAATCGAACTCTAACCATGATGGCCAAAAAAGTTATACAACTTCCTTCAAGAGTGAGCGCGATCAAAGAACTGCATCCCAAAGCGTCTAAAACGGACTCCGTGGGTCAGTTTACGGACGTCATATAAGCTTGTTTCAGTAATTAAAGCCCGGTACCGAATGGCCGACGATCCTGAGCGACTTGAGATCCATAGGAAGCTGAAAATGAAGAGGGAGAGACAAGTGGCTACATCGCTGCGTTAGCTTGCGATTAGCGGCGAGATTCATGCAACCTGGGAAACATAAACAAACATATTAGGAATCCGAAATCGGGTCCTCAGGTTTTACAGCGGCAAGCAATGACGGCAAAACTGAATTCGAACATTTTAAGCGAATTTCGGCAAGACACCAACAGCAAGTAGGATTTCGATATGACACCAACCGCCAGTCCGCCAACCAGTCCAACATCCTCCAGCTGCGTCCCATCGAAATGTTCTGAACCAAAAAGTTGCAAAAGATCGACTCCAACATTTTTTTATCGCGAAAACTGCAGAGGATCTGTTAAAAATCGAGGTAGATCTTCAAAACACGCATGTATTCGTCAGCGCTGGCGAAAATTCCGAATAAATGACAAACGGCAAGCTCGAATGGTCGTAGATATATTTTTGCAAGAAAGCTTAAATAATTACCATTTAAAAGATGTTTATGTACCTGGATGTACCTGTATGTCGGATGCACCTTTTAAAGGATGTTCGTGGAAAAAAATATCTCTTAGTTTTTTTCTACAGCTAGATGAAAAAAGTCCATTTTTTTAAATGCAAACGTTAGTATACAGGGTAGTTCCCGAAATGTTCATCCTCTCGTCCCGGATGGCACTCTCTTGTGCCTGCATTTGACCTGCGAGCCGGACTTTCTGTTCTAGTGGCTTTGGATCAACCGTCTCAGAGAGGAATAAATACTGTATGTGTAATAGCGGCAAAAAGAAGTGTTCTTTCAGGATAAAAAATAATAATAATAGAAATAGAAAACTTATCGTTTATTGCGTATTCTATTTTTATAAATGTTGACTACATTACATATTCCGTCAAATCCATCTATCATAAACCCCCATACGATAGGTTGATCGATCATTATGCGTAGTACACCTAGTGCAATGAGCTCTGCAACTTCTGTTTCTGTGAAACTGCTTCCTCCTGCGTATATTGGAGTATTTATGAAAATTGACTGCTTTATCATCTGGATAAGTTTAACCTATCGTAATGCAAATGGGGAAGTAGTACTTGTTTTATTCTTAAAGAAGATTTTATTTGCAATGAGTTGATCATACTCACGAATACGGGGAACGGCGTGTATTCATCAATAACCACACAAATGATGTCGACACCTGCGTAGAGCGCTTGGAAAATTAGATCCTTTTGCGTGGTAGATACACATGCTATTATTGGAGCTTCCGTACAACAACGAAACTGATGAATAAACGATGTCACAGACTTTGCTTCCCTAGCTGGCGACAGCATATTTTTTGACCGATAAATAGCTTCGCCCTGGGTTCGATGAAGGTCAGAAAAACGGACGTGAGGTTGTTCGTTGAATATACTCGTCACATGATCGGAGGGCCCCAAGAAGGATAACACAAAAGCACTAAAACCACAATGTTCGGCATGCCTCACCAAGGATTGTAGCATACACTCATCTACAAACGGGAACACCTCGAGCCAACGCACCATTGTTGGTTTAAAAATGCTTCCATCGAGTTCTTCCATCGATACGGGTGATTTTAATGTATGAACGTACGGCAATTGAAAATGTTCTGCTATTTTCGCTGCAGTAAGAAATATAGATGCATTATGGTGAAGGGCAGCGTTTGTGATAGAAATTGGTCCTATAACGAACGGCACATCTACTGGCAATTTTTCTGTTGAAATGCGCAAAGAACACTGATCAAGATCCATTCCAACGTACGTCTAATCGTCTAACCGTCTAATCGTAAACTGAGCGGTTTGAACAATGGTGCGTGTTCGACAGGCGCGTGTAACGTGGTAAAGCAGACGTAGTGATAATTAAAGCCACTGGTGTACAAAACAACTAATAGAGGTCGGTAAATTGGTGATGGTGAATGAACCGAATCACTCGTTGAACAAGAAACATTTAAAAAGTAAATAATTACAAACATCCATCAAAAGAAACACAATAACTAACCGATGCAAGCGCATTAGTTCCTTATGCAAATCTAGCATTAGCAAAGGAAATTGGTATTGAACATGAAAGATCATTTTGTATGAGTCTCATTTCTTAGATTTGCCTTCCTTTATTTAATTTATAATACAGAGGAGGAGGTTATAGGTTCGATTCCTGAATGAACCGAGTGCACATACCAAATATTGATACAAACATAAGTCACAGCTAGATTAATCGATCACATAGTGTGAAATGAACTGCGCTTTAGTTCGTGCAGTTTTAGAACATGGATGTTTTTTGTCCATATTTAGAACAACAAAACAACGGAAAAATAGAAAGAAAAATTATCCGGTTCCATTTCAGAAACTACTATGGAGTGATCTGAATTTACTTTAGAGCCACCCTACCGATCGCCTTCAAGTGTTTCGAACCCCGCAAAACGGGCAAGACTTTATGTTGCCAGTTTACTAAGGAGTTTCATCTACGCTCCAAACTATTCATCTAAGACTCTTCATCTACGCTCCAAACTATTCATCTAAGACTCTTCATCTACGCTCCAAACATTTTAGGGAGCGCATACCAGAGGTGCGCACAACGCAATGGTGGAGAAAGTGAAATATATAGTAAATGTGTCTTCTCACATTCACTAATATCGGTCCACTAAGTTTCCGCATGATTCCGACGATTCTGGACGATTTCGAACGATTACAACGGTTCCGAAGATTCCGGATGATTCCGAACGATTCCGATGCTCACGGTGATCCTGATGCTTTCGATGATTCCGAACGGTTTTGACGTGAGCGATTAAACCTACCCTTCGGAACAGGTTCTGAAATTTGATGGAACCGTCCGGCCCAGTTCCGCTTTTTTGTGAATTTGCCGCAACTCTAGTCCCATGATACAGTCGGCGATTCGCACGACTGAACAAACATAGAAACGTTCAAGCCCCTTATTGACCGATCCTCTCTCTAATTAATTATCCTTCTATGGGTTAAAAAAAAAAGTCACAGCTAGGCAGCCAAGCGCATTAGTGGCTTAGGCAGGCCTGTAGCGACTACGGTTATTGCGCCAAATAAGAAAAAGAAGATTGACATTGGCACTCTTCTACAAATTATAATCTAAATCAGATATGGTAGCCCGTGACCAAACCTTGATTTCAATGCTGTATTTGTGTTGTTTCCGACACATATATTTCATTTAGAATACATAATGGAGTAATAATCAACAAAACATTTGTCAGAAAATATCATCAAATCATATTTTTAACCGCAGATGTATTTATTTCAAATACAATCAGTATGCTTTATGCCGCCATTACTTTGGTTCACCACAACACCCACAAATGAACTATTTCATTCCTATCGATCATTTAAAAAATAACCATCTTCCACTGATCGACTCAAGTGGTATACGATACACGATCATGAACACAAAATAGATTAATTGTTTGTATTGGCGTCAGCATTTTTTGAACGGCATTGGCTGGTAAGTCAAGGTAACATTCCAAATGACCAGGAACGTAACGTAATCGGTTAGTAAAAAAACAACGAAAAACAAGCTTAAATTTAGCACTTTAAGGACCTCGTAACAAATGTAGAAAATAATTGTACAGTAAACTCATATGATATGATATGTTCATAAAAATGCAATTCTTACTTATTTCATAAACACCTGGTAATGTATGATCATTAATTATCTAACCTCCTGCGACAAAATGTTCAGTTATTCTATTGCAACCATATTCTGTACATACACAATGAAGAAAGAACAGCATTATCCAAAAAGTATAAATTTTCCGGGATTTTTTTATTAAATAAACTAATTTAGCCTAGCTTTTCGAATATGTCTTTACATTTCTTTCTATCGAATACATACTATACTTTTGTTCAGTAAAAAGCAGCGTTATTTGTTTATTAAACCAACGCATTGGTTAGTTATTACAATTTTCATTGCTTGCAGCACAAAGATTTTGCAGAGAGTGGGATTTGAAGCGTCTTTGCGGGTTATCTTTTCTATTGATTACGGTTCTTGCGGTTCGTATATTACCGTCCGCTGGACATGCGGACGCAACGTTGCCATTACACTTCGACAGGTTGTTCGTGTTGGACCGGTATATTCCTCGAGGTACGCTAAGCTGCAAAGGAACGTTGCGATATGGAGGAGCTGCAGTTACAGTAAATTTGGATAAATGGTGCTTAGTCTCCGCACATGGTTGCGTATCACTAACCGCTGTATCGATGCAGCGCTGCTGAAAGGTTACACCCCGTTCAGACGCACTTTCCATAATTTTTCGCATTCCTGCTTGCTCTACATCATCCTGTTCCGCATCCTGAATCGTTTCCGTGTCGACCGTTTCAGCATTGCTTCTACGATCGCGCGTTCGGTAACGATCGCTGCGAAAGCTGTCACCTCGCCAGGAGCTCCTCATTCGATCTATTGCAGATGGATAGTACAGCTGCACCTCATGGCAAACGTGCTGTGGTGTCACATCAGCCAACGTACCACATCCCGCATTGAGCATCGTTGATTCCAGCTCGGTTTTGAGAATGTCTAGCACTTCTTCCACGCCTCGCTGTCCATTAACGGCCAGTCCGTACACCGCGGCACGACCGACAAATACCAAGCGTGCACCAATTGCTAGGGCTTTGAACGCGTCCGTACCTTGGCTAACGCCACTATCTAGCATTACCTCTAACCGGTTTCCAACAGCATGCACTATCTCTGGCAATACTTCAATCTGAAATTGAACATGTAATGCATGAGAACTAATTTTTATGATAAATAGGTTTAAAAAATCGTTGCAAATTTAATAGATATCCAATTTTTAAGGAGCTATCAATTAGACTCAGGATAAAAAACAGTGCCAAAAACGTTTAAGCATAATGATATTTACCGCAGCAGGTGCACAATCGAGCTGGCGGCCTCCACTGTTGGACACAATCAATCCATGCACGCCAATGTCTGCGGCAATGAGGGCATCTGCTCGATTAAGAATGCCCTTCACGATAACTGGTAGCGTTGTTATACTCATTAGCCATTGAATGGCGTCCCATCCGAGGCTAGGATCAAGCTGACTGCGCACGTAGTCGAGCACGCTGGCCGAGCATGATTGACTGGCCTTGCCGTTTCCGTTGGCACCATTGCCACTAGGAACAAAGTTAGCGCATGTAACCTTTGCCGGCAGCGTCAACGGATTACGGCGCTCTGACCGGCTCAGCCCGGGTGCCGGTGTATCCACACAAACGACAAGCGCCCGAAACCGCGCTTTTTCGGCACGACGCACCAGACACTCGGTTAGTTCCCGGTCTTTGAAGATGTACAGCTGGAACCACTTTGGGGCACGCGGCACAGCCTCCGCCAGCTCCTCGATCGATACGCTCGAAAGGACGCTCAGCACAAACGGCACACCGTATGTTCGGGCAGCTCTTGCCATCGCCTTTTCGCCCTCCGGATGAGCAAGACATTGCAACGCAACAGGAGCAATTCCGATAGGCATTCGGTAGCTTACGCCGAAGGATGTCACTGCCAGGGATCGACTGCCACCAATACGCTGCAGACATCGGGGCCGTATAATCAAACGGTCGAAAGCAGCACGATTTTGTGCCACGGTTCGTTCACTGGCCGCCCCGCCACGACAATAATCGACGACGGTGCCATCAACCGTTTCACACACACGCCGTTCATAGTCAGCAACCGAGGCAAGTCCACAGCGTAGACTTTCCGTGAGTGCTGGTGAACGCTTCGCACGAAAAAACTGATCAAATACCATTCGTTCCTGTGTAAGCAACCACAATACCAACACTATTTTGATAGAACAAACGTCGACGTTTGTGGTACCGAAGTTTACTTTTCGGTAGTTGTACACTGACTATCGCGGTTCTAATTGTGCTGTGACTGCCGATGGCTGACCGTAAACGCTGTTAGTATACAGCGCCAATAGGGGAGGGAGTAAACCAAACACGAAACACACATCAACTTAGTACTGTATTGCTCGCAAGGGACCGGACATATACTCACGGTTCATTTACATTAATACTGTGGCTGAGCTATGTTTAGTGGATAACAATATGTGTTATGCAAACTTCATCTTAAGTGTAATATAGCCAAATTCCTGTTGCTTAAGCTTTTAGCTTGTTGCTTTTAGTTTAATTCGAACTCACAAATGAGCTATTAAAAAAAACAAGAAAAAACACAGTTTAGACCGTTTTGCTCGATAACTTTATGGTGGTGGTATCATATCATAAATAAATGCGCGATAAAAAGTTTGTGTTTATACGTCTTTTTATATATTTTATAGGTGTATACATATTTTTTTATACAATTTTACATTAAAATCAAAAGCGATGCAGTCGATTGTTTGTTCAGCTGTCCTTTGAAGTACTGTCGTTTAGCCGTCCCATTTTGCGATTTCGTTCAGTGTCTTGAAGTGTCCCTTTTCTGCATGGTTTTTTTTTTTGTTTAATTTATCCATTATACAAATGCCAAATGCTGTACTTTCAATTTATACGTTTTGCCCGTTGTGTTTCGTAGCGTATCGTAAATAAGCATTTGCTATCAGTATTCATCTTAAATTAAAAACGTAAGCCGTATTATCTTGGGATACTATATTGCTTTAACGAATCTCAACGGCAAGAGCAATCGTTTCGCAATAAATCAAACTTATCATAAACATTACAAAAGCATCCTGCGCGTACGCATGTATGTATGTTACGACAACTAGCAATGATTGATCAAGTTCAAGATCAAAATCCGCGTTAATATGCTGTTTAACAGCGCGAGACAACGTATGTGGTGCAGTGTGCAATTTTTACGCTCCATTGCTCAATAGTGCACCGATATTAGTGCACAACACAGATCACGCCAACACTAGCTAAACTTGAAAAAATACAAACCACCTCCGTTTGAATCGATTGGTGTTGAGGGCAAAGGAAATGACTAACTAAAATAGGACCATTTATACTATTGTTGATCAATTATACCTTTGTTCAAGCAAATCACGGCACAAAAAGTGGTATTACATTTCATTGATATTTTAGAACACTCGGTATATAGTGCATCAAGAGTAATAAAAAAGAAACTTTTTTGTTAAATTACGTAGTTTTGTTTTGCTTGTGTGATTTGTAGACTTTTTTATAATAGTAGTACAACTCACAAGTTCCTTATTTGTTAAGGTGATCTGCATTTTTTCCTATTCTCTTTTGAACCGTTATAAATCGCTAACTCATTAGTATGTTTTATTTGTTCCTGCTGTTATTTGTTACCTTGTTACTGCTACTTCATCTGTAGTACATCTTGTCAGAAAATCGGAAAAGTTCAGCTAGTTGGTCAGTGGTGTTAGCGTAAAATGTTCAAGCGATAGTAGCGGCACTGTCGAATTTAGCTTTCAGCTCCCATATGATAGTGATGCATTTGTTAATCGGATGTATTCCGTTGTCTGTACATCGTGAATCGAGTATTGGTTTTATGATAAAAATAATAATTAGGTGTTTTTTCCACCGCCATGCATACGTTTTGTGGGACAGGAATTGTCTCTGGGAGAGCGTTTCGCTTTGACCGAATCGTTTAAGCACAAGAGCGTACGCTTTTAGCGCATTTTTTTTGCGCAGCACAAGCTTATACGGCCTACAAATGTTTAAAAAAAAATGTTTTAAAAAAGAATAAAATAGGTTGACCCAGGTAATCAGCATTAACAAAATCCATCACAATTGTTTAACACTTCTTTTGTTTTATTTAGCAAGGACGGCTGTTTAACTGTACTGTTACAGTTTCATTCGAGCATACAATATTCCATTAAGTAATGGCAAGGGACACTAAAATGGCCAATCACAAATCAAGTACACCATACGCTTTGTATAATTTTGTTCAAGCCCTTTATTTAAATTATACCAAAACAGAAATCGTTTCATGCCTGACAAACCGGTGGATGAAAAGTATCTTGAACGAACGGAACGTTGTCATTTCACAATTCGGTATAGCTAGTCATAAAAAAACCTGCAAAATTGCATGATATTAGCATCTGTTGGTAGTATTTCTTTCTCATTGTATTGTATTGTGATACACGATTGTTTCTTGCAAGCTTTATCAAGCCGTTTTTGTTTTACCTAGTATCGATTATGTCTAATGTTTCATGTTTGTAACATTTTGTTTACAAGATTTTCGTTATATCTCTTTGGTAGCACAAAATAGCTCGATGTGATTCTCATTCTGCTGTCTATCTTTACTTTGTCGCTTTTGCATGAGTATGCGGTATGCGGTATCCTCTCACCGGGATGCTATGTGTAAGCTTCAACAAAAATATAGCAAGACATACAGCTAAGAAAAGCTTTTCTCTCGTTTTTCTCGTCTTCCTCCTTTGCTTGGTTTGTTTGTCTATTTTGGGGAGGCAACCAGCATGCCAGCATATTCTCTGTTTCATTTAAATTCCTGATTTCTTGTTTCCGATGTAGTGAGTTAATGGGTTTCCTCTGTTTATCGAATATAGCACAATTGGTCCATGCAATGTAGTACAATATAGGAAGGAGCTATCAAACTATCTCGTTCCGAAGTTCATGACTTTGTTTCACCAAAAGTGACATATTAATTGACTATAAAATAATTAAACATGACGGTACAAACATAAATGAGATGATACTTTTGATTTGACATAAGTATTCTATAGCCAGCTCACTAAAAATAGTTGATGTTGTAAATTCGTTAGTAAACTAATAAATTAAAACACTAAACGAATGTTTGAAAATCAAACAGCCCCAACAGTTTTGAGGTGCAATTGATCATAACGGTAGGACTTGCATATTCACATGCTGGAACCAAGCATACAAATAGACATCACACAGGAACGTGACTGAAAGGACGAATTTGTACCACAACTTCAACGTCGACTGAAAATTGTGAGAAGGGAAATGATTATTTCCGGGCAGATTTTTTGTTTATCATTTCAAAAAAATTCCTCCCTAAATCCTATTTGCGAGCCTTTGGTTTGTTTGGTTGCCACTGTACTTTTCCCGCTTCAACACAATTCTCTATTTCTGTTTTCTTTGCACATAATTTCACCTCACTCTCATCCATCCACATTTCTTCCCTCGCCTTTGTTTCGCTATAAATTTAGAATAGTTCCTAAAGCAAACACAATCTATGATATAGCAAAAATAATATATCTATCGTTTTGTCATTATCTCTTTCGTATGTTCAGCACCGCTACTAGTATATTTAGTCATTGAGGCGGTAGCTATCACTGGTTTTTTAAGGAAAAGCAACAGATCGGTTTACGTACACGCTAGGCAAAAGGCGTTACACAAGCTGTTTTCATAGTTTTCTAAAACTGATTTACATGGTGCACATAGCATTGTGTGTGATTTTTACTTGTTTTTTGTTGCTGCCCTGAAACTTTAGCCCTACCACCTTCAAATCTATTTGATGAGGGTTTTGGGTCATCCGCTCTTAGTTCGATTTTCTCTTTAAGTGTAACTTGCCCTGTTTCCTTTCTTTTTGTTACTGCTGCTTTGTTACAAAAATATAGAAGTGTAAATTTATATACACCGAACGTGGAAATATATCTAAATTGAACGGCAGTTTCGATTCGCTAATGGTATGTTTTATTCTAAAGAATAGAGTTTGTATGAATAAATGTAAATAAAAAAGAAACGTACAAGAAAACAATTAAAAGGCTTGAAAAGTAAGCTCTTTGCCTGATCTACCACCTTGTCCCTCGTGAGAATTTTGATGACATTGAGAACAGATTTTATTGCGGAAATTTACGTTACGGCTCAAATCCGTACGTTGTCGAAATAAAAACAAACCGAAACATTGTCGTAATAGCAATATAAAACGAAATTAAATTCACTCCCATTTTGCTTTTAGTATAAGCAAACAAAACTGTAAACTTCCTTAGAGTATACACATTTGTGAATCACACAGTTTAGTTTCCCAAGAAATAAGCATGCCTATTCCATGCTCAAGCATGCAGCACTTGTGAAGCCAAGCCAAGGTGGTACGCATTACCTTCTTTCGGTAGATAACTTCGTGCTTCCACGATCCTCGTTTTTGCGATACATTTACCTTTCGGCAGAGTCAATCTGCGCCAATTACGCGTATAACAACATTACAAACCGCCACCAGTTCAGCCGTAATCTTTGAACATTAATGGAAATGATCGTGAAATGCTACAAGTGTAAACTAAGCGATCAATCATCTAGTTTCACGCATATCGACCGCACAGCAGCCAACTCTCGCATACAGAAGGTCTACGACACACTTTTACAAAATGCATCCAATAATGTTCAAAATTCTTTGTTGTAGGATCTACAGGGCGATCTACGCTCACAGTGCACTAGGGTGATGTACCAAACGTTCTCCTAATTCCATCAATACAGCGACAAGGCGAAAGTGTAGCAATATCGAACGTTGCTTTAGCAAGCACGCATTGAAGCGAATGCATGTTTGATATAGAATGGTTAATGCGTTGTCCTTCGTCTTATGTCTGGCGGTGCTATATAATGCACCAGTGGCTGTAGGATTAAAAGTGTATTCAGCTCTTCTTAAGTAACTTGTTGCCAGTCCGAGTAGTTTCCAAATGATTCTTCCATGACGGAATCAAGCGTCTTAATACTACCGTCATTAATCGTATCGATAGCAGCTTGATTGGCCTCATGGTTTATATTTGCCGGTTTCGGTTGGTTATCGTCGATCGCTACACTCGAGTGTGGCTCTGCCGCTCCTAAACCCTTGCCAGAAGTAGTTTTCCGGCGTTGGTTGTTGCTGTATTTGACTAAGTTTATCTTTTGCCAGGCTACTGGCAGCATCGAATGCTAAGGACTGTTCGGATGCTCAAAAATTTTCTTGCTGATCAATGGCGATTGCAGATGCCGATGCGGAATAACTTCCCTCTCTGGAGGAAGTGGCCAGATTTCCTGAAATGGGGGAAAAATACACATACCAAATCACACACTACACAAGAAAGATGCACATTTAAGTGTCAAACTACGGCGTAAATGCAATCTTACCTGCAGAGATCTGGCTCGTTCTCAGGAACTGACCTTATCCTTTTTAAGCGAGAACGAGCTCATCAAGTTTTTTAAAGTCGCACCAATTCCCTTTCCTGGCGTTTGCGAATCGGCTGAGTAACGGCCGCTGCCTTCAGGGTGAGCATCCAAACATTTTTGGTAACGCAACTGCAGAAAAAATAAAAAAATAGAGCATTAGTGTGGTTTCAGTACAATAATTACAAACGCCTATACCCTTACCTTACAAGCGGCTTCTATCGTTTTGCAAAGTGGTCCGCTTGTTGGTTCACAGTAAAATACGTGTGCTACAAACTTATCCTGTGCAGTGTGCATGATGAATGCGCACTGTTGCACATTTTTACCAATACCCAAGAAGCTTAAGTACCGTACACGACATTCGCTAAGCAAGCGTCCATCAGGATCCTGCATGGATGTTAATGAGAAATGGATAGGTTAGAAAATGTGACACACCAATCCTATTGACTGGAGAACACTAACCGATGAGTTGACGCTAATCATACTAGGAGCTACTGCGACATTTACGTAGTCCCAGTTTTCTGGTAGCGTGCAGGAAGTCAGTTTATCGATGGCATCATTCAGCACTTCCATTCCGGTCGGTTGGTTTACTTCCACAAAGCCAACGTACTGTGCCCGTAATACTTTCTTCGGTTCTTCCATTGGAGTAGGGAATGATTGTGCTATAGAAAATGGAATGGATTAAAATCAGATAACTGCTCGAATCACATTTCGGTAACAATCAAAACCTACGGTGTCGTATCCAGCGTCGGTTTTCAGTCGGTAGATCCGTGGGACGTATAGCGCACCGTGTGCTGTTCATGTTGGATCCATTTGCATCGAGTTGGAGGGAACGTTCGATCATTATTCGCTTACAAATATCTCTGTAAATGGGAAACAATAAAATATGTGGTTACAAACAAACTTTGCTACAAAAGTGCCAATCCATGTAACGACACGAAATATGACTGTGTACCTGAGCGTATTTGCAATCGTCCTGGCAGCAGTTTCACAGCGAAACACGTGACACATGTGTATTCTGGTGAGACGATCACGCGCAACATACGCAAAATCCCTGCAACGAAAGCGAAAAGAACACAAAAACACACAAATACAATCGGAGCTAAATGCCGTGGGTTTACTTATTGCTTTAACGCTATCGATTGCTTTCCATTCCTAAACTCGTATCTCGCGTATCTCGGGGGAGCTCACTGCTGCGTGTAGCAAGGACCCTCGGGGTTGATATGGGTGCGAAACGTTACGTACTTATGGCTCGATTCCATTAATTTACCTTTCACTGCAAACCGGACAAAACGTCCGCATCGTTCAGATATGCGAGTTGTGTTTGTGTTTATATCGTATAAGTGTGGTGTCGTGCATCGTTACCACCATCATCATTATCATCGTCGCCATCAATAAAACGCCGGTACGTAGAAATGAAAACGGAAAAGAAAAACATGTATAGAAAACGAGAAAATCGATAACAGTAAAGAGATGGAAATCAACGCCAGGAGAAAGGAGCAACGTGTTGTGAGTAAGAACAGCAAGCAAGATGTTTAGGAAATCGTGATAGAATACAACAAATAATTAAACTCACAAAAGAACAACCAACGCAGATAGCAACACAACAAGATGAGCGTATACATTACAAAATAAATACATAAATAAAGGAACCGTTTTCGTTGAACGTGAATCTCATGGGTGTATGAGTGGCGATTGTTGGCCATATCCGATGCTATCGGTGATGGGTACCGAATTGCTGTAAGCCTAATAAAAATCCCTAATGCCTGATCTGAGCTACGTCATCGTCAGAATTGCACTTACCGGCCATTATCACGTCCGACACCCCATACGCGTATCGTGTGAATTGGCTGTGAGTTTAATATTGTCAAATTTTCCGGATCTATCAACTTCAGTGCGCCTTCGTCAAGGTCCATGAACAAATCTTTACCCTAAGGGTTACAAGAAAACAACTAGTTAGTAACATTTCCGCAGCACATTTCTCAGTATTGTTGACATACATCACCCCAGCGCCCCACTACGTCGAGCATATCGTTGCGCCCTAAGGACAGATCAACGATGCATTTATTAACGGCTTTGGATGAGCGTTCCGGTGTTAAATCTTCTTCCGCAATTTCGACCCAACCAAGCGAACGCACCGCAAACCGAATTGGTCGATCTGTATCAGATTTGAGAGGGAAGCTTCGTCGCCTAGATGCAAAAAGTAAAGGAAATCGAAAACCACGTGCGTATGTTTATGGAGCCTTTAAAACATTGCACAGACACTTAAACCCGACACTCACTTCAACGCCACATCCTCCCGGCGGCGTCGCTCGTCTTCCTGATCCAATGCCGAACTGGTGCTACTTCTGGTGACGGAGGACGTCATACTGTCGTAGAGGGCGGATTTGCTGTTGCCACTAGCGCCATTGCCTTCCTTTGGATTGCCGTACAGATTGTTCAAGGCCTGGGTAAAGGAGGAATTCTGTATACTTCGCGGTATGGGAATGCTGGGTGTCTTCAATTCAGAACTGCTAGCGTCCTTTGGCCACACAGGCGGTTCGCGCTGGATGGTGCCCGATTTGATATGCCAGTAGTAAGCACCTCCATTGTCTGTGTATTATCATTAAAGCATGAATAGAAGTGCTGCTCCACCCAAAGTGTAACTACATTTTCACCTACCCTCGTGTTTCTCCCAGCCCGGTGGTAGATCGTTTGTTTTGTCCTTGTCTTCGATTGCGTCGATATCTTCCCGCTTTCCTTTCTCCTCGCCATCCCTCGCGCCGTCTCCGTCCGGCTCGTCGTCGTCAGCGTCGTCCTCTTCCGGTGGCACTTCCCCTACCTCGGTCTGTTTCCGCTTGTTCGGGACTGCGTACAGGTCGTCCGAATTGAGCGTGCCGGGAATGTGTTGAATCTCTTGCGTTTTTTCGCCATGCTCCGGTTCCTGATCTTTCTGCGTTTTCGACTCGTTCGGAGACGTGTCGCTAAGCAACGTTTTCTTTTCCTTCGGGGAACTGTCAAACAGCCAGAACATATTATCAACGCTGAAGATGCTGGAAGGCAACGCACGCCGATGGAAATTCTAAATAGCTACCTTTCGTCTGCACCGCCCTTCAGCTCTACTCCCATTGTGCCGAGGTCAAGCATTCCGTAACCCTTGCGGTTGTTGCCGATCATTTGCGAACCATTCTGTACGCCCGCAATCGGTCGTAGTGTACCCTGCTGCTGCAATTCAGAAATGATTTCCTCGTACAGATGAGAATTGCGTTCCATTCGCTGAGGATCCATATGATAGTTGGGGTTTTCGTAACTCAAAAGACCATTTTCTGTAGTGACAAAGGAAATAAATGGTAGTAGGTGGAACAAAACAACCAAATCTTGTGTATTTAAAAGCTAGCACTGTCCAGCATTTGTGTATTAGTTTAACATATTAACATTAAACGTAATTTTTACACGTCTGCCAATTGTGAAATTGATGTATATTTGTCCTAATCTTGATCGTTTTTCTAATATGTACTGTTTATGTTTATTTTGAAAGTACAGTAACACCTCGCTGAATAGGAACTGTCTAGTTATCATCGATAAGAGGAACAAATTGTTCTTTTAATGAAATGCGCTGCTAGTAGGGTCCAAAATCTTACCAATTTTTGAATTGGATTTCTTGTTCTTAAACCAACATCATCAATGTTACTTGGTGACAAGAATTGAGGTGAAATAAGTATTGAATTTTTCCAAAGTATTATTCTTGTACACTGCACCTTTTAATGATAGCATCACCTAGATGTCGTTGATTGTTTATGTTATGGCAATCATATACTTCTGGATTTTTTTCAAATAAAAATCCATAATGTATTTAAACAATATTTTGCCCATACAAAAATCACACATAAATTTGTATTCTATACAATAATCAGCTGTATAATAAGAGCTTACGCTTATCACTTATATGGGGAGTGCATAGAATGTTCCAACATCTTTAAATTATTAAAAACCTGTAAATTTATAAACCAAAATTATTTCGTTCTTACCGCGTTACATTTTTCATGTAACTAGTTGTTTTTAAAAGCAAATACAGTAAATTGTCGATCATCCGGGGACGGACTATTGCAATGAATGAGTATTAATAAATCATTTGCAATCAAATGGTCTGTATTGACTAGAATTATATTAACAGTAAATTAAAACATTTGTGAACTAAATCGTTCGTGAACTAACTAACTCTTTTAAAACCTTAGTTTAAAGTTAATACGCTAACTCGCAAACGCTTTGAGTCGACCAGTACTAGTTATAAGAATATTCGCACGAAAACGAGAGATTAAAGGAATAAGAAAGAGAGTTAAATATTCATAATCTCATTGAATTAATTCATATTATCACCCTTAGAATTTAGAGTAAAACATACTTCTGTGATAGAGGATCCAATTGGCGATGCAATTTAAATAACTCATTCAAATTTAACGCAAGAATGAATTGTTTATAATTGTCGTATAATTGTTGTGTAAATATAACGCTTTTCTTGTACTTATTTTTCAACTATATATATATATATATATATATATATATATATATATATATATATATATATATACTTTGATATGATATACTTTTTAGTTTTCAAGTCGATCGAGTTTTGTACTATAAAGTGTCCATTAGCTGAGAAACTAGATTTTCTACTATCGTTGGAAAAAATAACTCCATGATGATAAGTAAAAGCGGCCACAAGCTCCTAAGAATGGTCAGGAAAAATCGCATGGTGGGTTGCAAAATAGTTCCTTTGATAGGCGGTCTATATTGAATGGAATCAGCTACCAATAACAATTTGCAAATTGTACCGCGCAAAACAACAAACGGCGGTATAACATGTTTTTTTGTACAAAACTAATAACCTAGGATTTAGTGGAGTCGGCAGAGGAATGGCAAGTCCATCCCGATTATATCGTTTCGCTAATTCGCACAAAACGCATTCCAAATTTCACTTGTTTGCATAAGCTTGCATTTTGTTAGCAGTTGTATAAGATATAAGGACAGTTAGCGCTTCAAGTTTAATATTTGAAAACTAGACATTTCACATATAATTTTATTCACGATAAATAAACTAAAAAAGGACGTATATATTTTGCACAAAAACAATAAAAACAAATTAACAACAAAACAAAATTTTCCACATCAACAGATTTGTATGTCATCTCGAAAACAAAAACATAACTGACACTTCGTAAACATGCATAACAAATATTGCCACATAGTACACAGAGAACGAAAACTACTGACGAAATGGGTATACAACTTTCCTTACAGAAAAAAATGCATTTTATACTTTGTCAAAAAAATCAAACTTGGTGAAAAAAATATTGTTCGCGAATGTAATTGTAATGGATAGTTATAGTCAAACTAAATTTTTATCATTTTAATTTATGAAGTAATAAGAATTCAGATAGCTGTAGAAATGAAGCTTCAAGTTAATCAATGGCTTTTACAAACACCGAAGAGTTTAATATAGTAGACAAAAAACCTTTTTTTATTCAACATTATTTAATTTAACCCACTGAATAATACGAATGGAAACCTTTCTGAAAATTAATGGTTTATTGATCTCCATTTGTAGCAAGAAATTGTGTATACATTACTAATTTTACCTAAAAACCTGAGAGGTTAATGAGCCAAAAAATAGTTCAAAACTAACTAAAGCTCTATAATAAAAACATCTAACCAAGCAATGGCTCATACATACTCATCAGAGAAGGCAAATGTGACATTTCATTCTTAATTGGTGGTATTTTGTTTTTATCAAACACCTGTAAACGAGATCAATACTGGTACCAGGAGTGCATGTCTCCTAATTCTATCTCGCTGTAAACGTTTCTAAACAACTGGTTGTTGATCGATTTTCTCCTCGGTGTCGCTTGTACTTTTAGTGCCACCGATAAACGAAACCGAGCATGGAAAAACGGATCAATTTTCCAACCACTTTCAGAGGCTTTTGCAATAACGGCGGGCAGGCATATGAACACACACACAGTAAAGGGACGTTATTCTTTCTCTTCGCAAAGGTCGGCAAGTAAGTAAACCGACGAGAATCTGTTCGCCAGCACAAACGGGAATAGGCGGCAACACTACACGGTGTGGATGGTTGCCCTATAAGACTCCACGAACGCCATTGGTGCAAGCCGTGATCGTTCTTCTTTTCCACCAGTTTAGCTAAATATTGCCGGCGGCATAAATTGCCCCGACGCGCACCTGAAGCGTGGAAGTCGGAAAACTTACCATCAACTGCTGGCAGGCCGACAACAGGCGTCAGGCGTCATAAAAGTGACGCACGTGTAATGAAATCTGAATCATAAAAGTGTGGCAGTCAAGTCGTCTTACGCTCACGGCCCTACGCCCCTGATGGTTTGACCGACTGTAAATGGCACGGCAACGGAAGGTTTTTGCTATAGCGTCCCAAGTCTACCTCAGGCTGAATATGTTTTTTTTTTATCTGACAAAATCGTAACGAACATAACGTGAAAAAAATGACAAACTTGCTTTTGGAAAGGGGGAAATGTTTGCTCAATTGAAAAACAACCACCGTTACACGGGCACGGGATTGGAAAACCCCGTATGAATTTTAAGTTTCTGAAACGATTGCTGCGGCGAAATGGAAGCATTTGAATTTGCGTCCCATCGCGAGAAAAAGGCATTTTTAGGCTTTCAGAAAACAGCTGTCTATGTTTTCATTGATTGCATAATTTAAGCTCACGTTTCAAAGCTGCCTTGCAGTTTTTCACCAAAATCTGTGAAAGGTTCCGGTTCAGCTTGCCATCGTGGGGCATTAATTTAGGACCGGTAATGACGAAAGTTTAGTCTTCAGTCAATGTTGAACATCCGTCAGTGTGATAAGCGCAAGGTGTTCTTCATCCAGTTACAGTGCAGAAGGAGCACCGAGTCAGCTAATGTTGCTTGGGGATGATAGAATGACCGTCATTCGACTAGCATAGAATGAGTATGTCTTCTATCGTTGCATTGGGAGTCATATTTTGCCATAACGCAAAAGCATGTACAGATATTTTGTACCATCCAATGTTAACGATCGCTGTACCTTTACTCTTCTCTGTCGTTATTTTAATGAATGTCATTAGTACATTATAGTTGGTATATTATATTTCACGCTGGTTGGTTAGTCACTGGAACTAGTTGGACGAAATACTTCAATTTTATCACAGAACATGATAGACATGGTCCGTAGTATAGTCATCACATTTCCGGCTTGTTGTCCTGACTGTCCTAATTCAAGAAAGTGACCTTTTCAGAAGGTTTCAACAACTACATAAAAGATAACAAGAGTCTGACGAGTTAGAAATACGATACATTGGTTTCTTTGAAGTATCGATTATGCAAAAAAAATGATTAAACTTAAAGGCTAATTTAAGAACACTCTTTAATTTGATGATAATTTGTTTCAACAATGTAATTAAACATCATATTTATTTGCAACGAATGTTCTGAATACTTCAAAGATACTATGTAAACAGTGTTTAGGCCGGTCTCATGGTACAGTCGTACGACTTAACAACATGCCCGTCATGGGTTCAAGCCCCAAATAGACCGTGCCGCCATAGGTAGGACTGACTATCCTGCTATGGGGGGAAATCAATAAGTCACTGAAAGCCAACCCCACAAGTGTGTTGGCAGGCCTTGACCGGCATCGGTTGTTGAGCCAAAGAAGAAGAAGTAAACAGTGTTTAATCAGTGAGAAGTCATTAACCTCGTAGTTTTTCAAAAATACTAATAACTCACTACTGACTACACCGGATTTTCATTTCAAATGTAAACATCAAATAGCTGGAACTGGTGTCCTACAACAACTACACAACACAGTTTAACCTCATCCGTCAGCTAGTAATGAGGTCAGCCATGCGATTTGTGGTGTGATCGAATAGGGTAGTAACCGCACTATCCTTGCACGATTCACTTTACGACTCAGCTAGTCCTTGTTTCAGGTCCTTGTTTCACTTGGACATTCACTTGGTGGAGGGAATAAATAAATTAAAATGCAATAAAAGCACACTTTCACGAGCCAAAAATAAACACCATAAAACTAATTCTGCTCTAATCTAATAATCCACCAGCAAGCCAGAAACGCTTGTCGAACATTCATGGGGAGTGCTGCTGCTGACCTCTACACGGGTGGGTAAACCCCGCCATGTTCGTTGTACAGATGTGTTCATGGGCATGTAAACACTTTCGGCATACGTTCGGTTGGCCCAAGCAAACGTCCCAAGGAGGAACGTACCCACCCTTGGGTTAAGTGTTATGTGAAAGAAAGCACTAGAATGGTGAATGCCAAAATGGACTTTCGTCCAATGTTTCTTTTCGGCAAAACGTGTTCGATTACGATACGAGATAAGATATTCTGAGTAATTCGGAGCTCTTTTCATTTTTCCTAATACTAAACCTGATGCAAAAACATTTAAACAGATTGATTTATTTCTAAAAAATTTTACATTTAACAACATATATAAATACATACAACAACATGATCAATACAGCAAAAGCAAACAAAGCTAACAACACTTGATAGAGTTTTTAAATAAGTACACATTTTTGAAATAATTTTCGTACAGTATTTCAAAGTGGCACAGCAAAAGCATGTGTATGCAACAAGAAAACCCAAAAAAAATGACACAATTCCGGCAGTGCTTACAGGAATCATTGAACAGCGGAAAACGTCAATCTCTATTAAGCACAATCATTTACCTAGGAAAATGTCATCATCGTCGATATTTTGCTGATTGGCAAGCGTTGCAATTGCCGCCATAATTTTACAAAACTCTATTAATGAGGGTGGCGGCAGCAAGGCCACACTCAAAGGTTGACGGATCAAAATATCACCTGACAACATTCAACTACTAACGAGCCGCGTCTTACCTGAAACGAGAAGGAAAGATAATCATAAATTAATTAATCTGGATAGGAGATAATTGTGTTGTTTGAGAATTGATTTCTTTATATTTTTGTTTTGTTTTTTAGGTAGTGTCTGACTAACTAACTAATGACTAACTTCCTTTACAAAGCGGTTACACTGAAATCAATAAAATAACGGCTGATTGGCAAACAAGTTTATAAAATTGCCATAAAGTGGGAGCATTCAAATGAACTATTCGAAGTCAGTACATTCGAATCATATCTTCTACATATGCAGTGCCCTCAATCTCTTGAATCAATACCCATAGGGGCTGAAATATGGGGTGTACTTATATGGACTGTCCCATGATGCAGTCGTAAACTCAAACGACTCAATAACATTTCCGTCATGGGTTCAAACCTAGAATGAACCGTCCCCCCGTAGCAAGGATTGATTTATCCGGCTGCGTGGTAATGAATTAAGTCTCGAACGCCTATATAGGTCGGCATGTCTGCGTAGCACGTTACATCAGATAGAAAAAGGGACTGAACATCATCACATTCTTTAAAGTTTGTGATGCTAAACAACAACCACACATTTTAACTGCATTATAGTTGTTCAATAACATGTTAAATACTGACTATCATGATATGGTTAAACCAATCAAATCGCTAAAAACAATGTCCTTTTGTATCTAAGGCCCACCTCTACCGACTACATTTGATGTACCAAATAGAAAGAAGATTCATACGAATGCACGCCATGTTGAACCAGGTAAATATTGTTTTTATCTCTTCAAATTGACTCATAAATTGTTAAAATGGTCATTGTTGTCATGTAGTCAAATTGTCTATTATCTTTAGACAAGTTAAGTATGCGCAATTCACACTAAAAATTTGAATGTTGAATTTGTACTATGTGGGTTTCTTTACGATGACTATTTATATAAAAGAGAAGATGATTGTCATAAATAATTTCGCAAATAAATCACTGCAAAGTACTTGGCCAGTTATTGGGCAACATTATATGGTGCATTTATAACAGGATTATGCTCGTTTTGCGTTCATAATGAAATATTTTAGTGTGTGTAATGTATCGAGCACAATATCCATACATTTTCTCTATTTCTATTATTTTCTTTCAAGGATTTGTGTTATGAGTAGTTTTTAATTTTATTTTCAATAAAAAGTAGTACTTGTTGATAATTTTTAATGAACATCAATATAATGTACCGGTTTCAATTTTGAAACACTTTGATGGTTTGAACACTAACCTATGAAAATGTTGGTTCCTTTCAGTCCCATCGTGACCATAGAATCGGTACCTATTTTTATCGTCAGTATCAGGCCGGTCGTAAGTAAGTTTAGCCTGATCAGCACATCGAGTAGCACACTATTGATTGTGTTTATCAGTAAACACAACGACAACAGTGCGGTACGATACTGCAACCGGTGCCCGAAGTACGCCACTTTGTCCTAAGTTTTCAAACGCGCCGAATGAAAACTGATCTAAGCCGGATCAATGCGAAATAGGATATACTCGTCGGTAATTTTAACTGTTTGATAAACACGTTCTAAAGTATCATCTCACACAATACTATATGATTTAGTGTTTGATTGTGCTGAAAACATCAGAACTGGAAATTAGTGTATCGTGTTTGTAGAGCAGAGCTCAGTGTCCGTTTATCGATTTGCGAAGACTTTTCTTGCCAACAAGCTCACTCACACCCGCGACACTGCGAAAATTCAACAACATGGCTTCAGTAAAACAAAAATCACAGTCCAATGATATCGATATCGTTGGATTCGGTTGCACCTAATCAGACTCTAGAAGGTTTGTTTCACTACTTAGCTCCTAATTGCAGGCAAAAAGCCATAAAAAATCACACAAAAAACATATAGTGCTGGTGGCACACCTTCGCGCACGAGCTGATGGTAACGAACTGAACTCGTGGCAAAGATCTGACAAAAGCCTTCGACCGGCCGACGATGCTGACGACGATGGCTACTTCCGGCGGTGACTCATCGTGTTCCAGACAAACCGGCGTCTGCGGTGCAGCGATAGCATCATCTCGACGTAAAACTACACCACCAACACTAGAAGCCCTACAAGTACGTCGTGTTGGTGCTGTCAAGACTGCCTGCTACGCAAGTAAAAGAGATTCCTTTGACGGTGCAGAAAAAAACGTATTACTTTAGAATTACACTACTGTTACAGATCGAGCCTGACACATCTATTGCACTCCGCACCGGATAAAGTGTACGCTAATAAACATGGGACACTTGCCTTGCCCTACCCAGCTTCTACAATGCTCTGAATGTTGTGACCCAGACGCTCCAGAAGCAACGATGCCACTAATGTCCTTTTCGTACTGCTCTTTGTTCAGCGAATTTTGCAATTCTCTCCGACATTTTGCAAAAGCTCTCCTTAGGGGAAGCTTTTCGGTGCATGTACGTTTGCCTGCTCCACTAACTCGTGCTATTCTACTGCACGATTCGTTGTGTTCTCCAACACAAAAACCCATCTGCAATTTTTGTGTGCACTCTCGGTGGATGCTCGGAAATGGTTTATGATGAGTCTGCTAATCCTTCTCCAAACTAGAACAAATCGAACGACGTGCATGAGCATCGGTATGGGTAAACATACTCAGGAGAAAATATTGTTGCAGTTCATGAGGGGTTTTCCGCTGAACAAGCAGCTTCGCCGGGCCAGAGTGCTGTTTCGTATACCTCTGGGTATGATTTATGTTCAGCCCTGTTTCGTTGTTCGCCCTTAACGTGCGATTCGCTCTGGCAAACTTTTACGAGAGCATTTTATATACTGAACGTGTAGTGTGAGAGCCCGTACCGCGAAAGCTCACTACAAATGCAGAAAAAACATGTAAAGCTACTCACGTTCGGACCGTTTCGACGCTCGGCCATGGTATGACGGGGTTTTTCCTCCTCGTCAGAAATGCGCTGGAGAATCATTTTTTACGTGCTTGCACTATTTATGCGATACTACATCATGTCTTTGAGGATTTTGGGAGTCTATGGATTTTTTACAAATAGCTAGACATTTCGGCCATCAACCATTGTTCTGACGTATTGCTTCAGATACACTCTAGCCTATATTTGACGTATTTCTAATATAACAAGTATTTCTAATATTGGAAACAAAAACTACTATTATTTGGCATTACACAGAAAATTATAAGTTTCATGTGCAATTGTTTTGGACCACATCATTAGCATAACCACCTACATTTTTCCCACCAAGTAACTCATTTTTACACACAGTTTTCCTCCGAAAAGTAAAAATATGAATTGCTACACTTGCCACACTGCTACAGCGTTACCGTTTCTTTCAGTCTGTCAGCTTATACCTTTTCTACCGAAATAAGGTAAGTGCAAAAGCTACGTTTTATTCATATTACATTCCGTGCTATTTCCTGAAACGGAAAAACTTTTTACAATCTTGAAGTTTTGTCATTGTCGTACTCGTTGTCACTTTTTTCCTTTTTCGTTTCCCTGTGAAACTTACTGGTCATACAGCTGGCATGTACCACGGCATAGTCGTAAGTTTGGCACAAATGTTCGGATAAAATGAGATTTGGCAAAAAAAAATCAATATCCAAACCCCTAATGAAGAACGAAGCAAAATCGAGCGTCATACGAACAAAACCTATCCTGGTCAGCGGTACCACCGACCTACAGGATATTGACTCTTTTTCCATATCGTCTGGATAAAACTCTTTCTTTGTTGTAAAGTGTTTTTTTTTTGTTTTCATTGCTTCAAAATTTCCCTCCCACTTGGCAAGAGAAGGAAAGTAACGTTATCATATTTCCACTGTTTTCCTCAATTCAATTACACCGGAAGAGTTTTTAGAAGCAACACATAAATTCATAGTGCAACAGATATCTACCAGCATATTTTGTGAAACCATATAGAAAAAAGGTAAAGATAGGCAAGCGGAAACTCTCGGTTGGATTGCTTTAGAACCTACAAGTTCAGGATCTTACTATTCTTGAAGGGCACAACAAAAGAAGCACAATGTTCGTTATGATAAAATGGCGCAACAGCACTACTCACAATGAGAGTGGACATCCATTTTTTATCACTTTAGAAGGTATTGATGTGTGTAGAGGGTTCTTTGCACGAGAAGATCAATTTATTCTACTAGATATGTTGCGAAAAGCGTACCTTTTGAACATATCTTTTGGCATTTGCCGTCAGATGGAAGGATAACAATAAAAAAATGATGTTCAAAATTGCCAAAATTGAACAATTGCCAAAAATTGCCACATATTGCTACGGCAATACACAACCACGGGCACGGCTGTGAAATTGAAATACAAATTGGCTTGGCAGATGTTCAAATCAAGCATCGAGCAACATGGCATTAACAAGGTGTACGGTTGCTCGGTAACTCCTGCTGTGAGTTGATCATCCGGAAGATTGAAGAGGACATGCGATTTATGACCACGCTGTTATCAGTGCATCATGCTAATGGTTAGGATATCTCGATGTAAGTAAGATTACATTAACTTACATTGCATTAAAATATTCAACTCAGTAGATTCTCAATAAATAGCTAAACACCTTTCTTCTCAAAACCAGCATAGTTATTTAAGATTCTTCTTCGCTCCGGGTTCCTATTTAATTTATATGGATCAAGAAAATAGCAATTGATCGAATAAATGTTGCATTAGTCATAGCTAATAGTGCTTCGTGAAAAGTGTTCTTTATCAACCTCGTTGGCAATTTGCTGTTCGTCACATGCCATACCGGACTGTGAAGGTCACCGTTCGCTCACACGTGCATTGCAATCCTGGTGGTAGTAGCAAAGCAAAACGTTTTATTCTTCACCTTCTCGTCCTTTCTCGTTCATCCTTCTTTCGGTTGGTGTTGGTCAGTCTTGCTCATTTCCATTCGACCACGCGCTATCACCCACGCGACACCAGGTTCGATCGATGTTTGGAATGCCCGATACTAAATGACCTTGAACACTACGAGCTAACCTCATAACGTTGCCAACATGCCAGAAGAGTGTAACGGAGGCAAGGTTTTAACGGAGCGGAGAAGCGTAGCTTTGCATTGGCGCCTTTATGTCTGGAATCGATCCAGTAGGGCTCCATGGCTCCATCAACTCATATACAATCAACTTGAACTTTGTAGTACAGCACTTAGAAAGTCTTACCAATATGCTAGCTAATGATATTGGTATTAGAGCATTGTTTTATTCATCAAATCTGAAACTGTATGATTCGGCCAAGTCACGAAACAAAATATCATTTTTAGGAACATATTATACCTAGCATACCTAAACTAATATATAATAAAAGAAAAGACATGTTTACTATTTAATTTTTTTACCAATGCACTACAGTTCCTGTTTTTATATGGTAGCTTTGCCAAATTAATCAACGTAAGCAACATAGTAATTAAGTGTATAACTTGCCTCATATTGCTACTTTACTGCTACACCCATTGGAGTTTTGAAAGTTTTTGCTTCTCTCAAAATACATGACATTTGCTTGTAAATTAATACTGGCCAATAATCCATCCACGGATCCAGTGACCCATCGCTCCATACCACAAAGAAAAAGTACACGCTAAGCAACCAACCTTGCAGCAATAAAAATATTTGTACTTCGTAACGACTCCTCTCCATTACGACGTTCCTGTGTACATGAGGTTTTATGACCTGACTCATTGATGTTTATATGCGCAGGTTCGTTTTTTTTGCTTGTTAACAATCCTGCAAGCCCGTTCCAGGGGAGTAGTGCTGTTTTGCTGTGAAGTTTGTGCAAATGTATCCTTTTTCCCTTTAAGCGTCTATTGCCGTCTTCGAACGATCGCGGATTTTTTCGCTCTTTCCAGCACATTCTAAGCAGTAAACGAACGTAATAGAATGTTATACTTTCGCTAGCCACGTGTTACGTGTGCCTTGCAGTGAATATTTCATGTATGACCCTTCCGTATGTCCCTTAAAATAGAAGCCGACATCTTGGGTCGCAAATATTTTATGGAAAGAACATTCTGCAGTGAAGCATGGTATCATTCCTCAACTTTTGTAAAAGCTGTAACACATTGTTGTAAGTAAATAGACAGACAATCTGTAGCTGCAATGTATCTTGCAGTAAATTCAGTTAAGAGAATCCAATCTCACGTTATATTATTCGTATCCTTAACCGGGCAATAATCCCAGTAGAAGGTCTGCAGTGACGGAATCGCAACCCCGTATGCAAGCGGAGTAAGTAAACGCTACACTGTTCTTAGGGAAGAACGGAACTTACTTTATTCATTCATATCAGCGTAGCCGTTCTACGCCGCTATCTTACTCTAGCGATGCCTAATCCTAATTTTCCTAATCCTAGTTTCCTTATGCCCTATGTCCTTATCATGAATACCCCCACCCTTATTTTAATGTGGCTTCTATGCCCACGCACTTTACGCGCGCATCCTAATTACTAACACTACTTAAACTACTAACCGCACAAGCTGTCCTAATCTATAAAGTGGGCGTGGCCTTCCTATCTAATCCTATGCTATAGTTCATCCTACTTCCGAATTCATCCTAGTTCTAGTCTTAATCCTAATTAGTTCATTTCTATTTTTAGACCTTGTTCATTTCTGTCGGCGACAATTCGCAACATAATACAATCATTCAACCCAACATAAGCCGGTCTCGTAGTACAGTCGTCAACTCGTACGACTTAACGACATGCCCGTCATGGGTTCAAGCCCCAAATGGACCGTGCCGCCATACGTAGGACTGACTATCCTGCTATGGGGGGGGGATCAATAAGTCACTGAAAGCCAAACCCACAAGTAGTGTGGTACAGGCGGGCCTTGACCAGCAACGGTTGTTGAGCCAAAAGAAAAAAAATACAATCATTTGATACAAAAATTATGCATCTAAAATGTTCGTAATATTTTTTTCGTTACAGCATTTTATAAACAGAATTCAATTTGAAAATGCGCGCAAGTTCCGTACTAAGTAACTCGGGAGCAAAATGTATGCTATATCACTCAGCTGGATTCTGGAGCTAAACATGTTTAGCTAGACATGAAAATTCATGGGTTTAAGCTTCATATGGACAAAATTGCCCATACTTAGGACTGAATCTCCTGCTATAAGTAAACTAAACAAGTCACTGAAGGCCACAGCAAACTAGGCCAATGTAAAGCTAGATTATAGCACCAAATAAGAAGAAGAGAAATATGTTTAAACGAGATATTCAATTACTTATTTCACATATTTGTTATGTGATTACTCTGAAACTCTAAACCAGTGAGGCGTTCAGTAGAATACTGAGTACTGCCACCTGCCAGCCGTTACCGGTAGTTGAAAAAATAAATATTATATCAATGCGATGAAATGCATGAAATTATGAGCAAAACATCAAAAGAATCATATAGTATTTTTTTTTTGTTTAATAGACCTAACCGTTTTTATATAAACACAAATCATTTGAAACCGTCATTTATAGTACTCACCATCTATCAGGATTTTGTCAGAAGTTGAATGCTAGTAATGATTTAGGATGCATCTCTGTAATGGAATTATAAGAAAACCAATTCCAGAATGATTAATGAGCAGTTCATCTTGTAAATAATGTAATTTGAAAATTTGAAATGAAATGAAGTTAATAATAATATATATGGCTGTCTTGTTTCATAATTAAACCGGAAATTGTCTTAACATAATGCTTAACGATCGTGGTTTTGAAATCAACACACAAACGAACAGAAGTTCCTGTTCCAATCTTCAAGATTGAACTGTAAAATAATAGGAATATCTCTCTTATCTTAATATTGATTAGGTTTTTAATTTTCATAAATGAAGTTGTATGCAAAATTATTACAAGCTGCTTTTTTGAAGTTGCCATAAAACTTCATCAGCTATAAAATGCACAGTGGGTTTTCCAGCTGCTCATGGGGAAGGAAAATATATGTTACAACTCAAATGCTACTTTAAAATAAATCTATATAAGAATTATACTAAATACTATTCGATAAACATGAATATAAAAATTTACATATTTTTATGTACATATTTTTAAATAATCAGAAATAAATGGCCACACTGTGACGTAGCTGTCAAACCAAATCAAATGGCGCCAAATCAATTGTGATTCATTACATCTTTTGCCTTTTGTCAACATACCAAACTAGATACAGCGCAAATATAATTTAATTCCAGTGTTATTCCCGGTAATAATGGAGGGCGAAAACGGAAATATCGTCAATAAAGACAGTGGAAATGAAGAGGAACAAGCATATTTGCAGTTAATTCGTGATATTATCAATAAAGGAAGCAAACGCCTCGACCGCACGGGTGTTGGTACCCTGTCGATATTTGGAGCCCAGATGCGATTTAGTCTACGCGACGGGATCATACCGTTGTTAACAACAAAAAAGGTATTCTTTAGAGGAGTGGCCGAAGAACTACTTTGGTTTATCAAGGGCTCGACGAATGTCAAGGATTTGCAAGCAAAGGGAGTACGCATTTGGGATGGTAACAGCACTCGAGAGTATCTGGATTCGTGCGGCTTCACCGATCGTGAGGAAGGTAAATATTTTCTTGTTATTGCGAAACGGGCACACATTTTATGTAAAACTTAATTTATACGTTGTTCTAGGGGATTTGGGCCCGGTATATGGGTTTCAGTGGCGCCACTTTGGTGCCACCTACAAAACATGCCACGACGATTACACAGGTCAGGGAATAGATCAGCTGGCTGAAGTGATCGACAAAATTAAGAACAATCCCTACGACCGTCGAATCATCATGTGCGCTTGGAATCCCTCTGATATTCCTAACATGGCGCTACCACCATGCCACTGCTTGGCACAGTTTTTCGTTAGTGATGGAGAGCTGTCGTGTCAGATGTATCAACGTTCGGCCGACGTAGGTCTGGGCGTGCCCTTTAACATTGCCAGCTACTCCTTGCTGACTCACATGATCGCGCATGTCACCGGACTAAAGGTAAGATTATATTGTCTGCTAGAATATTGATGGGTACAATCATGCAAATGTTTTCAATGTTTTCAGGCAGGAGAGTTTATCCATACCACCGGCGACACTCACATTTATTTGAATCACGTCGATGGCTTGCGTGAGCAAATAGAAAGAACGCCCACAAAATTCCCAACACTCGTTTTTAAACGAAAGGTAGAATCAATTGACGATTTTACCTATGACGATTTTGAAATCATGAATTACAACCCCCAGTCTGCGATAAAAATGAAGATGGCAGTTTAAGAAAGATCGTTAAATGTTTCACAGAAAAAACCCCTACAATTTGCTAATTGAATGTGTTTGGAAATGTCTATTGACACACTAAATCGCCTCATTCACTCACTTGGTTCTCTTTCCCGGATGATTAATTGTTTTTATGTCCATAAAATACTTGAAGTGATATCAATGAAGTAATTAACTATGCTCAATTTATACTTTATATACAAACAATATTGTCCATCATGTATCATTCAATTTTTGGGCACAAAATAACCTTTCGCGCAAATTAAAGACATTTTCTAAAGCTTATCTTATTTGTTTCTATACCAGTCTCAAATGTGGGAATGGAAATGATCACTAACAATAATTAGAAGTAATATACTAAAGCTAGAAGATGAATCCAAATCCTTCCTGCCACACTATTTTTTGCAGGAGTTTACAGGATATTTATCCTAAAGATTTTATTTGCTGCATGAATTTATACTGAAATTAAGATGTTTTTGGTCTCAAATTTAATTATTGATAATTTTATATCATAATAACCTACGGATATCGTTGAAAAATAGGGTAGATTTAATAAAAAAAAAACATGACTGTCCAAATGAATAAGCACTTCTTCTATAAATCAATAAAATTATTATATATGTCAGAAAAATTTATACAGCGAATTAGGTCGGGTTGTATTATATATTTTACGATACTATAGTAGATGACCGCTAACTGAGAGTTTAAATTTGTGAAAAAATGCATATTTGCTGTGAATTTCCCTTCGTAAGATTCAAGATGTTTAATATTTTGACCTTTTTGTGTTTTTAGCTGAGAACCACTCCAGTTAACGAACTTCCACATAAAAAAACTCAAGTAAAACACATCCAGTTAGCGGTCACCTACTGTACCATTTCCGACGTAGAGAGCAAAATCTCCTCCCCGAAATTCAACCACTACCGGACGGGAAATTGAACATTACTTACTGCCCCTACTCTTTGATTGATATTACACATAAACATACATTTGAATGCCATACGAAATATAAAAGAACAAAGTGGTAAACAGAAGAAATTTCCGGTTTGTACCATATTTTTGTCTTGTGTTGTCTCTTGCCTGCGAGCAAACTATTGATGTATTAGGGTACGTACTTGTGTATCATTCAACATATTATGACGGCATTTGCAATGATTCGTAGATGATCATTTATTTATGACATAAATGAGTTCATTTCTATGATAGATTCTTTCGTATTGATTGCTTTGAGGATGGATAGAATGCTACCAGCAAGGAAAAGGCCCAATACAACCTTGGGACATAAAGAAACCTACACAATTTGCTTTCTATTGGAGCCATCATCAACATAAATCAGAGCTGTAGCTATTAAATATGTCTTTTTACTGTGGTCATAAGGATGTGACTATGATTTATTTAACGAAGCAATAGTTGATAAATTTCGAGTAATAGAAAATTTTCAGTCACATTCATTGGAATTCAACATGTCTAGTCTAGTAAACTGGAAACTTAACTACTCTCCCTTTACTTTTATACATATATCTATTGATTTGGCTTTACATACATATTGGAAAATACAGAAGAGAGATTTCTACAAGCGAGAAAACTTGGTGTGATGAATCTGGTGAGAAAACATGGTAAATGGTAAATATTTATTTCAAAAGATTTCAAAATTCTATAGAAATTGGCAAATTTAGGTAGCGTGAAAGAAATAAACATAACATTTCGTTTCTATTTTTCAACAACATGCTAAAATGAATAGACTTATGCATTAGTGCAATTTTGAAGATTACCACCTTTTCCTAACAATACTATTACAATAGTTTAAAACAACTTATATTAAAAATTTGCTTTTCATTGGATACATAAGCATTGGATAATCATAAAAATTTTAATGCTTGGTTTATTTATTTTACCCTTTTACGGAAATGTTTTTATTGTTTTCATTTAGGATTTGTATGCATTACTGATTCGATACATATAACTATTATATCAGATTATAGTGGAACCCCGCATAACGAGTTTAATCCGTTCCAGTGACTTACTCGGTATGCTGGAGACTCTTATCCATATAATTTGTATGATCATTGATCCATTTCCTTGAAAAAGTGATCGATTGTTTTTGTATTTTCTTTAAAATTTTCCGAGTTACATAAATGCCATTGAAGAGCCACAGCTTCACCCGGATGATACTTGCAGACATAAAATAATTCCAAGTCACTAATGGTATTGCTGCAAAATAATAATTATGCAAAATAATAGTGTATGTCTATGAAGACTTAGCAATTACACATTTCCTGCTAGACTTGTTTTTCTAAAATAATTCAGTTTCATCCAATGGATTTTTTGTGGTAAATATTCTCCAACACGAATTCCCGCTTACACGGGATTTAAGATTCCAATCAATTCATTGGCATCAAATCTACAACACACTTGTATGACTAAATGGCAGCAATCGGTAGATCATGTGTATGTCAAATCTAAGTATCGAAATGGAAGAAACTCATATATATCACACTAATATATCACAAACATATGCAAACATTTTCGTCTTTTGTTTTTTCTGGAAATAGTTTGGTGTTCAAAAATTATAAGTATCAAAACTCTTATTTACCTGAACGGTAATCAAAATCAAAGAAATGTTCAATGTTAACATTAGTTAACTTGATTCTTTATGGGAAGTTAAAAATGCAGCAGGAACACCAATAATATTGCACGTCATGCGAGATTTTACTTGTTTATAGAGAGGCATTTGTGTATTTTAATCTACTCGTCATGCAAAAAACTCGTTACAAGAGATACTCGTTATGAGGGGCTTTACTGTATTTGCAGTGTACTGTATTGCCAATGCTAAATATAAATAACAAATTAACAAATGCCATTCATAAAATTCAATCACCGAACAAAGTATAGTACAGTTTGTATTGAAATGGACATGATATAAACTTCGTATAGCAATACTTGTTTTAGTTCCCTGGGTTTCTTATCACCCAGATTTTACTGCAGTACATAATACAAATGGAGAGCAGTAGTAACAAATTCTAATAAAAAGTATACGTACCTTAAAGAAGATTCAATACAATCCTCTCATAGTTTCTCTATTTCAAAAGCTGTACTCGTTCCTTGCACGTTTAAGTAGCATTTCAAATATCTGCAGAATGTTTTGTGTCTGAATTGTTTCTTTACACTCTTGCACGATTAATGATTTTGAGCGGTTTTTGTGTGTTTTATTGTTGCATACGCCTTTGAACGTGTTTTCGTAGGTTAAAATTTGTAACTGCTCAACACAAAAAATAATAAATGGATCACAATTCCGTCAGATCACTTTCACAATAAATTGTTTTGATTGATTTTGGTGGGGTATTATGCTTGTTTGGTTGCTGTCCATACTATGTCACAATTTTACAATAATAAAAAATGGCTACACACTATTCCAAAGCTAATATACGGCACTATTCTGCGTCACTTATTTTCTGAAACTATAATAAAAATGCATATGTAATTCATATTCAACATTTGATTTTTAAACCAAAAGAAAATCATTACTCATTTCTACCGCCTAAATAATATCTATTTTTGTAAAAGTCTCCTCTCAATTTATGATTATTCAAAAAATTGTTCGATGATCGATGTCAAAAACGAAAACTTGAAAGAGTTTTACTTTTCGTTAAAAAATCACAAAAATTAAATAAATAAAAAATGTGTTAGAATATTTGCAATTCCATTATTCTTTATGGTAAATTAACTAGCACTGGAACTGATCACACTGCACTGAACTGCATAAAATTACATAAGCCCGCATACAATGATTATATACTGCACTTTCGTTGTATGCATTTTAGTGAACATTATTATTTTCGTTTGTTCTTATTATGACCGATTTTGCAATTTTCCACCCAGCACCTGTATAATTCTGTACACATTGTGTACAAATTAGATTTTAATTATTAATCATCTTTACAACGACATTGTCCGACCGCGGCACAGGAAAAGCGCGGAAACTACCACAACCGAAACGTTGCACTGCAGCGATAGTCCGGAGCCTTTTTTCATTCCACTTTCCTTCACCCTGTCTAAGGTTTTTTCAACAATATTACCAATTGTTGGTCGTACCCAGTACCAGGAAAACCTAATCAACTTTGCTCAATTTTTTCATTTAATTTATCTCTTTTTCTCCATATATCCCTCACCTTCTTCTCGCTCGCTCTCTCTATCCCCCCCCCCTCTCTCTCTCTCTCTCTCTCTCTCTCTCTCTCTCTCTCTCTCTCTCTCTCTCTCTCTCTCTCTCTATCTCTCTCTCTCTCTCTCTCTCTCTCTCTCTCTCTTTCTCTCTCTCTCTCTCTTTCTATCTCTCTCTCTCTCTCAACACACGGAGTGACACACACATACTCAATCCCCGATACATACATCACGTCCTTTAGTTTGTTTTTCCTTTTTAGAATTTTTCGCTCCAACTCTTATACTCGTTCTCTCTCTCAGCAGTGTTTCTCCTACTACTACGGTACCGCTACCAACCTATTGCCGCTATTCTTGCCGCATCCTTTTTTCAAGCGATTTTTTCACAGCATTTGAAAAAAATGGCTCATTACTGCATCGCCGAAGATATGCGCGTTGTTATACGATTTGCCAGCAGAGGAGAGCACAGGTGCATTTCGGGAATCACAAGGAGTACACATCTGATGTACACAGTTTGAGGACATCGTTGTTGCAGCACACACCGGGAGGCGCCGGTTAGGACCGAAATGAGAGGTGTGGGGAAATATATTAAACCTAGGAATACATTTTCCACTGTATGTCACTACTATTTGGTAACTGTTTGGTGTACAATTTTGCCCTTAATGGTAAAAACTTGTCTACTTCATCATATTATGAAACAGCCCCCAATCCATTCTCGTATAAGAACACAATATAGCACCGCACCAGGAAAACTCTATTTGCTTCACTTTTATTTGCAGCTAGTAGCATTAGATCATGGAACACAAATATTATATAACACCGGACACTCGTTAAACAAACCAAGCAAGTAGTGCACTAGGCTCTCCGCTTTCGCCAATAATTCCGATGAACCTGTTCACATGACCGAGTTGCGGGGCGAGGAAATGCATCTCCACCAAATAAATAATTTCCTCTACTGACTATCAATCGCAAACCCACGATTGTATAGTTTCCGCCTAACTTCGAACATCGAACAACGAGTAGATCAGAGATGTATAACCAACACAATAAGCAAGCTATACAAAATAATTTTCCTCACTTGCAAAACACTGTCCTTCACTCTCCGGTGACAGAGCGCGGACGGTAGTACACCTCTCCACTACAAACGCTGATATCCTTTTGAACTCGGTTGCACATCACGAACCTACTAGCTCCGCCCGAGAACATACCCGAGCAAGACACACGCACCATCATGGCAAACCAGTTTTTCACCACCTTTGCTAGTGTTAGTGTATATGGGAGAATGTTAGAGAGAATGTATGTGTGTGTGTAAAAGAGAGAAAAAGAGAAAGCAAGCTAAATCACGAGAGAGAGAGCGAGAAAACTTCGAAGAAAACTGCGCAGGATACAACCCACCGAACCCCCGAACAAATGACGTCAAGTCTGTGCTTATTCAACTCATTTTGAATTTCTACACTCGTCTAAAGAAGTTCGTTTTACGCGATGTCGCAACTTGTTGGAAAAGTATTAATGTATTTATAAAAAGAAAACATTGTCTACCGAAGCAGCCAGAACAACCTTCTATTCCAGCGTTATGTCGTCAATGCTGCAAACATTTCTTATTTTCCTCCATTTCCTACACCCATTGGAATCGCATCGATACCATCGACAACCTACGGCAAACCCATGGAATGTCGTACGCGAATCAGAACGATTACACCAATACTATCTTCGAACGGTTGCCGTACTCGTGGCACCTGTCGCAATTGATCCTTTGCACTTGATGTGGAATAAAAATGCATCGCTTTTCCTTCGTTTTATCTACCATCGCTTGTCATACGCAATATGCTACGGAGTGCCGCGAATTTTCCCGTGGGGAAAAGTAAGCAAATTAACAGTCCACTAGCGCATACTGACACATGTGCCGGTTTCACAATTCATGGCTTGCTATGTACTTACTAACGGCTTACTTAATGCCTTGCTACTGCTTGCGTTTAGTATGGTCGTACATTTTCAACACTAGTTTAGTTGCTTTCTTTTGGGATTGGGGTACATTCGTTCAATGATGTTTCCACATGCACCGGTATTGAAGGACTATCAACACGACAGCTGTTAGTGTGGGTGTTAAAATATATGTAATTTCTCTTCGTATTGGTGCTTTCGAAGGTGGCGGCGAAGGATGACTCATTGTTTCGCTTTTACCGTCCTCCCTAACGTATTCTCGACCTCCTCCCCTTCACAAAACGGTTGCGATAAGCGCAAGAACCTCGTGCAACCATGCGAAGGACAACTTGGAGGGCAGCTTTATTTATTTATTTTTTTTTATGGTGACTAGACGTAAATAAACCAAACTGAAGTGGCTACAATTTCATTGTAATGCGATACTGACATCTTGCAGAAATCATAGTACGATTCAAAACACTTTGGGGTGTTTATTTGTAAGAAATATGCACAAATAGGGCCTTTACTTTATATCAATAATATTTGTTACGAGATGGAACGTTTGTTGGAATACGTTTGTTCTAAACAAAAACAACATATCAGTACAGCATAACACCACAATCCTGTGTTAGGTTCTTACTTTACTATGGATAAGCATTTTATTATGTCTTGTTTGGATACAATTATAAAGAAACATTAGCAATTGTGAAAACAATTATGAGGCCTCTCAACAACGCACTAAGAGCTGAGATGAAATGTATGTAAAGGGCTCTTAAAAAACAAAAAAGCAATACACATACACCAGGCTTCATGGCCACACAACAATGATAGAACGATGGCGATTGTTGGAAACATGACATTTTGTCGTCCGTGTTACTTATTCATGTGCCGGTTCAGTGCTGGGTTCAATCGAAACGATGTCATTAGTGTTACAATCGTTCATTAGTTTAATCGTTCGTAAAATTCAATTGGTGCAAAAGCGATCGATAGTGTTCCCGATAGATAGCAGTAGTTAAGAAGCCCTAGAAACACTCTTCATAATGAGCAGGGATTGTTAATTAAAATAAATCAATGGAATGGATATTACTCATATGATGTTATTTAGCTGATTCTCCAGTAATATTACTGTTTTAATAAAAACCCGTTTGTATATTGACCCTAAAAAATGAATGATTTAAATCAAAGTTTATGGGTTGGGTTTTCGGATTGCGTGCCCGGGTGCACATTATCGCACGCAGCGTTCAAGTACCGATTAAACAATTAGGCTAAATACCTTTTGATTTTCTTTTCCACTGCTAAACGCACTTATTGTATGTTAGCAATATTTCCAGTGATTTGACTGGGAGCAGAAAGTGTGATTGGTGAACTTTTGATGCTTTTGTTTTCCTCCTCAAAGCTACCAGTCGCCTTTAGGAAAATGGGAGCCCTAAAATGTTAAATAGAAATGGAAAGTATGCATACCAACTTCGCCCAATCCTACTGTTCAAACACACCGATATCTTCACACTGGGCGTATTTGAATGCATAATTAAGTAGCCCACAAACGTTGCCCACCAAACAAAGAATGAAAAAAAAAATAGTAATCAGACCAGGGCAGGATGAACCTGACCAGTGGTAAGAATCGGAAAGGTTCCCCTTGAGCCTGCAGACCCGCTAGCATGCCACAGTGGCCGGAAACTGTGTGGACATAAAACTCAATTAAAATGGCAGCTGCTGGAAGCAACCAGCACCAGCCCAAAGGTGTAACGGATATAGTGTACTCTAACCATATACTCCAAATTGATTGGCGACCTGCGATGGGGTTTGTTGTTGCCCAACGGAACAAAGATTCCAAATGTTGCGCTTGGGTGAAGTTGCTCAATAATTGCCCAACGGAAGCAGAGCCGAAAAACACACAAAACAAAAGAACTGCTGCAATATTCTTGTTTGTGATGTGCAGTAACTTTTCGTGCCGTTGTGGCTTACGATTAGACAGAAGCATACGGACACACCAATGCTACGAAAAACGAAAGTAGCACAAAAGGGCGAAAAACAGGTAAATGCAAGAAGCTGGAAAATTCAGGACAATCACTGCGGTGAACAAGAGCAATAACAGTAAACTAATCCGTGGCATTTGTTTTCATTTCAGTCGCAATCGTGCCCAAAAGCTGAAAATGCCACGAATTCTTAAGATTCTTCCAACACTTGGAAAGCGCATTGGGCAAGAATGCGTGGTATAAGGTAGCTTTTGCTTTTATTTATGGTGTGTTTTGCTTCCTTTTTAGTTACTCATCATCTGATATCCCATCCTATGCTTGGTTGCGTTGTATGTATCTTATGAGCTGTGTGTATACGCTATATAATGCAGACTCTTCGTCATATCGAGATCGAAACAAACGATCTATGGATTATGTTAATCGATGGTTTAGCAAACTTCCTAACACCACTGATTATGGCAACTTTTGTATTTCAGAATCTTAATGTAATATCCCAATTAAAACAGAATTACCACAGGCGAGTGGTACCCTGGCACAGCTGTTATACGCACGGTATTGTAATATCTTAGCCACTGTAGATTCAAATCCAACTCAAAGTTGCGTTTAAAGTGCAGTGGAACTTTGTTCTAAAATCCGATGTACTACGCGCGTCACAAGGCAATATGTTGTTCGGTAGTGGTGCTGAGTTTTATCACCAGTTATGTTGATTGCAAATCTCAAATCGTTATGAATTCTATACTATGTTTTGTACTGCATGAATTTTTCAATTGATCCTATTTCTAAAACCAGGCAAACCAGCTGGCACCTTTACTAAGACATTGTGTAATGGAGATGTTGGTATTCCAAGCATTGCAGATCTTGTTCAGGAGACAGTACAACTTTACGAAAAACAGGCAATGTAAAAAATGAGTTCAACAGCAAGAAATTCTCATTGCAGTTCATGGCGTCATTAGGAGTTACTTCCAGAATCAAATTATCGTCATTTTTCTCTCTTTTTTGCGCCATTCAAATTTCATATGCTCATTTTGTAGGGTTTCATTGTGTATGGATGGATGGATGTGTATGCATGCCCTGAAACTCATTTCGTGAAAACCACCAATGGTTATTTACAAATTGGGAACCATAAGTTTACTTGCAAGTCGGGACACTTTCTGCACTATTTTTGTCTCAACTACATAAATATCTTAAATGATGCTGAAATTGATCAAACGCATCGGGGCTTTGATAAACAAAGCCCTCCAAATTGACAGAACAATTGAGCAACTATTTTGGCCACTACGTGATGTGGCCACACCGAACGGCACCCTATGTCGAAGCGTAGATCAACGATTTCATCTGTCACGGGATTTCAATGAATTAGTTTTTTTTTCTCCTCCATGCTAACGCCTCCATGTGATGGGATCTTTTTCCTAGCTGCACTACACCGACTGAGGAGAGATCACGTTCTTGCACAATTGCTGAGCTAAACTGTAGGTGCATGACAACAAACGCCTCATCAACGTGGATAACATAAACAAAACCATTTATGAACTTGGCTATATGTGACTGATTGATGTAGATGAGATGAGGATATTACAGGGGTTTTCCAAGTCACTTTCGAATGTGCACATACTTATTCACCATCTCCAAGATATTTTTCAATAGCTGTCAAATGTTGTATTTGATTCATAATGAAATTTCAGCTTTTACACCAAAAGCTGTCAAACTCAATCCAGCGTGAGACGTGTTGAAAATCATGCTGAAGAAATTAAATAATATGATGATGCAAATGAAATATCAGATTTGTGTGGATTAACATCGTGCTCGCGGTGTATAACAACGTTTACATGCGAAAGTGACTCGTAAAACCCTGTATGTCTAGCTTGAACCATTTGAAATTTAAACTCATTATAGACTTTTGTTGAGTTGCGCAACTTACTGTCTGTATCAGCCTCTAGCGACTACCTTCTTTTTAAGGTGTATCCTACTTCTTTTACTTCTTTTACCTTACACGATCGTGTTAGCTTAACGGCTAGGATGTTTAATAGTTTGATAGGTAATTCTTTTTTCATCAATACTTTTGATCAATCGTCTAGTGAAACAGACAAACAAAATTACCTTCGAATCAGAATAAACTGCAGGCAAACCTTATCTTGTCAGTGGAGGTAACACCTTTTCTATTTCAAATGAAACTTCTTCTTCTTCTTTGACACAACAACTGTTGCCGGTCAAGGCCTGCCTGTACCCACTAGTGAAGTGAGCTTGGCTTTCAGTGACTTCACCAGCCTCGGGACCCCAACGGCCTTCCGGGGGCCCTTGTCGCTAGTACTCTGTCCATACGGCATACTATAGAATGGCGATCTATAGGGCCCCTAAATCGGCGGGGCCCCAGGCGACCGCCTAGACCGCCTACCGTTAGATCCGCCACTGGTCCTACGTATGGGAGCACGGTCTTTTCGCGGGGCTTGATTCCATGACGGGCATGTTGTTAAGTCGTTCGAGTTGACGACCACCAGACCGGCCCCAATAAATCTATCCGTTTCAATAAATTAATTCCATCCTACGTTAATCCGACATAAAGCGCAGTGCAATGATTTGAAGGCTATAATTTGTAAATGCTTAAGAAAATAAGTAAAGGGTTTCTTAAAGTTTGTTGAAATGAACGCAATTGTTACGTCATGCCTTGAAATTTCTCATTCGGTCTTAACATTGTGCACAAAACCGCGCCAGAATAACAGGCGGCCTATTACAAGATATCAACAGGCCACAAAATAGGGGAACGGGGATGGTCGGACACAAAAGTTGCTTACCTCCGCTGGAAGGAATCGTTTCAACTGATGACGCATAACAGATCCAGATCATCCTGGGAAGGATGGGAGAAGATGAGAAGTACAATATTGTACAATTTTGTTTTCATTTCGCTTTATATTTATTCATCCCGCAAGAGTGCGCTGCCGCTAGCGTAACACACGGCTGCAAACATAATCCTGTGCCGTCTGCTCGCAGCGCAACACACTACGCAACACAACGTAAGCTGCTAGGAAATGCAAAAAATAAATGTGGAAAAAAACAGAATCACAATCACTCTAGGAGACGAACGTGGATGGTTCGGAAATGGAGACATTTGGGACAAGACAAGTTCTAGTTTTCGTGAAAGGACACCTCCCCAAGGGAAGGAAATGTTTCCTTCCCGTACTGTGTACAGCTGCCGTTGTTGGTGCGTTAGTCAGGGCAGCGGTACCGCGTGGTAGATGTTTGTATTTCATGAATATATTTATTTCTTGTTGGATCAGACAACTTACCCAAGGCGCCGATGTGGGTTCACCACTGCTCTAGGCCACAAAGCATACAGCACTGCCAACTCAACTCTACTCTACTATCATTATAACAAAAAATTGCTAGCAAAAATGAGTTTCAAGCAATGCATTCGCTCCATGGTCGGGGGTCTATTAGTAATATGCTAGAGTGCAATGTGGTTTGCTTCGGTTTAAAACTCGATTTGTTTTCATTACATTGCAAATGTATCGTTATCTGTTGGGCGTGTTGAGTTTAAACGGAAATATATCTCCCTACATCTTGTTCACAGGCTATCCGACGGAATGGGAAGACCAAATTAGGAATATTATTCCTCCTCCTCCTCCTCTACACTACTATGGAACTCCTCTAAACTATCCTCCAGTCTGAGAGCGTGAGTAACGTGGTTTAGTGGGTTGTGGACAGTCCGTAGTATCAATGTGTATTGGTTTTTTTTGTTGCCAGTTCAAATACCACTTGAATCTCAATTTAGCCTAAAACCTGACGATTTGCGATGCATCGCTCGGTTAAAGGTTGCATACTAAATTGAAGTAATCGAACCTTAAGCGAATTCTACGGTGCAAACCCATACCGAGAGCAACACGAAGCAGTTTGAATTTCGACCAATCTAAACGGAACCATGCAGGCCCTGTGCACTTGATGTCTTGCTCCTTGGGATCTTTTTTCGGTGATATCATCCACAATTTATGCCTGCAGTGAAGTCTGTTGCCACTACTAAGGATGCTGCTGCTGCTAAGCGAACCACACTACACTCGTTCGAACGTTACACACAATCAGTAAGCACTTTACCTGTTTGCCCGTAGAACCTTCAGTGGAACGAGCTTTCAACAACCCCGCAGCTTGGACCGATGCCAATCGTATAAGGAAAGTTGGCTCGCTAGAAGGTGCTGTATTAACCTGGTTAATATAATAGGAGGAGGTGGAATATTCCAGGTGGTACGCGGCTCTAGTATTCCACGAACGTGTCGGCAAGAGTTTAAATTGGAAGTGCAGTAAACGTACGGTTGCTGCTTCTATGACCGCCACATTTGCTAGCAAACTAGAACAGATTTCACGCGGTCCAGTTTGCGCGCTAATGAAAATTTACTGACAATAATATTTCCTATCACCGCTGATTCATAGCCGTGTGAAAACTTTTTCATCTGAGCTCATTGTTCGCATAGCTTTCGGGAAGCTCAATTATGGTTCAATAATTATGTGCCAATGTCCCTATGGAAGCTTTTGGATTAGTTGTGTAATTGTAGTATACGTAAAAGTATGTATACAAAATCACCCACCAGTGGTGTTGTTAAGAATGCGTTTACTAGAACCAACCCAACTGAGCTGTAGAAAAAAATAGGGCGACAGGACAATGTTTATTGCACCGTAACTGAACTGCAATTGCATGGAAAATATTTTCATTAAAACATAACAAACAATGTCCAGATTAACGTTGACATGACTGGTATGAGCTGGTGTACAAGATTGATGCCGTCTATCCCAGCTGGATACTTTGTAACAGCGGTATTGCTTTTCCGGTCAAACATGATCCACTACAAGCATTCCGATGACGGAAACGCGTAAAGTGAAGCACTAGAGGAAAGTAATTTAGAAACGGGAAACGCAAATAATCTTGCACGTACGATTCGCAACAGTTGGGCATTGTATTCAATTCAATTCACAGGAAATGTCACAACAAAGTTTGTTTAACGCAAAATTTAAAAATCACTGCTCTACTAAAATAGTGATTGGAGTAAGTATAGGAATACTTTCAATAAACTTATTTTATCTCGCGCACCCAGATCTTTGCTATGAAGAGACGGTTCTGGTCGGCTTTGAGTCACGTTCAATTTTTTTAAGGGTCAGTGCGCCTATTCCATTGCTCTTCAACCTTTTTTGCCTCACATCCATTGAGACCATACATTTTGTAGATTTAGTTCAAAGTTTTTGATTAAAAATGTATATATCTTATGCCAGAGATAACTTGAAAATTTAATCTTAATTGTGAGAAAAAACAATTGCACAATATATATAGTAATAAGTTTATCATTTTCAGAAATGATTTCTTTCGCGGATCACATCTGTTAACGCCACGTACCTTAAGTGATCCGCGGATCACAGGTTGTAGACCATTGGCCTATTCAATGGTCCATTGAATAGACCATAAACAATTAGTTTGTATTTCACACAGTAAATGTACTTCAAATAGTAAAAATGTGCACATCTTCAGTGGTGTTTCGAAGGACACATACATTTGCGTACAGTAAAGCAAAAACTATTTGAAAAACAAAACAAACAACAACAAACAAAACTGGCGAAACCCGTTGATACATTGAATATTAAAATTGCTTCGATCTTTTTGTGACAATTCCTTGAGAATGATACAGCAACTTCTTGTTCGCCACCGTCACCACCAGGAGCATCATCATCATCATCATCATCACCATCTACCCACTCGGATGGTTCTATGGAAACAGTACAAGAGTACGCGAGAAGCAAAGGAAAGTCCTTTTTTTGCGCATTAGCACTAGCTTTTTCTACCTTCTACCTTCTACCTTGGTCCAATGAAGGGCAAAGCATCACGATGCATTTGAAATATACATGAAGTATTCACCACGATTGTGCACGTTCTCATCCTAGACGCAGAGGTGAAGACGTAGCAATAAGCGAAACCATGAAAGTATGCTACCGAATCGACCTTTGTGAAACTGGATCGATCGGTCCAATGGGATGTGCCCCTTTTGCCACTGCACTGTGCAAAAAGACAAAGGAACCTCATCTGAAATATAAACAAATTAATATTGTAGAGAACAATGCGAATGTTGTATGCTTTAGGACAAAGTTTTTTTGCACTCATTTCCCTTTGCACGTGGTGCGGAGAGAGTAAATCTTAAGCAGAACAAATTAATATTTCAACAATTTGATCCTTCAGATTCCTTTATATTGGAGAAAGGTGGAATTTTCAATTAATGTTTGGCAGTAGTTTGCAAATTTGCAATTCAAACATTTATAATGATTTTTAGTAACAATAAGCTAAAGATTTTAAACACATCTATATTGATATTTAAAAAATCGTAATATCAATTGGATATGCACGCATATTAAACTAGGAACATTCGATGTATAATTACTACCATTCACATGTAGCTTCTTGACTCCACGCAATACTTAAAAAACGATGATTTTGTAACCTTTTCGTACTAATGTATTGAAGAAACATGGTTCCCATCCGTTGTATAACATTTTCATGTACGTTTCTTATACGTTCAAAGATTTTCAACCATACGGGGTAAAAATACAATACTAAGAGTTGTATAAACACACTTACCACTTCTAAATTCCAAAAAATGGTGTTATCAAATCTATGCTCGGTACAAATTAAGATACACTGTAGCAATCACTTACGAGAATGGAACCAAACTAATAAGGCTACCAGATATGCGAGCAACCGTCGAACGATTTCGTTTTGCTGTTATCACTTCAGAAATCACCAATTACACCACCCACTTACACGCTTGAATGTGGCTTTCGTCCGAATGCGTTTCTACACTTTTGCATGCAGATAAAGAAAAACAATCGTCGACGGATAAAATATCTCCTCAAATCCATTAAACAAACTCAACAGACCACAGACGAGTGGACGACCATCCTTCCTGGACAATTTTACAAAAACAACAGCTCACCAAAGTCCTGACGCTTCTTCAAGGGCTGCCGTCATTTGTCGACAGATCGGACACAGTGGGGCAAAATCCGGTGCATGCGCATTGCGCCCATTCTAATGCCAACGAGCCCTCTAGTATTGAACCAAAAACGCATTAAACCTTGCCACATGCTTTGCTCTCCCTACCGTTTACTTGCAAACGCATTCATTGCCAATTTTTAAACGAACCGTTGTAAGTAGAATTAAGCTAGAGTGGCGCGGTTAAGTTGGAGTCTTCTCTTTGTTTGAGTTATGGAACGCTTATCAGCAGGCAATAGATAGTAAAGCAGCTCTTTTTCACAGCCAGCGTGCGTCTCGCGCAGATTGGGTATCACGTTTGTTAGTTGTTCTTCAAAACAACATCAACGAAAACGTATGACATTATCGTGCTGCGATAAGATTGCATTGAAAAAGTTTATTGAAAATATTTCACGAGAATGCGTACCGTCAGTAGCTGATGGAACAATTACAGCAATAGACGCTAGTTGTGATCATGGCAAACCAGAAGTTTGGCGAACAATCGGGTAAGGCGCCGCAGGTTGAGCGGAATGAAGACAGCCCCGACATTTCGGCAAAGGATATAGTAAGTGATTTTACAGCTGGGCACTCTTAGCCGCATTTCAATGCATTTCCTATTAATGTACTTTCAGATCCAAGGTATCAAGGGACTCAACTTAAACAGCTATGCTACGCGTAAATCGATTGCACAGGGCATGCTCGATCTTGCATTGCTGACTGCCAATGCATCACAGCTGAAGTACATTCTCACTGTTGGCGAGACGCATCAATTCTACCATCTCCTGTTAGTGTTAATCATTGTGTCTATTTCGCTACAGGTGAGAAGGTCCACTCACACAAGTTTCAGGATAATTGTCAGGACTAAATATTTTACGAATATTATTTGTTTCCCCTGTGGCAGATATTCCAAGCCCTTCTCATCATCGTTCTGGCAGTTGTTTTTGATATCAACAAAGTGGAAGAGCAGAAACGTACTGATATCGTTAATAATATTCTTATTGCGTTTACAGTAATCAGTGTCGTAGTGAATGTTATTATCAGTGCCTTTGACATGAAGTCACAAACAGACATTCTGAAACAAAGCTGATCATGCTTGAAAGACCATCATTAACTCAATTGATTATAATCATAAATAAAACAACGAACAAAAGTGCTATTTACCTCTTGTAAAACACAGTACTCAATGATCCTTAGATACATACTATAAATGTTTTCAAAAAAGTTGATTTCGGTATGATTTGTGCACACACAAAAATTGCAATATTCCTGATCGTGTTGAGTCCATTCCACGGTTTATTGTCATTGCATTGTGATTAGGAAACCCATGATATAATTCAATATATAATGGCAGGAATCATATACTTCCTAGAATAAAACGGTGCTGTGGCGGATCGGCACTCTATGACGCGGCACATAATTATAGGACCTGTAAAGCATACCGTTCTTCACGCTCAGTAAGCCACAATTGATCGAGTTAATTATTACATTACTAGCTTATATATTTATAAGATATTTATATTTTTAACCATATTTCACAATTTCATCACATGGGTTTCATAAGTGCGGATTAACGAGCGTCCCAAGTGCCACAGATTAAGCTTAAACGACTGGAAAATCGAATATCCATAGAAAAAAAAAACGAAAGCTCCATAGCTTCACTAGTTTGCGCAATAGATGGCGTATTACAACTCATCATTATATGTCAATGACTGTCTTTTTCTTGCAATGTGTTCGCCTAACTAATCATGGTCTATATCAGCGATCGGCAAAGTCCGGCCCGCGGGCCAAATGCGGCCCGCCGCAACTTTGAATCCGGCCCGCGAAAGGTTTGGCTGATTTTGAAAGATGGAAAGAAACTATTCGTATACAAATTGCTGAATATCTTTTAGAATAACATTTTATACCATTGTGCTCTTTCAACTTTAATTAAAGAACTATGGAAAGACGGATCGTTTGGTATGTTCGAACTCGTGATCAATATCCCCGTAACATTTACATGGAAACAATTGACTTTTTTCGACTGGCTGTACAACAAAAACTAGGAGAGATAATTTCTTTATCTATACATCATTTGAAAGGAAATTATTTAAGCTTCCTTGGACAAATAAATTTAAAACTTTGGGAGTTGCTTTTCATCAGTTATTCGGAATTTTTGCCACGATGGACGAAGGCATGCCTATACACATCCTAAGTTTTCGTGACAAAATTGTTAGAGTCGAGCTTTTGGATCATGTTGGTCCAGAAAAATTCAATGGAACACATGTGACGGATGTTGTACCAGTTTGCGGACTAGGGTGTCTGACATTGTATAACTTGTCCATAAAGCATTTTTAAAATTACTGAATCTATGTTTGTTTCGATAATTTTTCAGCCTTTCAGACTTTTGTATCATTTCCGGAATTTCTTCAATATTTTTTACGGCGTGGGAAGATTGGGTCTTCAAGAAGCAATATTGATCCCTTTTTGTTAGTTTTTGACTGGTCACATTTTTGGCCATCTATTGTCGATTCTCAAATGATTAAATTAGAATTAGTTTTTAAAGAAGGTATCTTAAATTTTTAACTATGCTTGGATGATATAATTACAGAAAAAACAACAACAATACCGTTTTAGCAGTGGCGGATCTAACGGTAGGCGGACTAGGCGGTCGCCTGGGGCCCCGCCGGTTCAGGGGCCCCGTAGATCGCCATTCAATAGTATGCCGTATGGACAGAGTACTAGCTACAAGAGCCCCCGGAATGATGGCCGTTGGGGCCCCAAGGCTGGCGAATCATTTCAATGTGTGTGTAACGGTTATCAGCTCAGAAATTCAAAAATATACATCAATTTCTTCTCGATGACAACTTTTCACTGTCAAAATCAAAATCGTCGTATCTGCGAATCGTCGTAACTCGAGGGGGTCGTAACTCGGGGGACGCCTGTACATAAATCAATTAGAATTATGCATTTTAGCATTATTATCATAGCAATGGGTCACAACTGCGCCAAATAGCTGTTTGTTTACGCATTTTCGCAAACTTCAAATTTTGTCACTTTTTGTCAACTTTTGTCAACTTTATTTCCTGGCTGCTCCAGGTTACAACAATTTGACAAAAGCTCACGTTTTGAAAAATTTGTCAGCATTTTGTCACTCTCATGGCCTTTCGCCTTGTGACTGATGATCAAAGGGGCCCCCGACGGCATTTAAAGTTTACAAATTTCAAGGTGGGAGTTTCAATCTCCCAACAGCAAGTTTAGTGCCGCAACCCCCCGCCCCCCCTCCTCGACTCAACAACATTTACCATTTATAGGGGGCCTCAACTCGTCTTTCCGCCTAGGGCCCCCGATACCCGTAATCCGCCACTGCGTTTTAGTTATAGTGATGCATTACTAGTAATGCGTAACCATACATCAGTACAGAAGGTTAAAGAAAAAGCTCTCAAAGCAAGGAAAGCTCCAATGCCTACCTACAGATGGCACCACCAGCTATACAATTCATGTAATGGCATCAGCATCCCACAAACATGCGCAAGATTTAAAGAACTCTATGGGAAAAATGTTAAAACTTGATTTTACGTTATCTATTAAATTGAGAATGCAGCTTGCGCGTTTTCTCAATCATTCTCGCTTCATGAAGAGGCAGTATTAACTGGTCTCAAATGTCATCTTTTTTATTACTGTTTGACAACAAGCAAAGCAGCCCTGATGCTGTTTTCGCCCATAAAAACAAACTTTAACAATACCATCATCACAAACAGGAATCAAAAATATCATCCACTGATTTAAATTGTGGAATACGAATTCCATCTATAAAAACTTCAACTGTGCATTTAATACTTTCGTTTGGAGTAGTATTATGCTGAATGAAAAGTCGTTATCTTCAACGGCTCTCCAGTGCGCTAGCGAGAAGCCAAAATGCCAAAGGAAAATGTTTACAATAGCAGAAAAAATTAAACTTCTCGATATGCTTAAGCAAGGTAAAAGCTACGCTGCCGGGGGTCGGTACTACGGAATCAACGAGTCTTCAGTACGCTACATTAAAAAGGATGAAAAAAACATAAGAGCGACGGCTGCAGTTTCCGTGAGCAAAACAACAAAGCGTGTAGTAACGCCTCGCAATAGAGCCATCATAACGATGGAAGCAGAATTGGTTTCATGGATAAAGGACTGCAGGCAAAAACATGTTCCGCTAACTACCAATGTAATTTGTAGCAAAGCAAAAACGATTTTCCGAAAATTATCTGATAGTAGTAGAACCATGACAGACACAGCAGCATCGCACCCGGCCAGGTTCTATGCTAGCAATGGATGGTACGAGAAATTCCAGAAACGACACGGATTGCGGAGTATTCTATACGGAGAGCCAGGCTCTTCCCATACAATAAACTTCAATGGCAAAGAAAATGATGCGAATGAATCCCTTACCACCAAGAGCAGTCAGAACAAGCCAGAACAAGTGCGCTTCAATGAAACGGTTTACGAAGACGACGAATATGAAGAATCTAAACAGAAATTGGTTTCAAATTTAGACAACGTCGACATAGAAATGGATCATCTCACAACCATCGTGACACTAACCAAGGAAATTCAACGTATGATAAAGCAATAGGATCCCCTAAAAAGTCGCTCATTGAAATTTTCCAATACAGTTAATTTAGCCTTGTCTGTGTATGAAAAGTTGTTAGCAGAAAAAAAAACAGCATAGGACCCTGTTAAATTGAATATTTTTTCCTTAGAAATAGGATGATGGTCCTTTTATTACTTTCACCATCTGAAGCTATACTAATGAAATGAGCTCAAAAAAGAAAATAGTAGTGAATATTGAATAGTAGAATATAGTAGTGAAATAGTGAAAGAAAATAGTTGAATTAATTATCACAACACCTGAATTTAATCATTTTTTGTTTCTAAAAACTGTGTCTATGTATGAAAAGTTGTTAGCAGAAAAAAAAGAAACAGTATAGGACCCTGTCAAATTGAATATTTTTTCCTTAGAAATAGGATGATGGTCCTTTTATTACTTTCACCATCTGAAGCTATACTAATGAAATGAGCACAAAAAAGAAAATAGTAGTGAATATTGAATAGTAGAATATAGTAGTGAAATAGTGAAAGAAAATAGCTGAATTAATTATCGCAACACCTGAATTTAATCATTTTTTGTTTCTTGGTAACAGTACAAAATTAAAGGCATTGTTGCTGGTAAATAATTTCGTTCTGTTCAGAAACAAACCCAAACAGCAGAGATATTGGAACAACAGTGATACTTCGTATGGCAAAAACAACTAACATAACGCAAACACCTCATTCATGGCAAAATGAAACCTGTGCCACACAGTTATTAAAATAAAGTAAATTAAGTAGGAACATCATGTTAAATATAACCATTTCAACGTGTTCTATATTGATCATACCGAATACATCTTTGTTCCTCACGAAATCGCAGTTTCACGGTATTAGTTGGTAGCTCTTCCAAACGGCCCATGGACAGGCATTAGCTCCAACTGATCCGAAAGACGCTTTTGCTCCTCGGTCAATCGATACACCTCATCTCGTTCTTGTTTGGTCAGTGGACGACGCTTAAGTCGAGCCGCAATCACCTTCTGATATGTGTCCATTATCTGAAATGGATTCAGTATAGATTTTTGTTACTGAGAAACAAAGTAGCCCGGATGAAAAAAAACCCCTTACCTCCTGATCTACTCGGTCCAGCTTGCGCTTGACTTCGATGCGTTTCATTTCATCCTTTGCCATTGATTGTAGTTTACGTATTTCGTTCGAATTGTATTCGGCTATTACCGCCAGCTCTGTGCGAACGCGGTTGATTTCTGATAGGATTTCATCATCCTGCTGACTTTTCGGCATATCGTCAGCGTCAAGGATGCCCTGCTCGATTAGCTCCTTGCGAAGCCTCCGCTCGATACTGATTCCATTTTTCAGCAATGCCACGGCACTGCGAGCATTATTGCTATGGGTAACATCGGAGCTACTATTGCTGTTCTCGTTGCTGCTACAGTCGGGATTCAGGTTCTCCTCCATCAGCGCCGACACCAGTCTTTGTGTCAGAGGGCCAGTGATACCCTCACCCCTAAAAAATCCATTCAATTATCGATTTGTAATTAAAACCATATGAACAGTGAAAAAATCATAAAGTCTGGCTGCAACTTGTTAAGCTCAACTAAGCAGGCTACAACAAGTACTACTTACATTAACTTTTCTTTTTTACTACCGTCGCCATTGGTTAGGGGCTTTGATTTTGATTTGGAGCTAGCTGAGTTTGCAACACCATCCTGTTCCTCTTTTATGTCATCCGCCGCCCACTGAGTGCTGTAGTGCGGTCCCAGCTCAGGTATCGGAGGAATCAGTGGGCCGGAATATTCCTCCAACAGATCGTCCAACAGTTTAAGATCTTCGTGAGAGATCGGCATACAGTACGGCTCGACTGAGAGCCAAAATTTGTTGGGAGTATCGTTTTTGGGCACGATCGGTTTCGTACTATCGCTGCTCAAATGTTGCAAATGATGATTTTGAGGCAAAAACGGAACTGCATCCATACTATCATCCGTATTTTGCGACGGCGCCGGGGAAGGTGGGACAAGCGAAGATGAGTGTTTCATTTTGGACATTTTGATTTGATGCCCTATTAGCTTTCCAGCACTTTCGCGCAGCTTTTGCTTCTCCTCCAAGCGTTTCCGCTTGCCGGGAGAAGAAGGGGCTCGCTCCAAATGCTTTCCTTTGCGTTCCCGGCGTTCATCAGCTTTGTCAATCGTTTCCAGCTCTGCCTTCAGCACCCGGGATCTCAGTGCGACCGTCGACAGTAGCAGTTCTAGTTCTAGCTGAATTGTGTCCAAATCTTCGGCCGGTATCAACTCTTCCGTCGTATTTGATAGCGCTGATTAGCAAGGAGGGAAACGACTTAACTTTCAAACGAGCTTTGTACGCGTGAAGCACATTTACCTGCAGTATATTTCGGCAAAACCTTTAGGTTGTCCGATGTTTTGATGTGTGGAAACAGTACTGAGTGGTCCGGGGAGCCTGGAGATGGAATACTGGCTACTGGGGACGGTTTCACCGGAGGCAGTTTGCTGCATCCAGGACCGACACCGGCAGTGCCGGGGACAGCCGACGAACCGATAGAGGCACTACCGGAAGGAAAACTACTCCGGCTCTTTGAAGATAGCGAAATCCGCTTCAACAGTCCTTTATCTGCCATGACTTTAGTGTGCTAATAGTACGAACACTGTTTAATTTGTTTTCCAAGTTTTCAACCAAAACACCAAATCTCTATAGCTGTTCCTAAACAACACTCACTAAGACTCTTTGGAAGGGCTTGGATGTCGAGTACGTCTCACACCAACACATGCATCAGCTTTCTCCCACTGTGCAATACAAAAATCGTTCGATTCAATGTTGCTCGGAGAGCTTTTCTACTGTTCACAAAGTCTTTATGATTTTTCCACCTCACATACGAAGTTACAGTAAAGAATAATGTTTGATTAACACAGATTGCATGAATTTGTTTCGTTCACTTTTCCTGGTCGTGCAAGCCACAGAAATTTTCCATCCAATAAAGCGCTTATGTCAAATTAGACCAAAGCCGTCGATGAAAGGAGCAGAGTGGCCAGATTATTTTTGCGGTTTTCGGTAGGCGCATCAAAATTTTATCGGTAGTTTTCGGTAGGAGTTTAAGATTTTTTCGGTAGTTTTCAGTAGGCTTTGAAGTGTTAATCGGGGGGGGGGGGGGCGTTGTCGGAGCTGGAAGCTAATCTGTCCCACTAAGAGCAGCACGAGAAAATAACATCGTTCATTTATTTAAAGTAGATAGTTTAGATTTGGTTCATAGCGGTCACATGAGGCCTTTCTGAAGTGTCGATCTGAAACTTGTACTAAGGAATTTAACCCAAAAAATGATTGGTACGCTCTAGCAGCAATCGAACGCGACATCGAACATGAAAAATATATGTGATTTTAGATGTTCGATGTAATAACCCACAAATCGAACATGTCAAGTCCTATACATTTTTCATGTTCGATGTCGTGTTCTATTGCTGCTAGAGCGCCGGGTTACATTATGTGTCAAATTGCATATAAAATTTTATCAGCGCGTTCGACTTCATGAAGAGCAGACACGGGCCTTAGTTGTCTCTGTTGAAGTTCTGGTTCTGGTTGCTAGTGATTTCCATATAGAGTTTAATACATTAAGTGATTTGGGAAATGGTAATATGACTTTTTGGTCAGTATTACGAAAAAATCTGTGATTTTCGGTAGGATAAATGAAAAATCGGTAGTTTTAGGGGGCTCATCTGTGAATCGGTAGGCATATCAAAAATCGGTAGGAATACAGATAAATCGGTATTTCTGGTCACTCTGGAAAGGAGGGGCATTGATGCAGGGTTGCCAGCTGCATCATAGAAATTGTGTGCAACAGTCATGCTCAAGTTTTTGCTTTATTTACCAATCAGTCGCATAAAAAATGGTTTATGAAATGGTATTAAAAAACTGATATGACTCAAAGGAACCAAAATCAACGTACAAAATCAGTCGTTAATTAATTTTAGCCGACTTGTACTTCAACGGCGTGATCTAATACCATGTAACAGACAAAAAAAATAATTAAAGAGTACGAGAGCAAATTCCTCAGCCTTTTTTATTCATTATATTTTCATTCAAAGCTTCAAGTATATCAAGCTCGTCCCCGGTGTACGCTTATCTCCTGTACACTATACGTATAGTGTTTTTATTCTTATTTTACACGCTTTCCTATGCATCAGTTAGACGAAGTTTGATTAAAAAGTATGCTTCAGCTGATTGTTAGTTGCAGGACTAAGAATCTGCAGAGTAAAAACAAAACATTTTCTATATATGCCTATACGTACATATTTGTATTGCGATCGGCGACTGTTCATCATCAAATGAGATATTATATGTAAACACTTTACAACGGAGCAAAAACAAAACCAACACAGCGCATTTGCGAACAATATTTTACAAGTTACGCTTCACGGCATAATATTATGGAATCCGGAACGGCACGACTAGGTTCTCAGTGTGGTCCACTTTTATCTCCGTAACTGCAACATTTGCCTTTTGCACCATCGTTTTAATCTGCAAACGAAATAAGTTCATCTTAACAAATAGCAACCGCGAACGGACATCGCATTAATGGAGCTTACCATAGCCAGATCGTCCGCAGCTATCGGCACCGAAGCCAACACTGGTTCAGGATTGGGTATATCCTTAAGCAGACTCGAGCTTTCTGCTTGATTCGGATGGTTCACGTTGCTCCACTGCTGCTGTAGCCGCTGCGAGTATAGTTTTATGCGATCATTATATTCGCTAGCTTCCAGCTTTTGCGTATCCATTGCAGCAACATCTATGATATTTCTACAAAAACAAACCAAAATAATGCAGAAGGTAATGGCAGCAAAGCATCGCGCAGCATCGTATCTTACTCAGAAGTTTCTTGTAATATTTTCGCCAGTGCAGACTGTTCATCTTTCTTGGGCACAGAGTTGGGGTACTCCTGCGTAAAGGTTTCATTGTCTCGACGCACTGCTGGACTGTTGCTGACCGGATCGGCAAGAAGATGAGTTCGTTCGCTAGGCTCATTACCCTTTGGGGACAGAAATAGAGAAATAAGTAAGCAGAATGCAACGGCAATTGGAGCAAATAGAAACTACATTCAATCCTAGCGAATGCCACCTACCTGTGCAGACGAAACTTCTTGACAGGAAAAACAACGCGAGGCGTAACCCCACAGCGATCGAACACATTCCATATTTTAGGGGGATTGGACAGTAATATCAAATGTTTAGCGTTGAATAGAAGTGAATAATAATATCGTGTTACGCCTGTATAAAAGCTGTCCGTAGACTTAACGTGACGATGTAAATGGTTGAAGAGTGATAACCATTTCGTACAACAAGCCAAGATGCTCTGACATCAGCCGTCATCTTGCAGTGCTTTGTTTTGATTTGGGAAAGTGAAGCGACATTTACACGTCGGCAGAGTCCATCCGAGTTCCATCAACAAAAATCGAAAAAATAACTGAGTTCCAATCACACTGATTAGTTGTTCGAAGCCTGTAGACACCGTATGTGATATTTACTTTTTATGTTAGGGTGAGCAATAAATATTCCTTTTAGGATAATATCAAAATTTTATATCTTTCAATTCGTATAACCGTACGGTATACAGTAACGCATACTTTTTGCTTAAACTATCCAATTATGTACACTTGGCACGTCGGTCGGTTCCGAGCGATGTGCGCTTTCAAAATGTTTAAAACAAACTTATCAACTTCATTGGAGTCGAGATCAAGGAATGGTTCACTTCGAGCAAGCAAACTTCATCTTAGCAGACGATGGTCACGGAAATAATCCTTAAAAATACATTTTGTAGCCCTGACAAGGACTGTTTTACGAAATAGCCAGGGCAATCCGCCTCGTGCCCTTTGATGATCCGCTCAGCTTACTTCTTCGCAGCAGTGGCCTTCTTGGGTGCCGCGGCCTTCTTCGGTTTGGGAGTCTTTGGCTTGGGCGCTCCCGTCTTCTTCGAGGGCTTGGTCGCCTTCTGCTTCGGTGCTGCTGTCGCTGCCTTCTTCACGGTCTTCTTCGCTCCGCTAGCTTTAGCGGCGGCTGGCTTCGGCTTCTTGGCAGCGGCTCCTCCCTCGGCCTTCTTCGCTACCTTCTTCTTCTTCTCACCAGCCGCCTTCTTCGTCGCTGGCTTCTTCTTTTTGTCTCCTGCAGCGGCCGCCCTTTTCTTCTGCACGGCGGCCTTCTTCTTTTTCTCCACCACTGGCTTCTTCGCCTCGGCCGACAGTTTGAACGATCCGGACGCTCCTACTCCCTTCGTCTGCACCAGCTTACCACCCGTCACGCCCGTCTTCAGCGCCTTCTTGATGAATGGTCCGAGCTTGGCCACGTCGACCTTGTAGTTGGCTGCCATGTACTTCTTGATGGCCTGCAGGGACGAGCCGTTGCGCTCCTTCAGCGCCTTCAGGGCGGCCACAATCATCGCGTTCACCGGGGGATGCGTCGCGGGCTTCTTCGGCTTCTTCGGTCCTGCGGCGGCTTTGGCCTTCTTCGGGGTCTTGGCCACGGCGGCTGGGGCTGCTGCTGCTGCGGGGACTGCCATCGCTGTATCTGCCATTGCTGCTCTTTCGATGCTTACTTTGCTTTGTTTTCGATTGAACGAGTTTGTTTGGGTCTGCGCTTTCACACACACACTGTAATGACGTTTCTGCAGGTAACACCAACACTGCTCGGTATCAGGTCCCTCGAATTGTGGAACCCGACGGGAAACTACCACTCGTGTAACGTTCACTGTCATGGCGTCGCTCTATGACAATTTTTAAATTACCTTTTGCTATTTCCTCTCCTGTTGCGTTATTTCACTACCGTGTCGCTTAATGTTTATTGCAATTCCAATGCCCAAGATGTTCAGCTTTCTGAAAATGTATCACATGCCGCTATTGGCAATTTCCAAAGCACTCAAAAATGGAGACTAACTCTGAAAAAGTTAACTTTTCAATTGATGGTCTCAATGAAATTGCAAATATTATGGGTTTACCACACTTTTCGGTGGTCAAACTATGCTGAATCTAGTAGCAGAACATCTAATCTATCGATTTGAGTACAGTTTTCCAAGGATCGACTCGATTCGTTGCCATAAACAGGACTTACAAATCGCTGCTGCCGATCCTCGAATCGCCCAATCCGGGCCAGCTCTACGCCGATGGCGAACAAGTTAAATTCATGTAAATAATCTCATTTTGGTCGAAAATACTACAATTTGGGGTGTACAAACTGCCAGAACTCTGATTTCCCAAATAAAAAAATCGTCAAATCGAGTAAAAACCAACATTTCACGATTTTTCACTCCAACATCGCTTCACCGAAGGGCCTCTATGGTTGCGTCGTAGGAAGAATGTAGCGGATTCACGTATGGTACGGCCTACAATAAGATACAAACCTAAGACGAAATTTGACATTGTTGGGAAATGTATGGAGCCATTTTTATGAATGCATGAAATTGTTAATTTCGTTAAAATACTGTTTTCCCAATACATTCATTTTCCCATGTAAACTCAATTGACAATTTTTGTATTTTTTTTATTCGTATCGAATGGACCCATATATGCAGCTCATTAAATGCGTTTGATCTTTTGCTGCATTTCATAAATTTTATTCGATAAACATTTATGAAGCTGCATGAAATCACTTCTTTTGTAAGGATTTGTAATTTATTAAATATTTTTTCATTTTTCTTTTGAAGATCAATCATCACCAATGCTGGCCAGTAGATGACCTAGTTTCTATCAAATGCCATGGAGCTGGTGATGCATTGCGTAAACCTATGCAATTATAAGTCAATGTGTAACCAAGCTAGCGCTATTTGACTTCAAAATGATTTTAAATTCTCATATTAAATACAAATAAATAATTTCAAGCCTAATGTATTCTTAGTAAATGGGTATTGCCTAATCTTACACCTCGCCAGGTCGCCACCTCCAGCTGTTTGATTTACCTTGCATAGCGAAGTTTATAAATAGAAGCGCAAATGGAAAGCATTACAATTTGATCAAAAAGAAGCATAAGAATAGTAATATATCGTATTGCCATGTTTAGCAAATAAGAAGCTTTGAAGTGATTTATTTATTTCTAACGACGCAATAGTTTTCACTACCTTCCTCCTTCCAAGAACATTACATTCTTCCTACGACGCAACCATAGAGGCCCTTCGGTGAGGCGATGTTGGAGTGAAAAATCGTGAAATGTTGGTTTTTACTCGATTTGACGATTTTTTTATTTGGGAAATTAGAGTTCTGGCAGTTTGTAGACCCCAAATTGTAGTATTTTCGACCAAAATGAGATTATTTACATGAATTTAACTTGTTCGCCATCGGCGTAGAGCTGGCCCGGATTGGGCGATTCGAGGATCGGCAGCAGCGATTTGTAAGTCCTGTTTATGGCAACGAATCGAGTCGATCCTTGGAAAACTGTACTCAAATCGATAGATTAGATGTTCTGCTACTAGATTCAGCATAGTTTGACCACCGAAAAGTGTGGTAAACCCATAATATTTGCAATTTCATTGAGACCATCAATTGAAAAGTTAACTTTTTCAGAGTTAGTCTCCATTTTTGAGTGCTTTAGAAATTGCCAATAGCGGCATGTGATACATTTTCAGAAAGCTGAACATCTTGGGCATTGGAATTGCAATAAACATTAAGCGACACGGTAGTGAAATAACGCAACAGGAGAGGAAATATCAAAAGGTAATTTAAAAATTGTCATAGAGCAACGCCATGACAGTGAACGTTACACGAGTGGTAGTTTCCCGTCGGGTTCCACAATTCGAGGGACCTGATACCGAGCAGTGTTGGTGTTACCTGCAGAAACGTCATTACAGTGTGTGTGTGAAAGCGCAGACCCAAACAAACTCGTTCAATCGAAAACAAAGCAAAGTAAGCATCGAAAGAGCAGCAATGGCAGATACAGCGATGGCAGTCCCCGCAGCAGCAGCAGCCCCAGCCGCCGTGGCCAAGACCCCGAAGAAGGCCAAAGCCGCCGCAGGACCGAAGAAGCCGAAGAAGCCCGCGACGCATCCCCCGGTGAACGCGATGATTGTGGCCGCCCTGAAGGCGCTGAAGGAGCGCAACGGCTCGTCCCTGCAGGCCATCAAGAAGTACATGGCAGCCAACTACAAGGTCGACGTGGCCAAGCTCGGACCATTCATCAAGAAGGCGCTGAAGACGGGCGTGACGGGTGGTAAGCTGGTGCAGACGAAGGGAGTAGGAGCGTCCGGATCGTTCAAACTGTCGGCCGAGGCGAAGAAGCCAGTGGTGGAGAAAAAGAAGAAGGCCGCCGTGCAGAAGAAAAGGGCGGCCGCTGCAGGAGACAAAAAGAAGAAGCCAGCGACGAAGAAGGCGGCTGGTGAGAAGAAGAAGAAGGTAGCGAAGAAGGCCGAGGGAGGAGCCGCTGCCAAGAAGCCGAAGCCAGCCGCCGCTAAAGCTAGCGGAGCGAAGAAGACCGTGAAGAAGGCAGCGACAGCAGCACCGAAGCAGAAGGCGACCAAGCCCTCGAAGAAGACGGGAGCGCCCAAGCCAAAGACTCCCAAACCGAAGAAGGCCGCCGCTCCTGCCAAGAAGGCCGCGGCACCCAAGAAGGCCACTGCTGCGAAGAAGTAAGCTGAGCGGATCATCAAAGGGCACGAGGCGGATTGCCCTGGCTATTTCGTAAAACAGTCCTTGTCAGGGCTACAAAATGTATTTTTAAGGATTATTTCCGTGACCATCGTCTGCTAAGATGAAGTTTGCTTGCTCGAAGTGAACCATTCCTTGATCTCGACTCCAATGAAGTTGATAAGTTTGTTTTAAACATTTTGAAAGCGCACATCGCTCGGAACCGACCGACGTGCCAAGTGTACATAGATGAATGATAAGTTAAGTAAACATTTAATATGGTTGAATTAGTGTGTACAATAAAATCTTAAACCTTCTGAAAACTGAAAAGGGCCTTTTATGTGTATAATATTTGATTCGATCAAAGACACTCCGACAAGCCGTATTACAACTTTGACCTATATCAAAATAAGAATAGTGTATTTTAACCTAAAAAACACACGAATATGCAACGCTACAAATGAATGACAATTTCTCATTACATCTTACGCAGTATAGAACTACTCCCTGCGTACCGGATCAATTATTATCAGCTATTTGAAGAGTCTGCTTAAAACAACCGAATTCTGTTAACCAAAATTTTCTGTTTTAGGGTGCCAGTTAAATAACTCGAAAATAATGCTCCAAACATATCCAGAATTCGTTGATGTTTATGAACTAGTCCGACATTGTACATAATTATGATGTATGTAATTATAAGGTGAATATGTCCTATATTTAGTAACACTCTGTAACACTAATAAATGAAATACTCAAAAGAGGGTGCCATCATTTTACTGGTTTCTAGCAACAGCTTTTGTAACTTTTGTCCGTACGTTACACCGTCACCAGTTCTTGTTGGCGATAATCGCACCACATCTTGCAAAATTGTACACATCGTTTCGAAAAATACAGGGCTTTCCTCTGTAGGTCACTTACGCGGGACATTTTGGTGAATCTGCGGGAGTTGTAATCAGAATCGCGAATAATTGGGAGATTTAATTTATAAAATGTAGAATGTCGGATCAATAGTTTTTGGGATCATTATTGAAAGCTTATTTGATAAACATAAAAAAGGCAATGCGAGTACTATCCGATGCAATAGCCACATGGCCGACCGAGATTCCAACTAGTTGAGCGCCCGACGACATTCGCTAGAGAAGTTTTTTTCGGAATGCATTAGAAAAAAAAATAACACTTCGATTTTCAGTTGATTTCATTACACGTATTAATATCTATAGCCGACCAGTAAATGTGTGTCCAGTAAGGTTAATAATAATAGCATGACAATGTCACTATTTATATAAAGGAAAAAAATAATAAAAAAAAATCCCGATTTTATCTTTACATGACGTTCCCGCTGTAGTAGTGCAGCACGAACAACCAACAGATCTATAAATATTTGTCCGTAATGGAACAGATTTGACCATCGTTGGCCGATGCACACAATAAGTTTCCTCTAGAAATAGTTCTGCGACAAGCCGAACTGGATAAGGGATTAGTTGTTGAATGGTTTGAGTTTCCAAAATCTAAGCATTTGTTTTTTCTACGTGTTTGTCTATGGGGAGCTAATCTTTTGCAATTTTTTGAATGCGACTTTCGTTGCAATACGTAACGCGTTGATGCTTAATTGTACAATATAGATAATACAATTCTAATGTATCAGCTGCTGCTGCTGATGCTGCTCTCTAAACTAAACAAAAGCGAATGGTATTCGTCATGCGTTCGCCGCTATAGCAGCGAACTCACACAACTGCTGCTTTTAAGGTGCACGATGATGATGCTTTACTGAACTTACAAATTACAGCTACTGTCTGACCCTATTGTTTTGCAGCGATAAAATATACTATAAAGATAAACCATAGGTATTGCAAATTGTTTGCATACTTAATCAATATCGTCATCGTCATCCGAGATGGTATACTTCTTCTGTGCTCGTTTCCTTCGCACCGGGGTAGCTTTCTTCGCAGAGGAGGTGGAAGAAGTTGATCCTTTCGATATTTTAAGCTTCATCTTCACGCTACCGCCTTCCTCGTCTGATTCTTCCTCTTCTGCAAGGAAAAGTATCCAAATGATTAGTAATGGAAGTTGTACACACGCCCAAACCTCACCTACGTACCTTCTTCATTGGATTCCTCTTCTTCATGGTTGTCCAGGATCTTTGCCTTTGCATTGCTAAACACTGACTGCAGCTCAAGACTGTCTTCATAGATCAGAGACGCTTCTTCGTTGTAGGTCTGAGCATTCTGACACAGCAGGAAGAAATCATTCTCCAAGTCGGCAAAGTCGACATATTTTGCTTCTTCGATGCGGGCTAGTATCTTCTTGATGTCGATCGGTTTCTTGATCACTTCGTAGTAGTCGGGCAGGTCACGCCTGGAAGGCAGCTTGAGGAACGGTTTGCTCAAAACGCGTCCATCAGCATCGGTGTACTTGATTACTGCCTTTAGGACCTTCTTCATCTGCTTCCTTATCTTCGGATCGGTTATGCCCTTCTTGCGCTTTGTCATTGTTGAAACAATGCTCTCATCATCCGAGTCGTCCCTTCCTCTACCCTTTCGTTTGCGTCCCTTTCGTTTCTTTTCTCGTTCCTCCTCCTCAAGCTCCTCATCAAAGTCGGCCCCATCATCGATGGCCTTGAGCCACTCTTTCTCCGTTAGGCTGTCAGTGTAATCAACTTCCTTTCGCTGGCGCGAGCCCCGGCCCAGAATAGATGTTTCTTCCTCGTAGTCCCATCGGTCGACTTCTTCATCATCCTTCACCAACCAGTCGGGCAGTTCAGCTTCGTCCAGCAGACGCGGCTTCACTTCCTCCGCCTTTCGCTCAGCGTCCATCTTTTTGAACAGTTCCAGCTCATCGTCCGTTCGCGAAATCATCAGATTGATCATCTCGTCATCTGGGACCTCATTTTCCTCCTCCTCATCCATCTCGTCCTGGTGCAGGATGCTTTGTAGAAATTGCTGCCGTTCGCTACCGGTAGATTTCTGATCGAACATACCGGCTTGGATGACTTTTTCGTCCATGTTGAGCTTGTACCGGGCGGCAGCCAAAATACGCTCCTCTACTGAGTTTACCGTCATTAGTCGCAGCACGCGCACCTCATTTCGCTGTCCGATACGATGCGCACGATCTTGAGCCTGCAGATCCTGATGGGGATTCCAATCGGAATCGAAAATAACGACCGTATCTGCCGTCTGCAAATTCAAACCTAAACCGCCAGCTCGAGTAGAGAGCAGGAAGAGGAAGTAGTCGGAATTTTTCGAATTGAACTTTTTCAACAAATCTCCGCGCTCTTCGGACTTGGTAGTACCATCAAGACGCAGATACCCGAAGCCGCGCCAGGAAAGATAATCTTCTATTATAGTCATGCACTGTGTCATCTGACAGAAGAGCAGTACCCGATGCCCAGTCGCTTTCAGTTTGGGCAAGATGCGATCCAGCAGCTCAAATTTGCCCGATGCACGGTACAGATCCGGACCAGTGACTGTTCCCTGCACACCGATGTGGTCGCAATACTTTTCCTCTATATGCTGGAACATGAATGGATGGTTGCAGAGTTTGCGCAGCTGGACAATCGTGTTCATCAGAGCCTTCGCACCTCCCTTGCCCTTGTTGCCCTTCTCCGAGCCGTCAGTCAACAACACTCCCTTGCTCTGCATGTGCTTGTAGAGCACGCGCTGCAACCCGGACATGTCACACTTGACGATGTACTCCACCTTGTCCGGGAGCTGCGATTCGACCTCCTTTTTCAAACGGCGCAGCAAGAATGGACGTAGCACCTTATGCAGACGACGAATGATGAGAATCGTTTCTTCCTCATTTAGTTCCACCTTTTCGCCAGTAGTGGCGAACGGTGCATTGAACCACTGTTCGAATGTGGAACAGGATTTGAAAATCGATGGCAGTAAAAAGTTTAGCAGAGCCCACAGCTCGGGAAGCTTGTTCTGCAAAGGCGTTCCCGTGAGCAGCAAACGGTGCGGTGCATTGTAGTGCGTGTTGAGCACCTGTGTTAGCTTGCAGTGGTGATTCTTCATTCGGTGACCCTCATCGATGATCATGTACTTCCACGAAATCTTCGCCAGCACGGCCTTATCCTTGATTACGTACTCATAGGTTGTAAGCAGCACATTGAACTTAGTCGCTTTCATCTGATTTTGGACAGCACGGCGACCCGCCGGAGATCCCTTGTAAGCGACGACACCGACTGCTGGGGCCCATTTTTCGAACTCCAACACCCAGTTGGAGAGTGTCGAGAGCGGTACAATAACCAGATAGGGACCGTTATTTTTCTTCTTTTCCATCAAATAAGTAACGAGAGCGATCGTTTGGATCGTCTTACCGAGACCCATTTCGTCAGCCAAGATGCCGTTGAGATTGTTGTTAAACAGTGATACCAGCCACTCGAGACCCTTGATCTGGTACTCCTTCAGCTTTCCATTCACTAGGATGGATGCTTGCTCGGTCACCTTCTCGTGAACCGTGTGTGCAATGCTATAGTACGTCTGCTCTTCGGTCTTATATTCGTCATCCTCAACCTTCGCCTTTTGGATAACTTCCTTCGTCTTGGCGTCATCGCTCATCTCTTCCTCGGGAGTTTTCTTCTTTCCTCCCTCCGATTCCTCCTCGTCATCGTCGGCGTCGCCGTCCGAGATAACGTACTCCCAGCCAGGATGCAGCTGCAGCCAGCTGTGCAGATCGCGCAGGAACGGTGCATCATCTCCCGAAATCATCTTGCCTGTTGCCGTTTCCATCACCGTTACACGACAATCTGATGCTTCGCAGTGTTCGTCCAAATGTTCGATATCGCCGCTTTCCAGAATGTGACGCTTGAGCTGTTTCTTGCGCTGGATCTCATCGTCCTGCTTCTTTTTCTGATCCACCTTGTGTTGTTTGACCATCTCCGTAAGGTTGCTGATGTACTCATCCGTCTGCGACAGCAGGAATGCCAACCGCTTGTCCTTCTTCTGATCGATAAGTTTACGGTACCCTTCCTCATCCTCCGCCATCAAGCGACGCATACGTTCCTTCTCGATACGCTCCTGTTCCTTCTTTTGCTCTCTTTCCGCGTTGGCATGATAGTTCATTACCGCTTTGTTCAGGCGGCCCAGCTTGGCAATATTGTTACGATGGTACTCTTTGAAATCTTTACCATGCTGCAATACCGACGCTAAGAACTCCTGATGCTTCTGGCGACGTTTGCGTTCGGCCTCGAGCTTCTGCTGCTTCTCCAGTTTCTCCGTGGCACGTGCCTCGCGCAGACCTTGCCGTTTGGTACGCTTGTAAGCTTTCACGTTGACGGCCGTTTCGAGTGTTGTATCGCGTCGTGTGCACTGGACAATTTCGCTCCGCAGCTGGCGCTGGAAATTCAGAACCCGTAGCGCCCGCAGCTCAATCAAGGCCTTCATTCTCAGATCTTCCGGCATCGAGGCTGGCAAATTATTGAGCTCCTCCAGCCGAAGAGCAATTCGGGCGGCCAACCGATTTTCACGCTCTTGCAATATGGTTAAAGGATCCAATCCGGCCGGCTTCGCAACGGTCGTGACGCGGTTCTGTTTCGGCATCGGTTGCATCGTCGGTGCTTGGGCGGCCGGTCTTGGACCCGGCCCACCAGCGGGCCCTTGCGAGTTCGGACGGGCAGGTTGTCCGACTGTGGGAAGCATTTGCTGCTGGGGATGACCGTGTGATGCTGCCGAATGTGTCTGCTGTTGCATTTGCTGTTGCTGTTGTTGGTGGTGCTGGCCGTGTCCCACTTGTGGGGGTCCACCCATGGTCATGCCTGGCATTGGACTTTGATTCGGAGGCATTCCTCCACCGGTTCCCAGTGGTGGTTTGTTAGAACCGATCGCGTCTGGCGGACCGGGCGGCCCTCCTTGCTTGCCCGGTGGGCCCTGCATTGCAGACTGTGGTGCTCCTGGGTGACTCGGAACCGTAGAAGGTCCTTGCGGTTGCGGTTGTCCTTGCTGTTGATGTGGTGGTTGCGGTTGCTGTTGCTGCGAGGGTTGCGGCGGTATTCCCGGCTGCGGTGAGGGCCCTCCAGCAGCGTTCGGGTACGGACTGGCTGGAGGTGTTGGACATTGCGGAGGGGTCCCATCGGATCGCTGGGCCAAAATTTGCGATGCTAGCTGCTTACTTATTGGCTGATGACGTACCAGCAAGCGATACGCCATGATTTGTCCGCGCAGTTGATGCAGCTGCGGAGCGTTTAGATTTTGTTGCTTGGAATTAGCACGTAATGCCAGCAGCTGCGAATAGCGTGGATCTTCTTGCAGTCCTTTTTCCTCCATCGAGTCGATTGCCCGTTGCAAAGCGTTAAGATTTTCTTGTCCCGGGGGTGGTGGTGGGGCCGAACCGGGCATCATGCCGGGATTGGCAGCACCGGGTGGCATTACAGGCCCCGGTCCAGGACCACCAACTCCCTGCATCGGCCCTGGCGGTGGCGGTCCCTGTTAGGAAAATAGAGAAAGAGAAAGATAAATGATATAACGAACAACTTCGCACGAAATAAAGCATCACTAGAAGGATAAGCTTATCTTTGGTTCGAGATTTTACAGACGCTGACATTGAGATTAAGTCAACAATACAATCACTAATTTACATCATGAAAACAGTACCGTAGCCCCGGAATGCATGAACCGCGAGCAAAAGGCGTAACGAATATCACGTTTCGCTATATTTGTACGCCTTATCTGCCACACACACACACTTACACACAGGCGCGATTCTGCTAATATCAAAAGTCATTGAGCCGCTGTGTGTGACGCTAGCTGTCATCATTCCAAGTATATCAGGCAACGGCAGCGGTCGCACGTACCGGGTGTACGCAGTTTATCATAATTTAAAAAAAAATCTTCAACACGTTATCAGCGTACCATCATGTGCGACGAAAACGAATTAAAGGCAGCCTTCGAAACAGCGCTGGAATTGGTGAAACAGTGTAACGAAATAGTGCTCGAGGGATTTCGCTCCGCTTCTAAGCAGGTGGAGGTGAAAGGTAAACATTGGGATCTGGTGACTATGTACGACCAGCGAGTGGAGGACATTTTGATCGCGGGACTTCGGCAACAGTTTCCACATCACAAATTTTGCGCAGAAGAATCGGCGTTCGCTAGTGGAGCCAAGCTGATTCTCGGACCGGAGCCAACGTGGATAATTGATCCAATTGATGGCACGGTCAACTTCGTGCGAGGCGTACCCTTCACGTGTATTTCTGTCGCACTGGCGGTCAATCATGAACTACAGATCGCTATCATAGCGAACCCAACCGCCAATGAGCTATTCACTGCCATTAAAGGGCAAGGGTCATTTCTGAACGGTTCCCGGATCCACACGCGCAACACGAAGGAAGTAAGTAGAGGAAAGACATGCTCGATTCGATTGGGTGAATTCACCTTCCTCTTTATATTTTACAGCTGAAGGATGCCCTCGTGGGACATGAATTTTCCATCGGAAGCTATAAGCCGATACGAGCGGCCCTGTTTGAGCGGGGCCAGAGGTTCATCGCGGAGTGCGTAGGATTGCGTGCGTTTGGTTCCGCCGCTCTCTCATTAGCATACATCGCTAGCGGACAGATCGATGCCTATAGCATACAGTATCTTAAACCGTGGGACATTGCAGCAGGCGCGCTACTGATCCAGGAAGCTGGCGGCACGGTTATTAGCATCACAGGAGGACAGTACGACATTATGAAGCCAGATATTGTCGCCGCCAGTAGTGAACCGTTGGCTCAAACGATACTGAACATAGTGCGCGACGTTGATGAGAAGCTAGCTAGCAAGGAGTAATATTGCCTGCCCTCCGTAACCGCACTAACTAACTTTATACGACCACTGGGTGCAGCTTTAATTGATAAGCAATAAATATATTGTAATGTGTCAGGTTGCGGTTATCGAAGAAGGATAATGAAATGAAAAAAATCTTTTTTTTGTCTTTACCATTACCATACCTTTACCGATGGTGATTTAAATACAGACGGTCCCCGAAATACACGGTTAATGGAAACCGAAAACGGCGGTAAAATCGGAATGGAAAACCGTGTGTACTTCCAGTCAAAATATCACTAGTTTTCATGTAATTGTACAAGTGGGAGGTGGTTATACTTAATGAATTGTTTGATGTGATTCTGACTGAATATAAAAGTTGCAAACCTTTTGAAACAGTTTTTAACATTCGATCAAAAGGGATATTATTTGGCAGTCTAAAACGTATGTGTCAAAACAGTACAATTTGCTATAATAATAGTCAAATTTACAAAACCGCATATAACAGGTAGCGTGTATTTCCGGGACCGCCTGTATATGTTATTAAAAGCTAAATATAAATAACTGTAACACCATATATCTATAATTGAAATACGGTATTAAAATCAAAGAGACAGTAGACTTCGTGAAAATATCTATATGAGCAGGATAGATTATCATTGATCATCATTCCAAAACCAGTTCAGTAGGGTTTCAGTGATAACGATAACTTATGGGTAGAGAGCGATATCTAAAAATACAACAAACAGAAGAATCTAAGTGAAAAAATAATAAATAATAATAATAATATTGTACGATAGAACGTACGATACTCGTTAAGTGTGAATTTTAATTTAGTGGCTTGAGTTATCTCCTATCCTGGTTTCATCCTTGTTTGTTTTTTCGCATCGGATTGTTCATGTTCGGATAATAATCAATTCGAGAATTATCATGCTACGGGACCGGACACTTTCTTACTGTACATACCGCATTTGGTGGCATCGAGTGTCCCGGATAACCACCTGGAACCATTCCAGGAGGCAAGGGTGGGCCCTGTGCCGGGTGCCCAGCCATTCCGGGATGCGGGGGAACCGGGTGCCCCATTACAGGATGGGGTGGATGTTGCGGCATGTGTTGCGGTCCCGATGGAGGCATGTGATGCGGTGGTCCGCCCGGTCCATGCCCGGGTGCTCCCTGCGGCCCCGGTGGTGGTCCATTCATATGGGAAGGGTGCTGGGGTGGCGGCGGTCCGTGAGGATTAGGTGGCTGGCCACCGTGGGGTGTCGGAGGCCCTTGCATCGACATGTGTGGCCCAGGCGGGGGTCCTGCTTGGGGCGGTACATGATGGCCAGGGGTAGGCATGTGAGGCGGCCCCTGACTTTGACCAGGATGTGGCGGAGGTGCCTGCTGGTAAGGACTGTGCGGTGAAGGTGATGGTGCAGGGCTTTGCGAAGGTGCTTGTGGCGGAGGCATTGGGCTGTTCTGTGGCGTTGGACTAGCCATTTATGTACCTTAGTCACTGGCAACCTTTGAGCGAGCTGCAGTAATCACGATGCAAAACTCGCACAGTTCTTAGCAAACCATCGATTCGCTAATAGCACTACGTACTGCTAACACCGCACCAAGAAGTTTCACTGCCGCTTGCCTTCGCAAGAGAAAATGGCTGCCGAGTGGGTTTGGTTGCACTGCACGAACGCACAACAAACAACGCCGTTTTACCACACGCCGCACTCGCACAGATACGTGAAAACGTAATTCACGACTTAAGGACTCCAATGTTATCAATTAGCACTGTTCATCGAATATTCTAAAGAGTTTATGCAACTTTTTTGCTCAAAGCATCGCAGACAACCATGCAGGCCGCTTTGTTCATTGCTGGTTGTAATTAATGTCAGGTGAGTAAAATTATTGCTCACTTTTTCGGCGTTGGAGCTGAAGCTTCTCACTTGTACGCGTTCGAGCAGTTTTTTCTCACATATTCGAGTCTGTTATTCTCGCTATTGAGAATGCGAGCAGTTCTCTCGCTACAATCCCGGGTTGCCAATCATAATTTTCTCAACTGTACAGCAATGATCGCGTGGATGCATTGTTGTAAGCAAATTGTATTAAAATATAAAATACTGTAGATCACAATAATGCTAAAAAAGAGAATCATAAGCAAAGATGTTGGTATCTTTTACAGATTTTTTAACAATGTCGTATTAATTAACTATGTTCTTAATACAAACCCATTTGCTATCACATATTCACAAGATTTTGTTTCGGTCCTTATCGTATTTAGTTCTTTCATGTACCTCAAGGGTTCAAGTAAATACTGTTTGGGCTTTGCGAAAAATCCACATGTTTTAACAGGAGCGACGAAATAGCAGATACATTTTATTGGTATTAATGGTATTCATCTATTTTTTGCTCTTTTGCAACACGGAGAAGCTGTGTACCCTAATTTATAGGTTTGTTGTTATGTTCCATGTGCAGATGTTTGTGCCTTCTAATGCATATTTACCGGCATCTCTTCTTGCTTACAGCACGCTTTCGTCGTAGGTGACCATCAATAGTATCTGTTTACAACATTCATCATCAATTTCTCACACTAGGATCTACAGCATCTGCCAGATACAGAGTTTTTACAGTTTGAGTCCTGCTTATGAAAACCTTATTCATAAATATCTTCCTTGTCGGCGATATACTGGACAATGTCGGCAGGTCTGAAAAGCTTTTCCGCATCGCCGTCAGGAATTTCAAATCCTTAAATCAAGAGCGAAACATGACACATTACAGTTGAACGAGCATTACAAAGGTTTGCTTTCCTTACCGAATTCGTCTTCCATGGCCATTATCACCTCGACATGATCCAGCGAATCGAGCCCGAGGTCATTGATGAAGTGCGACTCCAGTGTAAGCTGGTAGGGATAAAAATTAGACATAGATTTGGTCAGGATAGATTTGGTTTAGAATAAAAAAAGGCATTGCTTTGGTACGCCACGGTACAGCAAAAACAATCGCTGGCAACGAGAGGTGCTAAATTGCTGGTTGTCATATTGCTTGGAAACTAACAATTTTCAATAACAGAAAAAGGCCAAGCAGCATCAACACCTACCTTTTCGGGATTGACTTTGTCGTACAGCTTGAGCACCAGCAGGACACGCTCTTTGATCAGCTGAAGCGTTAGCGGTTCCTTAGCACTGTAATTTCTAACTATCTCTAGTTGCCATCGACCATTTTGCTGTGAACGCGCGGGAAGGGTGGGGGAGAGAGAAAAAGAAAAACAAATGCTATCAAATCACTTGAATTCGCACCTTATCCGCTGTAACTTTATCGTAAGCGCCAACAACTTTCAGCACACGCTGTTTGATCTCATCTACTTTCGGCTTGGTGGCAAAGAATCTGTGTACGCTCCATACTTTTGGCTACGGGCGAAGGAGTATCGGAAAATTGTGTTACATAAATGGGGGCTCCGGCACGAACCAGACAAATAACACAGGGTTTCTAACCTCAAAGGGGGACAGCAGTGCGGAGGCCGGGGCTGTCAAAAACTTCTCATTACACCTATCCCGCCGGGCGACCGTGGCCGAAGACACCGAGCGTAAAAACACGCAACGGAGCAGGGACGTATTGCGGCAAGCCAGGCCGCGTACACTATTCACCAACGATGCCATATTCTGGTACGGTTTCTGCGATTCCGGATGGCAGTATTAAAACTCGCGAAAACTTCGCCTCCTGCTCGCACGTCGGAGAACGAGATAGTGATGCGATGCGATGAGATTTGTTCGCCGAGAAAATTGGAAACACAGAAATATGGATTTGACAGTAAAACATCGCCAGACTGGAGCGTTTATTACAGTAGAGCCTGTTCTTCAAAATCGTCAACAAACTATCTTGGAATAGATTTTTTGAAAAATGTGATCCATCCGAGAGCAAAACTAGAAACAATTGCGGAATACATGATGTATTCAACGATCGAATGCTTCTCAGTGGATTATAGTTGGAGCACGTGAACTTATTACCTCCTTTTTATATCACCAAAGTATGTTTTCTTTGAATTTATGTAACTGATGCATGAAAAGATATATTCGTACTATATATTTTTTTAAAACTTTTTTTAAAAAGCGTCTTTAGATCGGTACCTTTTAACTTTATCAACATAATTCAAATTTTTCTATAACAAATGTAGATACACATGTTACACCATCAACAAATGGGATGTCTTTTTTTATATGAAGAATTGTTCGGTTATTATCAGCATATGTTGCCCATAGTTATCTATTCGGAAACATTGGTCTTTTGAAGCTTCGTATGAAGATCAATGGTATTTTGCCGAAAAAAAGTTTACCGGTTTCAAGGACTTTAAATTCATCTTTTTGGGTAATATTTACAGTAGTGATGGGCGTTTCGGAGCGCACCAACGGCTCCGGAGCCGGCTCCGACTTTTTCCCGGCCTTTTCCCGGAGCCGGCTCCGCTCCGACGGCTCCGCTCCGACGGCTCCGCACCAACGGCTCCGGAGCCGGATCCGCACCAACGGCTCCGGAGCCGGCTCCGCACCAACGGCTCCGGAGCCGACTCCGCACCCACACCCACCCACGGCTCCGGAGCCGGCTCCGCACCAACGGCTCCGTAGCCGGCTCCGGACTAACGGCTCTACACTCATGCCTCCGTTCCATAAATGAATATATATCCTCGCACGTGTGGAAGCTAACACACGATATGATTGCAGTATTGACAAGCATGAAGTTGTGTCACCGACAAACCGACGTGACACTTCGAACAAAATGAGCTTCAAAAGTTGTCTCCTTATTTCAAATGAAAATACGTTAAACACTAGCGCCATCTCTATAATGATTCGCTTACTACACTGACACAGAGAAGAAACTGCTAAACCCCCTTTTTGTTTTTCTTTGCAAATTCCATTGCGTATTGTTTTATGTACTTCTCACATCTTTTGCATTGATTTAGAAACTTATAAAATGATTTTCCTGGGTGTTTTTTCCAATAATTCTTACAAAATCTTGCCTCACACTTCCTTCGTAATTTGTATTTAGAAAAATTGTTTACATCGAAGCAGCAGTGAACAGAGCTTACTTTGACAGAAGTGTTCGCCTCACTGGTAAATGACAGTACTTTCGTGTGGGACACTTTTGTAACACCAGTGTCACGTCGGTTTGTCGGTGGTTGTGTAGCATTCGTTAGTCTCGTCTTTTTTAACAATATTGAAAACTAATCGATGTTTTTTTTTTGATAAATTCTTTTAAACATGACCTACTGCGCTATTTACGGATTTCCTCGATTTAAACTTCATTGAAAAAGTTCTTTCCCAAATAGCCAGCTCGTACTTTATAGCTGATTTAGGGCTGTTTAACGAAAAATCGTTCCGATGTCGTACTTTGTGGCTGATTAAGAGATAGACGGTACTTTGCGGAACTATGGAGCTTTTTAACAGGCACATGGTACTTTTTGGAACTTTGCGGCTGATTAGCACTATGTGTAGGGTTCATGGTGGAACTTGAAGGCTTGTTAAGAAAGGGTACTGAACTTGGTGGAACTTTATAGCTTTTTAATGCATGACATCGGTACAAGGTGGCTCTTGTCAAAGTGTCAAAGACGGACGCCGGCAATAATCTCATTGCTGCTGCACAAGTTAGATTCGTTATTTGAAGAATGAATATTGAGTGAAGTGATTGTGAATTATCAGTAAATTGTTTAAAATTTTGTGTTATTCATCAATACAAAGGATTTAAAAATATACATATGTGTTTAAACGAAACAAATCTTGTTGTTTATTTCATCAATGACGCTTGCTTGAAAATAAAACACAAAGAAAAATAATCCCTGGCATCGTGGCATAAGGAAGCTGCTTAGGCGCTGTTTGAAAGACCCACCTAGAACTTTGATGCTGTTTATCTACTGCAAAAGGCGAATTAGAGCAGCGATCTTTAGCGTGCCAAAATGAGCTGCTTAAGCAATTCTGGCTATTTGGGTTTGGTTCTTTGTGTTAAAACCTTGCCTGGAGCCAGTCGGAGCCGTTTTGCCCATCACTAATTTACAGCACAAAATTGATTTTTTCATTGATATATTTTTTTATCTCTTTTTGATTCCACCGTCTTCCACTTTTTATCGCGTCTTCAAACAGTTATTCAGTAAGAAAGAAATTATGCTATAAGCAATTTATAATAAATAAGATCATCTCGCCCAAGAGCATATCATTAGTACCACATTTGAGTGCACCAATGAATTGCTCAAGCATACACATTTTCTCTCTTATTTGTTTTTACCTAAAACATATTTGAAAAATTCTGTTCCCAGCCTACAAGTGGCAGCAATTGACAGATGAAACTTTCGCCTTCATAAGCAATTCAGAAAAACGCGCTAGAAACCAACATATACCACACTTGCGCCTCACATCATTATACGACACTTTTGCTCCTGATAATAGTGTAATATTAAACAATTGCTTAAAATCAAATAAGAGCTTTGATTGCCTATGTGATAATTACCATCAATAATATGCTCAATGTTTACCGTTCGTGATCTAGATTTTACCGCCTCCAAAAAACACACTAAAAACATAAGTGATATAACTCGTTATGCGAGATTTTATTTGTTATGAGAGGTTTTTGATTTTTTATGCGAACAACTCGTCATGAGGGGTGGTTCCACTGAACTCATCTAACTTCGTTTTCAAGCGATTCTATTCATCTTTGAATTTCCGCTATACCCTAATCTAACCGTTTATTGTTAACTCTTATTAATATTTTTTATTATTCTTCGTATTTATATTTTATAGTGAACTTGTGTATGTGTATGTGTGTTAAGTCATGTTCAATTACTTTAGAAGCACTTTGAATAATGATATGATTATCGTGCGTTTTTAATATGACGATTTCTTATTTTGAGACGAGACTTTTTAAGGTCTCACACCCGTGGTATCGGCCAATTGGCCCAACCCTAGAGACCCTGGAGGCCTTGGCTTGATTCAACAGCTGTACTAAATAAGAAGAAAAATGCTTATATTACTAAACAATTGTATGTTTCTTTTCTTTATTAGGGAGGAACGGTCCAAAAACCTCGTAATGTATAAACAGTTCTATGTTAAGGTTTATCAATCGTGAAAATCAAAGTCTTTATTAATTCATACGGAAGTACACGATACATCTGCAAAATAAATGCTAGACGAAATTTAAGATAACGAGTATGAATGAGCTTCCAACTCGGTTGATGAACATACGTATCATACACAAGCCGTATATCATGAAGTATTTAGTTTTAGTTGTAAAATAACCATATTACTTCGAGGAAAATCCACAAGTAGGAAAAAAATGACTAACATAACAAAAGATTACTTACTTCGTCAGCATCATTTTGATCCCAATTTTAGGTTAATTTATGTTTATCCTTACGATGGTAACAACTGTAGTGGTAAAATGATTGAAATGGATGGCACTGGTTCAGTACACACGCCTGCAGTATACTGGTTACCAGTATACTGGCAGTATAAATAGTATTTATCTAAATAATCACAGCCAGCTCATCATCCTCACTATTAGACTCAGTAGAAATGAAGCGGTGGTTGTGTGATTTTGATGATCTCGTGGTTTCTTCGTTGAGATCCTCGCGCTTCATTAAGCTATCATAGATTTGGGATTCCGAATTGATTTCCTGTCCTTTGGAATCGTTACCAGCGGCCGAATCGGTTGAGTTGAAGAGTTTTAGCTTTTTACCACACAGTACTGCTTCGTCGGCCAGATGTAAATTGTTAAGTGCGAAGTCCTCTGTCCGGTTAGGCTCTTTTAATTGCAAGAACCATAGCTCTTGTGCGATCTTCTTCAGGCCTGGTATAGCATTTACCTGTGCGAGGAGCTTTGGGTATTTACAAACCACCTTCATGCAATTAAACCTCAGATTATCTTCGAAAGAGGCAGCATTTATAAGCTTAACGGACGATTTGGCGGACGTTGATGAAACCATCGGATATATTTCTACTCCGTCTTCTCTCGGAATGCCCGAATACGCTCGGCCAAGCGAACGTCGGTTAAGAAAATATTCCAATGTACCACGAAACATGTCCACGTAGATACCAATGATGCGGCCACGGCTGAACTTCTTTCCATAATACTTCAGTTGGCCATTGTGCTGTGCCAACCCACGATAGGAATAGCCCCACGATTGGTCGTCGATCCCTAGCACACTGGTGAATGAAAACTGATGCCGAAGTAAATCCACCTTATCAGTGCCAATGCCAAACATCTAAAAATGAATTGAATCAGAGAAATATTATTATTCGGGTTAATTGGTAGGGCGATAGGAAGGGAAAAATATGCGTAAGCTAAATTTTAAACCACTCAGTCTCGATATTTGCTTGAGAATATTCCTTAATCAGTAATAACATAACAATCGATACTTACGTATACTATAAGTTTACCTTTCCATTCCCGACTAGCAGTTACTATCTCGCTACTACAGAACAGTCGTAATCGCTCAGATTCAAGCGTCAGAGCCAATAAAACGATTAATCGAGGTTGCGGTTCCCGACTTTAATCATGTTTTGATAAAATTCGTGCCGGAAATCGTTCGTCTAGGCTTCAGCTGACGCAAGGAAGTCTTATCCATTCGGCTTAATCAATGTTCTACAACTTGTCCGACAAACATTTACTTATTGCTTTTCGAAGCCAACAGTCACGAGTTCTAGGCATAGTGAAATTTGCTATTTTAAAATGGCAGGAGCAATCAAAACACACTCAACTGTTGCAATATTACTTCTATTTGTTTCGCTTTCTGCCCTTCTGCCCTTCGCTGCAGAGGCAGCTCGGTGTGATGGACTTCCTGGCGGAACCTTGCTGATTCATGAAAGTTTTGCAGACTGTAATCGGTACATTGCCTGCCAACATGACACCGATCACGAGTGGTACTGTCCTACTGGGGAATTTTTCAATCCACGTAACCTACAATGTGAAGCCACCTGTCCAACGGGAAGAGGTAATTTCAACATTCTGCACAAATTATTACGAATAGCATAGCATAATATCCTGATTCTTGTTGCCCGTTACGTTTTACTTGCAGAAACCTTATGGTGTGCTGGAGTGCCGGATGGTGCTTTCATTCGCGTACCACCGACGCAGGCTCCTAATTGTCAACAATACTACACGTGTTTTGGAGGAAACATGTTCTTGAACACATGTCCCCAAGGGTTTTTCTTCTCCCAACTGCTCCAGGCATGTACTTTTAGCCAAGATGATTGCTAATATTGTCACTAATTGTCTAATATAACAATAAAGTTACTACACACTCGGATAACATGGCATAATTGTGTTGAAGCTTTTTTTAGGGTGACATGAGTAAGTAAATATAAAACGGGCAATTATCTTATGAAAACGAGAATAGTTAATTTCTTGAAGAACTATGCATGTTTTCATGCTTAAAAAAATAAACACTAAAATTAAAAAAAACTGAAAAAGAGGTTTAACAGAGGACTGATAAGAATAAATTGCGTTTTAAAAGATTGAAATGCTAGTTTTGAAGAAGCTTTCACGAATTTGTATCAACGTTGTATCGATCATTTACAAGGTTAATCAATTATCAATTATTTTCAACGGACTGGTGGTATATTATTTTTATCACCAGACATACCACAACTACCTCATGGCGTATTTATTTTAACGATTCTCGGCAATATCACAAGGGCAATAAAGGGATTTTCTTTTTCACAATCATTATTGAGAACCAGATTTGATAAAATACAGACGATAAGCGTCTGGCAACGTGGAGACGCAATTAAACACGTCTAGTGATTGCGTTCCATAATAGTACGTTTATTACCTAGTAGGTGAGCAGTAATGAAAGGTAGGTTGTCTTGGAGGTCTTACCCTAGGATATTATTTACACTACGATCTATCTTTGATGCGTGTTACAATTCCAACCTTTATAGGGGTCTTGTTGATCGTCGTAGCAGTCATCCTGCTTGCCACAGGGACTACAGCCTTCTTCTGCGATGGCATACCGGCAGGAATGAGACTACGGTTCCCATTGCCGGAAATATGCAACGAATACATTTCCTGCCATCATGGCACCGAACACGAGTGGCGTTGTCCAGTGGGTCGCTTCTTTAGCCAACGTGCCCAGCGCTGTGTGGACGCGTGCGATCCTACCGAAACGATCAATATTTGCGCCGGACTGATCAATAATATACTGCTACGACCACCGCTGTCGGAGTTTCCCTTCAGCTGTCGGCGCCATTATCAGTGCATTGGCGGAAACATGGTTTCGAGAGAGTGTCCGCCCGGGACGTTCTTCTCGCAACTTGCCCAAGGATGTGGTTCAGTTAGGGAAGAATTTTGCATCCCAGATTAATAGATAGTGCCCCGATCGCTGTCGTTTCGTTTAAACAATTGCGATACATGTGCTTACATTAAAAATAAAATGTTACCACTGCTATAAAGTTATTAGTTGTATTAGTTAACAAGGAAACTTACGATGTCTGTCCCGGATAGGGGTGAAAGAATTTTCAGTTCCCAGTAATGGTGTCGCCCTCGGTATAATGGTTCATTACCACGGACTATGGTAGTTCCTTGGCTGTACACTGGGTGAAAAATCACTTCCGCACCAGATACCACCGTTTCGAATGTTAATGCTTTATCCCATATCCAATCTAGCCTTGTCGATGTATCTTCTCCGCAGCTGCACGGCAGCATTTTCTTCGTCGAATGTTTCCATCGGGTTTCATTTGGATACTCGCAGTTGCAGAACGGGACCGACCAGTTATCGGTGCAGCTCGTTCGTAGGAAATTGGGATTTTTGCTTCGTTGAACAACGTTCATTTCGCTGGCCACCTGCGTGGGAATAATAAAAAATTAATAGAAAAGTAAAATGAAATAAACACATGCAAGCAACGATAGCACTACTGTCCAACACAATAGTTATATTTCATACATAATATGGTCGGTTGTTTTATATAGTATTAGATGCACTATGTTCCACTACAAGCCAAGTTGAAATTGTAGAATAGAACGTATCATAAAGTAAAAAGAGAACTAATTCTGTGATAATAAATATCAGACGAAGTGAACTACCGGCAAAGAACCGCACGGAATATAGTGACGCATTCCTGGTTCCACGTTCCAGTTAAATGCAAAATCAAGGCACTTGCAATCGACGTATTACAGAATTTCTAGCCGGTAAATTGTACAGAAATAAAACTAAGATTCTTGAACCAACATTAGCAAATTTGTTCACAGAAACAATACTGTGTGGCGTACGGACGTAAACAATCTGTTGTACGTCAAATGGATTGTGTCATCACTCACACATACATACATTCTCGTTTGACAGTTTTGTTGTTAGGCAGAATACAGCAATCAGCCGTTAGCAAGTTTTTTTTTTATTTATTTACAATTCTCAAAGAAACGGTTCTGTAGCGTGCATGCGTTCCGCGCGTGGAAATCTGAAGTAATCACTTGGGTATGTATTAAATGATTCTATTGTTGTTGTACAATCCAGCCAACAGCTCAACTATATTTTTTCACACAACACATTCAAAAGCCAACTATAGCAGTAAAGTGCATGCTTTTCACGTAAAAACAGGACGTAAAACCGTTTGGCAGAAAAAAGCACTTAAGTTTTGGTTAACTTTTAAGCACCCAGATTCAATTCAATTACAACCATCACTCTATTCTGTTAATTCGCCTTATTTTTTTTCTTTCAATTGTGTGTTTGTCCTTGAAAGATTTAATAGCTTATACAGTTTAAAATCTCGAATCCACTATGTCATTGGTACTGCAGCTCAAATTGGCTGTGTACACACTGATAAGATTGCACTTGCTGTACCGGTGGCGTTGAGATCGGAAACCAACAAATGTCCCAGAGATTAAAGCTCGCACTTGATGCTACGTACTTCCATTGTACTCGTACGCTGATGCTACCGCTGGAGAATGACACTGAATACTAGGACGCACGATGCCTCATGATGACTATATATATATAAAAAATTATCTCGCCGCCACTCATCAATAGCACACGCCGGCCGTCTCCCAGAACCGGGAAGCTAACCATCGCTTACAGTACATTAGTTTGGTATTTTAAACACGTGCACTTTCTTATGCAAGCTCATTATAAGCGTCCGAAGGATTATGTGCTGAGATGTTTAACGCGAACGGATGGTTTGGTTTCATTGCTTATCAGTAGAACATTGGCCCATTTGAATTAAGTTTGCACCGGAAAAGGTCGCAAAGGGATGATGATAACCTGCCCTTCATGGTCAGCTGACGGACTGAAATAATATTAATAAAAAAAAAAGGGAAAAAGGCTAGTAATTATTCCCACGCAAATATTTTGTACGTGAATTTCTCCACTTGTTTTACAGAAAGCATATTGAGCAGGTTTGAATAACTTTGGGCACACTGTGAAATATTTGTATTAAAAAGGCATGGTCGGACAGACATGCCATTAAAGCGGATTAAAGTCTATCGAGAGGCTGGGGTCACCAAACTTTTCAGCTAGCGGATCGCATTGCTTCGCATATAAAGTTTTTGAGGGCCATTTAACGTTATCTAAAACTGGTGCTTAAGAGCTAACAAGAAGCCTAGTGTGGGTAAATGAAAAATGCCACCTAACTGTTACAAAATGAGTTCCTTTCATTCATCTATACATTTCGTAGAGATAAAACATTTACGAAAAGAGTTTAAGCGTATCTTAATCAACCGAGATGGCAGAAAAAGTCAATGGATGAAAAATTATTGCAATACACCCCATGGTGGTGCTTGACTGGTGCTAATAATGAGTACGGATAGCTAGCTGCTGTATCCAAGAAGTATCCAAAAATAAATACGCGAATAAACGCGAATCATCCACGCCTTACTCAACGCCAAGGTGTGCGCAAAACATCAACATACCGATCGGTCATTTTCGGGTGCCGACTGGAAGGTCCAATGTTTTTCCGGCCGGATGAAATGTGGCACTAATTTTTTCTGGGTATGGTGCGCTGTGAGAGTGAGAGGATTTACTCACTGGAGCTGGGAAATCCGCTCTAGATTTGCTCCCAACACATTTTGTTTTGTGAGTGTCAGAGCTTGGGTGGTTTGCTCGCAAAATGGCCCTATGCTACGGTCCGAATCGGAGTCGGGTCGGGCATGAATTCGTAGACTCAGGAAGAAATATATGTGTTGATTATAAAGTTAAAAAGTTATGAAAAAGTGTAACAACAAGTTGCGTGCAAGAAAATAAAACAGGTAATGGTAATAGGCATAACAAAATTCTGATTTACTGCTCAATAATGTACAGCTTGCAAAAGAGCACTCTGTGAAGGTGGATGTCTCCAATGAACTGTGAAAACAATATCGGTTTCGACACGATACAGCTGTTGTGCGTGTGTGTGTTTATCTGTTTGATAAAAAAATGAGCATGTTATCCTTTTTTATGATTTCTCCCCTCAAGGGGATGTTTGGGGGATGTTTGTGCACGAGGAAGAAATAAGAGCGAGCGCGAGAGGAGATACGCATCGATAGAGAGCAGTTTCTATTGCCTAAGAGCGCATGATGGAGAGCAACGGCCAGTATACGGTGAGAGTTGTTGTAGAAAATGAAAAAGGAAACAAACCCCAGCCAGTATGTGTTCCCGCCCCAGCCAAAGTGTCTGGGTCCGTTCCGTGTAGTACTGAGGTGATAGTGTTGCCGTGCGAAAGTACCCTCATCGGAGGATAGATAGACTGGGAAAAATCTTTCAGCAGCTACTGCTGCCAGGTGGAAAATTACCTTCCATCGAAGGATGATGCTAGTGTGCCATTTTTACTGCTCTCAGCAAATTTGAGAACGGTAGTAGCTCATACACCAGTGACCATATTGCTGCAAAAAGTGTTTTCCTACGCCGTGCCTAGAGCCGTGCAAACGGTTGCATATTAGGAGTTGGCGTAAAAGAGAAACGATTCCGCCCTCATCTTGGCTAGTGTGACCTAAGAACTTTGATGCATGGTGAAAAGTTAACGTGTTGATGTGGAATGAAGGTGGCGAGTTGTGGAATAATGGTGAAATGCTGCCATCATTCCGTTGTTGGCACAGTGGAAGATATAAGTTAACCTCAGTTGTTATAAGCTAATATAAATTAGTTGAAATCCGGTTCGTGTGCCACACTATGCAGTTGGAAACACTCTAACAACCATTCGGTTGTGTCTCTCTAAAAGGAAAAATGAAAAAGGGTAAACTCTTCACACTCATCTTGTTTGTGAAGATAAAACTGGAGAGAGTGCGAAATGACGCTTAAAAAAGATGTATTGTTTAGTGCACTAATAAAACAATTTATATGGAACGTATTCGTGGTGCAATTACCTCGTGAGAAAATGGTAACCCGAACGTAGCGCCACTACGCCAATATTGCGGATGCATGTTTAACGCGTTGACTGTATGTGTGTATATGGTATGTGGTGATATGAGATGGCCGTTAAAGGACATTGCGATGCTGTTGCTTCCCTCGACGCTTCTGTACGTCAAATGAGAACAGTCGCGGGTGGTAGTGGTCTCACTGTTTCAATCGGGCTAGGTGGAAATGCAGATTTCAGGTTAAAAAGTTATCACCGTCAACATTTTCAACGTTTTATCATCTGAAAGGCGTGCATCACAACGATCAAGGTATGGATACTTCCTGTGGGAAAATGTCACACCAATCAGAACATCCGGGCTTCTTTGATGTAATGCATCCTCACTTCCTCAATGGGGTGTGCGTGGGATGAAAAACATACAAATACATAAAACTTCACACATAAACCATACGACACATAGCGTTATACGAAAAACTGCATATGTGGCTAAAGAAAAGGGTTTCTATAACCCGATGGGTTTTTTGTAACTCGACAGGCTGAGAGGATTGGTTGAGAACGTGAAGATAATCATATGCATGGAGCAAGAAAGAAAATATGGGAGAAGATGAAAAAAAAACTTCATCATATCGAACGATTCTGATAGTGTGTCCTGACCAAACTAAAATCAAAGAATAACTAAAATACTTGCACTCACAGACTAACAAGGAATGAGCAAAGATAGGTACGGATAGCCTTCCTGCACCACAAACCATGTAGGCAACAGATGAAGAGAGAAACTCTTAACAGTAATCCTCGTCGCAATGCATTAAATGAAGGGCAGCGGAAGTGAGCTCTGACCTGAAGTGATGAAGATGTTTGGAATTGTTGTGTCCGCACAAAACAAACATGAAGACGGTGGTGTACGGCACAAACAGAATATGTATTTATTCACTATCTTTGGTATATGTTCAACTGTTTACAATAATAAATAATACCACACAATAACACGCAATGCGGGGAGAAGACGGCTGGTCCTTCTCGCGCCGCGATCCTCACTGAGGACGTCACCGGATGACAGCCCTGCTGTCAACGGCGAGCCCTCAGGATGAGGCAGCGGTCTGTCCACAACATCTCCCCGTTTTAATTAAGCCGGTACGGCTTAAGCCAACGCAGCGGTTTTAATGTACTTAAAACCGGAGTGGCAAGCGTACGGCTCAAGTGGCGCTGTGTAAAACGGGGGAGAGTGTTGAACGGCCTCCGTGCCTAACGCTCGAACGGGATGAGCGTTACGGGCTGCAACAGGGGGCAGCCGATGTGCTGCGCTTGCTCGTTCCGTTGCAGCCGCTGTGGTGTTGTTGTTGTTGTTGTTGTTGGTGCAACTGCAGCATGATGCTATTGCCGTAGGACGTTGCACCGGACGCCGATGATGCTGATGAGGCAGCTCTCCGGATGCTGCTGCCGTTGGGGCGTCGATGTGCGGCTGAGCAGGGGGCGGCCGTGGTGCCGCGCGCGCTTGGACCGCACAGCCGGAACCGCTGCACAGGGGCGACCGTGATGTCGCTGCCGGTGAACTGCTGTGCAGGGCGCGCAGGATGATGATGACGTTGACGATGATGATGAGGGTACACAGGGGGCGACCGTGATGCCGCGCACGACGACTGTGACCCGGGACACATACGATGTTGCTGCACAGGGGCGACAGTGGTGCCGCCGTCGAGATGCACCTGTGCAGCTGGAGCGCCGGCGATGAAGATGGACAGGGGGCAGCCGATATGCCTCAGCACTGTGCCTGCTCACCGGGCTCGACGATGATGCTGGTGCAGCAAGGGCGGCCCTGATGCCGCGCACGACAATACTGCACCAGCGTGTCCGATGACGCTGCAGCGGGCGGCGGTGATGCCGTGTGACGACGGTCCAAAGCGGAATGTCCCCTCGCTTTGTCCGGTATAGTGCTGCAGCGGAGTGAGGATCCTGGGGCTACGCGCAAGCTCGAGCGAGCCCATCCTGCGCGATGGCGGTTGCGCAATGGTGGAACCGCAATGGTGGCCTCCGTGCTGCGTCGGTACGTTGTAGGATCCCCCCCTACGCGAGGAGGATCCCATCCTCGTCGCCACTGTTGTGTCCGCACAAAACATACATGAGGACGGTGGTGTACGGCACAAACAGAATATGTATTTATTCACTATCTTTGGTATATGTTCAACTGTTTACAATAATAAATAATACCACACAATAACACGCAATGCGGGGAGAAGACGGCTGGTCCTTCTCGCGCCGCGATCCTCACTGAGGACGTCACCGGATGACAGCCCTGCTGTCAACGGCGAGCCCTCAGGATGAGGCAGCGGTCTGTCCACAACAGGAATGTTCACAAGTATAATGAAGAGTCTTGAATTTACATGTTGTTTCAGTTAATGAGTGCACTTTTGCGTCCAAACTACTTGACATTTAATAACAAAAGAAGAAAGCATTGCTAATCATCGGCGAAGAGGAACATATTTAAGGAGAAGAAATAGTAGGGGTGTAACAAAAAAACGATTCATTTTTTTGTAAGTGACCAGCCCTGCTAAAAGCCAAATTTTCAGAAATAAAATGCAAAGAAAATATGAACAAATTAACTCCTTTAAGGATATTCTATACATTATTTAAAGCAAAGCATTAAGAAACAGAATTATTTAAGTATCTTTATCTGAAAATGAACGAAAATTGCGCCAATAATCAGTGGTTGTACATCGAACCGAATATTCTTAATAGTGTTGAAGCCAAGTATAGATTATTGTTTTGAAGATGAAAAGTATGCGTGAGAACAGCTGGTGAAAATATATGCATTTGCCAACCGTCAGCTGTCGGTCCTAACTAAATTAGGGCATTGATTATTGATCGTCCCTTGTGTCAACCGGGTGGAGGCTGCATGCAAACGCTGTACTGGACTTTCAATGAAGCCTTTTGCATCTGCAAGAGGTTGAGAAAGAAAGAAAGAAAGATATATACATATAGAGAGAGATAGAGATAGAGAGAGAGAGAGAGAGAGAGAGAGAGAGAGAGAGAGAGAGACAGAGAGACAGAGAGAGTTCACGGAATGATTCAATTTCAGTAACTTCATTATTTATTCAGTTTTTGTACTGTCAAGCGCCCGGCAAAATTGATATTGACACGCAGAAAAGGCAGAGCGTATTTGTAAAATTTAAGCTTTCATTTTAAGGAGGAATCGAGGCTTAAATATTTTTGTTCAGAAAATTTAAAGCAAAGGGAAATGTATAATATAAAAATGTGAATTGTAAATATAAAATGTTAACATATCTTATTTGATTTAATTATAGAGGCTGTAATTTTGACAGTCTATATGCTTTTGAGATTTTTTAAAGTGTACAGGAACATAATAACTGAAGTAATTCAACGTGTCATCGAAACAATTTGCTGCATTATTTCACCATTTAAAAAAAACCGTTTACTGTTCAGTGAAATATTTTCTCGTACCTTACCCTAAACTTTATTTGTAGACCAATCGAAATAAGTTAACATGTGATTCCTGCTCAACCGAATAAGATTAACGGACAATCGATCAACAACTACTAGACGGTGCCATATATTGCTAGATTGCAGATGTCTGATCTGCGTTGTTCTTGAATTTAGAAGAGTGCAACACTTCAATAGAAGCGGTGGCTGCGAGAGGAGATGCATTTTTGGATTGATAAACGATCGCAAGCGTGTGGTTTCGGCAGAGCCCGAGTGGCAGCATCTTTGTCCAGTGGTGGTGGTCTGGGCTTTGGCCACCCGCGACGTGTGCCCCGGAAATCAATGGTCACCCCAATACATCGGTTTCAAACGGTTGACTGCAGCCGGCCTCACTTTCATCGCCAGCAGCAGTCGCAACAGCAGCAGCATCAATCGCAAACGAATCCGTCTATCCCAGGAGCCCATCATTCGTCCACACAAAACCAACAGTCGACAGCTCATCAGCACCAGCAGCCACAGCTACAACATCAGTCGCAAACAAATCAACAGCATCATCATCACCATCCACATCATCCGCACCACAATCAAGCTTCTGCGCAGCAGCAATCGCAAGCGAGTAATCTACAGCAGCAACAGGTACATCAGGTGCAGCTACACATCAGTGGTCAGTATAATCCCCAGAGCAGCATTTTGCCAGCGCCATCGCCTTATCCACAGTCGAGTCCAATTTTACAGCAGAGCTCTTCACCGAATGCTCTGAACTACCACGTACCTGTGTCGATGAACCATATATATAGGTGAGCATTAAATTCTTCAATTCAATCCTCTGTTGACATGAAAGCATACAACGACAGAAAATTGTAGTATATAAGTTTACTTAAAAGAATCCATCGAGCATTATTTTGAACATTTTACTATCCCATATAGATGGATTAAAAGAAGCAAGAAATCTGGTGAATTTATTACATAGTAAAAATAAATGAAAAATTATGCTTGTGTTCCACGATCTTGTTGTACAATGTTATCGTTTTAATGTAGCGCAATACAAGTTAAATGTGTTTACCACATATAGAAAGGTTTACGGCTTATTCCCTTGCTATCTCAACTTTGTAGTGCATCAACACAATCGTCTGGAGCTGAAATCGAGGGAATCAGCAATGCTGGACAGCAAGCACAACCGCACGTGGGACACGATGCACAACTGTTGCCGGCACACCTCAAATGTGGTATGTGGGCATCGTTAGCTTTAGCCACTGTATTTGTAGCTGGAGCAAAGTTTTATTTCGACCATCAGGTAGGTACTTCTGCCGTTAGAAATTTGGAAGTCATTGCTTTATCTAGCCAAACATAATTAATTCTCCCGTCCACTTTTAACTTTGGTCTCACAGGGCACCGGCCTAGAAGTATTAATTTTCTGTGCATTTTCGGCGACATTCTTTTTGGCGGCTTGTACCGTGTCGCTCTGGAGACGTCCACGGGACATCCAAATCTCTGGCAACAATGTGATATCGGAAACGATTTCGAACGCAGAACAAAGCTCACTACAGGTGGGTATCTAATATTTCCGTTGACTCGTTTAATAGTTCCAGGCTAATTTTTTTGGTTATGCTTTTATTTTTAGAATCCAGAGTTTCTGAGCAGCAATCCTTCGCCCCTGCTTAATGGTACTGCCGGAAGTGTGCCGCTGGGTGGATTGGTCCCTGGAAATATCCAACAGGCTTCATTAGCAAGCATAGTCGCTCCACCGCCACCGTATCATATAGCGATTCTCCTGCCCGATAACTCGAAGGATGCGGAGGAAACTCCTCCCCCGTCCTACGATAAAATAATTATTTAATGTTAATCTTCGGGCATCGGAGATCCGCGTTGAAAGTGCCATTGTGTAATCCTTCAATGTCTTTGGTGGTATTCAAAAGGCAACTGATTTATTCAATATTCAGTGTACGTAAAACGTAGCTGGAAATTAGTGGGAAAGACAGGTGCAATAGTCAACTCGACGCGTGTAGTTATTGCTTGTGTAGCATTAGAGTACGGCTATTTTTTACTTTTAAAAATTAAAAGACAATGAAGCGAAGCGATAAATAGGACAGCTGCGATAAGTAGGAGAACGTTAGTGGCATCACCATTCAAATCGTGACACATGATAATTTCATGGAAAAGCTATTCAAATAACGATACTGATTATTTATAAATATAGTTATGTATCATAGGACGCATTCAACAACTAGTTGTAAAATTTTGCGATTATTCAAAGCCTAACAATCGTAACGCTAGTAAGGGTACAGACAAAAAATAAAGTAAAGATGCTGATATTTTTGACACTAATAACGTGGAACGCAGACACTTTGAGCAAATTTCGAACAGTGCTCCGATATGTCTAGCTGTAGCGTGTATTATTTAATATAATTACAATTATATAGCAAACGGGAAACAAAAGTATTAAGCGATATTCTCTTTATTTATACTGAAGATTGATCGTACCGTATGTTTTAATAAAACTTTACCGACGTAAACAGCGGTCGCTTATGTTTTTTTTTCACAGCAAATATGAAACAAATGGTGAAACAGCTTCTTCGATAACTGATAAACATTCTTCAGGAAAGAAAATTTGCTTCCAATTTACACTTTACTTTCAATTGAACTGTCTATGGCAACTCCAATGAAGCAATGTAGCCATTTCCGGTAGCTACTATCCACGACCAAAATGTTGAAAAATTGACTTAATCAGCATAGTATTAATGGAATAATCACGAATATTTTTTCCAATATCGGAATGATATCTGGCAGGACGCATTTATGATAGTGGCATTCTGATTAACACAATTATTGTTATAATGACATCTTGTGCGAATGAGTGTGTTGTGATTAAAGTTGGTATAATCTTAGGGTTGACCCTATTACTAAGCAGCACAATATTTAAACTATTTATTCTGTTAAGATTAAACGAAATTATGTATGTGTGAATTACAAAATATTACATTTTTTACATAGTGCTCATAAGATAGGCAGGATATAGCTAACGACGAGAGGAAAAGCAACTGAAGGTGAGAATATTGCGCTTTGTTGCGTGTATCTACTTCCACTCTACCGGCAGGGGACCACTCTATTTAATTAACCATTCGCAGTAAGTGTAAATTCTCAGCGAAAATGATATGGCACCGATGATAATCACGATTGGTGATACAAACATGATAAAAAAGTGAATGACATAAAAAATACAATTACACACCCACACAGTTTAAATGTATTGTAGAAACTGGAAAAGTACATAGTTTAGCAAAACGCCAACGCCAAACGCGAATTGCTGTTATGGGTTCATGCCCCATATTGAGACTTTTAAATGTAGGATGGACTATGGTACTATGAGTAGTATTGTACCGTGGGATACCGTTGATTTTTACCGGGTTTTCACCCTTACTGTTTTTACCCGCGTAATATTGGGTATTTTCGATTTAATGGAATTTTCTGATAAGAAAATGCGATTACATTTAACTTAATATCGTACAATAAGTTGAAAACTTATTATATAAGTTGAAATTAATCAAAGCGTTTTACCCGCTACATTTGACATCTTCCAAATTAGATCTAACAGATCAAGGTACTCAACCACTTCTTCTTCTGTTCGGCGTAACGTCCTACGCGGACATGTTGGCCTATACAGGCTTTCGAGACTTAATTCATTAACACACAGCCGGATAGTCAAATCCTTGCTACGGGGAGACGGTCCATTCTAGTTTTGAACCCGCGACGGACATGTTGTTTAGTCGTACGAGTTGAAGACTGTACCATGGGACCGCCCTTAGTGTCACTAAGTTCCTGTTTTGCGTTTAATGCATATACTGTTCCTGCTTTGGGCTATAATGCATAAACTGTTCCTGCTTATGTTGTACATTTCGGTTGGTTCTGATAAGTGTGTCTCAATTGTTTTTATATGAACGGTGTGGCCTGAATTCTTCTGGTTGCGTTTTTTTATGGTATGATCTGATTTGCTGAGTGTGTTATAATGAATGTGTTGCAATGGTGTGATTTGGCTTTCCGAAGTGTGTTACAATGTGTCTATAGCTGATAGTGTGTATTATAATATGTTCTGTATATCAGATATGCTACACCTCCACCCTTTTTGAATAATGTACGATTGAGTCTACACGAAAGAGTGAATTATTCACTAAATGTTTTAGTCTGTTTTTATGTACTGTTGTGTTTTTCCTGTTTGATTGTGTTTTATAACGCAGTTTGTATTTGTAATTTCTACGACTGTATATGGTCCTATATAAGCTGGATCTAATTTCCTTCTATTTTCATTTGTTAAATAGGCATAATCTGCTATTCGTATGTTTACTTTGTTTGCATTTTCATTTATATTTATTTGACGTTGTAATTTTGCTTCAAAAAGTTTTTGTTTTGCTATTTCATGTGATTTTTGTAATTTAAACTGCATTTCATTGTAGTATTGTTCTATATTGTATAATGGCTCTACTTTTGTATTGTATTCTTGTGGTGAATTAGCTTGTCTTCCAAATAATAATTCAAAAGATGTGAAAGCGGGGCTACATGAGGTGAAATATACAGCGTAATGAACTATTCTGACAGGTGAAATATCTGACAGATTCAGCTAAAGGGTTGGGGGAGACACAACATCCGCTTTCGAAATTCACTTAAAAATAATATCTTCTTGAGCAGAACATTCACTAATTGGAAGAAATTATGAACTGTTGGCTCAAAATTGACGAAGTACTGGATATTGAAGTTATTAAATGGATTTAGTTATGATTTTGTGCACGTTATTTGTTTACATTGCACATTAGCTGGTTACTGTGAGGCTTTATCCGTCAGATATTTCGCCTACTAAATAGTTCATTTCGCTGTATATTTCACCTCATGTAGTCTCGCGGTGAGATAGGTTTGCTATGTACAATGTGTTATAAACGAATTCGTAAAATTTAGTCCATTGATCCCAGTCATCATGATGCTCATTGGTGTAACTTCGTAAATATTCATTTAAACTTCTGTGGTTTCGCTCTAAAGATCCTATTGTTTGGGGATGACATGCTGCTGCAAATGTTTGTGTGATTTCTAATATTTTTGATATTTGTGCCAGAATTTGATTGCTATATTCAAGTCCTTGATCTGATCTAATTTCTAAAAAGTTTTCAAATGTAAGAATAAAATTTTCTACTAGCGCTTTTGCTATAGTATTTGCTTCTTTGTTTTGAATCAGGATGATTAAGATATATTTAGATAATTCGCATTCGATTGTAACGGTTGTTATTTGCTGTTTTTGGTAAAGGTTCAACGGTATCAATCGTTATGATGTTCAAAGGTTTTCGATGCATTTGCTAAATTCTTGTGATACTTTCTAGCGTATAGGGATGATTCATGCTGTGTTTGCTGTTACTCTAGTGTTTGACTTTGCTTCGCAGAAGTTATGGGTATTTAAAATTTTCCCAGCGCTTTGTAATGATTGTGGTTGTATATCACGAGCTCAATGAATTCATCTTTGTCATTCATATTTGATTTCATTTTCAACATTTTAGTTGTATCAGATGGCCTGTCTGTTTCATACATGTTTGTTGGACATACATTATATTTATCTATTATTTCTTCCTTTTTCTTTTCGTTTTCTTTGTTTTTATTTGTCATATCTCTAGTATTTACCATTAAGATAGGATTTGTTATATCTGACTTATTTTTAGGGATGAATGGTTTAAGTTCGTCAGAATCAGTTACAATTCTAGACAAAGCATCCGCTACTACGTTGGTTTTACCTGCTAAAAATTCTATTTTAAAATCAAATTCTTCTAAGTTTAGTATCATTCTTGTTAGTTTAGATGTTGGGTTTTTCATACCAAACAGATATACTGATGGTCTATGATCTGTGTTCACGGTGAATTATCTACCGTATAGGTATGGTTTGAAATAATTGATTAACCAGTGAATTGCTGTAAGTTCCTTTTCTATGATAGACTTATTCTTTTCTCCTTGCGCGAAGCTTTTGCTTGCATACGCGATTGGGAGATCTTTTCCATCTGTGATTTGATAATGAATGTGTTACAATGGTGTGGTTTGGCTTTCCAAAGTGTGTTACAATGTGTCTATAGCTGATAGTGTGTATTATAATATGTTCTGTAAAGCAGATATGCTACAGGTTCATTTTACGACGTTTTATGTATTCAGATTATGCAAACCGTCTCCACAGTCGTAATATACCTGTACTATATTAATTTTTGCATTAAAACTTTTTTCGTACGGCAGATGCTGCAATCAGTACAATACTGGTAGTCTAACAAAAAACGAGCATCTTTTTGATTTTTCTTTTTGAACTTCTTTTCTGATGATTACTACTCAAAACTGAATCATAACTTAAATGAACTTAAAAAAAATAATAAAGAAACCAGAAAGCTGTTTTTACAAATGGTGCTATGTTTATTTCGCTTCAGTTTTTAAGAATCGTTCAGTGCAATTGAGAAACATCCCAATGATGTATTATTTAAATGAACTTAAAAGGCATTAAACAGGTAATTTAAACATTCTGAAACGAAAAAATCGTGATATGGTAGTTCCATATTTTTAGCAAAAAACATAGTGGTTCTATTTTAATTTCGCGCCGTGCATGATCTATACATATGATAGTTTTTACTGTGGAAAACCCCGCAATTTACCCGAAAAAAAACTAGGCGTAAATACCCTATGATTTTGAAAATATTCAATTTGGTACATCACTGATCATCATTTGGTCACTGATTGCTTAGCCCATTTGGGCTAAGGCACACCTAGACCGACTAATGTTGTTTGTGCTAAGAAATAAAGAAATAGTTAACCTTTTGCTCTTGTTGGTTTTCCAGCTGGAGTCACTGTATGAAGTTTGAAAGAATACTATTAGTCGAACAGATAGACAGACAATGTTTCTATGCATAAATTTATTTATTTTGATTGTCGTTATGCCGGCATTTTTCGTATTTGCAACCCTCTAACGTTGGTTCGCATGTGAACAACCCTTTCCTCACAAAAAGCTTGTAATGTGTAATCATTTATAAGACAATATATATTTTCATATTTACGTATACTATTGCTGTACTTCACACGACACAACTTCTGCCAAGTTGCATTGAGCTCGATCTGTATCGAAATAAAGACCCGCGGGGCACTGTCGCGCCCAAAGCCGCCCGTTAAGACATCGGTAATACACATCGCACATCGTTGGATGGCGAATTTTAGTTAATTCACTTTCTCCCGTGCACTGCATGATTACCCCTTGAGGTGGGGCGGGAAGTCGTTCGCGCTGTGTTTTGTAAAATATGTAAGTTAAAAATTGATTGTTTTATACACAGTGGTAGGTGATATTGCTATGTCGCTTACCACACAAGGATTATCCACATCTTCGACGATACACCAACCATTCTCGTCATCGTAGATTGTACCTGGCGCGCAGAACCGTTCTACTGTCATGTTGCCAATGCATATGTAATATCTGTAGTGGTAAATAATGATAAGGTTGATATAGTGAACAGTCTTACATTGTAGCTTTGTTTTTTTGAAAACCTTTGGCAGGAGTTTATGCTGGCTATATTTATTTGGCTGCCCTCGGGATTGTTCTGACAAATGTAATCCAAACACTCTGCTTGGTCTGGCGAGTCGCAGACGGAAAGTATGGGATTGTGGTGTAGTCCGGCCGGGCATGCTTCGGTGGCAATGTATTGCCTATCCAAACACACAATGTAAGAACTGCACTCTCCGGGATATGCTAATTCCACTAACGAATCCGTAGATAGTGCTGCACAAAGTGCGGCTAAGTCTGGCCCCTGCTGAACGGTGGTGGTATCTATCGCTGCGGTCGAAGTAATTTCTTGGGTAGTTGTAATTGGTTGCGTGGTGGTATCTGTTTCATCCGTTGTAGTTGAAGTTTCGTCAGTGCTTAAATCGGTCGTTGTTTCTACAGGATTTGTTACCATCGTGGTGTCTGCATCGTTCGTTGTAGTATCGGCTAGGCCTGTTGTAGTATCCGGCATGGACGTCGTTGTCGTTTGCGGACACGGCGGGGGCTCGATTTGACAGTCCACATTGCTTTCATCGTCACATTTAAGTGTGTCCGGATTGAAGAGCATCCCATCCGGACAGCACATCTTTATGCCGATAGCATTGAAACAGGAAACGTAAATACTACAGTCTATATCACTTGGCTCCGAGGTCCATTCTGGGGTGGGATCGTTTTGGCAGGGCACAGTTACGACTGACTCTGGGAAGCATTGTCTCAGTTCTGGGCAACTTTTTGCAACTTTTAACAACAAACCCACAACTACAATAAGTCTCTGCAACTTTGTTCTCCAACGTCCCGTGACCATGTTGTTCTGTGACTGCTGAAATGGATACTAAATGAGGTGCCCTTCACTGAAGGTAGCGCAGTGGTAAGATTAACACTTTCGTAGACACGATAAGTGTGAATGAACACATGAACGTTTCATTGACTAATGCTTTTATCTTATCCGTGGATTAACACAATTCGTTGTCGCGGGACCAAAAATTCCTAACGCCAACCCCATGTTTGGTCTGCACCTGCGTAAGATCCTAGCAGTTCAAACGGTAAATACGATCGGTTTTAAATGGCTTCCTGTTCCATGGCCACATAAAACATGGGATTAATCATAATCGCTGAAAAGAAAAGAACATAAAACAACTTTACAGCCCGGGTGAAATGCAAAAACGCAATATGTCTGTTATCGTCCGACGAATCGAATGATAGGGAGATTATTCGCTGGTGTGATATATGACGGGTATTGAAATACTCGTGAACGTTCCGGATGCGAGCCATTGCTTGCACTCATTTTCGACGGAAGACTAATCAGTGCTAGAGTTTTGCAGCAGCGTAACTATAACTTCTGTCTGGCAGCATGAATCGAGTGTGGCTATTAGCTGTATTGCTTGAAATATTGTTGCTGCAAGCAGCACTGTCGAATAACACGCGTTGTGTGAATCGGCCAGACGGCGTGTTCATAAATGATTTTACCGCTTGTGACGCTTTCTACACGTGTTTGCGCGGAGAGGCCTTCCCAGGCGTATGCCCCATTGGATTTGTATTCAACGAAGAATTGCAACTGTGTGACCACCCATGGAATGTGAAGTGCTTAATCTGCCCTGAAAGTGACAGTTTTGAAGCAACATTTGAGCCAATCGATGGCGAGTGCACATACTATTCGGTTTGCGTTCAAGGTATTGGCGAACTACGTGAATGCGCCCAAGGACTTCAATTTGATCCTGTAGAAAAAACATGCGATTTGGCAGAAAATGTGAACTGTGAAATTCCCCTTTGTCCAAATAATGTGAATCCTAACGTACCACTTTCGGTGCCAAATCCATCTGACTGTTCGAGGTATTACATTTGCTTCATGGGTGAAGCATCTGAACGTGAATGTGCACCGACATTGCTTTTTAATCCTGAAACCAGGCTGTGCGACTTGGAAGAAAATGTAGAGTGTGTAAGTAAACACTGGCAATAAGCTTAAAGAGTTATGCACTGATTAGTTTTAAAAGTTATTGGTATTGATAATATGTACAGAAAATACGTTTGATGCTAATTTATTAATATGTCTTTAATTTACTTTAACCATCAGGAAGAGGGAGTACCATCACCTACATCGTGTCCTCCAACTGGAATTCACTACGTGGGCAATCCAGCAGACTGCGTCTCTTACTTTGTTTGTCTGAACGGAGAAAAGAGTCCCACACCTGTTAGTTGTGCTGCAGGATTAATATTTGACATAACGGATTCTGCATGCCGTCCCCCCAATGAAGAATCACGCTGTGCCAATGGAGAAGAGCCAACTGTTCCTCCTCTGATGGTATAGAGTGCACGAATCTTAAATGTTAAGTTGTTAATCGACGAATGTGGAAAACTGTACGAAAATATTATGTAAAGTAATTCAATAATAACTTCTTCACGTCGTTTGATTGATGCGTTACTTTCATGCCACCGACCGAAACAATTTTGATTGATTGATATTTATATTCAAAGCAATGCAACCGTTTGTCCTGGATAAAATAAATACTAACAAAAATTAAGTTTAAGCAATTCACATGATTTTGAACGTACACAGATTTTGATTCACCTGATGCTGACAAAAAAATCGCTTTTCTCCTTTGCGCCTCGTGCCGAACTTTTAACCGTTCTAAGAGCGCAAAGCTCCTTCACCTTTGTTCTCGAAAATTTGAATTTTTAAATATACATGTTGGCTTTATACTTTATACAAAAATCTTCAGAGTGAACTCAATAACGAGATGCTGTATTTTATTTAAACAGATTACAATCAGATGCAATTGCTGTCCCCGTTCCCTTTTGTAATTTGTTATTTGATTATTTATAATTCAACGGACCGCTTGGCTCTCTCGAAGCATTTAAAATTATACATAATATAATAACATATTCACAAAATGTATGCGTTCACGTTCAGTCATAGGTCAATAACATTAAACGTAAAAGGACACACGGCACGTACCAATAGTCATAGCTTAGTCATAGTTTAGTAACTCGGCGCGCGACATGTTTGGTTGATGACGATCACAGATAACGTTAAATTCACGGCACATACAATGAAACGGATTAGAGCAGCCGAAGCGTGTATTTTCCTGTTAGACTTCTTCCTCTTCCATTTTGCCATGTCTTTTGTGACTTCAGTTTGCAATGGTGCTACGTTAATTTGCTCTTTTTTGCCCTGATGGATTTATTGTCTGTCCTTATTTTGTTTTTTTCTTCAAGAGTTCTCATAATTTTGTTACACTTTTTTGGGTTTTACGGCACCCTTTTTGGACAGGTACATTGAAAATTCTTCTTGGATTGTATTAAATTTGAAAAATTTCACTTCCTGTAACAAAGAGCCAAAAACGCCAATCTCTGAAACCCCCTATAATCAGCTGGTAGGTCTATTTATTGTAATTGCCCTGCTGCAAGGTCTAGTAATTGTAATTGAGGACCTAAATGTTTGGATTGACTCTGGTTTTAGCTTAACGCATCATATTGAGGTCCTTGCTTGCATCTGCTAAGACGTTTAGCATTTTGAATCGAGTTACTCGCAGCTTTTGTGGCTTCGTTCGTCTTATGACTCTGCTTAGTGCTCTGATCAGATCACTGTTTTACTGCTGTCGAGAGCAACATTGCTTGTTGGACCATAGAGCGAATGCTCGTGGCGTAACTAATTTTTTTATCGTTCTAAGAAATGTGTAAAATGCATACATAAAAATGGTATTTACCACATAAATAGCTTTTCGCGAGACGACTTGAGTAAAATAAGGAAGGTGGCTTGAAATATTGCTCCACAAAGAGTGCATGCTACTTAAGTTATGTCACTTATTTTATTTCGTAAATAAGATTGCTTTATTGAAATCAAGTAAACATATATGAATCAAGTGCAATATCTTTTCGAGAAAATGAAAACCTTGTGACAGTTTTGAAATTCATTTAGACAACTGTTAGGATCACATTGGTTGGATTGCCTAATATGGAAATTTAACTGGAACTAGCCTTTTTTATACGAAGTCTTCTTTGATAGAAATAACCTTCGCAGGATGGCTATTCTCAGCAAGTTCATTCACAAACAATTATTGATTAGGTTTGATTATGGTTTTCTTGTAAGAGCCTAATTTCAATCAAAACAGCCATATTATACTTATATCGCAGAGCTTGAAAAAATTGGGCTTATAAAAATTAAAATTAAAATTGGTATAAATTATATAAAAAAAAAATTATGCTGCTTGATAACCAAGTCCAACAGACAGTTTTATATGAAGAAATAATCAGAATTTATTAAAACTCATCGAAAAAGTGTCAAGTCAAGTCGACTATGCTTCTTGAATCTAATACAAAAAGAAGGACAATATCTACATCCCATAGGATAAAAAAACCAGCTAATATGTAACGTGTATCTGTGGCGGAGCCGCTATAATGACGAGCTATACGTGATGTACGGCGACCTCACTGTCTTACAGCGTATCAAGCTCGCCAGGCTCCGGTGGGCTGACCATGTTATACGCATGGACGACCCGGCCCGTAAAGTCTTTTTAGGCCGTCCACAAGGACAGAGGAGGCGTGGTAGGCCCAAATTGAGGTGGCAAGATGGCGTGGAGGTGTTCGCCATTAAGGCCGGGATAACGGACTGGCAGACGAAGGCGCGAGACCGTGAGCGGTTTCGGATACTCCTGAGGCAGGCCAAGACCGCAAAGCGGTTGTAGCACCGGATAAGTAAGTAAGTAAGTAAGTATCTGTGGCGGATAGCATTGCATATACGATATCGATACACTTTAGAAATAATTACTTCACCTACCCGATATCATTCATATCTTGATGGCGGACGAATATCGCCACCAGTCGTCCCAAAAGCATTGTTGACGGTGGTAGAGCATTGTTCATCCATAATTATTACAGACGGTAGTCAGTTGATCGATTCATAGACCTTGCTAAGCGAGAAGGGTAGGCGTATGGAGGTCCGTATGATCTATCGATGCCTTTGCTGACGCTGGAGCACAGAACGTATTGAGGCAACGGGGATTTAAATGTAAGGTAGATTTTAAGTAAAAAGTCCAATGCATGGTCCAAATAAAGGCAGTTTATAAGTTAACGTTGACTTTACTGAGTTCATTGCTTTAATCGTTTCCATGTTTAGATAGGAATTTGTTAGTAAGACCGCTAATGTTGTTTTTATTAATTTGGTCTTGCGCTGTTAATCTGTAGTCTGAGATTCCTGCCGCTATCTCGAGGTAAAATACCACAGTCCATTGATATCTATATTCTCAGCGTATCTCACGATTTGTTTTGACGAATTGAAAATGGTTACCAAATTCTCCACCTTTGTGTTTGGATGGTTCTTTCGTTAGATTTTTTTTATTACCATAACATATGTTCCAGAGCATTGAGATGTTATTGCAATAGTGAAATGCATAAGGTTTGTTATATTCTCTCTCTCTCTCTCTCTCTCTCTTTCTCTCAATCTCTCTATCTCTCTCCCTTTCATTATATTTCTTGCTCTTTTTCTCTCTCTCTATCTTTGGTTGGCCTGCTCTTAATGAAGCACGTGGTCCTGACAAGGCCACAGGGATACTTGATCTGTGCCTGCACTTGATCTTCAACAGGTGTTACGATAGGAAAGGTTTTTTTTCTATATTTATGTTAACATCACCATTTTACTCAATGGTGGCACAGTGCGCACCGTAGAACAAAAAGCGGGATAAAAGTAATTGTCATTGAAAACATGATTTCTTAGATACATTATAGTGTTGAACATTTAAATTAAATAAAATATCAGTGTGTATAAATAAAGATTATAATTATTTTGCAAATATCCTGATATCTCATACATGTTCTTCTATGGCTGCGTAACGAAAATACGGGGTTATACATAATATATTACGTAGCCTGACTGTAACAAAATAATGCTTACATGGTACATTTGTTTTGCTATCAGAATTCCGAAATATCGATGAACAATCATCACGCCATCATTGATCATCACATTCAATGGTCAAATTCTATCAAAAACTGCCCTTAACATCCCAAATATACAGATATTAGTCATCCTTCACTAGATAACGCTTTTTTTTCTTAAATATTTTATACTGTCATTAAAATGACAATGTCTGCCAAAGTTGCGCAAAGCAGCGGCTAATTTCTTTACAGAATGTTCTTTTTTTAAATGTAAAGCTTTGACATGGTATACATGATACCACGGTGTTTTACGGTGTTCAAAATTGGCAGCCCGGCAGCTGCCCACTGTGAGTGAGGGTGAATTGAGGCGGGCCCGTAGTACAGTCGTCAACTCGTACGACTTAATAACATGAGCGTCATGGGTTCAAGTCTCATATGAACAGTGCTGGATCTAGGGTATCTGGAGCCCAAAGCGATACAAAAAATCGAGACTCACTGGAATTGTTGTACTGTACTATACTACTGCTTTACATGCTGGACTTTTCATCCCAAAATCGTGCCCCAAAATCTATGATGCTCCCGCGGCCGCTCGGTCCGCATACCATTAAATCCCCAACTCGCTATATCCAGCTGCGTGGTACTGATTCAAATAGATACTACACAGGATAGCAAACCTGGATTCAAACTTACGGCGTCCATCGATCTATGACTATGCGCCCTATAGACAGATGATACAACGAAGGTAGTTAGTAAAAGACCTAGTAGTCATGCTTGACACGTGTTGGAACCTTGCACCGACAGTATCTAAGTACCTGTCATAAACGAGGAGTTGAACACGGGAACACAGGCACAAAAATGAAACTTTACATGCAAAATACGAAAAATTTTTTTTGGCAATAAATATGAAGGAAGGATAATAAATCGTGTTTGGCATGACAATCATTCCGTCTTGGTTTTAAGTTCCCAACAATACGAGTAATCTTGGGATGCTTTTTCTTTTATGACATAACAACCGCTGTCGGTTTAGGCCTTTCGGTTTGATTCGGGTCGGTTTTACCACAAATGGGCTTGAATATCAATGACCTGTTGATTACCCATAGTAGGATAGTCGGTCGTTGGGCTTCGTATGGGGGGCTCAGTTCATACGGGGCATGAAGCAATGACGGGCATGTTGTAAAGTCGTTCGATTTGACAACTGTACCATAGGACCGGCTTAGTATGGTGCTAGGGTATATAGAATGACTATAGGGTAGCAGAATTTATCGATCGATCAATCGATACTCATTGCACATGTATTGATTTAACAGAGCTCATTTAATTAATACGAAACTAGCTCGACAACTCGAATCCGCTCATACTCAACTAGCAAATGTCACGCTTTGTAAAGGATTAATTATAAAGGATTATAAATCGAGAAGCATACAACACATGTTTTTATACACAGCAATAGTTTTTTTTAATAAAAAGTATAAATCATTTTTGTAGTTTAAAACACATTTATTATCATAAATCAAATACTGAATTAAGCAACTATAAAAATGAAACAAGAGAATTATTTATTTTATATAGACTTGGTCTAATAGAGCGGATTGATCTAATTCGCCTCTTGGAATGGTTCCATGAGTGATAGACATGAGTGAATGAACAATACCACAGTTAAATTGTTAATAATTGAAATCAATTACAAGATAAGCTTTTGAACATCCATATATAACACATCAAAATTGAACAAAATGAATCAAAGTTCAATGTTCAACGTATGTAGAAAAGACAATGGAAAACAAAATGGACTTGTGGGCTGAATAAAGGAATTTAGCGCCAGAGGCAAAGTTAAATTTCTTCTCTCTTTCGCTTCTTGAAATGATTTAATGATTCACGTAACAGGCATGATTGAGATTAGGTGACATTCCACAACCAAATAAATAAAACAATTGAGCATGTGGTCACCAAAACAAGTAATGTGAGCAATGAATGATTATTTCATGTTTGAACAATCATCGTCGCATTTATAAACCAGGCCAAATGGTGCTAAAGTGCAGCGTAAGGATTAAAATACACTTTTTAGAGGTGTGCGCTCGTGTAGACGAAGCGCTCGTGTAACATATAATCAGTCGATAAGATTAAGGCTTAACAATGCGTACAGGAAATACTCTCAACGGTAAATTTGGCCATGTCACTATAAAAGATAACTTCGCAAACTGGATTCGGAATTGATTTGCAAAACGCAGTAGGTGAAGAATCAAAATCTGTATAAAAGATGGAATCAACTGGGCGGATATCGTCAGTAGCATTGGTACGTTGTTTCGTATATTTGTCTAGGAAAGAGCAATTGGTTCAGAAAATTAAAAATGTTCAAACATAACCTGCTAGTGTGTGTAGTTTTGACTGCGTTTATCTTCACAACTGGTGCTCAGCGTAATCCTTGTCTAGGTATACCTGATGGGATGTTTGTTAATGATTTCACATCCTGCGAAGGGTATTTCTTATGCATGAGTGAAACTCCAACACATGCCCAATGTCCGCCTGGTTTCTATTTCAACGAGGCACAGCAGCTGTGCGATTTTCCGCAGAATGTGTTCTGTCACGTGTGCAATCAACAAGACGGTGTCCAGCTATTTCCACACCCCACAAATTGCGACCAGTTCATCACTTGCTCAAACGGGATCTCGTTTGTTGGCAATTGCAAGACCGGCGAAACGTACGACGTAGTTTTGCAGGCGTGCAAGAGTGAAATGCGCGTTGATTGTGAACGTTTGAGATGTCCCGATATCGATAACCCTAATGTTGTGGTATTTATTCCGGGCATTCAGTCGTGTGATGAGTATTTCCTATGTCAAGCTGGGACACCAATTCAGCGGTTTTGCGCTCCGGGATTGCATTGGAACCGAGTTGCTCAACGATGTGACTTTCCCGAGTTGGCTCAGTGCCCGTAAGTATTTTTTGAATATATTACTTTATCAATAAAATACTATCAATACTTTAATTACTAATTATTTGATTTTCTTTTCACCCTTCAGATTGTAAACAATGAATACGACCGTTTGCAGGGCTTCATTGTGATAAAGAAGAAGATGTCACAACAAAACGATTTAGCCCTCTATTACTATGCACATCTCGCACTCGAAAAATATGTTTAAGTTTTTTGATTTACAATTAGATGTTTTAGTTATAAGCAGAACGGCTATAATGAAGAGAAGAAGTAATTTGTTTCATTTCCCACAATAAAACATGTTGTATCTAGTACGTGAGTTCCCGTTTTACAATACAAGAAACAAATCTTGTTTAACTATTGTTCAGGTAGGGGTCTTCTATCGGGGGCTTCATATTGAAAATCCATCAATCTTAGGGGTCCCTGATGGCCGCTCAGTCCACTTTCCGTTGAACTCTCCTGTGCACCCATTTATACCCCCATAATCAGATCAATAATGATGATTAGCATAAGCATCGCCTCATCCCAAAATTCATTAGTTACTGGATCAGAATTATGAGAAAAAATTACAAACTTCCGTTAGTTACATTATGTTGTCTTCGGGCTAGCGATGTCGGGCGTAAAACATAATGCTTCTTATCCGTAAAAACATTCAAAGTATTATGCAAGTTACCGTTTTGTAATCTCGAATAATCCTTTACAGTTTATACCTATTAATTTGCATATGTATGTATATGTAAGCTCCGTTTTTATAAAACAACTGTAATATTACAGGGGTTTCCATGTCACTTTCGAATATGCACATAATTAATTACTTCTTAATAAAATTTCAGCAACTTTTTTACACACGATTTTCAACACATCACAAAGAACTTCCCAACTAAATCTGGCTTGAGACGTGTAGGAAATCATGCAGAAGAAATAAAAAAAATGATGTAAGAAATTAAATATCAGATTGATGTGGATTAACATCTTGTACGCGATGAATAACAACGTTTACATTCGAAAGTGACTCGAAAAACTCTGTAAGAATAAATTCAGTCTGTAACCTATAAATTCAGATATCCGATCGTCTAGACTCGATAACTTGCACAAATGATGCCATGTGGTGTGTTCTTATTGTAATGTAAAAATGGAACAAATGTAAACACAACTGTTAAGCTTGAAGGCTGATCGATAATCACATGGTAACAATATCTCCCTTTTTAATTTCATTTTACGAAAAATGGAGCAAACCTTTCTGGCCGTTTAATATTTCTTTTTAGTCATCCTGTTTCGGTCTCTAGTTTTTGTCTTGATTCCTCATTCTGTTGTCCACGATCAACGGAATTTAATGGTTGTTCTTGTTCTTCTGATGGAAGTCCTGGAACAAGTGCGATTGTTATTTCTAGTTCAGATCGATCGTTTGGAAACATTATCACCCCTGTCGATTTTTCTTCGTTGGCTGCACCTGTAGTTATCGTTAAAAAGCCGAATGGCAAAGTACGTATATGTGCAGACTATTCCACAGGTTTAAACAAACTGTATGAAGACCAGGTGGTCTCGTCCCATACAAATTGACAACTAATTTCTGAAACAAAAAAAGCTCCTTTTGACACAATGGGTGAAATGAATTTCCAAAGGAACGGTTCGCTTTGTTCTTAGCAACACATACGTAGTACACATTGGTGTCCCCACCGACGGCATAGTTTTGATCCAGAAATGGATTTTAATTAGTTCAGATTTGGTTTAGCTTACTGTAACGAACCGAGCTTCTCCGAGGACACGCGAAGGTTTGACCCTCAGCAAGAGTTGCAGCGTCGTAGCGGAGGAGAAACAAACAGCAATTGTGGACAGAGTATTTGATACTTCGCCTACTAACCAGTTCCCGCTAGTTGCTTCTAATCCAAAGGTTGGGAAGCCTATGCAGACGGAAGGGGATGTTTGGCTCGAAAATCCAGGGGCTCTGTCCTATTTCGGATATTGGAATTAAACCTCTTAACTCCAAAAGCTTCTGCGTTTGAATCTGTCTTTATTGAAAATATGGCCTACTTTTATACTAAATGTGTCCTTACACGTTTACCCGAGTATCTATTTGGACTGGATGATTCGTGTTTCCAGAAACTTCTTATTTTGACGTGTAAAGATAAACAATGGTTACTAGGATCAGATTGGTGAAGAAATAAATTAATAATCGCGTGTCTAGGTATTTCAGTGCAAATAACAAGGATTCTAAGATTGGGGCCCTTTCCGTTGTAAGTTCGTAGGCTGAAATTTCAGCCTGTCTGCTGTTTGCATTGTATAGCAGTTTTCGAGCTGCTATCTAAGTGAGTATAATATACAGGTGGGTTTATCCCAAGGTGTATGAATTTAGAAGGCTGATTTTTATCGCTTCTGCTTCTGAATGAAAATGTTAAGAGTGTTTTGAGTATTCGTCAAGGCTCAAGAAAGCTTGTTTGAACAAAAGTTTTCATCCATCCTGTCAAAAAGTGATATTCAAATTTGGTTATAAAAAATGCTATGAGACCACCTAGACTACATACACTTTGATTCTAGATTCCACCACGTGATCTCTTTAATACACCTTGGGTTAAATGTAAACAACAACGTGTTTTCGAGCAGGTACTCGAATCTAATTCTAGCTTTGTGGCTAGAATAATCTAGACTAAAAATTGCAGGCTAGTTTTTGTGTTAGGTGTGGTTTTGTATGGAGTGTTTACATGATTTCAGCCTCCAACTGTCAAACTCCATACAAAAAACTGACTAGAATCGTGAAGGGCCCCATTGTTCGTGTATTAGGCAAGTCGCCAGAAAGCTTGCTTGGGGAAAAGTTTTCACCCATGCTGTCAAAAAAGGACGTTCAAATTTTGTTATAAAAAGCAGTCTTTGAGACCACCTGGTCTTCATACACTTTGGGTTTAAACGCTGTTCTTGAATCAAACCACTACCCATTACCTGTTCTGGAAGAGATTTTTGCAAAAGTTAATGGGTCAAAGGTTTTTAGCATCATTGACCTTTCAAATGCATATCTGCAAGTCGAAGTCGATGATCCCTCCAAAGAATTGCTAACCATTAACACACATAGGGGTCTCTACCGATTCAATAGATTAGCGCCAGGTGTAAAATCTGCTCTTGGAGCATTCCAGCAGCTCATGAGTGGTATGATATCGAATCTTGAAGGTACTGATTTTTTTCTTGACGACATCATAGTGTTCAGCAAAACAGAAAATGATCATCACACATTTTTAAGAGCACTTTTCAAACGTATGGAAGATTACGGGCTTCACCTTAAGGAGGAAAAATGCAGTTTGCTTCAATAACAAATATAATATTTGGGACACATCCAAGATGCTAACGGAATTCGTCCAGATCCTTCCAAAATTAAAGCAATAAAAAAACATGCCTGCACCTACCGACGTTACAAGCCTTCGTTCATTTCTAGGTGCAGTAAACTTTTACGCGAAGTTTGTAAAGAACATGCATCAATGGAGACGGCCCTTGGATGAATTATTAAAGAAGGACTTTACATTCAATTGGTCAAAAACTGTGAATATTCCTTCAACAAAATTAAGGAAATATTGCATTCAGATTTGCTTTTATCACATTACGATCCAGAGAACGAAATCATCATAGCAGCGGACGCATCAAAATATGGCATAGGCGCAGTGGCCATGCATCGTTTTTCGAATGGCAGAATTTAGGCAATTGCACATGCATCACGTGCACTTTTCAAAGCAGAAACCGGTTATAGCCAGATCGAGAAAGAAGGTTTAGCAATAGTGTTTGCGGTGTTGAAATTCGGATGATTTTAGGAAGAAAATTCACACTTCAGACAGATCATCAACCTTTGCTGCGAATTTTTGGATCAAAGAAGGGTATTCCACTGCACACAGCTAATCGTCTGGAAAGATTGGCTTTAGCATTATTGTGCTATGATTTCGAAATAGAATACATATCTACAACTAATTTTGGATATGCGGACGTTCTCTCGTGGCTCATGAAAAATTACACCAAACCAGATGAAAAGTTTATTATAACTTCATTACTATCGGAAGAGAACATCACAGCAGTATTAGATGAAGCTATTGAAACGTTACCTATAACATTCCACATAATTCGAAATGCTACATCAAGGTGTCCTGTGTTGCAGGATGTTAAGAATATGTGTGAAGAGGGATGGCCTAGATGAGCTGAAACTATTGAAAATGAAGAAATTCGTGGATATTTTGCTCATCGAGATGCCATCTCAACTAGTGATGTGCTGTATGGAGCGCACCCACGACTCCGATCCGACTCCGACTATTGTTAGTTCGATTCCGACTCCGGCAAAATGGAACCACTAGATCCGCCCGGAGTCGGAGTCGTTCGGAGTCGTCCGGAGTCGACCGGAGTCGTCCGGAGTCGACGACTCCGAACGACTCTAAACGACTCCGAACGATTCCGACTCCGGGCGTCTCCGGGCGACTCCGGACGACTCCGAACGACTCCGAACGACTCCAAACGACTCCGAACGATTCCGACTCCGGGCGACTCCGGGCGACTCCGGACGACTCCGAACGACTCCGACGACTCCGAACGACTCCAAACGACTCCGAACGACTCCGGACGACTCCGACTCCGAGCGACTCCGGACGACTCCGAACGACTCCGAACGACTCCGAACGGCTCCGACTCCGGGCGACTCCGGGCGACTCCGGACGACTCCGAACGACTCCGACGACTCCGCACGACTCCGAACGATTCCGAACGACTCCGGACGATTCCGACTCCGGGCGACTGCGGACGACTCCGGATGACTCCGAACGACTCCGGATGACTCCGACTCCGGGCGACTCCGGGCGACTCCGTACGACTCCGGACGATTCCGAACGACTCCGGATATTGCAGCGCGGACCTACCTTCCGGAGTCGATTCCGAATTTAACGGAGTCGGATCGGAGTCGACTCCGCATTTTGCCAACTTTACCCATCACTAATCTCAACAGTAAAAGGGTGTCTAATGATGGCAGATCGAATAATAATTCCAGAATAATTCCGAAATTGCATTTTAAAACAGCTTCATCGTGGAAACCCCAGAATAGAACGCATGATGTCAATAGCGAGAAGTCACGTGTTTTGGCCGAAATTAGACAAGCACATTGAAAATTTCGTTAAGAACTGTGTTAGTTGCATGAGTCAAGCCAAATCACCATGCCGACTTCAACCACAGCCATGGCCACAAGCGAAGTCATATGAACCAACTAATGTCAAAAAACTGTGATCAATCAGATGAAAAATAAAATAAAAACTGTCCTTTAAATATTTTGGTTGATATGTTTGGATTTAAACGAAAAATAGTAAATTTGAAATGGACAAGAAACAATAGTTGCACCTGTTACACCATTTCAACAGGAAATAGCAAATTTGGAGTCCCTATTTGGAGGATTCGCCTCTTGGGTCCCTAATTATTGGAGCTATTCTTATTATTATTGCAATCAATTGTACACATTATTGGTGGCAGCTGTATATAATCAGTGTGTTATTTATTTTAATTCACATGTAATCTTTTAATAAAAAAAGCTGCTTGGTAGATTGTATATTTTTAAACATCAAATCAACAGTCTGTAAGGGGTAGAATCAGTGGCGTTTATTGTGACATTCCCAACGATAAACATCATCTTGTAAAAAGTTTATTATTTGCCTGCTGAGGGACAGTTAACGTTGAAAGGATGATCGCAGAAACTTTGTTCTTGGTTCCAGAACTGATTTGGTGGACAGGTCATTTCGAATAAAGTGCCCCACACACAACGGTAGAACATTGAGCAGTTTGGGTGGGGATAATAGAATGTTTGATCAACCGGACAGTAAGGAGGGTTACCTGGAACCCCAGGTGTTGGAGCTGGCGTTGGTGCTGGTGTTGGTGCCGGCGTTGGTGCCGGTGTTGGTGCAGGAGTTGGTGCTGGTGTGGGAACAGGAGTTGGAGTAGTAGGGGCGGGAGTTGGTGCAGGTGTAGTAGTAGTGGTGGGTGCAGGAGACGGAGCAGTCGGAACGGTAGGGGATGGAGACGGAGCAGTTGGGACAGAGGCTGGCGGAGTTGGTGGAGGAAGTGTGGGTTCAGGTCCAGGAACAGTGGGAGCAGTGGGAACAGAAGGAGGTATTGTGGTAGGCCCAGCAGTTGGAGCAGTTGGTTCATCACCCTCTGTAACGGGTGGAGTAGGTGCTGTGGGTACAGGTGGCGTAGCTTCAGTAGTGGTTCCTACTGTTGGTGGTGTTGGAAAAGTTGGTGGTGGTGGAGTCGCTGCACCCGTACCAGCAGTTGGGGGAGTGACAAGATCAGCTTGGCAAATGGAATCTTCGGGACGGTTGCATTGCATGATTTGGATATCAAATACTAGGTTAGGACCGCATTCACGCTGAAACGATTGGCTATTGATGCAAAGATAGTAAAGGTTGCAATTGGTAGGATGCGGGAAATTTCCTGTTGGTTCAGGACAAACAAATAAGGGGTTCAAGTTTGGAGGAGACGTTGGGGGCTTTGGGATATCGCCAGGAGTACTTGTTGGAGTGGGATTCAAGATGCAACTCGATGTCTCACTAGGACCACAAGTAGTTTTATAAATATCAAATATTTCTCCAAAGGCACATGACCGCTCGAGAGCCTGTGAGTCCATACACATATAGTACCGATTACAATCCTGTGGATGTGGAAGATAAGCAATTCCGACGTTGTTTGCGCACGGGTTGATGGCGGGGGACGGTGTGGTAGGGCTCGGTGGTAAAGTGGTGGGAATCGGTTCTGCTGGTTTCTGATCTAAAATGCATACAGAGGTCGATTCTGGACCGCAGGCAAGCTTTTCGATATCGAATATTTGCCCCGAGCCGCACGATCGGTCAATTGCCTGTGTATCCATACACATGTAATATAGGGTACAATCGCTAGGATGTGGTTTGTAGGCAATACCCGTGTTTTTATCGCACGGATTAATATCCAGAATGCAGGTGGACGTTTGTTTGGAACCACAAGCTTTTAGATAGATATCGAATACTTGACCAGCTGGGCATGATCGTTCGATAGACTGAGTATCCATACACATAAAGTATCGCGTGCAATCGATCGCATGGGGCTTGTAAGTTATGCCATTATTATTTCGGCACGGATTGTTAGGATTGGAAGGTGCTGGAGCTGGTGGTCTCGGAATAGGGGTAGGGGATGGTGATGGTGATGGTTGTGGTGGTGGTGGCGGTGGTGGTGGTGGTGGTGGAGGGGATTGAGGTGCTGGGGCGACATCGTGGATACAAGTGGACTGCTTGACGGGTCCGCAACTTTTTGAGACAATGTCAAATATCTGATTTCCGGGACAAGTATTTGGGAAGCTTTGCGTGTTAATGCAGGTAAAATACCGCTGACAATTGGAAGGGTCCGGCACCATGTTAACTCCTACGTTATCTGCACATGGGTTTATAAATGGGTTCGGTTCTGAGATTATCGGGCCGTCGTTTTCACAGAGTGCTTTATTTGCGTCGACACAACGGTTCGTTCGCGTATCGTATTTCTGGTGAGGGGAGCACTCAATTTCATAGACTTCGTTGTAGATACACAAAAGGTATTTTGAGCAATCATTTGGATAGGCAACAGTGTTCACTACAAAGGTCGTACCACCGCATAGTGATTCCAAATCGTACAGACACTTAGCTTCGCCAGTGTTCATGCATAGTTTAGCAATTTTATCAAAGGACTTTCCGGAGGGGCAGGACATTTCGTATGGCAGGGAATTAAGGCACATTATATAGGAACTACATTTGTTAGGAACGGGCTCAAATGTCATACCCCGATTATTTTGACATAGTGCTCCATTCGAAGCTTGAGATGTTTGAAGCAGAACAGGCTGGAAATAGTAGGAGTGGATTGGGAGTTAGACAAGGAGGTAGGAATTTGGAATAGCAAAAGGGATAAAAAGCAAACGTAACAACGAGCGTTAAAGTATTTACAACATAACATTATGAATATTTACATAGAGCTAATAGTATTTATTTACAGTGCCATTTGATTCGAGCGTTTTTGACATCTATTCTCACGACAAACTTACAGCAGCTGGACATTGCACTCGGTCCGGAAGATCACAAACGTTTAGCGATGGATTGAAGCTAGTTCCTTCTGGGCAGATTTGTTCGATTCCTGAACCACCGACGCAAATGAAATACTTCCGACAGTCGGTTGCATCTGGTATAAAAGTCGGGTTAGCAGGATCATCCTCGGCAGGACATGCTATACAATTGACTGCTGATGCTAAGTTGCACTGTCCACTGTTTGAGTCGAACGCAGTACCCGGTGGGCATTCACGCGGAAACTGGGTACCCTCGATGCACTGAATAAATTGGGTGCAGGAACCACTTACTGGAAAGTTTTGAATGCCGGTCGCTGGACAGTTAACGCATGCGTTTCGATCACCATAGTCGCATGACTGAGTTGCTTCAACAAAAACAAATGGCACGGGACATTCTTGTGGAAAAGGTTCACCATTGACACATGTAAAATAATTATAGCAGCTTGTTGCATCGGCTACAAAACGGTAATTAGGTTGGCCTTCGCAAGGGTTTGTTTGTGCTTGAGCCGTTGCGCATCCCAAAAGGAATAGCGCCAATACTGATCCTGAATGTAGACAATAAAAAAGTAAAGTTGAGATGAATTACTATTTTATGTCGCTTTCGCTGGTCAGCACGGTTTTGTGAAAAGGCTATCCAGCCACACCAAACACTTTACAGAAGAGCACTCACTTATCATATTGTGCAGCACTTGCTCGTTGGTCACGTGGGAGTTTCCTTAAAATAATGAATGTGCCGCCTGATTTAAGTATGGCACCACCACGGTGTCACTGTTTCTAGAAAATTGCTGTCCGATCAAATCTGGACAGCTCTTTTTATAGAAGGTATGCTTGGTGGTAGGCAAACAGAGCGCCAAAGTTATCTATTTACACGGATAAAAAAGGTTCATATAAGATAAAACAGTGGCCAGAAAATGTGTTTCTTATCAGTGACTGCAGAATTCACGTTAACGTTACGCTAGTGTATACAGTGACGTCGTATTTTGAAGCGTCTGCGATTGTGTTCAGTCAATACTAATTAATCAATTATGGATGTACCCGCCACAAGACAGACGTAGGCATTATGCTACGTAATATGTTTGTATTGGTCAAACTCGGGGTGCCTTAACTCGATTCTTACAGATAAAATATCCAGACAGTCTTTGGAATTCTAACATACACACAATAGAAACATAGCATGCTGAATGAATTAGGCATGATTCAGAAACCTGGCCTTGTCTTCAATATTGCTGTTTGATAAGAACGTATGTGTAACGTGACTGTGTCATTCTTTTACTACAATGATTGATGAGTATAAAGCCGTTTCCTGAAATGGCATCAGATGGCATGTGTTATCCGTTATTATTATTACTATTGCTTTATTATTACTATGATTATTATTATTATTTTAATTATTAGTATCATCATCATTATTATTATTATTATTATTATTATTTTTTATTATTATAACTTTTATCCTAATAATAATAATAATAATAATAATAATAATAATAATAATAATAATAATAATAATAATAATAATAATAATAATAATAATAATAATAATAATAATAATAATAATACTAATAAAAATAATAATACTAATAATAATACTAATAATAATATAATAATAATAATAATAATAATAATAATAATTATAATAATAATAATAAAAATAATAATAACAATAATAATAATTATTAAAAATAATAATATTAATAACAATAATAATAATAATGACTATTATTATTGTTATTATTATTATTATTACTATTATTGTTATTTTTATTTTTATTATTATTATTATAATTATTATTATTATTGAAAGGTATAGATAACAGGAAGTCCCTGTTACGAATGAACATAGCTACTTCCTTAAAATTTATCTTCTCACAAGTGCTGGTTGTCATGGTTGATTTGATAGGTGCAAAAAAGTCTTCTCTTGGAGTTGGCAGCAATTAATCATACTGCTTTCAAGATAACTCAAGATAGCCTTTTTTTTATTTAAACTGTCCATGAAAGTACAAAAATAGCATATTAGTGCAATAGAACTCTAGCAGATATGTTGCTGTATTTTGGAGATAGTAAAATTCAAAGGATGGCCATGCAGCGTAAGTTAAAATGGTTCGAAAGTGTAATGTAGTGGTATGCAGCTTTTCAAATTGACATATTTTTAGCAGCACATTTCCTCGCAGTATTTTGCTTTGCTGTTGTCAATGCTGTATCATGCGGTGTTATTGAGCTCAGAAACGAGCCGACTTGTTTGCCAGGAGACGATTATTTTTCTGCCGGTCCAGAGTGTTACAACTTTTATTCCTGTCGCAATGGTGTAGTAGAAATCATTGAATGTCCGGGGGGATTACTTTGGAATGATGATATTAAACGTTGTGATGTTGCTGAAAATGTACAATGTGAGGTAAATAAAATGAGCAACAACACATAAAAATAAGTTATGTTGCTAATTCGAAATGATTTAATGATTTTCAGGCCGAACAAACACCGGAACCAACAACACAAGCACCTACTACAGAGGCTCCAACACCAGCACCCACTACAGAGGCTCCAACACCAGCACCGACCACATCAACTCCGTCTAATACATTTTTGCCAGAAGTTGAAGGTGCATTACCCATACTGTTTCCTGGTTCTGAATGTCCAGAAGACATCCGTGCCTTTTTGCTGCATCCAACTGACTGCCGGCGTTATTACTTCTGTTTGTATGGTGTTCAGTATCCACAGACGTGTCCGTTTTTGGAATCGTTCAACTTTGTTGTAGGCCGTTGCGTACCTCAAGATCAATCGTTCTGTTTCCCAGGAAGTGAATGAAAATGAAACAAATAATTACATGATTCAAAATAGATTATAATGAATTAAGCATTATGAAACAAATATTTCATATTAGCCAATTCTTTAGTATATTCTTTAGTATATTGTAATGAGTTTGGAAGATGCTACGGTCGCCATGTAATGAATTCGATTTTGAATACGGTCGCACAACTGTACATCGAGTACCGTCGCGGTAGTCAGTGAAAACTTTGGTTGAAGCGGACTTTTCAACACTTGATTATCCAGGCGATCATAGAAACCCAAAAGGGGGTTCCCTTACAGGAAACGTTGGAGTTTAGAAGCCTTACCTTGGGTAGGGGGACATAACTAAACTCTTGAAATAAGTTGGTAGGCGAATTTTTTAGGCAGTGTAACGTCCCATTTTGACAGTTCGAATGAATCTGAGTTGCCACTATCGGTGTTGGATTTATTTATTCTCAATAGATGTTATGGAATGTGATTTTGTGCCTATTAAGGGTTATTGATATGAGGTGCAATTTATACATTGCATCGGAGTGAGGTGTCTGTCATTATATGCCTATGCTGCGCTTTTAGTGTTTTTACGAAGGTTCTGGAAAGTTTCAACCGTTCTAGCCAAAGAACTGATGCGTTCGTCTTTGCCTACACTGCGCTTTTAGCAATAAGTTGCTATGCGTTCTCTGTTTGTCCACTTTGCTGCAGTAACGCTTGAATTGCTTATGTTGCGCGTTTCGGTTGTTTTCGATAAATGTGTCGCAATGGTTTTTTCTATGGACGGTATGGTCTGGGTATGTTGATATGGTGTGGATTGATTTGCTGATGTAATATAATGAATGTGTTGCAATGAGCCTATAGCTGATTTTTTTTCTTTAGGCTCAACAACCGTTGTTGGTCAAAAGGCCAGCCTATACCATTTGTGGGCTTGGCTTTCAGTGACTTATGGATATCCCTCCCCCCCCCCATAGCAGTATAGTCAGTCCTACGTATGGCGGCACGGTTCATTTGGGGCTTGAACCCATGACGAGCATGTTGTTAAGTCGTACGAGTTGACGACTATACTACGAGACCGGGTATAGCTGATAGTGTGGTTTATAATAAGATCTGTTGAGCAGATATGCTACAATATAAAGCATCGCATCAGTTTTTGGAGCTTCAAAGATTTTCATGTAACTGCTTAATACATAAATAAAAATAAGAATTAATAAATGAGTTGAATTCCTCAAGTGAATCTATGGATTCTAAACAGCAAGAAGGGTGATTAATATTATTTTACTATGTATTATTTTTTTATAACTCAATATTTTATTTCTGCATTAATGATGGAAGAAATTTGGCCAGTATGGTGGTACAGTCTAGTGTTGGCCGTTCTAGTCCGAACCTAGTAAAATGTTCCGTTCTTTATGTAGGCCGTTCCGTTCCGTTCCGATCCTTCATACAAAATCGTTCCGTTCCGTTCATTCCGTTCTTTCCGTTCTTTCCGTTCATTCCGTTCATTCCGTTCCGTTCCGTTCATTCCGTTCATTCCGTTCCGTTCATTTCGTTCTTCCCGTTCATTCCGTTCTTTCCGTTCATTCCGTTCCGTTCAATTCGTTCTTTCCGTTCACTTGGTTCCGGTCTTTGCCGCTTCAATATTGTCATCGAGGTGCTATCGTTCGTGCGTTCCGTTCTTTGAAAAAAACCGGCTTTATCCGGCTGTTGCTTGCTGCATGCAAGATAACTGTTCACTCTTTCTCGCACACAGTATGTGTTGCCTGTGCACTCTCCCATGCTCACAGGAATATTCATCGCACTTCGTCGCGTATCGATTTATGTGAAAAAAAAAAAAACTAATTGTTCTAAGTAGTAAGTGAAATTCAAATAATTAGTCAATCTCGTGATACAATCGTCAACTCCTACTACTCAATAACATCGGCATGGGTAAAAGCCTCGAATTGATCGTGCCGAAAAGTTTAAAAAATGCTAGATAATAAATGCATGCTTTATGTTAGCACAGCATGACTGTTTGGCTTCTAAGCTCTGGGTCGGTTCATTTGCACCCCAGATTCACGTTCCGTTCTTTTTGAAAAATGAACTAGTTCCGTTCAGTTCCTTTTTTAACGAAATTCCCAACACTAGTACAGTCGTCAACTCGCAGGACCTAGAAACATGCCTATCATGGGTCAAGACCTAAATGCACCGTGCCCCTACACTTGTAACGGGCCAATCTTTCGCTTTCTCTTTCTCTCTCTCTCTCTCTCTCTCTCTCTCTCTCTCTCTTTCTTTCTTTCTTGTTGCACTGCTCACGACATCGCACGTCGATGTAACTTGGCCCGGTCAACTATAATTTTCCCCGATGCTCGGTCCATGTAGACACCCGATCTCCGACAGCACTCGCTTCACCTGATTCGCTGCACGATTCCCGTGCACAGTGCGTCTCCGAATTTCTCTGCTGATGTCGTTGTCTGAAGTAACGACCGTCCCAAGATAGCAGAACTCCTTTACTACTTCGAAATTGTCGTCGTCAACTAATACACTGCCACCCACTGGGCCTGGGCTCTAAAACGGACTAGTGTTGGCCGTTCCGGTCCGAACCTAGTAAAAAAGTTCCGTTCTTTATGTAGGCCGTACCGTTCCGATCCTTTATACAAAATCGTTCCGTTCCGTTCATTCCGTTCTTTCCGTTCTTTCCGTTCATTCCGTTCCGTTCCGTTCATTCCGTTCATTCCGTTCCGTTCATTTCGTTCTTTCCGTTCATTCCGTTCTTTCCGTTCATTCCGTTCCGTTCAATTCGTTCTTTCCGTTCACTCCGTTCCGGTCTTTGCCGGTTCAATATTGTCAGCAAGGTGCTATCGTTCGTGCGTTCCGTTCTTTAAAAAACCGGCTTTGTCCGGCTGTTGCTTGCTGCGTGCAAGATAACTGTTCACTCTTTCTCGCACACAGTATGTGTTGTCTGTGCACTCTCCCATGCTCACAGGAATATTCATCGCACTTCGTCGCGTATCGTTTATAAAAATCGTGATAAGCGAGACCAAAAATGTTATTTGGTGTTATGGTGCAATTTGTAACATCTATTGTACTTTTTGTTATAATTTAGCTTATCCTAACCAGACAAATAATTATTATAAAATTTAAATCTGTACTCATATGGCAGAACGGGTTGGAAGAGATGTATTATAATATGCGATTATGAACAACGAAAAATAAAATGTATTTATTTTTTATGCCACGATATCCGCTTGATCTTGGCACTCGGCATGATTCCAATATTTAGCCATTCGATTCGAAGCATTCTGTTCCATTCGACAACCGTTTGAGTGCCGTGATGTTGTAAACGATTTATGTGAAAAAACAAAACTATTTGTTCTAAGTAGTAAGTGAAATTCAAATAATTAGTCAATCTCGTGATACAATCGTCAACTCCTACCACTCAATAACATCGGCATGGGTTAAAGCCTTGAATGGATCGTGCCCCAATACGCTGGGATGATTATCCTGCTATGGGCATTTAAGTTACTGATAGCCTATTAGTGGTACAGAAAGGCTTTGACCGAAAATGGTCGTCGCATCTAAAAAGTTTAAAAATGATAGATAATAAATGCATGCTTTATATTAGCACAGCTGGTACAGCTTCCTGGACATCAGGTTGAACCCATTTGGATTTGGTGATTTCAGAATGATGAATGCCTTTTCATATCCTGTCTCAAGTAACACCCCCCCCCCCCGGATGACAGTTTTGCTTCTAAGCCCTGGGTCGGTTCATTTGCACCCCAGGTTCACGTTCCGATCTTTTTGAAAAATGAACTAGTTCCGTTCCGTTCCTTTTTTTAACGAAATTCCCAACACTAAAACGGACTGAGCATCCGGCAAACAGGTACTTCATCTTCGTCGTATTGATTCTCAATCCAATTATAGCTGCTTTTGTTTTACTCGGGTTTACGCCTCACACACCTTCGCTGTTGTCCTGCTGATGATGTCGCTGTCGTCCGAGAACCCAAGAAATTGGAGAGAGCGGTAGAGGATCGTGCCACGGATGTCGTTGTCTAGCTCCGCGCTTCGAATGATACCTTCAAGGGCGATGTTGAAGAGCAGACATTAGAGTCCGTCACCTTATCTCACATCGCTGTAAGATTCGAACGATTCCGACGTATAGTTTGATACTCTCACCTTGCACTGCACTCCGTTCATGGCGGTTTCTAACAGCCGGATCAACTTCCCAGGAAAGTGGAAGTTGAGCATGATGCTCCATTGCTCACTTCGGTCTATGGTGTCGTAGGCTGCCTTGAAGTCGATGAAAAGGTGGTGCGTAGGGATATGGTGCTCTTGGCATTTCTGGAGGATCTACCGTAGAGTAAAAATTTGGTCGATGGTCGATTTGCCTCCAACAAATCCAGCTTAGTAAATGCCAACGAAATCTGTAGCTAGTGGTGAAAGTCTGCAGAAGAGTATTCGGGACTGGATATCGTAGGCGGCATTCAGGACTGTGATTGCTCGGAAGTTGGCACAGTCCAGCCTGTCGCCCTTTTTGTACACTGGGTGTATGACACCCAGTTTCCACTTGTCCGGTAGTTCTTCCTGATCCCAAATCCTCACAATCAACTGATGCATGATAACGGCAAGCCGCTCCGCCCATCTTGAACATTTTGGCCACTAGACCATCGCTGCGAGCTGAATTGTTACACTTCAGCTGTTTGATGGCACCAATGACTTCGTCCAAAGATGGTGGGGGCACTTCATCATCGTCATACTGGCTGTCGTAGGGCTACTCTCCTCTGCTTCCTGCTTCTGCTACACTATCTGCTCCGTTCAGGTGATCGTCAAAGTAGCACTGCCACCTGTCGATCGCCTCTCGCTCTCGCGGTATTCCCTCCTTGTTGCGGCAAATGACGGTCATGGGAGTAAAACCACTTCGTGCCGATTTTAGCAAATGTTGCGGCTCTCGGTACACTCTTCTTCTTCTTTGGCACAACAACCGCTGACGGTCAAGGCCTGTCTGTACCCACTAGCGAAGTGAGCTTGGTTTTCAGTGACTTATTGTTACCATAGTAGGATAGTCAGTCCTACGTATGGGGACACGGTTTATTCGGGGCTTGAACCCATGACGGGCGTGTTGTTACGTCGTACGAGTTGACGACTGTACCACCAGACCGGTCTGTCGTGTCTCACGCTGGAGTTTATTAGCCACGCATAGTTTTTGGCGTAACTTAACCGTAACCAGGAAATGGTCTGAGTCGACGTTTGCTCCTCTGTAGGTCCTTACGTCGATTACATCCGAGAAGTGTCTATCGATGAGAACGTGGTCGATCTGGGATAATGTCTGCTGCGGTGATCTCCAGGTGTAAGTCAAGCGAGCTGCGTGCTGGAAGAAGGTGCTTCGGATGGTCATGTGTTTGGAGCATGCGAAGTTGACGAGCCGAAGCCCGTTGTCATTCGTCAGCTGGTGAGCGCTGACACCTTCCTATCGTCGATTTGAATGCCTCCTCCCGTCCGACCTGAGTATTAAAATACCCGATGACAATTTTGATATTGTGTTGTGGGCAGCGGTCGCACTCCCTCTCCAACTGCGTTTAAAAGTTGTCTTTATCCCTCCCAGGTGTTCAAAAGGTGCTCCCAAGGTGTAGACTATGCACATTTATAATGCTCAGGTTGAAGAACCTGCCACGAATCCTCAACTTGCACATCCGGTCATTGATCGGACACCACCCGATCACTAGTTTCCGCAAATCTCCTATGGCCAGGAACGCCGTACCGAGTTCATGCTTTTCACCACCGCTCTGGTAGATCATGCAATCACTGAGATAAGGGCGCTCCGTCACTCCTTTCCAGCGCACCTCCTGAAGTGCTACTATTTCGAAGCCACGGGCCCTTACCTCGTCTGCAAGAATGCGGGTACTTCCGGGATCCTTGAGGGACCTGCAGTTCCATGTCCCGAGTTTCCAATCGTTAGCCTTGTTCGGTTGTGTGGGTCGGTATCGTTTAATCCGGTTCGAAATCTTTTGGTTTCCTTTCGTTGCATTTGGGGTTTTCTAGGGGTGCTTTCCAAGGCCTCTCCCCCAACCTCCTGTATCGTCGGAGGGCATACGCATTCTTGATTAATGTCCCTTAGGATGCCAGGACAGAAGGGATTGCCAGCCGCCCCTAACATGGAGAACAGACGCTGGCCATCCCTTCCCCCCTCCCCTGGCTCAATTTAGCCATATAACCCATCCTCCCAATGGGTTGGGTTTCTCCGTGGGTACACTCAGATTATTGGAGAGATATGTTACCGTTCTGTACGCCGTGGACGTATTGAGTCGGAGTAGGGTATGGAGATCCTATTGCGGTATTGCTGCAAACACTGACGACAGAACGAATATATTAATTAATTAATTACTTAATTTATTTATTTACCAATATATGTATCTTGCACTTTTGAGGCTGAGATAAACTAAGTACTTAAAAGCTATACAACACCTAATCCCAAACTTATTCCCCTAACATCTCCCTTTATCCGGTGTTGCCAAAATTGAAAATTAATAAAATATTCTCTTCAAATGCGTTGGTCGTTAAATTAAAATCAAAGTGATGGGACCATGTATTGAACTGCTTTGTCATAGCTAGTAACGGTTCGTTGTATCCATATAAGGTACGCCTGTAAACCTCCGTTGTATTGCCTCTATTTTGTTAAGTGCAATCCGGGAACCAAAGAACTGAGCAATACTCCACGCATGAGCGCACAATACAAGTTAACAACGACTTAAGACATAAGACATCATTACTTTAACGGAATTGTCCAAAGATAAAACTTAGCTTTTTGTATGCCTTGTTAACAGTGTTATCTATATGAAGACAGAAATTTTAATAAGAGTCTAGAGTAACAATGTATAAACTTCCTAACGATGATGGAACATACTGCCTAACAACGAATATATCTTCTTATATATATAAAAATCTCGTGTCTCGGTGTTTGTTGCTGGATCCGACCTCCGAAACGGCTGGATCATTTTCAACGAAACTTCGCAAACACCTTATGGTGGTATGAGAATAAGTTTTAAGATTTAAAAATCGTTCAGATGTTACACTAAACTTAAGCAAAATGACATTTTTCGACATGACATAACTCTTCCGGGGGCTCCGGTATAAAAATCGGGGAGGGCTGGTGAAGGGTAATGAAATTTGTATGCAGGGATTGTCAAATGTCTCCCACAATGTCGCCCAGCAAAAGCGATAAAAATCAACCATCTAAATACATACACCTTCTTTAAGATCGGTATAAAGCGTATCGACTTGAAGCCAACAGTAAAAGGAGCGCACACACAATGAAACAAAAATTAGCAGGTTCATGATGACCTCAGCATATAGGGTTTCCCAATTGAATAAATAACTGTAGCATATCTGCTAAACAGAAGATATTATAAACCACACTATCAGCTATAGAGACATTGTAACACACTTCGGAAAGCCAAATCACACTATTGCAACACATTCATTATATTACATCAGCAAATCAATCTACACCATATCAACATACACAGACCATGCCGTCCATAGAAAAAACCATTGCGACACATTTATCGAAAACAACCGAAACGCGCAACATAAGCAATTCATGCGTTACTGCAGCAAAGCACACTTGATTGAGTGCGGATTATCGAAAGACGTTTTGAAGTGTTTCTTATTTTCTTCCTTCTTCTTATTAATGTTTAATCATATTTATCTGTTTAAAAGAAAGATATTTATCTGTTTAAACTACTTTTGACCGAACACTATGCACCTCATGAATTTGATTGTCAAAAGCAAAGTCTATATAATACCGTCGATTTATAGCTCGATTTTGGTCCACCATTTTTATAGCTTGATTTTGACAGTTAGATGAAATTAGATGACTCTTTTTAGGGCTGATTGTGCGTTTTCTGCACGAAATCTTTTGTAACTATACATTTATAACGCTTGGGTCACGTTATCAATTAGCATTTATAATCTTACGTCTTATCACTACAACGGTCAGCGAGCAAGGAGACCGAGCTAAGGACCGCATGTCCTTAATTCCCTAATTCTATCTCCGGTTGCCAACACAGTTGGCAACCATGGCCTAACTCGATTCAGTGGAAAGTTGAGGTGCACAGCGACAGGTGGCATACCTGCTATAATTCGCTACCTGCTAGGCTAAGACCGCTACAACTGGTCTTACGCGAATCTAAAGGTTAGAACTGGTCTAAAGCTGTAACGGTCACTACACATTTCTTTCTCATTAACGTGACATGGAGTAGTTTTTTCAGTAATCCGCCACATAAAACCGACCACAATCAGGAAACTAGCCTCTTAGCTGTGGTCCTCTTGAGCTGCACATGATTTCGTTCTAATGTTGGGTACTGATCTTGTTATGATCGATAATTGCACTATAGTTCTATCTTTGCTTGATATTCGCCAATATTTTTAAGAACAATATTATGAACAAACGTTGAATAATGAGCGAAAATGGATTCAGACCATTGCATGCACAAAAACTAAAACAAAAACTAACGCACAATGGATACATGCGTTAGTAAGCCGTGGAAAATATTGACATCAAAATCAAAGATGTTGAGATCAATGGCAAACGTTATTTATTCTATTGAAAAACCTTGTAAATGATGACCGCAAGCAATTGACGAGATCACCTGGCCTTCATACACTTTTGTTACCATGATGAAATGATTTTGACCAGCAGCATACTGCGAACGCCTAAAAAAATGTCAAGAGTTTACAACACTGTACATCATATTCACTGTTGCTAAGACTCGACTATTGAAGAACGACATTCATTTCTGTAGTTATCGTCAGTGTCTTTGCAATGACATGACTATAAAAAAGTAGTTTCATTGTCAATTGAAATTCATCTTGGAATCCAGAACTGGCTGGTGCCTTTACCCAAGATCTTTGAAAGAGAACAGGTCGAAGCGTTTAGAGTAAATTGACAGAAAGCCATGGGAAAATTTTGACAGTTAAAGTGAACATTGTTTATGTTTAGCGATGGACGTTGCTATGGAATGAATGAGAGTTTTGTTCAACATTTTTCACTCATTTCCTTGTACAATATTATAAGAATTAGAATCCAATTTGAATATTGCATGGCTGATACAGTCCAAAGATCTCATTTATCATTCGCTCCCGTGTTATAAGCAAAGGACGGTATGCATATTGCACCAGTGTGTACCGATTGGATGTTTCATTTTACTTTCACTGTTTAATTGAATGTAAATAGGACTTCTTTTACCCAGTTGAAACATGTACTGTGCTGTTTTATGCCTATTAAACTTTTCGTTCTTCCAGCTGGACCGATGCAAACGGTAGTGTTTTGTGGTGCCGATGCAAACAGGAAAACAGTGAAAAAGATTATCAATGTTTCTGAACACAGAATAAACTGCAATTCTTCTTCTTCTTCTTTTGGTTCAACAACCGTTGTCGGTCAAGGCCTGCCTGTACCACTACTTGTGGGCTTGGCTTTCAGTGACTTATTGATCCCCCCATAGCAGGACAGTCAGCCCTACGTATGGGGGCTTGAACCCATGACGGGCATGTTATGGAGTCGTACGAGTTGACGACTGTATCACGAGACCGGCTTCTTACTTCTCCTTTAACTGCCTTTAACTAATTAAACTGCAATTACTTCTCCTTTATTCTCCAGAAGTGATTGACCGAAGAAATTTAACTAATATAATCTTCCTAATAGTAAATTCGTCCACTTTTCCGCGTTAACTATTAGCCGTATGTTTGTAGACACTTTTTCATGAAACTGTCAAAAGTGAGCTGAAAATGGCAACCTAGCAACAGGGTTTGCATCGACCTGTTCTTCTTAATAGATCTTGCCTTTACCGATCGTAAGTGACTGAAAAATTAAATATTTAATCGGCCCTCGGCCAGTGCGAAAATTAGTGTCTTCTTACTGGAGTACACGAATTTTAAAGAAAAAATGTTACAAAGGAGAAAACGATCTAGTGCACTCGAAAACGAAAGTCAAATGAATGTCGCCAAAAAAATTCGTCGAATCAAACGATATTTTTTGACGTGACTGTAGAATGAAAGCAAAGTCTATATAATACAGAGGTCGAGTCGTCCAGAACATTTGATCAAAAAGCGTGGGAAAGTTTTGACAGCTGGATGAAAAAGCTTCAATAGCTTCATCGTAGCATACATTGAGGTTTTAGTTGTTGTGCATGCAGTGATCTGAACGCATTTTCGGTCATTTTTACATCGTTTGTTCGTAATATTGTACTTAAAAAAGTTGACGAATGTCAAGAAAAGAAAGAATTGTAGTACAATTATTGATTATAACAAGATCAGTGTCCAAAATTAGGACGAAATCATGTGCAGCTCAAGATGACCAAAGCTATTAGGCTAGTTTCCTGATGTTGGTCGTTTTTAACTGGTGAATTAGTGAAAAAACTACTCCATGCCATGTAAATGAGAAGGAAATGTATAGTTACAATATATTTTGTGCAGAAAGGCACAGTTGGGCCTAAAAAGTATTTGGTTGTGTGGAATCGTTCACAAACTTTTTCATATAACTGTCAAAAACAAGCTTTTAAAATGGTGGACCAAAATCGAGCTATGCATCGACCTCTGTATTATATAGACTTTGAATGAAAGAGTGAAAACTGAATGTGAAGTTTAAAATCGTGTCAAAGTAGGCAATTTCATGTCGAATAACGTCACCGTTAACACAGATTAAGAGAACCAGAGCACTTAAAAAATGAAAACGTGGTTCATATGAAATATTCTGTGGTTGCAGAATTTATATTATCCCACATGAAATTTTAAAATCACTAAAAAGTAATTATTCACTTTAAATGCTGCCGAAAATTTGTACACGGTTAATGTTGATTTTTGACAGTTCAATGCTGTGGGATCCTGCCGAAACTTGAAACAAAAACACAAAAACTACAAATGTGGCCTACACGAAAGCACTGTCATTTGCAATTGTGGCGATCACTTATGTCAAAATGAGCTCTGTTTGAGGCTGCTTAGATGTGAACAACTTTTCCAAAAACTAAGTTGCGATGGAAGTGTGAGGCAAGATTTTGTGAGAATGGCTGGTATTATTGAATCCGTTCGTAGCGGGAACGTACGGCGCTCACATGAAATTTTAGGGACGGCAACACATTTCTTGCGCCCGATCCTACAACGCCGCGGTGAATAACTGTAGCAACGATCTAGTACGTTAGGAAAATGAGTGTCGGGACGTACGCAGCCGCTACGAACGGATTCAATAATACCAGCCAATAATTAGACATAACACGCAGGAAAATGATTTTATAGGTTTAATAACAACAAAAGAGGTGAGAAGTGAATAAAACATTGCGCGTTGGAATTTGGGAAAGAAAACAAAAAGGAGGTCCAGCAGTTTTTCGGTAGTGTCAAATTAGCTAATCATTATAGAGATGGCGCTATTGTTAAATATATTTTCATTCGAAATAAGGGGACACATTTTGAAGCTCATTTTGTTCGAAGTATCACGTCGGTTCGTCGGTGATAAAACATCGAAAAATATAAACAATGCACGTTACAGAGCTTAAGATTCACAGTAGTCAAATTAGATCCCCATAGGTGCGCACGATTTTTTGTTTTGTTCGTGAAATTAATCATTTTCGTATATATAATGCAAAAATGTTCTCAAATCTGTTGTTTTACTTTCAGTTTGGATGCTGGATTATTGATTTATTCAGTAATTACTTTTATAATGTATTTATGGGAAGTGTCCATTTTTACCTAGTTTCCCCGATAGTTCACGTTTGGTAATCCATACTTTTTTAATCCGTTTTGTAACCGATAATCCTCACGAAATTCGCAGCTTCCTGGATAGTTTTGCTTAAAACTTTTTTCGCCCATTGCACAGTGGGCAACGGCCATACAAACGCCGGGATGAAAATCAATTCCTCGTACTATTGCAGCTTTTCTTCATTCAATACAATTGCTCTTACTATACAGGGCAGTCCTATACTAAAATCGTCAAGAACTTACAGCCAAGAACTTAATAATTATTGCTCACAACATTGCATTATTGCGTATCAGTTAACAGCATCGACAATAATTGTTAGGAATTAAAACGAAGGCGGAATAAGTTTCTTACTGAAAATGAATTTTTAAAGTATTACACGTTATAAAAGTTGTGTTTTTCATGATTGGTTTTGAAAAGTTTTTTCTCTCTTCAGCTTTGTTTTTTACCTGTTTGTTTCAAACACCCGTTTATGACAGGTAGTTGGATACTGATGGTGTATGGCTCCTACAACAATACATGTCAAGCTCGCGCTATTTTAAAGAAAAAGTTTGATAATTTCCGGGGTCGCAGATGGTCGCAGCTAGTTTTAATGACAAAACGTAGGAAAAATGTTGATCTTTCCTATGATATACGACTCACGAGTGAAATCGAGTCGAATCATTAAAAAAATCACTCTCCAAAATGAAAACATCCAAAAATCAACGACACATTGATTATCAAAATCTTACCATTATTTACTAAAATATATGATTTATGTTCGGTCGAAAAATAGCTCAAATTTGGGACAAAAAACACAAAGTTTGTACTTTGATGGCCTATAGCTCAGAAAGTTTTGGATAAAAACGCATAATATTTTGGTTTCAACTAAGTTTAAGTATCTCTTTTTAGAAAATGTATATGGTGTAAACTTGCGACAAAGTTGGTTTTTCGATTTTTATACAGGCGTTTGCCCAATGTGCATTGGTGAGGAAACTTTTAAGATATGTCCTTGAAAAAAATCAGACCGATATATGTTTTAAATTTTGGAACACTATGGATAAATTTGATAAAAGGTGTGAAATTTATGAAGTCCATTGAAAGTCGGACAGTTTTCATCTCATAGCAGAATGACCACGTAGCATGGCAATATTGACCAATATGGTTCTTAAATCATTTGATATCAAAGGTCCATCGACTAGTTTGGGTCATTATGTGCGTATTAAATAACCTAGGCCAATCGCTCTGCGGCCTGAATAGCTAAATCAGATGGTTGAAGGCTCCAACAAACGTAGCATAATAATTGTGAAGAGAGTGTTATTGTTTTTCTTTATATTAGAGTTACTTAAACTTTTAGAAGTATAAGTAATGAAGAAGTAGTGGAAATTTAATTACATTTAGTTTCAGGAAGTAGTTGAACATTTTTGTTGGTAATTGAGCATCTATCTTTAATAGTAATAAATAAAATTTCGTACCATAAGCTCTCATGCATCCCCATAACTTTCTAGATACGCCAACAAATTCAATGGTTATAAACATGAATATTACTTCTGGATTTTATCAGCCTGCGCGACATTTTCCACATCAAAACTAATGTTTTTCTGTATGTTCTGCATAAATTATAAAATCTAAATTAATTCTAAGGATTCTTTGACAGTTCGCCTTTAACTTTGAACAAATGTGTCTTCCTTACTAGCGTAAAGCCCATCGAAATAAATTTGTTACAACCGATAGCTTTGACGCGGCCTTCTACCATATTATTTTCGTTTGTTCTTTTCAATTGGTTATATTTACGTAGCCTTTAGCTCGATGCCACAAACATGAATAATTTTGGTTTTTTTTTATTCAAACACCGCAAAAACGGATGTTTTTGAAGACCTCTCCACATGGTTATATCCAAATATGACCTTAATATTCATTTGTTTCTCGTCTTTTACTTGTATTAATTTATATATTATTATATAGAAAAACTGACGAAATTTTCTCTATCACTTTATTTTTGATACTTTTAAATGAATTCATTACTTTAAAATTATGAAAAAAACCAATAATTTCCTTTTTAAAATTACTCTGATATTTGAATTGGATAATCTGGACCGTAGAGCAGATAATGACCCAAACTAGTCGATGGACTTTTAAAAACTGATATCAAATGATTTAAGAAACATATTGGTTACGAGTTAAATGGATTCGAGATACGCGAATTTTTATTTTTGATAGTTCAGATGTCAACTCAGTAAAATTTTCTCCAATTGTCAAATGAAAAATATTTTGCATTTTTTTCAACAGTTTTAAAACACTTAAAAACAAACAAAAATCTACACCAAGTACATGACATTTGTAATAAATTTGTAAAATGTATAATGTGAAATATGTGTAGATGTCCCATGTCATTATTAAATGTGTAACTGCAGTTGTCATCACGATCTTTATAATGATGATAAGATTTTTCTTTATATACTATAATTAAAATTAGAAAAATTATAAGAAAGAGTCAACATAGGTTTGTACAAGGCGTACAAGTGGATATTCGGCATCTATTTGGGGGAATTTACGGTTTGCGCACAGTCTGGAAGGTCACAACAGGATTCACTCATTGATGATTGTAAGTGGCCAATTCCAGATACATTAGGTTCACCTGCTTCGGAAGGTAGTGCCCCAATCATTGGCACTAGTGGAACTGGCCGTATGCATGTTGCAGTTGTGTTCTGATAAGTAGTGCGCCGGATCCATTAGTTGGTTCTTGGCGAGCTACGTAAGGGGTACATTAGATTCTCCTGCTTCGGAAGGTAGTGCCCTGGAGCCTGCCATTGGTGCCGGAGACCCTGGGGCCAGCGGTTGGCACTAGTGGAACTGGCCATATTCATGTCACAGTTGTGTCCTGATAAGTGGTGCACCAGATCCATTTATTAGTTCTTGGCGGGCTACGTAAAGGATGCTAGGGAATATCATTGTATTCAGTAAAATACCAGTGATCAGTACAAAAATAACAAAATGGGCTCAACATCGCTTCTTGAAGACCCCATCCTCCCACGCCACAAAAAATATTGAAAATATTCCGAAGATGATACAAAAGTCTGAAAGGCTAAAAAATTATCGAAGCAAAGATAGATTCAGTAAATATAAAAATGCTTTATGGACAAGCCAGATCTCATGCCATGTCAGATCAATTGATAAGTTATGTTGCCCATGAGACATCAAACAACCTCTATCAGTCACCCTACCTTGACACCTCTGTCAGTCGAACTCTAAACATGATGACCAAAAATGTGAACCAACCAACTTATAAGCGTGCGCGATTAACGAATGACACCCCGTAGCGTCTTAAATGGACTGCGTACAGAAATCTGTCGTCGCGTAAGAACATTTCTGCGTATTGATCACCAACATCTTGGCCCTATAAACAACAATCAAAGCATCGCAGGAGAGCCCAGGTTCATTTTCGAGGTACCAAAAAAGCTAAAAATGAAGACAGAGGCACAAGTGGTTACATTACTGGGTTATCTGGGCCGGGAGATCGATGCAACCCGCCAAACAGTGAAATAGTATGGGAAAATTAACACACATATCAGGAAACAGAAATCGCGTCCACTGGCTTCGCAATGGCAAACAATAACGCCGAAACTCAAAGCGTTCATATCAGGTGAATTTCGGTAAAATTTCGACATGACACCCTAGTCCGCAAACTGGTACAACATCCGTCACATGTGTTCCATCGAATTTTTCTGGACCAACATAATGGAAAAGCTCTACTCTAACAATTTTGTCGCGAAAACTTAGGATGTCTACAAGGATGTCTTCGTACATAATGGCAAAAATTCCGGATAACTGATGCAAGGCAACTCCCAAACTCTTAGATTTATTTGTCCAAGGAAGCTTAAATAACTACCTTTCAAATTATGTACATGTTAAGAAATTATCTCTCCTAGTTTTTTTCCATAGCCAGACGAAAAAAAAACATTTTTTTTTCTTGTAAACATTACGGGGATATTGATCACGAGTTCGAACATACCGAACGATCCGTCATTCCATAGTACTTTAATTAAAGTTGAAAGACTACGATGGTATAAAATGTTATTCTAAAAGATATTCAGTAATTTGTATACGAATAGTTTCTTCACATCTTTCAAAATCAGTTAAAACCTTTCGCGGGCCGGATTGAATGTTGCGGCGGGTCGCATTTGGCCCACGGGTTGAACTTTGTCTACTGCTGCTCTAAGATGATTTGTAATTTATATACGGATAGGTTCCTCCCATCTTTCATAATTAGGAAAATTCATTCGCGGGATGGATTGAACGTTTTGGCCTGCTGACCAGACTTTACCGACCGCTGATCAAGGCCATAACACCCCCATCGAAAGACCATCCATCACATCAAGACCAGATACTGCTATCACGACTTCCGATCGAATACACCCGGCTCATACAAACCATTTTATCCAGTAAAAATCCAGCTCATCACTATACAGTTTCTGTGGGATTAATATCATCATCCGCCACATCTTAACCGAACTTGTACTGGATGTACTGCGGAACGAATCACCTGCAAATTTGACCCCAGCATCGATACTATCTTGCAACTACACAGTGATTGCTAGCGAAAACTTTTAAAAATCTTTCGTATAACTAGCCTTTATAAAGAGCTCTAACCAAACTATATGTGAAAAAGATAAACTTTTAAATATCAACAACGGATAACTCCGGATAAGTAAACCGAGACTACCCGGTATAAAGTAATTGCATGCCACAAATGGCTCGCAATAAAGAATGTTAAATCTTACTAAAATTAATTTATCAATGAAAATCGACGCAATGTAGCTATATCAATTCACTAAAAAATACTATTCTATCAGGAATAAAGATTCGCTGCGCCGAAAAGTGTCTCACTTTTTGTAGATCTAATACCTCAGTCTAGAAAGTAGAAAGTCTAGGGACTTTTTCTTTCGGGATATTTCTTCCTATCTTCTTCTACTACTTCTTTTTTCAGGCCTGCCCATGACGGGCATGTTGCTAGGTCATGCCAGTTGACGACTGTACCACGAAAAAAGAAAAAAATCTTCCATTAATAGTGCAAAAAAATCTGAAAAGATGGAGTTATAAAAATTTGACAAAAAGTAAAAATATCATTACCAGATATACCCTTCGTGCTGTTCCACTCATTCAACTCATTCATTCATTTAGCAAACTACATACGTTTTAATATTTAATGCAATTTTTATTTAATATGTGATAAGCAGTTGAACAAACTTTCTAGCTACAAAAATGACGGCATCGCATGTTATAACGTGTACTAAACGATCGGTCGAAATTGAACATTAGCTTCTTAAATCTTTAAATCATTACAGCCAAACTTGAATCATGTAATTATTTGTTTCATTTTCATTCACTTCCTGGGAAACAGAACGATTGATCTCGAGGTACACAATGGCCTACAACGTAGTTAAACAACTCCAAAAACGGACAAGTCTGAGGATACTGAACACCATACAAACAGAAGTAATAACGCCGGCAGTCAGTTGGATGCAGCAAAAAGGCACGGATGTCTTCTGGACATTCAGAACCAGGAAACAGTATGGGTAATGCACCTTCAACTTCTGGCAAAAATGTATTAGACGGAGTTGATGTGGTCGGTGCTGGTGTTGGAGCCTCTGTAGTGGGTGCTGGTGTTGGAGCCTCTGTAGTAGGTGCTGGTGTTGGAGCCTCTGTAGTGGGTGTTGATGTTGGAGCCTCTGTAGTGGGTGCTGGTGTTGGAGCCTCAGTAGTAGGTGCTGGTGTTGGAGCTTCTGTAGTGGGTGCTGTTGTTGGAACCTCTGTAGTAGGTGCTGGTGTTGGAGCATCTGTAGTGGGTGCTGGTGTTGGAGCCTCTGTAGTAGGTGCTTGTGTTGTTGTTTCCGGTGTTTGTTCATCCTGAAAATATTAAATCATTTCGAATTAACAACATAACTCATTTTTAAATGTGTTATTGCTCATTTCATTTACCTCGCATTGTACATTTTCAGGTGCATCACACCGTTTAATAGTATCGTTCCAAAGAAAGTCCCACCGGCATTCAACGATTTCTAGTACACCATTGCGACACGAAAAAAAGTTGTTACACTTTGGACCGGCAGCAAAGTAATTGTTTCCTGGCGAACAAGTCGGCTCGTTTCTGAACTCAATAACACCGCATGATACTGCATTGACAACAGCAAAGCAAAATACTGCGAGGAAATGTGCTGCTAAAAATATGTCAATTTGAAAAGTTGTATACTACTATATTACACTTTTTAACTATTGTAACTTACGCTGCATAGCCATCCTTTGAATTTTATTATCTACGAAATACAACAACATATCCGCTAGAGTTCTATTGCACTAATATGAAATTTTGCACTTTATGGACACTTTATATAAAAAAGCTATCTTGAATTATCTTGAAAGCAGTATGATTAATTGCTGCCAAGTCGAAGAGAAGACATTTTTGCACCGATTAAATGGTCAACCATGGTAACCAGCACTTGTGAGTAGATAAATTTTAAGGAAGTAGCTATATCCATTCGAAACAGGGTATTTCTGATATCTATGCCTTTGGACCTCACAAAAATTTCGTTTAATTTGCAAGGTGTTATAAGTGCTTCAAAAAGCAAGTGTTTTTGTTTTAGTTATATTGTATTAAGCCTTGTCAAGCTAAAGAGTTTGTATAAAGCAACGACGAAAGCCTTGGTGAATATAAAAAAATCAATAATAGTAATAATAATAAATACTAACAATAATAAGATTTTTACTATATTTCTTATAATTATTATAAAAATAACAATAATATAAATGATAATAATAATAATAGTAATAATAATAATAATAATAATTTATTATTATTTACGAAATTTTTGTGAGGTCCAAAGGCATAGATAACAGAAATACCCTGTTTCGAATGGATATAGCTACTTCCTTAAAATTTATCTACTCACAAGTGCTGGTTACCATGGTTGACCATTTAATCGGTGCAAAAATGTCTTCTCTTCGACTTGGCAGCAATTAATCATACTGCTTTCAAGATAATTCAAGATAGCTTTTTTATATAAAGTGTCCATAAAGTGCAAAATTTCATATTAGTGCAATAGAACTCTAGCGGATATGTTGTTGTATTTCGTAGATAATAAAATTCAAAGGATGGCTATGCAGCGTAAGTTACAATAGTTAAAAAGTGTAATATAGTAGTATACAACTTTTCAAATTGACATATTTTTAGCAGCACATTTCCTCGCAGTATTTTGCTTTGCTGTTGTCAATGCAGTATCATGCGGTGTTATTGAGTTCAGAAACGAGCCGACTTGTTCGCCAGGAAACAATTACTTTGCTGCCGGTCCAAAGTGTAACAACTTTTTTTCGTGTCGCAATGGTGTACTAGAAATCGTTGAATGTCGGTGGGACTTTCTTTGGAACGATACTATTAAACGGTGTGATGCACCTGAAAATGTACAATGCGAGGTAAATGAAATGAGCAATAACACATTTAAAAATGAGTTATGTTGTTAATTCGAAATGATTTAATGATTTTCAGGATGAACAAACACCGGAAACAACAACACAAGCACCTACTACAGAGGCTCCAACACCAGCACCCACTACAGATGCTCCAACACCAGCACCTACTACAGAGGTTCCAACACCAGCACCCACTACAGAAGCTCCAACACCAGCACCTACTACTGAGGCTCCAACACCAGCACCCACTACAGAGGCTCCAACATCAACACCCACTACAGAGGCTCCAACACCAGCACCTACTACAGAGGCTCCAACACCAGCACCCACTACAGAGGCTCCAACACCAGCACCGACCACATCAACTCCGTCTAATACATTTTTGCCAGAAGTTGAAGGTGCATTACCCATACTGTTTCCTGGTTCTGAATGTCCAGAAGACATCCGTGCCTTTTTGCTGCATCCAACTGACTGCCGGCGTTATTACTTCTGTTTGTATGGTGTTCAGTATCCTCAGACTTGTCCGTTTTTGGAGTTGTTTAACTACGTTGTAGGCCATTGTGTACCTCGAGATCAATCGTTCTGTTTCCCAGGAAGTGAATGAAAATGAAACAAATAATTACATGATTCAAGTTTGGCTATAATGATTTAAAGATTTAAGAAGCTAATGTTCAATTTCGACCGATCGTTTAGTACACGTTATAACATGCGATGCCGTCATTTTTGTAGTATGTAGGAATAATAATAAATATAATAATAATAATAATAATAATAATAATAATAATAATAATAATGATAATAATAAAAATAATAATAATAATAATAATAATAATAATAATAATAATTATAATAATAATAATAATAATTATAATAATAATAATAATAATAATAATAATAATAATAATATAATAATAATAATAATAATAATAATAATAATAATAATAATAATAATAATAATAATAATAATAATAATAATAATAATAATAATAATAATAATAATAATTACAATAATAATAATAATAATAATTATTATTATTATTATTATTATTATTATTATTATTATAATAAAAATAATAAGAATAAAAAAAATAATATATTGTTTTAAATATTTTTTTCGAATATTTTAAAAACCTAGTTGTTGTTTTTACGAATACGACAATAACACACTGTTAGAGCAACTGCATGATTCGAGTTGTTATCGGAGCGGAACAAATTCTATAAATGATATATTTTGTAGGCATAACCCTAGTGATAGCTAATTAATAAATAGGGAGCGGCAAGACTTTTTCGCAATCTTTATCTTTGGCTAACGATCAGTACGAGTAAGAAAAACGAATATCAACAATCTCCACAAAAGAAACGAAAAGTTATTCCAAAACTTTTCACGATTGAACACACAATATTGCTTTTTACGAGATCAACGATAGACTCTTTTCGTGAATAATCAGATATAATTTTTTTTGACATAGCATTACTTGTTCGTAGAGCATTTTGATAGTTAGCTAATGCATATTTTTTATAGGTTTTGGATTGTTGAGGCTGTTAAAAAAATCGCTAGTAATGTTTACGGCATGGGAGGCGGAGGTCATCAATAAGCGATATTACTCTTGCGTTTTTTTGACTGATCACACTTTTGCGGACTCTGTTACCAATACTTAACTGATTAATATTTACAATTTGATTTTAAATTGTAAATATCAATTTTTGACCTAGCTGGTCTTGATAGTTCGCAGGAAACAGCGACCCTTGTTAACCCAATAACCATTCCAGCTATTGGCGATAACAGTTTTGCTGAGGCAAATAAAGTCACGGCGTGGAAGAGTGTTATGGCAGCAGGCCGGGTTAATAAATTCTGCGTTGGCTAGTGACCAGGAATCCAGCAGAATGTGATTCGGGGTGAATTCGGTATATTGCCGAGTTGTTGGATGTTCGGTTCAAGGGTCGATCCAGAAGGACACTTGCACTATCGGTGAAGATCACATTAGGTTTATCTTTGCGTAGACCTTCATCAGTTGCAATAGCTAAGGCAATTGCTTCGGCGGTGAAGATTGAGGTATGGTCTGGTAGCCGAATGGCGTTATTGTCGATGCTGCAGTTGATTCTAATAGAATATTAAATGCCAATGAGTTGTGACTTGTGGATCTATAACTATCATTTACTCTGATTGATATAGTTGAAAATAGTAAGTTTTCTCATTATTACACCTCACCGATGGCACTAAAATCCCAGTTGTGCTTACTTACACCGTTATGCATGAAACTCTAAACGTAACTTTAAGCATACCGCAAATTGACCCAATGTTAAACAAAAATCGATGAGACTTAAAAACATTCTATAAAAGTTAATAGAAAAATTGTTTATGTAAAGGAGAAAATGTTTACGCAATATTTGAACTCGTGAAAAATTTGACATTTCATCATATCTCATCGCACCATACAGGATCTCAGTTGAACTTAAGTAAACTAATAATTGTTTGCGCGAAATGTTTCATCCATGTTGATTTTGGCTACTATTTCACGCTTCACGGTGTGAAATTGTACCGGTATGTCTAATAAACGGCAAAAGTTTATTCATCATATAATCATATACTTTAAAGAAGACAAAAGAAGCCTTAGTTGTATTAGGATGAGTTCTATTACTTATTTTCGGATCAACTAGAGGCAATATATGGATTACGTAGGTAGGTGTTACGTATTGTAGTGATTTTCTTTTCTAACAGCAACAAATTTTATAAAGATTATGTTAGTTATGGTAACGCAGGCAAACTATCAGGAATAAAGGAATTCACTGTTGCTGTTGTATTACATAAAATTGTGTTCACAAAAAATGTCCAGTGAAACTATTTTGTGGCTTATTGAATACAATCAAATGATGCACTTCACAATCATCAAGTTACATTATTCGGACCGTTAAACTCTTACAAATAACACTTAGATAAAATTGTGTGTGTTTGTTTTCATATATAACATTTGTCTCCATTTAACATTTTCCTAGGACACATTCTCCTGCGACGGGATCGAAGTACTTGAACATTTGACAAACTTGAACTCTAGATATACCGTTCAAGCAGAACACGAATTTTTCACAATTGGCTGGGTGTGGTAAAACTTTTGTTCCTTCTACTGGGCATCCAAATGGATCTTGAAAAGTTGCCTGTAAATTAAGGAAAAGTTGTTTACTGGATTAGTTAGACCTACGTAAAGTATTTGCGCTCTTACCTGACACTTTGCATTTTCCGGTGTATCACAAATTGAATTGTTTTTGTTCCATTCCGTTCCTATAGGACATTGCATTATCAAGGGAGTACCATGGTAGCACATGATGTAAGCAGTACAGTTATCTGGGATTGGCATGTACAATGGTGAAACAGGATCGTCCATTTGTGGACAGGATTCGCTTGGAAAAGAAGATTCGGTAGTTTCTTCACTTAAATCGGTTATCATTTCGGTAGACTCTTCTGTACTAGTTGGGAATTCTGTAGGCAAAGGGACGGAACCGCAATTCACGTTTTCAGGAAAATCACAAATTTCCTTTTCAGCGTTAAAGAGCATTTCACTTGGACACAGCCCAGTCCCAGCTGGTAGACCATCACTGCACAGTAAAAATGAATCACAGGATAGTGGGTTCATAACGGTGGCGTTATTAGGTTTCCCCCGACAAATTTCCATCGGATCGAATTGTTGTGCACTGATAACTAGAAGTGGGCATAGTATTATTGTTACTCCAGTAAAACAAATCGCGAGTAATGCCATTTATATTTTTACTTCTTTATCATCGACCACTGAGTATAGACTGATGTGTGTTTTTGAGGTTTACAAGTATAAATAATGATCGCTTGATCGTAGAATTTCATTGAACTGTCATCGCCATATGTGTGATGCAATCACGTTGTCAATCAGTTGTATTGTTGATGGAATTGATATAGTACACAGATTGTAACCTTGAGTGCAATGTTTGTCAATTCAATATTTGGCAGGTCTCCAATATGGTTTCTACAAATCTATAAATAAAAAAACCAAATCAAGGCCTTAACTTGTTTGCAACGCCTAAGTAAGTAGTAATCCAATATGAATGAACATAATGTCACTTCCTACCTTGCGGAAAGTGAAACAGATTTCTTAGCAACAGCTTTACTGTTATTTGCGACAAGATATTTCATGCAGGTTGTTAAGATCGCTTGATTCCACTGGTGAGTTATCATACAAAATTTCTGTAAAGCTGCGATAAGTTATCTTCAGCTGCCAATCAGATTTCCGTTTGTATGTGAACTAGCTGTATGATACAGGGAGTATTTTTGAATGTGATATGCGAATTTATAGCGGAAGTGAGAGTTTTAAGTTAGGTATTTATAAATTAGATAATGGGGCACCTTTTGCCATGATAAGAAATTGTGTTTGTTCATTAGGATGTGATTGTTTGATAAAGGTATAGTTATTTCGTTAACTAGAACAACAAAAATGATTAACGCTACATTACAGTTTGACTTAGGATTTTATTTTATTAAACTTACCTTACGTTAAAGTTGCATGAGCATGACAATGAATCCAAAATGTTAAATTCGGTATCCGTGGCTATTTCAAACCTATTATTATTTTTTCTTCTACTTTTTAAGATCCAAATAATTGCGATTCAAGATTTCTCATACGAAAAATATAAAACATACGTTTGAACGTAGTACAACAAAAGGTCCACAAAGTGCTGATATGCGAATTTATAGCGGAAGTAAGAGTTTTAAGATAGGTATTTATAAATTAGATAATGGGGTACCTTTTGCCATGATAAGAAATTGTTTTTGCTCATTAGGATGTGATTGTTTGATAAAGGTATAGTTATTTCGTTAACTGGAACAAACCTGTTATTATTTTTTCTTCTATTTTTTAAGATCCAAATAATTGTCATTCAAGATTTCTCCTAAGAAAAATATAAAACATACGTTTGAATTTACTTGCATTCACCAATACGATATAAATCAGTATCTCATAACGTAACCTAATAAAGTGATTCTATCGTTTCTTAAATAATGTAATAAATAATGGAATACCATACAACAAAAATTGCTGCAACCTTATACTTGGGCCATAGATTGGGTCTTAGATTAGAAATTTTATTATTAAATTATTATTTTCGAAATATTTAGCATCTAAGTCTATAAAAAATATAAAAAAATATTCTTGACGCAATGATAAGATAAATATACTGCAGCTTTTCTTAATGATATTTCATTGATGGTTTCAACTAACGATTAAGTAAACTGATTGATTGTTGAACGAGAATGATGAAAAAAAAAAAACAAAAGGAAATCTTGGTTGCAAATTTTCTATAGCTTCCATTATTTACTTGAATGGAAACGTTGCTTAGTGCATATAGTTTGGTGACGTGGCGTACAGCGTTTATTGACGGAATCCCAGTCGGTAAGGAATGGACAGCGTTGAGTAGAAGATTTACCATTACGACAAAACAAGTAAAGGTCACAATATCTGGGATGGCTGAGAAACACATCTTTTCTTTGTGCACAGAGTTCATCAAGATCAATTGTTGAAGGGGTTGAAATCTGAAAAAAATGAACTATGAAAAAAACGAGAATAAATGATTACGAGGAAACACACTTGCCTTGCAGTTAGCAATGTCAGCTTCATCGCATTGGTTAGAATTACTGTTCCAATGAGTACCAGGCGCACAGTTCATGCGAAAAGGTTTTTGTTTGATGCATATGTAGTATTCCCCACAGTTGTTAGGACTGGCAGTGAAAGAAATACCACTGAGTGGCCTTTGTTGACAGATTTCTTCCGGATCAGCAATACGATCATGCTCACAGATAACGGCTTCAGGGTCATCACAGTACTGATGGATTGGATTCCAGTACTTTCCTGTCGCACACTTTTGAAGAACTGGCGCTTGATCAACACAAATATAATAGTTTGAACAATTGTCTAAACTTTTCACAAACGATGGAATATTAGGATTAGATGATAGACAATATGATTCTGGATCAATTGCACTATCTATGGATGGCGTTGTGATCGTTGAACTTATAGTGGACGACGCACTCTCATTTTTCATAGAATTATCATCCGGTATCGTTGTTGTTGAAATAGGTGTTGTAAAACTGTTGCAATCCGATTGGTCGAAACTACATACATCTTTTGCATGGTAAAACATTCCTGTTGGACAAGTGCCGTGAATGGTTGTATCTCCATTGCACTGGTAAAACTTGCTACAATCTTCTGGATCAGGAACAAATGAATTGATTTTGACACCTTCACACAACTCATTTGGAGCAAGCTGTTGAGATGTAACGAAGCTCGATAATACAGTCAACAAAAACACTGCTGCAAACCTCTTAAAATCCATGATGATGTGGTTAAACTTGTTTGGAGGGACTAAGACACATTGAAATTGGGAACTCTTAAATAAGGCGAGCTGGTCCTCAATAACGATAAAAAACTAGGCCACGATATCATAGTTTGAAAAAAAAAAAAAAACGTTATCAAAGCACTACTTTCACTGATGGTGTTCAAACGATATCAACAATAATTTATTTGCTAATGTAGCATGCTATCTGTAAACATGCGATAATAGTGTTCCGTAACTTATGTGGTTAACATACAAATAAAACAATAAAAAAGCGTGAATAAAACACTTAAGGCAAAGCAGACTTAGTTAAAGTAGATCGATAACTCAAATATACTAATATGACCAAGTTGCAGAATGATAAATAAAAGGTAACTTAATGTAGGTATTTTGTTGTGCGTAATAAATCCGTGATTTGAAAAGACTCATTTTATGTAAAGTAGAGAGGGAGGGAGATAAAACAATGACAATTCTTCATTTTTCAATTCATGTTTCGTGTAGCAGTACTTTGCAGAACGGGCCTAATTTTTTGTCTTTTATTAACTTTTGGTCATTGTTTCGTGGAACTCTTAAATGGTTCATAAAATGTTATAAAATTTTATTTGTTGAAGGGTATTACTGCAGTAACATCGCCGATTGTTTTTAAATATATTTTCTCAACAGATGGCGCTATGCGCTATTCAAACTTTGAGTAACGTTTTTACGATACGATAGCGTTACAAAGCTGTTGGACCGGTGCCAGACACACCGAAAAACCCACTGTATCGTAAATATAAAAAACCGAAAAAGAGCGCTTGTTATTGTAAACAAACAAAAAGTGAGTTTTATTTTCTTCCTATTTTTATCTGACTAACAGGAATACTTAAGTTTAATTTTGTGTAAAATTGTTGTTTTGCACTGCAGATGCATACTAAAAGCAATTTCGTTAGGATTTCGCTCGTCAACGGGTCGACCTAACAAAGGAGTGTTATGATACGTTAAATCCGGAGACGCAATATTATTATTATTATTATTATTATTATTATTATTATTATTATTATTATTATTATTATTATTATTATTATTATTATTATTATTATTATTACTGTTATTATTATATTTTTATTTTTATTATTATTATTATTATTATTATTATTATTATTATTATTATTATTATTATTATTATTATTATTATTATTATTATTATTATTATTATTATTATTATTATTATTATTATTATTATTATTATTATTATTATTATTATTATTATTATTATTATTATTATTATTATTATTATATTTCTCTCTTGTTGGCCTGCTCATGATAGAGCACGTCGATGTGACATGGCCCGGTCAACAGTAATTCTCCAGGATGCTCGGTCCCTGCCTGCAGCCTTCCATCCATGCAGACACCCGATCTCCGTCAGGTCTCGCTTCACCTGGTCCAACCATCGAGTTCGCTGTGCTCCGCTCCTCATAACATGCCCCAGCCATCGTATCCTGCCAGCTTTCACCACCGTCAGGATGCTCGATTCGCTGTACAGCTCAGCAAGCTCGTGGTTCATCATTCTCCTCCACGCTCCATGCTCGAACATACCACCAAAAATGGTCCGGAGGATGCGTCGCTCAAACACGCCCAGAGCGTTTGCATCCTCTGCTCGGATGGTCCAGGATTCGTGTCTGTAGAGGACCACCGGGCGAATCAATGTGCGGTATATCTCACATTTCGTGCGGGCTTGAAGTCTTCCGGATCTCAGCAGTCGGTGAAGCCCATAATATGCACGATTCCCCTGCACAATGCGTCTCCGGATTTCGCTGCTCATGTCGTTGTCCGAAGTAACGACCGTCCCGAGATAGCAAAACTCCTTTACCACCTCGAGTCGCCGTCAACTAATACACTGCTTCCCAGATGGTCTGAGTCACCGGCAAGCAGGTACTTCGTCTTCGTCGCATTGATTCTCAATCCAATTCTTGCTGCTTCGCGTTTGAGTCGGGTGTGCCTAACACCTTCGCTGTTGTCCTGGCGATGATGTCGATGTCATCCGCGAAGCCAAGGAATTGAGAAGACCGGTAGAAGATCGTGCTACGGATGTCGTTGTCTAGCCCCGCGCCTCGAATGACACCTTCCAGGGCGATGTTGAAGAGCAGACATGAGAGTCCGTCACCTTGCCGCAAACCCCTGTGAGATTCGAGCGATTCCGACGTCGAGTTTGATACTCTCACCTTGCACTGCACCCCTTTCATGGTGGCCTCTAACAGCCGGATCAACTTCCCTGGGAAATGGTACCGCTGCATGATGCTCCATAGATCCTTCCGGTCTATGGTGTCGTAGGCCGCTTTAAAGTCGATGTACAGGTCTCAACGCACCTGGCGCTCTCGGCACTTATGGAGGATCTGCCGTAGCGTGAAAATTTGGTCGGTGGTGGATTTGCCTCCAACAAACCCAGCTTGGTAGCCGCCGACAAAATTTGTAGCAAGGGGCGCAAGTCTGTAGAACAGGATCTTGGACAGGATCTTGTAAGCGGCATTCAGAACCGTGATGGTTCGGAAATTCGAACAATCCAGCCTGTCTCCCTTTTTGTAGACTGGGTGAATAACACCCAGCTTCCATTCCTCCTGTAGTTTTTCCTGTTCTCAGACTTTCACGATCAGCCGATGCATTTCGACGGTAAGCCTCATCTTAAAGAGCTCGGCCGCAGACCATCGTTGCCGGCAGACTTATTGCTCTTAAGCTACTTGATAGTGCTGGCAATCTCATCCAGAGATGGCGGGGGCACCTCGTCGTCTGCGCCGATGCAGTCGCTGTTGTTACTGCTGTGCTGCTGCTGTGGTGGTTGCCTTGTTCTGCCACTTGCGCCAGCCTCTCCTGCCTCTGCTCCATTCAGATGTCCTTCGTAGCACTTCCACCTTTCGATCACCTCCCGCTCGTCCTTCAGGAGATTTCCTTCGGCGTCACGGCACATTGCGGTTTTAGGAGCAAACCCCCCCTGTAGAACAAGCGGGTGCCCCCCGACTGCGAAAGCTGCTCCAGCAGCTTTTTGTCTGACTCTTCAAAACGGTGCTGCTTGGCCTAGAAGAGCAGGGTTTGCTGTTTCCTCAGTCGTTTGTAGATCTCCACATTCTGACGGGTTTCATACCGTAGCATGCGGGCGCGCGCTGCATTCTTCTCGGATAGTGCTCGTCTGCACTCTTCGTCGAACCATTCCTTTTTCTCTCCACGTGGTAACCGGCCGATCTTGTGTTCGACCATTTCACCACCTCAAAGTTGTATATCAACAGATGCACCGTAAACACATTATTCATTTATTGCTTTCACCTTGTTGCCGGCTGACAAGAAGCTCTTCAGGATACAGCTAACACGATGTTAGAACTTGTTCTGCAGCTCCTTCTTGATCGCCGTATGGTGAATACCCCTCAGCTGCAGGAAACTGAGGAACTTGTACGTTTCGCCTTGAATCATGTTGTGGATTTCCTCTTGTTCGTTGACACGGAAGCTATCAGCATCCACTACTTGACCTCGGTGTAGATGAATTGATCGAAATTTATCGATACCAAATTCCATATGAATGTCGTTGCTGAATCCCTGCACGGTGTTTAACAGGTAGTGCAGCTTCTGTACTGTTTCTGCGAACAGTTTCAAGTCATCCATAAAGAAGGTGTGGGTAATTTTCTCGTGCTTATTTCTTCACTCTTGAGTAAATACCCAAAGTTTCATTGCTGGTTGAGTGTTCTGCTGAGCGGGTTCATAGCAAGGCAAAACCACAGCGGACTAAAGGTGTCGCCTTGGAAAATACCGCTCCTGATATTTAGAGATCTAGACCATAGTACAACTTTTCCGTTGGTAATGTGTAGAGATGTACTCTACATACCCATCGCGTGCTGCATTAGCTTGATGACATTCCCGTCTACAACTGGAGTACCTTAAGAAGGTTTCTGGAAGGTACTGAATCATACGCCTTCTTGTAATTGTTGTTTAATTGTTTATTACTCGTTCAATGGATAACAATGGATCCGTGTGAATGTTCTTAAGTCTAATATTAGTTTAAAATAAGTAGTAGGATCATCTTAATAATTCGCTTCTAAGGCAGTTTTTAAAGGATTGCACTGAGGTTCCAAAATCAAACAATTGACGAACTTCGTTGAACACCCTAATCATGGAGTTGAGGGGGTCTCTAGATCCATATCCTGTTCGACTACGGTTCAGGGCAAGTAACGGACGAGAGCGAAGCTGAACAGCAGGCGCGTAAAAGTTTAACTGCTGGAGCAGGGATGGACAGTCGATGTTACTTTGCAGTAAACCAGCCACAAATAGTTGTTGTGCGGTACGGCGTCGGATGTGGAGCGGTTGCAGTCCGAGGAGCAGAAGTCGCGTTTCATAAGGTGGTAACTGACTGCCAGGTGGCCAAGGTAACAAGCGTGTTGCGTATCGGGATAAGCGACGCTGTATCGATTCCATTCTCTCAGAAAGTCTTTGGGTTGAGGGTAGTGTTGGGTAAAGTAGCACAATTAAGTGTGCTGTGCGCACACGCACATTGCCTTTAGTGTGCTGTGCGCACTGTGCGCACAGTGCGCACTTGGAACCAGTGCGGAAGTGCTAGCACAGTGCTAGCACTTTCGCACAGTGCTAGCACAGTGCTAGCACTTTCGCACAGTGCGCTCTCTGAGCACAGTGCGAAAGTGCTAGCACAGTGCTAGCACTTTCGCACAGTGCGCTCTCTGAGCACAGTGCGGAAGTGCTAGCACAGTGCTAGCACTTTCGCACAGTGCGCTCTCTGAGCACAGTGCGGAAGTGGTAGCACAGTGCTAGCACTTTCGCACAGTGCGCTCTCTGAGCACAGTGCGGAAGTGCTAGCACAGTGCTAGCACTTTCGCACAGTGCGCTCTCTGAGCACAGTGCGGAAGTGCTAGCACAGTGCTAGCACTTTCGCACAGTGCGCTCTCTGAGCACAGTGCGGAAGTGCTAGCACAGTGTTAGCACTTTCGCACAGTGCGCTCTCTGAGCACAGTGCGGAAGTGCTAGCACTGTACTAGCACTTTCGCACTGTGCTCAGAGAGCGCACTGTGCGAAAATGCTAGCACTGTGCTAGCATTTCGCACTGTGCTCAGAGAGCGCACTGTGCGAAAGTGCTAGCACTGTGCTAGCACTTTCGCACTGTGCTCAGAGAGCGCACTGTGCGAAAGTGCTAGCACTGTGCGGAAGTGCTAGCACTGTGCTAGCACTGTGCGAAAGTGCTAGCACTGTGGTAGCACTTAAGGCACTGTGCTGTGCTGTGCGCACAGTATGGTGTGCTGTGCGCACAGTGCGCACAGCAGCACTTTACCCAACACTAGTTGAGGGCTTCCAGACAACACAGGCGTATTCGAGTACCGGGCGGATAATGGCACACGCATCAACATCACAGGCTCAAACACTAACATCACCACAACTGGGAGAACACACGCTGAACGACACCACTCATGGTCCTAATTCAACACTCATTGACGGCCCGCTTTTAATTCGCCGCACTTCCAACACCAACTTACAACAGACCACACTTGACCGTTTCTTTCACGAATAGACGAACCTTTGTTAAGTCTGCACAAACACCTACCTGTTTTGTTCCTGCTGCTAATGCGCTTCGCACTGCCCGTTCCACTGCCTCTGTTTACTATCAAAACGTGCGGGGACTGCGCACGAAGGTCGATGAGTTTCGCCTGTCGGTGTTGGAATCTAATTTCGATGTAATAGTGCTTACGGAAACCTGGCTCGATCCTAGCCTATTTTCGGCTTCGCTGTTTGACGATAGCTTCCGAGTCTACCGATGCGATCGTAGTGTTGACAACAGTACATGTTTCCGCGGTGGAGGTGTGTTGATTGCGTGCTCTCAGTTTCTGACGTCACGGGAACACACAACGGTGCATCCATCGCTTGAGCTAGTGTGCGTTGTAATACAACTAAGCAATTCCCGACTATTCATCATTGCTGCATACCTCCCGCCTAGACTTGCCGCAAATGCTGCCACGCTCCGTGAAATCGAAAACTGCATTCGCTCATTATGCTCAACTATGCATCCCGGAGACGGTTTACTCCTGTTAGGAGACTTCAACCAACCTCTCGTCTCCTGGTCAGCCGCTCAGCATGATCCGGATTTGCCATTTCTGCATTATGAGCCACGTACGCGATCGGCTCTCTCCGCTCTGTTTATGGACGAGATGCATCATAGCGGACTTTTCCAGATCAATGGTCATCTTAACACCAGCGGACGCGTCTTAGACCTGGTGTTTGTAAATAATGCTGTTGCTTCTGTTTGCCTTCCGCTTGAACTTTGCCTCACCCCGCTGTTAGCAATTGACACCTATCACCCTGCGCTTGAGTTGGCCATCCCGCTACCACGAGAGGAATCAGCCGTTCCTGCGCTAACACCACGCCTTGACTACGTGCGGACGGACTTTAACAGGCTCCTGCCGATGATCGCCTCGTTCGCGAATGTCTTCGATTGTTCCCGTTACGCCACTCTTGACCTCGCTGTGAAAGATTTTGAGCGGTTCATGTTGCAAGCCCTGAATGAATGCACGCCGGTGAAACGACCTAAACGAGGCCCCCCTTGGGGTGACAGAACGCTGCGCAGGCTCAAAACGGCTAAAGCTGCCGCCTATCGCTATTGTTTGTTGCGTAGGTGTCCCGCTGCATTGCGCAATTATAATACTGCGCACTCTCTCTATCGGCGCTATAACAGGTTCCGCTACCTGGGGCACGTACGACGTACGAGTTTGCGCTGCCACGGCAATTCACGTGTACTGTGGAACTTCGCAAACAATCGTCGGAAATCCTCTGGTTTTCCTAGCTCCGTCAGTTACAACGGGCGCAACGGCAACAATCCGTCTGCTGTATGTGATATTTTTGCCTCGCGCTTTGCCGCCACCTTCCTTCCAGCGGTAACTGATGAGAGGCAGATAGCCGACGCATTATCAAACGTACCGGTGGATGCTATGGCCCCAAACTTGCCGATCATCGATGAGTATTCAGTCTCGAAAGCGATTGACAGGCTGAAACCTTCGTTTGCTCCAGGGCCTGACGGAATCCCGGCTTCCACGCTTAAGCGTTGTGGTACCACCATCGCACCTATCCTGGCTTCGATTTTTCGCGACTCGCTGCGTTCGGGCATCTATCCTGCCTGCTGGAAAACCTCGTGGCTTGTTCCAGTGCACAAAAAGGGGGACAAATCAAATGCATGTAATTACCGTGGCATTACATCGCTTTGTGCCTGCGCTAAGGTCTTCGAGCTCCTGGTGTACGAACCTCTCCTCGCAGCTGCCTCGAACTACATTAGCGCAGCTCAACATGGATTTGTCCCTCAGCGTTCAACCACCACCAACCTGGTTGAGTTCGTTAGCCTCTGCCACAGGACCATCGATGCCGGCTCGCAGATCGACGCAGTTTACACGGACATCAAGGCTGCCTTCGATAGCGTTCCGCACGCCTTGCTGCTCGCAAAGCTCGAAACGCTTGGCCTGCCTGTGCAGCTGCTGGTCTGGATGCGTTCCTATCTTGCTGGTCGCACATACTGCGTGAAGATGGGACCCCATACGTCGTGCCGTATCGATGCTTCTTCGGGGGTGCCGCAGGGGAGTAACCTTGGACCGCTGCTGTTTGTCATTTTCCTGAATGACGTAACACGGTTGCTCCCTCCTGACAGCCACCTACTGTATGCAGACGACGCGAAGCTGTTCCTGCCTATCCGTGACCGGTCAGACCAACTCCGCCTTCAAGCCACTCTAAGTGCCTTCCAGTCATGGTGCTCTTTGAATGGTCTTGAATTGTGCGTCGAGAAGTGTGTTGTCGTTACGTTTGCGAGAAAGCGGTGCCCCTTAGTGTATGACTATGCGTTAAATGGATCTACCATTGGGCGCAAAAGCTGTGTCACGGATCTAGGAGTGCTCCTTGACGAAAAGTTGAGCTTCCACGACCAGCTAGAGCACGTTGTCACTAAGGGTAACCAATTGATCGGCTTACTAAAACAAATAGCACGAGACATCACTGACCCGGTCTACTTCAAGACGCTATACTGCGCTTTGGTGCGACCAGTGCTAGAATACACTTCAGTAGTATGGTGGCCTACAGCTGCTCGCCCCCTAACTCGTTTAGAGTTGATCCAGCGCAAATTCACGCGGTTCGCTTTGCGCTCCTGGAGTGTCCAACTTGACTATGAGGGACGCTGTGCGTTGCTTGGCATCGAGACACTGAATCAGCGGAACTGCAACGCTCAGAGGCTGTTTGTCGCGGGACTTCTTGACAATCGGATCGACTCGCCCGCGGTTCTTTCGAGGCTCAACATGTATGTCCCGCCGAGATCGCTCCGAGCTAGATCGCTACTTGACGTGGAGGAACGCCGCACTCCTCTGATCCGTTTATTCGTATGTGCCGTGAGTTTAATGTTATTTGTGATCGTCATCAACCTGACATGTCGCGCACCGCATTGTTAAATAGTATTCGTGTTGTGCGACCTTTTACATGTTAATTATGTTACTTAAGACTAAGCGTGACAAATAAATGACCGAAATGTGACTATGTTATAATGAATGAATGTAACTGAATTCGCTTCAAGTGGGCCACTTGCGGTCCGTTGAATTTTAATTAATAAATAACAAATAACAAATGCCGCAGTATAATGCTTTGATGCAGACTGGGTCTTTGAAATCTCATGTTATCCGGAACAACATGCCAAGCAATTGATTACCTCGGGTAATCACCTCCTCCGTTTGCTGGTCAAATGACAGCTTTGAATCAAGTATGACTCCGAGATCCTTCATAGCATTAGTGCGTTCTATTGGTAAACCGTTAAATTTGTAGCTGGTGTTACTAATTTCTCGTGCTCGTGTGAATGAAATGACTCGGCATTTTTCAATGCAGAGGCTCCTGCAGTTTCGATTGCACCATTGGTGAAAATCGAATAGGTATTGTTGTAGCTCGGAGTGGTCTGTGTCATTCTTTATCGTCATGTAGATTTTAATGTCATCTGCATACATTAAATGATTCGCTGCTGGTACGACATACGATAGGTCGTTGATGAACAGTAGGAACAGTAGTGGACCCAGGTTGCTACCTTGTGGCACACCAGATGATGCAATGAAAGACCTTGAATGGCACCGTTGGAAAGATACAGCATACGATCAATTGACAAGGTACGATTCTAACCAGCATATTAAATTTCGCCCAAGTCCCAACTTATTCATCTTGGCTAAAAGGATGTTGTGATCGATGCTATCAAAAGCAGCCTTTAAATCCATGTAAACTGCATCTGTTTGCATCCTGCTATCCATGTTACGGAGACATTGTGATGTAAAGTCAACAAGGTTAGTAATCGTCGACCGCTTTGGAACGAAACCGTGTTGTTGAGGGCTAATATAGTGATATGAAGCCGTGAGTAAACTTGTTTGGATCACTTTCTCAAAAACTTTGGCTCCAGCACTGAGTGATGTTATGCCTCTATAGTTGGCTGCATCTTCCTTGTCACCTTTTTTAAATATGGGGACAATCCATGAACTTTTCCAAATAGAGGGGAATTCTCCTTGTTGCAGTGAAAAATTAAAAAAATTGGTGAAGATCGGCGCTATGGATTCACAACATCGGCTGAGAATGATGGCAGGAATACCATCTGGGCCCGGACTAGCTTTGGGCTTGACTGCTTTGAGCATATTTAGAACAGATTCTTGCGATATATTAGTTAAATTAAGGTCGATGACATCATTAAGAGTATTAATTAAAGCGTTGGTGATAATATTGTCGTCAGTAGTTGAGATTGTGTATGCCTCCTCGAATCTACACGCAAATATGTCACAAATATCTGAAGCAGTTGAACCAGCTCGGACTTTGTGGTAAATCGATTTCGGTGTCACATTCGTATTATTGTGTTTCTTACGAAAACTCCAGAGAGCTTTGGGCCTTTTAATGAAATTCTTCTCCAACCGAGACAAATAGCCACCGTAGCGTATTTTATTGTAACTACGATACAAGCGAGTTGTTTCATTTAATATGCATTTGTTAACAGGTGATCGGTTCTTGGTTTATTTTTTTAATGCAGATGCCTTAGCTCTTTTAAGTTTTTTTAGGTGGCGGTCAGACCAAGCAGGGCCGCTTTTTGATGTGATAATTGGTACACACGAATCAAACGAAGATAAAAGAAAGCGTATAAATATCGATAAAGCTTCATCAACAGAATTAAACTGGCTAATTCTGAACTGGCTATTAAAATTGGTTATGAGCTCATCAAGCCGAGTAAAATTGGTTTTATAAAAATTCATCCTAGGTCTACTTGCCTGAGTCAGTGTAGGGTTAGGCATTGTGCTTGGAATTCGAACCGTTAAATCGATGGCTGGATGATACAGGTCCGGAGAGACTAGTGGTGTTGGGCAGGGGTGCAAATCGATGCAGTAAGTTGCGGCGATAAAATTTGCGAATACTAAGTCGAGCTGCCGGTTAAGCGTGTTTTTGATACCGCTTATTTGATAAAGATCGCTAGCGTTAATTTCATCCAAAAACCGGGATCTGACCCAGGATGATGAATTTGCCACATAGTGCGCGAACGATGATGAGTGACCAAATGTTTGTTGTGATGGTGACCATGATACAGAGTTTACCAGTCCAATAAACAACTGTCCACTTGTTTATAACAATAGTCGTTTTGAATAGAAACCGCTGTCTACCACTTGCTCACACGTCAGATGGTGTAAGCTACTCTGTCCAATTCAATAACACAATTTTCGCCTTCGATTGCACAACGGTCGGATTCGGCACGGTTTCTTGTGGTTGTTGTATAATTAACAAAATTATACAATTTTGATTTATTGAAATGTATGGTTTACACTGCATATTGCTTGAATATAATAACCGTGTTTGAAAATGTTTGGTTTTTGCAAAATTTGTCCCAACAAAACAAACTGTGCCGAATCTGACAGTTGCTAATCGAAGGCGAAAATTGTGTTATTGAATTGGACAGTGTAGCTTACACCATCTGACGTGTGAGCAAGTGGCAGACAGCGGTGTCTATTCAAAACGACTATTGTTATAAACAAGTGACCAGTTGTTTATTATGCTGGTAAACCCTGTAAAATAACCGAAATACGGAAAATAATCACGGAGCTATACGTAAACACGCCTGACTATGCCGATTAGACAGCTGGTAATGATGTATGCCATACTCAGATTTTTTTGCTTCTTGGCTGTCTGACCAACAACGACTGCATCAATGATGACCTGGTCTTTACAGCCTTGCATGTCTATCTTTGTCTATACTTGGAAGGATTTTTTGTGTTTGATCTTTTGGTAGCTTCCTCGGATCTTCCAGCACCGTATTGAAGCATGCCGCTATCTGCTATCTGACTGTGATTAGCTTTTTATACCAAAAATTGTGCACAAAATCGGGTCCTGGTGCAGCCCAATTCCTGGTGTACTGCGTTGCCTCACGTATGTCTTGAGCAGTCACCACTAGTGTTGGCCGTTCCGGTCCGAATCTAGTAAAAAAGTTCCGTTCTTTATGTACGCCGTTCCGTTCCGATCCTTTATACAAAATCGTTCCGTTCCGTTCATTCCGTTCTTTCCGTTCTTACCGTTCATTCCGTTCCGTTCCGTTCATTCCGTTCATTCCGTTCATTCCGTTCCGTTCATTTCGTTCTTCCCGTTCATTCCGTTCTTTCCGTTCATTCCGTTCCGTTCAATTCGTTCTTTCCGTTCACTCCGTTCCGGTCTTTGCCGCTTCAATATTGTCATCGAGGTGCTATCGTTCGTGCGTTCCGTTCTTTGAAAAAACCGGCTTTGTCCGGCTGTTGCTTGCTGCATGCAAGATAACTGTTCACTCTTTCTCGCACACAGTATGTGTTGCCTGTGCACTCTCCCATGCTCACAGGAATATTCATCACACTTCGTCGCGTATCGTTTATAAAAATCGTGATAAGCGAAACCAAAAATGTTATTTTGTGTTATGGTGCAATTTGTAACATCTATTATACTTTTTGTTATAATTTAGCTTATTCTAACCAGACAAATAATTATTATAAAATTTAAATCTGTACTCATATGGCAGAATGGGTTGGAAGAGATGTATTATAATATGTGATTATGAACAACGAAAAATAAAATGTATTTATTTTTTATGCCACGATATCCGCTTGATCTTGGCACTCGGCATGATTCCAATATTTAGCCATTCGATTCGAAGCATTCTGTTCCATTCGACAACCGTTTGAGTGCCGTGATGTTGTAAACGATTTATGTGAAAAAAAAAACTAATTGTTCTAAGTAGTAAGTGAAATTCAAATAATTAGTCAATCTCGTGATACAATCGTCAACTCCTACCACTCAATAACATCGTCCTGGGTAAAAGCCTCGAATGGATTGTGCCCCCATACGCTGGGATGATTATCCTGCTATGGGCATTTAAGTTACTGATAGCCAAGCCTATTAGTGGTACAGGAAGGCTTTGACCGAAAATGGTCGTCGCATCTAAAATGTATAAAAAATGCTAGATAATAAATGCTTGCTTTATATTAGCACAGCTGGTACAGCTTACTGGACATAGGTTGAACCCATCTGGATTTGGTGATTTCAGCATGATGATTTAAGAAACGCCTTTTCATATCCTGTCTCAAGTAACACCCCCCCCCCCTCCCGAATGACAGTTTAGCTTCTAAGCTCTGGGTCGGTTCATTTGCACCCCAGCTTCACGTTCCGTTCTTTTTGAAAAATGAACTAGTTCCGTTCCGTTCCGTTCCTTCTTTTTTAACGAAATTCCCAACACTAGTCACCACTAGCACGGGCATTTCTTCGATACCATCACTGAATCGCTCCTCTTCTGCTAACCACATTTCTTCGCTGTTGTGTGCGACCGGTTTCTCCCATAGATTGGCCCAAAATTGTGCAAAGGCCCCAATATCCGGGAGCCCTTCTCTAAAATCGGGCTTGTCATTTCGGATACGGTTGTAAAATTCCCTTTCGTTAATGTTAAACATACGATTTTGTTCTTTCCGCTTCGAGTATTCAGCATAACGTCGTAATCGTTTTGCAAGGGCACTCAACCGTTGTACATGAATGTCGAGTACCTCCATTATGTTGGCATCAGTGAGGTCTCGTAGTTCTTTAGGTTTAACAATTTCAGCAATCTGATGTACCACCTTCATAGATCGATTATCCTGTTGATATTCCTTCAATCGACCAATCTTTGTCCGCGTTTCCGTTGATCCGGTTTTCCAGACGTCGCATCCAGGCGGGCTGTTCAGCCTTGGAGCATGGTCGACCATTGCTGTGTCCTTGCGGATAGGTCTGCAATCCTAGCATTCGTACAACAGCCACCGCAGCCGAATACACAATTAACTACAGATCCTCAATGTTTCCCACGCTATCCATATACTGAGGTAGAACATCTTGGTTTATGCTGCTTACTGCAGTTTTCAGGCCTGTCCCATGGAACTGCGTAACAGCTGTGGCCATCTAGAGAGTTAGTTCGTCTCGTAACTGTTGGTGTTGAGTATCCACTGACAATCCTGGAGCGGTGGGTTCATCCAAATCACGATCCTCACTCGCCCTTGATTTATTTTGGTCAATTGTATTAAGCTCAACAGAAATCCTACTCGACTCGCGCGAGCCTGCCTCTTCTTCTCCAAATTCCCTCCGCTCATCCAGCTTGATGAACTCCAGTTCCTCAGGTGTTAGCATATTACGCGAAATAATAGCTCGCTGCCGTGTATACAACTTGTTCAGGTCAAGCTGGTGCGCAAACCGAGGGAAACGGTCATTGAACATACCCAGCATCTCCGCCCTGCCGGACATGTCCATCTCCATCCTCGTGCAAACATAGTAACAACGGATCACGTAATGGTCCATCTCTATCGTCCACATAATCTGCTACCGTCGGGCTCCTGTCAAAGTGAGTGACTGTCGTCTATCAGCCACAGCAACATTAGCAGGTGCAGCATTGCCTTGGTGATGTATAGTGCTGCCGTTTCTGTTTTGCGTTCGTGGTACGGGCTGAGCCCGTTGACTGAAAGGATTTCTCATAGATCTTGTCTCCATTATTGGGGTTAGCCTTCTTTCCCGGAGGCATACGGGTTTTTGCCCTGGCATTTCTTCCAAAAACAAACGCTAAATAGCTTGGTTTAAGCGCCAAAACTCACCTAGGGTGGTTTCACTTGATCGCCTAGGAAATTGTACCCTTAGCTCCCATAATAATAATAATAATAATAATAATAATAATAATAATAATAATAATAATAATAATAATAATAATAATAATAATAATAATAATAATAATAATAATAATAATAATAATAATAATAATAATAATAATAATAATAATAATAATAATAATAATAATAATAATAATAATAATAATAATAATAATAATAATAATAATAATAATAATAATAATAATAATAATAATAATAATAATATAATAATAATAATAATAATAATAATAATAATAATAATAATAATAATAATAATAATAATAATAATAATAATAATAATAATAATAATAATAATAATAATAATAATAATAATAATAATAATAATTATTATTATTATTATTATTATTATTATTATTATTATTATTATTATTTGTTAATATTCTACGGGCCATATCGTATAATTATGTTACATATGTTGAAATCAAATAAATCATAGTTATTGATGAAAGTTCGACACATAGCTGACATAGGATCAGACTGGCCAAAACGAGTTCTATAACGAGGGACGGATATGAATTGACGTGTACGTAGATTCCTAAATGGTGCGTTAAATTCTATCGTAGCTAATAGAGTAGGAGCATTAATATGGTGGTTAATTAGTCCTGATATAAAAAGGCATTTAGCTTTCTAACCCATCTAACCCAGTAGTTGTTCCCTCTGGACACTATATTCTCTAGGTCAGCTGTGTCAAACTCATTTCATCAGAGGGCCGCAACTACAAATTTTCAATGATTCGCGGGCCTCAAAGATGAGAATGGAAAATATACCCCATTATTTATGTAAAATACTTTTTTAGATTTCTATTGTTAAACAAATTGACTTTTTGTACTCCACGCTTCTTGTCTGGAATCGTTTGTTATGTACGAATTCGCTATGCTATTTTGATATGTGCTCTTTTTTATATGAGAAAAATGTTTAATGTACTTTCAATGTTATTATTCAAATAGGACATTTTTCATTACTCGTGTTCTGCTAGAAAATATCTGTTAAACACACTTTCTCACTGAAGTAGGGCAAGTCTAGCAGCCTGTAGTGAATCTTTTTCAAACAATCCGAGCTATCCATCGCTGGATGAATAACAAAAATATTTGCTTGCAATTTTTTGACAGATCAAGAGAAAAATTGTAATAACACGTGTTTAAACATTATTTTTCGCTAATTTCCAAGTTCCTAATGTTCTGGTGGTATATTCATTTCTTATAACAAGAACCCGAATTTCACAAAAAAAATTATTTTAAATACGATAATTTTATCTGACGAAGATTCGTGGTGTGTGATCCCAGACAGATCGGCAAATGTTTTTTTTTACACTTGAAGGGAGATGATTCGTGAATTGAGGAATTGAAGACTGTGTGAGCTTATCCATTAATAAGCTTTGTATTGCAAGGCTTCGGCATTTCGATTGTTTTTATCCTTGATCTAAATCCTTTAGGCTTAAGCGTAATCATATAATTTTGGTTTCGATTTTTGGGGAGGTTGTAGAGTACATTAATTCGTCTTGCAGAATGTGGGGTTCAAATAATTCCAACTTGGCTACAATCACTTTTATTAACATTTATGGTGGCATGATTATGACAAAAAACAGAAGAGGCTCCAATCGAACATCAATGATGTAACATTCTAAAGTCGGAAAAAAATCGGGGCCGAATGAATTCTTTACTCGGCAGTCGGGGGCATGGAGATTGTCAAATTCGGTGGGACAACCGATGACTCCAACGGTTCCGAATGGCTCTAAACGGCTCTATAGGCTTCGGACGGCACCGAACGGAACTGTTGCAACACAAGTTGTTGCGAAGTTTCCTAGTGGGTGTATCAAGTTATTTTCATTCCTTTTTCGTTTGTAGACAGTTGACGAAAATCTATTTTTCCATACAGAATGTGCAATCGGGTGTGCACAAAATTATGCTAATATTCAGAATTTAATCGAACCATAATACGACTGAGCATGCATTCGATCCAATAATTCTTAAGGGTCTCGATTGATATGTACGATTGTGTAGAATAAGTTGATGAGATGTTATGGGTACATTCATGTTAATTCCGAAAAATATACCAACAAAAGGATTGTTCTTATTTGGAAAATTTAAAAAACTTTGACAAATAGTAATAACAGATTTATGGTTTGCAGTGCTTTTAGCAATTCTCAAAATATTCTCGCGGGCCGCATTCAGAATCAACGCGGGCCGCATGCAGCCTGCGGGCCGCCAGTTTGACATACCTGCTCTAGGTGATCGTTAAATGTTAACGGTGAGTCGAGAATGATCCCAAGGTCGCGGAATGTATCGGTGCGTTCAACAGATATGTTATCGATCTGGTAGTTGAATCGTGTGCAGGATCGAGAACGTTAAAAAAACAAGACATGACATTTTTCGATACATAGCACCATTACATTATCACGGCACCATATGCTAAACAGGTTGATGGCGCGTTGAATATTGATGCAGTCATTGGTATCGTTGATAGGAGCGAACAGCTTAACATCATCGGCAAACAGAAGAAAACGGTGTCGCGCTAGCAATTGCCTCTCATCATTTATATAAACAATGAAAAGTAGCGTGCCCAAATTGCTGCCTTGAGGCACCCCTGAGGTGCCAAGCACCTCTCTAGATGTATGATCGTTTACCTTGATCTTGTATGAGCGTTCTGTGAGGTAGGAATTCAACCACTTAACTATTTGTTCCGAAAACCCTAACTTCTGCAATTTGGCGATTAAAATATCGTGTGAGATGAGGTCGAAAGCAGCTTTGAGATCTGTGTAAATGGCATCCACTTGACCTCCGGAGTCGAGATTACGTTTGCAGAAACTAACGAATTCAGTGTTGTTTGTTAATGTTGAATGTTTGGGTACGAACCCGTGTTGGTTAAGAAGGGTTATAAATAAATATCATATAGCAAAATCAAGTTTATTATCACACTTCATTGTGGTCACGGCAGAAGCCGGGGACGTTCTTCGAAGCCCTGCGTTAAGATGTTAAAGTTGAAGCAATCTGAAACTGTGTTGCATACAGCCGACATGCGGAACATAGGCTCTAACCGGCCAGCGCTGGAGCGAGGCTGAACGTGCCGTAGAGTCTCTTTAGGCCTAAGTGGTCGGGACGGTGTGTATATATCGATGCGATGCAACAAAGGCGGTGAGTCGATAGAGCCATTTAGTAGACCAGCGATAAAAGAGCACTGTGTATGAGCGATTCAATAGGTAAGACTTAAGCCACTGTACGAGCGAGCAGGGAAGTCCCAGCTTATCGAGTTTAGCAAGTAGAATTGCATGAGGTAGAGAGTCGAATGCTGCTGTCAGGTCTGTATAAATTGCATCGACTTGAGCTCCGGCATCAATTTGGCTAGTAAAATAGGTCACAAATTCAACCAGATTCGTGGTAGCCGGTTTTTTTTAGCACGAAGTAATGCCCCTGTAATTGATTGCATATGTCCTGTTACCCTTTTTATTAATGGGAACCATCCAAGATTTCCTACATGTTTTGGGAAAGTAGCCATTGACCAAAGGATGCGTTGAACATTTTTGCAAGGATAGGTGCCACTGTCATTTGACAACGTTTCAGCAATGTAGAAGGTATTCCGAAGGAAGGCTTTAGTTGCGTTAAAGCTGATAAAACGATCTCACTGTCTACAGAAGGAGTACTCATGTTAAATGCTCCAGCCAGAGTGTTGACGAGAGCAGCAACGATTGTATCGGAATCATTCATGGCCGGTGAAAATCAATCTGCGAAGCGTTCCGCTAAAAGATTGCACATTTCATTAGTGTTGGCGCTTGTTGCTCATTTGTACGTAATGGATTTCGATCTACGCATACATATTTTATTTTGCTGTCAGGCCATCTGCAGAGGTTACGTTGGCCATCTGCAAAACGAGTCAGGCCATCTGCAGGAGTTACGTTGAATGTTACCCACATATGTGCCATATCGAATCATGTTATAGCTGCAGCATAGAGAGTGCAAGTCAAAGTAGTGCGAGCGAGATCTTTGGCAGCATTGTTCGCAAAGGGTAAGTCAAGCATGCGTCCGTGCGAATTGTTGATGTGGTTTAGTTGTACTAATCCATTAAGCTTAAATCCATCGACAAAGGTCTTGTAGGCCAGAGAGCGCGCAGTTGGCTCATAATAGTGATGAGCAAAATGGGCCTCAAGCCGGAATTGTGTGGTAACCACCCTGTATATTACTGCAGTTAACTAATGAGTACATGTTAGTATTAGTGTTAGGATTTATTACAGGATAGGTCATAAATATTCGCGCACGCCAAACATCCCTCTCTTTGTGCTCACCACAACTGACCCGAACCAGAAGTAACGCCAATAAAGACTTGTGAAATATAACAACTGGATTGATCCGACTACAGCTGCTTTAGATTCGAATCCGAATCAACTCCGGAGTTTGCAGTGGAATATGGGTGTACTCACGATGTATTGTTAGCTTGCAGAAATTATTTGGATTCAATTAATTTATTTGAATTATTCTACTATGTATTGAACGTTGCACAATATTGAAATTTGAGAAAAATTTAAATAAAATAAATAACTTGAAAAATTTCAGGATAATGCCGAGTAATTGTGGCAATGGGTGAAACATGTGCGGGGAAATATTAGTAATTCGTTGAATGAATCCTAAGATGTAAGAAAAATAAACAATTAATCACAACATTTACCAAATCAACATCAAATCAAATAAGAAATCTGGAAACAACCAGAAACTCATGGAAAACCCAGTATACGGTTTCTGTTGGTACGCAGATGGACGATCGAATTTTCGCTCATGAAGAAATCAATTTTAGCTAGAAGCTAGGGTTGCTTGCAAGCTTGCTTTTGTAGTGTAAGTATTTTAGTTTACGAATTGAGCACGGCAGCAAAACGGATTCAATAGGAGTCATTAGGTATCGATCGGAGTATTCCGGATTCAATCGGAGCCAATTGGACCTGTATTCGTTCGGAGCATTCGGATTCGAAGCCATATTTATTTTAGAGTCGCATCCGGATTTAGAATGTTAGGGTCGGAGTGGATTCACGAATCCCTGTATTCGTTCGGAGCATTCGGATTCGAAGCCATATTTATTTTGGAGTCGGATCCGGATTGAGAATGTTGGGGTCGGCGTTCGGAGCTCCTATTACAAGTTCATAGTGCATGAATGAAGAGTATGCTGGCGAGTACGAAGGATCAGCTGTGGAACAGCTTATGCTAGGCTGGTTGAAATCGCCAATTACAAACAGCAGATCCGAAGGCTTCAACGTGAGAGTAAAGTCGCCGATGTAATCATGTAGACCAGCGGTCGGCAAAGTCCGGCCCGCGGGCCAAATGCGGCCCACCTCAACATTCAATCCGGCCCGCGAAAGGTTATGACTGATTTTGATAGATGGGAAGAAACTATTCGTAAAAAAATTACTGAATATATTTTCGAATAAGTATTGATACCATCGTATTCTTTCAACTTTAATTAAAGTACTATGAAATAACGGATTGTCATGTTTTTTTTGGTATGTTCTAATTCGAGATCAATATTCCCGTAAAGTTACAAGGAAAAAAATTGTTTTTTTGGCTGGCTGTAGAAAAAAAAACTAGGAGAGATAATTTCTTTGCATGTACATCATTTGAAAGGTTATTATTTAAGCTTACTTGCACAAATTAATCTCAGACTTTGCGAGTTGCCTTTTGTCAATTATCCGGAATTTTCACGATGATGGACGAAAGCATCCTTTCTCGACAAAAAATTTCGAGAAAAGCTTTTCCATCATGTTGGTCCAGAAAAATTCGATGGAACACATGTGACACATGTGACGGATGTTGTACCAGTTTGCGGACTAGGGTGCCATGTCGAAATTCTGCCGAAATCAACCTAAAATGAACGCATTGAGGTTTTTTCGTGTCATTCTTTGCCGCTACGAAGCCAGTGGACGCGATTCCGGCTTCCTGATAAGGGGAAAAGCCACGGTAGTGACAAAATGCTGACAAATTTTTCAAAACGTGAGCTTTTGTCACTTTTTTAGCTTTTTTCAAAATGTTGTAACCTGGAGCAGCCAGGAAATAAAGTAATTTAAGTTGACAAAAAGTGACAAAATTTGACGTTTGCGAAAATGCGTAAACAAACAGCTATTTGGCGGAGTTGTGACCCATTGCTATGATAATAGTGGTAAAATGCATGTTTCTAATTGATTTATGTACCTATTTAATACTTCTTAAACAAAATATCGATGATATTCAGATGTTGGAGCTTTTCGTCGTTCTTGTGTATATTTTTGCTCATTTTTGCAGTTGACAAGCAATTTTGACAAAGTTGAGAATTTTTTCAACATTTTGTCACCTCTGTGGCCACGCGCTCCGTGACCACGCGCTCATCGATCTCCCGGCTCAGATAATGCAGTAATGTAACCACTTGTGAAATAGCACAATACATTGTCACGATATTTTTTTGTTTTATTCTTTCTTTTTAATTTCACACTAATCTGTTGGCTTCCTTTAAATCTATTTCAGGGATATTTTCGATTGTATTGGAAAGCAAAAACGAGCATTTCAAATCACCTGTTGTTTTAACGAGAACGATGATACCATACTGTCACTGTTTACGAGTACAACGATTGTCAAAGTGCTTTTTCATAACGAATCCGTTATCCAAGGTGGAATATAGAGGAGGTGTCTTCTTAGCGTTTGGCATGTTGCCATTTTGAGATTCAGTTTGACAACAGCCATCGATATTTGTTTACAGGCAGCAGCTACATTATAACGTGTAAAATGTCGATTTATGGAGTTTGGATGCAAAATACGAATTTTTAATGCTAAAAAAATGTGTATTAAACGAAAACAATTCATATATCATATCTAAATACAAGCAACATTCGTCGCATTTGACAACTGCCGTCGATCCTGGTTTTGTGCTTTTATCTAAAGCCTCGATGCCCATTTGTTCTACATGACGACACCTCCTTTCTACCCACTTTGTCCGTTATCAATGTATCTGACATGGCATGACTTGTCCATAAAGCAATTTGATAATATGCGGCGCATGTTTGCTATATGCTGAATGCATGTTTGCTTCGATAATTTTTCAGTCGTTGAGACTTTTGTATCATCCCCAAAATAACGTCAATATTTTTTGCGGCATGGGAGGATGGGGTTATCAAGAAGCGATATTGATCCTTTTTTGTTATTTTTAGACTGATTACATTTTTGGCTATCTATTGCCGATTCTCAATTGTTTAAAGATTACTGGGGGCCTTCATGATTCTAGTTAGTTTTTTGTATGGAGTTTGACAGTAGGAGGCTGAAATCATGTAAATACTCCATACAAAACCACACAAAAAACTAGCCTGCAATTTTCAGTCTAGATTATTCTAGCCTCAAAGCTAGAATTACATTCGAGTACCTGCTCGAAAACACGATGTTGTTTACATTTATCCCAAGGTGCATTAAAGAGAGCAGGTGGTGGAATCTGGAATCAAAGTGTATGTAGTCTAGGTGGTCTCATAGCATTTTTTATAACCAAATTTGAATATCACTTTTTGACAGAACGAGTGAAAACTTTTGCTCCAACGAGCTTTCTGGAGGCTTGACGAATACTCAAAACACTCTTAACATTTTCATTCAGAAGCAGAAGCGATAAAAATCAGCCTTCTAAATTCATACACCTTGGGATAAGCCCACCTGTATATTATACTTACATAGATAGCTGCTCGAAAACTGCTATACATTGCAAACAGCTGACAGGCTGAAATTTCAGCCTACGAACTTCAAACGGAAAGGGCCCCACTATTAGTTTTTAAAGAAGGTATCTTCAATTTTTAACCAAGCTTGGATTATATACACCTGTTTCCATCTACGTTCGAATCTCGTGGCATTTGCATCGAATCGCAAACTGCCTGCTTCGAATCGCATGCCACTACGATCGAATGCGTGCAACCATGGTTGAATTACGTTTCACTACGGTCGAATCGTGTGCCACTACGATTGAATCGTAGTGAATTGAATCGAACAGGTCGATGCAAAGCCCGTTGCTAGGTTGCCATTTTCAGCTCACTTTTGACAGTTTCATGAAAAAGTGTTTACAAACATACGGCTAATAGTTAACGCGGAAAAGTGGACGAATTCACTATTAGGAAGATTATATTGGTTAAATTTCTTCGGTCAATCACTTCTGGAGAATAAAGGAGAAGTAATTGTAGTTTATTCTGTATTCAGAAACATTGATAATCTTTTTCACTGTTTGCCATTCCGTGACCACAAAACACTACCGTTTGCATCGGTCCTGCTGGAAGAACGAAAAGTTTAACAGGCATAAAACAGCACAGTACATGTTTCAACTTGGTAAAAGAAGTCCTATTTATTTTCAATTAAACAGTGAAAGTAAAATGAAACATCCAATCGGCACACACTGGTGCAATATGCATACCGTCCTTTGCTTATAACACGGGAGCGAATGATAAATGAGATCTTTGGACTGTATCAGTCATGCAATATTCAAATTGGATTCTAATTCTTATAATATTGTACAAGGAAATGAGTGAAAAATGTTGAACAAAACTCTCATTCATTCCATAGCAACGTCCATCGCTAAACATAAACAATGTTTACTTTAACTGTCAAAAATTTCCCATGGCTTTCTGTCAATTTACTCTAAACGCTTCGACCTGTTCTCTTTCAAAGATCTTGGCCGCTACCATCGGATTTCTGAAAGGTAGAGCATAGTAAACTGTTTGTTTATGTTTGCAAACTGCTTCCTTCTTCGCTGATGGCGAATGTCGAATGGCGAATTCCTTCTAATAAAATGTAATTATTCACTGACTACACGTAGAATCCTTGTTATCAGCGAATATTCATGGTTCCTTGTTGGTGGTGAAATCCTTGTTTTCAGCTAATATTCGAAGCTCCATGTTATTGGCAAAATTATTGTTTTCAACTATTATTCGTGATTTTTACATATAATTATTCAACAATTACCATTAGAATTTTACGAACGAGTTGCCATCGGCGAAGATAGAAGCAGTTTGCAAACGTAAACAAACAGTCTATGCCCTAACTTTCAGACATCCAATGGTAGCGGCACACGACTCGATCGTAGTGGCATATGATTCGACCATAGTGGAACGCGACTCAACCGTGGATGCACGCCTTCGATCGTAGTGGCATGCGATTCGAAGCAGGCGGTTTGCGATTCGAACGTAGCTGGAAACAGGTGTTATTTCAGAAAAAAATAACCATTATACCTACAAAGTTTCAAAAAGTTTAAAATGTAATATTTTAAGTGCAATAATTAAAAAAACGCATTCTCCTGGCCCGCGGTACTCGATCGTTTACTAAATTTAGCCCTTTGCCTCAAAAGTTTGCTGACCGCTGATGTAGACGATTCCCTAACACTAGCACGGGGCCTTGGATGAGCTTTAGAAAGGCGTCTTACTCGGTTGAGGTTCATGATACAAGAGAGCGTTTATTCGCTATTCTGACATCGAGGCGCATAAGGACTAGTATCTTTTGCGCCTTGTTTACGCCCATGAGTTTTGCGATTATATTCTAATGGTGCTATGGAACAGTTTCCTAATCATGCTATCGAGCAGTTTCCTAACATAGTTCCCTACAAAAGCGAAGAGTCGATATCTGCGAGCTAAACTGCGGGGGAATCTATACAACCATGACGTAAATATGAGGCGACGCGCACACTGTGCAGGGGAATCGTGCATACTATGGGCTTCATCGACTACTGAGATCCAGAAGACTTCAAGACCTCACAAAATGTGAAACATATCACACATTGATGCGTCCGGTTGCCCTCAATGGACACGAATCCTGGACCATTATTTTTGCGCTAAACTATTGCATGATAACATTTTAGAACCAAAATAATTGGTTATTGATATAAAGTAGGGGTCTCCAAACTACGGCCCGAGGGCCGCATGCGGCTCTCGAGAGCATATTATGCGGCCCGTGGCAACTTTGTGAAGGTTAAAATAAATAGTTAATTATTGTGAATATTTTAAAAGAAAATGTAATTGTTGCTTTTTAGAAAAGCAGATCAAGCTTAAATAAAAGAAGGCTATAGAAGTTTTGTAATTTATGTTAGTATTGTCTTATAAAGACGAAATTTAAACGTCTGCATTAGATACAGGCAACGGAAAATGGCCCTCAACACCATTATATGTGAAGCAATGCGGCCCGCGATCTGAAAAGTTTGGAGACCCCTGATACAAAGCAAAGCGATTGATGTTTTTTTCTGTAATTATATCATCCAAGCCTGGTTCAATATTGGTAATACTTATTTTAAAAACAAGTTGTAATGTTTAATCATTTGAGGAGTGGCAACAGAGGGGTAAAAGTGTGATAGAGCACAAAATATCGAAGCAGGAGCAATTTCGTTTCTTTATAACCCCATCCTCCTATGTCGCAAACATTATTGATAATATTTATGATGAATATGAATACAAAAGCCTTTTTTATTGAGGAGGGACGGCTTTGCCATATTGCTTAAAATTAGAGTACATATAAATTCGGTTTAATCTTTAATCCACGACTGTCGCGAGACATTTCCTTCTCGCCGCTTTAGGCGGGCACCATATCCCGGGTGTGCTCGGACGTTATTGTCAAAATCCGATCCTTGTCGAGTGGTCCAATAGGGGGTGGCAGTGGTCGAGATCATATGCTTCGTCATTATCCTGTGGAAAGGAAATTTTCCAAGGCTTGCTCGAACACTTTTGGTTCGTTCTTGTCCGTTTAAGTAGTCCGCTCTTGTCCGTGGGCATTGCTGGAGTCTAAATCCAATCCATATTCCAGGGCTCTTTGGGATGGTTTGTTTGCATCATTCTGCATTCTTGCCTCTGGTAGCAGAGTTGCAGTGCTTTGAGAACTCTTGCAGAACTCTTTTTGTAGAGTTTGCAGGGTTTACCAGCATAATAAACAACTGTCCACTTGTTTATAACAATAGTCGTTTTGAATAGACACCGCTGTCTGCCACTTGCTCACACGTCAGATGGTGTAAGCTACACTGTCCAATTCAATAACACAATTTTCGCCTTCGATTAGCAACTGTCAGATTCGGCACAGTTTGTTTTGATGGGACAAATTTTGCAAAATTATCTTTACCGTTTGCGACTCACTTAATCGAGTGCTACACACGTAGCAACAACCCTTAAGCCCGCAGATTCTAACTTTTGACACAGAACATTGACTGATACAGAGTCAAAAGCCCCCTTGATGTCAAGAAATACAGATGCCATCTTTTCTTTACGAGAATGAGCCATCTCGATTTCGGACACAAGCAGCACCAAGCAATCGTTGGTACCTTTGCCTTTGCGAAAGCCAAATTGGGTTCATGCCAATTGTCCAGCCTAAAAATAATCATTTTCTCAAATAATTTTCCCAGACAAGATAACATTGCTATCGGTCGATATGAGTTGTATTCTGATGCCGGTTTACCAGGTTTCAAAAGGGTGACTACTTTCACTTCTCTCCACTCCAACGAGACGGTGTTAAGCTCCAACATAATGTTGAATAATCTCAACAGCCGTTTCCTCGCCAGATCTGGCTGATTATGGAGCCATTTGTTCCGAATCAGATCCAGACTCAACCATTGTGAACGGTTAATCCATTTGCGGATCATTCCCAGGAGCACTCTGTTGAAATGGTGGAGCTTCAGCGAAATCAGGGCAGAATTTTTTTGCAAATGGCTCTAGCCATGCTCCAAAAACCCTTTTGCTCTCGTTTGTTGCTTTGCTGTTGCGCATCCTTTTCGCCATGCTCTGAAGCTCCGTTAGCGAAGTGGAAGGCTTGCGGTTTTCGACATACCTCGGTGAGTATGTTTTTTTGCTTCAAGCAAGTTTTTGAACCTACGCTCCAGGCCTCTATAATGGATGTATAGATCCATGGAACCGGTGTCTCTATACCTGGCAAAAGCCTTCCGCTTCGCTTAGAATGCCGCTTTTCAATCCGCGTCCCACCAAGGAGTGGGTGGTCTTTTAAAAATCCTTGCCTGGGGGGGGCGGCTTCGTTTGGGCACCGAGGGCGCACTCGTTTATCGCCATAATGAGATTTGTTTACTCCTCATTTACGGAGGAACTGGGTTCTACGCGATTTTGCAAAGCGGTCATTTGGTCGCCGTATTTCCTCCAGTCGATGTTGCTCGTTAAGTCACAATTAACGGGGGCTTGATTGACTGTACGACTCCTCTTGATAATCGAGATCTTTATTGGCAGATGGTCGCTGCCAAGCGGGTCTTGGATTACCTTCCACATAAAATCCAGCCCTAAGGACGATGAACAAAGAAAAAGGTCTATTGCGCTGGGTCGTGCCATAGGTGAGGGCACCCTAGTTGCTTCGCCAGAGTTTAAAACCGTAAAACTGTATGTGTCGCAGATATCTGTATGTGTCACCCATGATGAAAAACAGTTTTGGTAGTACCGTTACTAGGGTTTCAAGATCCTTGTTGATCTTCTTTGGATCCAAATTGGTTCCCGGTGTGATATAAATTGAGGCAATAGAAACGTCAAGATCCCCTAGCTTTGCCTGGATCGCGACGTATTCGATTACTTCGGGTATGGGGAGGGGTATTCTGTTGAAGCTGTGACTGCTACGAATACCAATTGACACTCCCCCACCATGCCTATCGCTAGTTGGATCATATCGATCTTGACGAATAATTTTATATCCCAGGAAGGTAATATTTTTATCGGGTGAGAGCTAAGCTTCACTTAGGGCAAATGCGTTACAATTGTGTTGCCCTATAAGTACTTCAAATGGGTCAATTTTACCTAAAAAACTTCTGCAGTTCCATTGTAGTATAGTGGTTATTGGAGGCATTAACCATCCAAGCGGACCATCATACTGAGACATGGCCATTTTGATAACCATTGCCTGACCATTCCTCTTAGGAAAGGAAATACCAAAGGGATTAGTCCGGATAAGGGTTCCGGGAGGGAAAGGGAGTCTAGGAGGGATTCTAAGATTTCTGTCAGGCTTGGGAGGGATTGCCTGGAAAAGGATCTGGGTTCACTGGGGAAAGCCAGATTGCTAGGATTGGGAGGATTACGGGAAGGGGGACGAGTACAAACATCACGTGGGGGCATGGGACCCTGGGATTGGCGTTGGGTCGCATCAACGTGACGTCGAAGTGTCTTTTTAGGGGGAATAATTTTGTTTTTCCGGATCCCTTTGATTGACACCCTCGGTGTAATCGATCTTTTCACTCCTGTTAGAGGGACCAGATTGGGCAACGTTTCATTACCCTCAAGAAGTGAGAGTATATCGAACGGATTCACTTCTGAGGTTATCTTCAAAACATCAGCGAATGAACTCTTTGAATTATAAAGGACGGCTTTTTTATGCTCGGCCTGCTTATTGTGGTACACTGAGAAAGAAGACACCTCGTCCCATTCCTGTTTGCAATGGACGCACTTTTGGGTGTAAGCCTTGCATTCTGCCGTAGAATGCGGTCCTTTGCACTTACCGCACCTAACAGCGTTGGTACAGTAAGACTCGGAATGCCCAATCTGGCTGCATTTAGAACAGGTAGCCACCTTTGTAACAAAGGGTCGACGGATGGGTACCCGCAGACCCTCGAAGTACAGCGTGTTCAGCAGTACTGTAACCTCGAAAGTGATCCGGAGTGAGGAAGTCTCACGGAACACCTTCTTTCCGTCAACCATTTCCGAAGCGTAAAGTTTTTTTTCATTTTGAGGACCTTGACACGAGACGAGGATTGATAAAGGAATGCCCCTTGTTCGTACTGAAAGATATCCTCTAAGTTGTATTCAAAGTCATCTACCACACCGATGACTTCACCAATCCACCGGGAGTATATTCCGTATAGTCCGGATCGGCCACAATTGCATTGGCCTACACCCGGTCCTTTGCGGTGATACGCAACTTCTTGGGATGCAGTCGGATGACGTCCAAAACACCCGGGTATTTTTTGTAGATCGATGCTGTGATCGATCTAACGTCAAGTGGCTTGGTACGAGGCATAAAAAACGACATAGCACGGGACAAATGAGAGGAGAGCGCGTGCGATAACATGCGAGCGCACGAGATGCGAGCGCACAAGAGATGCGAGCCGTACGCACTTGTATCGTCGATGTGCTCCCCTACAGACAAAGAGCGGGATATTTTATCATAGTGTGTGTAAAAACCTATAGTTAAGCGGTTAAACGGTACCTATACGTGAGCGTACGCAAATCTTCGTGGTGTGTATGGTCGGGGACAGTGGCTTGACTTTGGCCGTAATCATCCACCTGGAGCTCGTATCTATCGTAAGGTGCACTATGGTCGAATCATATGCCACTACGATCGAATCGTGTACCGCTACCATTGGATTCCTAAAAGCAAGACCATAGTAAACTGTTTGTTTACGTTTGCAAGCTATATCTTTCTTCGCCGACGGAATTTCGTTTGTAAAATACTAATTGTATTTCTAATTCGGAAAAATACTAATTATTCACTGATTATAGGTAAACCCCACAAACATCGGTTGAAACCAAGGATTTTACCATCAACAACGAACACCGAATATTAGTTGAAAACAAGGATTTTACCATTTTACCAACAAGGGACCACGATATTCGTTGATAACAAGGATTTTACGTGTAATCAGTGAATAATTGCCTTTTATGAGAATTTTACAAACGAAATGCCGTCGGCAAAGAAAAAACATCTTTCAAACGTAAACAAACAGTTTACTATGCTCTACCTTTCAGAAATCCAATGGTAGCGTCACACTATTCGATCGTAGTGGCATATGATTCGACCATAGTTGAACGTGATTCAACCGTATTGGCACGCGATTCAACCGTGGATGCACGCATTCGATCGTAGTGGCATGCGATTCGAAGCAGGCGGTTTGCGATTCGATGCAAACGGCACGAGATTCGAACGTAGATGGAAACAGGTGTATGTCAACTGTTTCGAATATTTGAGTCACATTTCACTGATCAGAAACCTGTCAATTGTCAAAAAAAAGAAAAAAAAACAAAATAAACACATGGTGGTTCTGATTGACAGCCGATGTAAGTTTTTACATCTGGGACATAAGGAATTGTGGCGTTATTTCAACAAAATTATAGTTTCCGTGTTAATAGTATTTTTTTTAAACACTATTGATTAGTTCTGTATCACAGGGCGTAATTTTTATATTACACTATATAATATAAAATGTCATTAAAACTTGTACGGCCAATCGGGGTAAAATCGACACCCCACTTGGTAGTAGTGTTATGCTTATTTGTAGCATGTTAACTTTTTTTATATCGTAACTTGAAAGTGCCTGTATTTTATGCATATGTCCTTTAACGATGTACGACAAACGTAGTAATCCAGCTGAACAAACACGCAATTAAAAATGCCGTAGAAACTTTAAAACTCAAGATGTCAACAAACCAAGAAAGTTATAATTATGAAATTTAGCTATTATTTTCTCACAGAACGTTTGCCAAACTCGGACTCAAAACATGTACTTTATATATGGTTTAGGCTTATGAAAATTAATATTGTTATGGCTTTGACCGTATTTTAGGCTGACTTTAGGCCGGGTAAGCTTAACTGAAGAAAAAAATAGTCGCTGGTTTGGAATCACATCGGCCGAGGTTCGACTTTTGGCTTTCGAGTTGGCAGAGAAAAATAAAATTGAACACTTTTCGATTTTATAAAAAAAAAGAAGATTACTGGAAGATGGCTGCCAGGTTATTTTTTAAAGGAATCTTAACCAATCATTCCGTAAACCAGATGCTATCGCCGCAGCTTCTATTATATGGAGTCTGACCCGATGCTATTTGTAATGAAATTTTTGTTCTTGCTTGTAACTTAATTTCTTTCGCATATTTCAATAAAGTTTTGTGTGAATTTTTCACAAAATTGGTACGAAATACTTTGTTGAACTTGAATGAAAACTACAGGCCATCAGAGATTTTATTTTAAAAGCTAAAACCAATGTGTCGAAATCACCCCACAAGGTGTCGATTTTACCCCATCATGGTGTCGATCTTACCCGCACTGCAGTCGTGACGCAACAAAAAACACACTTTTTTATTTTTACCAAAATGTTATCAAAATCAATCCAGGAACCGTAGTTTCTCGTAAGATGGTACATAATACACCAAAAAAGCTTTTTCGATGTCTACTAGTAAGTTTACATTGGCAAAAGTATTGCAATCAGAGGAAAATCTTAAGGTGTCGAAACTACCCCCAGTTCCCCTATTTGAGCTCTTCGGAGGTTTATTGCGAGACGAGGCAAAGTCGTTCACTCCGACGAAGTTCACTCCGACAACGGGACAAATTTTAAGTGAGCAGCCAACCAACTGAAATAATTTTACGAGCTTTTGAAAACTGAAAAGTATGCTAGTAGCGTTCATCACTGGTGTCCACTGACCAAATCTTCACCATGCGGCAGATCTTGGAGTGAATGGCAGAATTTAGACACAACACATTTAATTTCTTCATTGATTTCAAAGCGACGTATGATAGCATAGCTAAGATAAAACTATAAGACACCATGAGCTCTTTTGGAATCCTGGCCAAACTGCTAAGGTTAGTTAGAATGGCTATGACCAACGTCACTTGCCAGGTGAAGGTAGATGGAAAACTCTTAGGACCTTTTGTTACCACTGAAGGTCTGCGCCAAGGAGACTAGCTTGCCTGTCTCTTGTTACTTCTTGAAGGTGGAGACTTCTAGAACCATCTCCTGGCAATGCTGATAATTTATTCATTTATTTATTTACTTATTTATAGAATTATTAATTTTCATACAATATGCTGACGACTTCGCTATAGTACAATCAGGTAGCTCACCAAGAGATTTAGAGAAAAAACTACAAGAAGCATTGAATCACTTCACAACAATAGCAAAGAAACTGCATCTGCCTATAAACACACAAAAAACAAAATTGTGGCTAACAGATACCGAAGTAAGTAACATAATAATTGATATAATTGACAGAGAAACAGTTGAAAGAGTAGAAACATACAAATATTTGGGCATACTAATAGACAGCAAACTAACATTCCGCAAACAAATTGAAGCACAAAAAGATAAAGCACGAAACAAACTAAATGTCCTGAAATATGTATGCAACTATAAAAACAACGTAAACCCAAAGAAAACTATTCCAGTACATAGATCAATAGTTAGAGGCACACTCGAGCATAGAGCATCCTTTCTGGGAAATGCAAAGAAAAGGCAACTAAACACTATGAACACAATTGTAACTCAATCTATTAGAAAGGTTGCACTAAAACAACTCCGATTAACACACTATATGCTATAAACGCAGATATACCCCTTAGTTACAGAACCACATATTTAGCAACAAAAGAGCTTTTTAAAACTGTAGCATACTCACCCATTCACAAAAAAAAAACAATTAGAAAAGAATCGAACCAGAAAAAAGAAGAATGAATTATATGGAAAAACTATACACAGAAAACCAACAAATAATTAAAAAAATGGTACATATCACAAGGAACAACATCAACCACAAAACAGTCATTAGGACCAAACTCGACCAAAAACTATAAAAAAAGAGCCATAATGACCAAAGAATAATGAAAATAGCATACTTAAACGAAATTGAAGAGGTTAAAAAAATAAGCACAATAATATACACAACACATTTAATTTCTTCATTGATTTCAACGATACAGACGGTGACAAAACTATAGAAGGAGCAGGAATAGGAATATTTATCACATCTCAGCACAGAAAATATGAATACACATACCAACTAGAAAACGCTACATCTATAACATCAATCAAAATAACTGCAACAGAAAATGCCCTCAAAATGGGAAAAGGAAAAAAATTAAAAATCCACACATATTCACAGACAGTTAGGCAGCATGCGAAATCATCAACAAAGCACAAAAAGACACACACATTGAAAACCCATTACACAACATATTGAACAAATGCAAACAAATCAAAGCGGAAATAAGATGGATTCCAGGACATATAGGCATTCCGAGAAACGAAAAAGCAGTTGAACTAGCTAAGAAGGTATCAAAGCGGAAACCCGAACACAAAATAAATTAAGACTAGACGATGCATTAATACTAGCGAAAAATAAAATTATAAAAAGGAACACAAAAATGGTACAATGACCAATGTCAAAAGAAAGGAAAAAATCGAGTATTTTCAACCAGTTTTTGAAACTAAGCCATGGCATCAGCAAGCCAACCTGTCAGCAACCGAAATCAGAATAACTAATCGTATACTAGCGGGACACGACCTAGGAAACAAATGGCTGCATACAATGAAAATAACGGATAACCCATATTTTAGTCAATGCGAACATGCCGGTCTCGTAGTACAGTCGTCAACTCGTGCGACTTAACAACATGCCCGTCATGGGTTCAATCCCCAAACGGACCGTGCCGCCATACGTAGGACTGACTATCCTGCTATGGGGGGGAATCAATGAGTCACTGAAAGCCAAACCCACAAGTGGTGCAGGCAGGCCTTGACCGACAACGGTTGTTGAGCCAAAGAAGAAGAAGTCAATGCGAACTACCAGAGACAGCAAGTCATATGCTATTCGAATGTACTAAATATGATCGACCTCTGGGACTAACTAAAGCGGATCTAAAAAAAACATTTCAAAGACAGGGATGGAGGGGCAGTAAAAAAAATAACGAAATTTATTTTAAAAAAACCAGATACGTTTCTAACCAAAAAAACAATATCAAAACCAAGACGATCTGACTCAGAGTAGTCCAACGGCAAATAAGAGTACGGTAAGCCTCTGATTATGAGAGATGGTTTTCATCTAACATAGGAGGATATAGGTCCAAACTCGCATAGTGAAGAAGAAGAAGAATTATTAATAAATAAATTTAATAATTTGTTTGTTTATTCATTTATTTGTTTGTTTATTGACTTATTGTATATTGATTGATTGATTCATTTATTTATTTATTCAAATATATATTTATTTATTTATTTATTTATTTATTTATTCATTTAATAATAGATTTATTTATTTAGTTATTTAATTATTTATTCATATATTTATTTATTTATTTATTTATTCCTTTCTTTATTAAAAAATAAATGAAACTTACTTATATATATATATATATATATATATATATATATATATATATATATATATATATATATATATATATATATATATATATATATATATGTATATCTATATATATATAAATAATTATATATATATATATATATATATATATATATACATATATATATATATATACATATATATATACATATATATATATATATATATATATATATATATATATATATATATATATATATATATATATATATATATATATATATATATATATATATATATATATATATATATATAAGTGCTCCAATTGTGCTATCATCTGCCACCGTTGTCTTATACATGAAGATGTTGTCTTGTTGTCTTGTCATCTGCGGTTGTGTTAGCATCTGCAACGCTTGTCATCATAGTTGATTTGTTCTATCAAAAGATAATCCCTGTAATAAGTCACTGATAGCCAAGCCCTATACTAGTAGTACAACTAGGCCTTGACCAAAAACGGTTGTTGTGTCAAAGAAGAAGAAAAGGAGTATACTATAGTATTGTAATTTCAACAATGAAGAGCGACAATTTTTACATAAAAATACGTAAAAGACATAAAAATAAATGTTTGTTTTGATTTCAAGAAAGTATGTTTAGTTAACGAGTTGAAACTTAATTGACAATAATGACAATTTGATTGATGATAATGACAATTATTATAAAACACATAGAATCAAAACTGAAATTCATTACTACTACTGCTACTACGTCCACTACTTTTACTAATATAATTCTACTACTACTACTACTTATACACTTAGAAGCATCAAAATTAGATTTAACTGATCAAGATTAAAGGAATATTCGAACATAAGAAAATATACCGTATGTTAGCGAGTATAACGAAAGGGGTCGTATGTTGAAAATAACCAACATCAGATAAAGAAGGCTCGTTATACACGGTCTATTTTCGATTACACCGGAGACATTACATTCGATTACTAACAAGTACAGCTTGGTGCATGGCTATCCAACTTATGCTGGAAAAATATTGTTTCCAAGGAAATGTATAAGGAAAAATAAAGTGGGTTAGAAACCGAGGAAACAGTTGATCCCACTGCACAGTGGGGCAAGGGCGATCGGAATTAAAAAAATATCGGATTGTTTATCACAAAGCTAATTAGCTAGATTAGAAAAATCTGTAATATTGCATTTCTATCACTTCAACTTTAGAAGATATGACTGGTCAAAGTTGAAAAATCTTTATTATTGCTATTTTTTCTTGTAGTCTCTTGTGGTCAACATGCTGTCAAAAACATGTGTCGGAATTTGAATTGTATTCACTGATTGAAATATATGTCTGTGGCGATGTAGTAGCCGACGAAGGCAATAGACCTGCGAACGCTTCTCCTATAACTTTTCAATCAAGGGGAAGAGTCACTGTCGGCGCACGGAATCGTGAGTCGAGAGAAGAAATTGGCCTTTGCTCTTACTTTGTTATTAATTAAAAACGACATATATCCGTATTTGTAAGGTGAAAGACAGAAGGAGATTTATTGCGTATTTTCGATAGGTCTCATTTCAGGAACGACATGCTACTCTAGCGATAATTGACATCTGAGCCTTACTTTTAATTATAAATTTGTTATGTCTAGCTATGGACCTTAAGGTAGTGCGTGGTGATACTGAGCGGTTGTAATGAATTATATTTTGGTGACATTACTCATTATTACCAGTTATTTTATTCGCGATAAAAGATAGAAATCAACGGTGATCAATTAACCGTTAGAACGCATCAAAGGCGAAATTACAGTAGGTGATCGCTAACTGGATATGTTTTACTGGAGTTTTTTTCTAACTGGAAGTTTGCTAACTGTTGTGATTCTCAGCTAAAAAAGACATAAAGGTCAAAACATGAAACATCCGGAATCTTACGAAGAGATATTCATAGCAAATGTGCATTTTTCTCACAAATTTAACCTCTCAGCGGTCACCTACTAAATCTGCTTTGCTTTCACGGTAGCGTATGAAGCGACAACAGTGCGACAGACAACAGCGCACATTGCCCCCCCCCCCTTTTTACGAGCCTTAAGCCCATATCTGTGCTTCGTCGCATGCACGTGCTGTCAAACGCTATTTCGATTCATATTGCGATTATTTGGATGATTTTATTAATTGAAAGATTATAAAAAAATAGTTTGAGGTTGTTCATACAAAACACCACACAATTAGTTTGACAAATAACATCGGATGCGGCGTCCGACGAAATCATTTTTTTTAATCACATGTCGTACGTTATCTGCAAAATCTCATATAAAATTTTTACAGGCTTTCCGATAAAATCAAAGGGAGTGGAAAAGTGGTGAACTTATGGTTTTTGGTTTAACTTATTGGTTTTTGAACATAAATTACCTGTATTTTGAGGTCATATGAAATCAGCACTTCCTCTGTGTGATGTAAAAAATGTAAACAAACCGTCCAGCTGACCCGGTTACAAAAAGTCAAACCGTCATTCATATTTCAAAATAACCGCAAGCCAACAGTTCTACTTAAGCTCTCCTGCTTTCCACTCACTTTTTATATAATCGCAGTACGATGCAGTACGGACACGGCCCTTAACCCCAATCCAGGCAACCGGCTACACGGGTAGCCAAATCGATTTTGATTGCTAATTTCTCTGATTCTAGGAATCTGATTGACTTGAAATTTGGTGTAAGTGTGTAATCTACAGTCATCGTCCACTGAAATTTTTTGTAGAATTTTTTGAGTATAATTAACCTGTTTTAGAATTAAATTTTCGAATGCCCCTATTCCAGGAAACCGCCACAACTTTTGAGTGCGCAATCCAATATCGATTCAATATTCTGATGAAGATTAAACAAACTAATGCAGTTTCTATAACTGTACATAGATTGGTTCAACTCGCTACCGTTTTTTAGTTATAGCTTTTCAAAGCTGACAGGATTTTTTGAAAAAAAAATACAAAATTTAAAAAATATTTATTCAGTACTTTACAAAATTTTCACAGCAAAATGGCTCTAGTAGTTTTGAGAACTGTATGTTTCACGTCTTATATAAATTTTTCAGATTTTTTTTGTTGGTTACCAGTGTCAGGGTTAAGCGAATGCTGCCGGCCAAGCGCACGCGCATGTGTTTTTCAGGGTATACTCTACTCATGTGTTCTACTCAATACTGTGCATAATTATTATTTTAGTAATTTTTAATACAATTATTATTTTCTATTACTGTTTATTGCTCTAGCGGGGACAGAGTTACATCGAATTGGTGACATAGACAAAGTTGTTTTTTTTTTATTCAGGAGGAACGATCCGAAAAAAATGCCGTTTTGTTTTTGAATTTAAAATAATTCAGATATAATTTTAAGTAAAAAAAACTGTGTTTTTAAATTTTAGAGCAATTCATCTGTGGGGTCGTTCTTCTTCTTCTTCTATTTTGCGTAACGTCCTACGCGGACATGCCGGCCTATATAGTAGACATGGGCAAATTGAATCAGAACTGAATGATTCATTCCAATCTTTAAACTGAGTGAACGTGTACCGCACCGCCAGATAAATGGAAATGATTCTTCCGCACGCTAGTGGTGCGGTATTGATTCTCCGTGTGGATGCTCTCCCTGCCGACTGTTAATGTGTGCGATACATCTCCGCACAGTAGCGGTGCGGTATTGATTCTTAGTGCGGATGTTCTCCGCGCCAACTATGAAAGTGTGCGATACATTGCCGCACGCTAGCGGTGCGGTATTGATTCTCCGTGTGGAATCTCTCCATACCGATCATGAACGGCTACGGTGGAGTTCATTCTCCTACTCAGAAAATCAGCATGCTTTTTCGCTCTGGTAGATCTGATAGTGTGTTGACTAGAACGAGAAAGCTTGATGATTCTGTTATCTATGTCATTCCCGTTCCGCAAAATAGCGATACACTCTCGCTCTAGTAGTTTTTTTTTCAGCAGACCGAAACTGCAAGTAATTTACCATATGGTAGAAGAGCAACCCCGTGTCGGCTTTGAATATATGAAAAAGATTATCCTCATGGACTATAGTTAACCACAGTTATTTTTTAACTGTACGATTAATTGAACGAGTGTTATTAATCCGTTGTTTCGAACGGCGATAAATTTACATTTTTATTAAAAAAATACTTTAAACGAATAAAACACAAAATAAATAAAGATATAAGAAAATTAAACAAATAGTGATAAATTTAAAGTTTAGTTGAGCATTAAAACAACTTTGATTTCCTTATTCTCTGTTTGTAAATGTAACTTTATAAAAGTAAAAAATAAAATTATGGTTGACATTTTTGCAGCATAAAATGGATATTTAAAAACATACCGCACCTCGGGCGTGCGAAAGAATCACCGCACGCGTTCAGTTCATTTCGCTGAGCGAATTGGACCGCACCTGATCTTTAAAAAAAATCATTTTTCCCATGACTACTATACAGGTTTTCGAGACTTAATTCATTAGCACGTTTACCGGATAGTCAATCCTTGCTACGGGGGGACAGTCCATTCTGGGCTTGATCCTATGACGGGCATCTTATTGAGTCGTTCGAGTTGACGACTGTACCACGGGACCGCCCCTGTGGGATCGTTATACACACTAAAATACGGTATATGTATTTTATTTATTTATCTATTTATTTACTTATTTATTTATTTATTGAAAATCCTTCTGCATCAACATAATTTGCAGTTTTCGAAGCATAGGGGAAGTTAGGTAAAGACCGACACTGCGGGTAAGATGGACACTTTTCATAAATGCATCAAAATGGTAATTTTCGAAAATATCAACAATGCAGCATCCTAACTTAAAGTTAAAGAACACGTTTGAAAACATTTTTGACTTAATATATGCAAAATTGGTAAAATCCACGAAAAAAAAAATTAATCATGTGCACCCTTGTGGAATTTGATTACTACGGATCTTAAGCTCTACAACTTTTATTGTTTATATTTCCGGAAGTTTTATTTCTTGAATGAGTTGTCGTGATCATTCATGAAAAAGCTGGAGAAAGAATTAGAATGAAAGCAATGCAAAATATTGTTTTCTGGTGATTTAAACATCCTGACACCAAAGCGGGAAAGACGGACATTTTGTTGTAGGGAAAGATGGACACCGAATTTATTGATTTATTTTACCAATTGTATCAACTTATATCAAATTGGTGATGAATAGATTGCTTCAAATACCTTAAATAAGGGTATTCCGAAGCTCTAAACCAATAAGCAACTAGAGAAAGTATTGAAATAAGCGAGAAATGAAACACCAGTCAAAATAGTAGCCATTCGTTATGCTACTACTCGCTCGACGCTGATGAGGCGCTTCACGAAATCCAATATTTGTCACGACTTGGACAACTTTAAGCAATAAAAAGATGAGGCAGTAATACGACACCGGTCAGGAATAGATGAGAAATTCTATGGGATTACAAATATCAAATGTTGAATTTTGACATGGTGGAAAATGGATTAAACTATTAACAAGTCCCTCAAAAAATACTGGGGTCGTGGTCTTTTCGTGGAGTAATTCCCTTAAAGGAAGTTCTAGACTGTTGTTCTGTAAGCTGGAGCAACGTCAGCTGTAAGTATGCGATATTTCAATAATGCTTTAGATTCTGCATTCTACGATATATTAGAAGCAGTGCTTACTATTCCTAAATTCACGGCTGAATGAATCGTCGTTGCAATTGGCCAAGAATTGGTTTATAAACGTACCAGGAGGTGGAAAACGATAGAATAAGTGTAAGGCTCACATTTCCCTTTATGTGTCCGTCTTTACCTACCTTCCCCTATTTTTTTCGAATTAATTTATGTGAATTGGAAACAACATGTTTAATGCATCTAACGATCGAATTTAGAAGCTCGCATTTTTGGCAAACATCAAAAAAGTACTTAAAGAAATTTGTTAGTCCTGCTGAGGATATTTTAAACCTGATTATCCTGCTACGGTTCAATCGGAGTCTGAAAATCAAGCTCATTGGGGGCCTTCACGATTCTAGTTAGTTGTTTGTATGGAGTTTGACAGTTGGAGGCTGAAATCATGTAAACACTCCATACAAAACCACACAAAAAACTAGCCTGCAATTTTCAGTCTAGATTATTATAGCCACAAAGCTAGAATTACATTCGAGTACCTGCTCAAAAACACGGTGTTGTTTCCATTTATCCCAAGGTGTATTAAAGAGATCAGGTGGTGGAATCTGGAATCAAAGTGTATGTAGTCCAGGTGGTCTCATAGCATTATTTTAAAACCAATTTTGAACATCACTTTTTGACAGAACGAGTGAAAACTTTTGCTCCAACGAGCTTTCTGGAGGCTTGACGAATACTCAAAACACTTTTAAAATCTTCATTCAGAAGCGATAAAAATCAGCCTTCTAAATTCAAACACCATGGGATAAGCCCACCTGTTTGTTATACCCACTTTGATAGCTGCTCGAAAACTGCTATACAATCCAAAAAGCTGACAGGCTGTAATTTCAGCCTACGAACTTCAAACGGAAAGGGCCTCATTATTGGATAAGGCATACTGAAATATAGAAAAAATGAACGCCAAATGAAAAGAAGTATCCCACTCTTCGTCTTACATTATTGCTCATATTTTTTCAATTTTACTTGAAATAGCATTCACGTTAATTATTCGTAAAAAATTAAATGTAAATACAGGGTTTCGAATCATATAAGGGAATAGTTCAATCACTAAGGGAAATGTTGCAAATCGGTTAGGGAATGTTGCATGCAAGCTGTGGAAGTTTTCAATCATATAGGGGAGTGTTGCAATCGATTAGGAAAATTTTGCTAGCTTACAGGGTTTTCCAATTAAGTTTAGACTAGCAGCATACTTTTTTTGAATAGTCGCAATAGATTCTTGACTAGCATCCTTTATTTTTGATTACGAGCAATGGATTATTGACTAGGAGCAATTGATTTCAGCAGGTCCCTGCATGACAGCCTAAGAGCGACGCGTTTACAACATCCGGTGTGACAGATTGACTTGAATAATAATCTGTGGATAATATTTAATTTCATCCGCTCATTTGATTAAATCATTTGTTTTACTGTTATATATCATCCACAAAGAAAGATATATTTTATATGATAGGTTTTCGATGCTATTGTTTTGATTTTATGAATGCACAATACAACACAAAAGCACTTAACGGCTGAATTGAAATATGCAGTAGTAGACCCACAGGCATAACCTAACCAAAAGCTAGATTGCAAATGTTTTTCAGAGTGACCATATGTAGTTCTATCGATTTTCGATCGAATATTGGTTTACAATTGAGCACACTAAAACTCAATTTTTCTGACCGAAATTCAAATATTTTTCTAAGTATTCACCGTTCAACAATAAATTTGAAATTTAATAAATTTTGTGAGTGAATAAAAAGTTGTTTTTACCGAAAATTACCGAGTTTGCTTTAGATTTCCTACCGATAACCTCTAAAAACAATCTGGTCACTCCGTGCCAGCAACCGGCCTGCTGAAATCAATTGCTGCTAGTCAAAAATCCATTGATCGTAATCAAAAATAGAGGATGCTAGTCAAGAATCTATTGCGACTATTCAAAAAAAGTATGCTTCTAGTCTAAACTCAATTGGAAAACCCTGTACTGTGAAGCTGTCATCAGACTGTCGGTGTCGCTGTAAATACCTCCAATTATGTTCGTCAATCGTACTAACTTAGCATGTTTAATTATGGTTCCGCAGCAGGATTTATTTAGATTATCTTGTGTACAGCTGAATCCCACATGAAAACAACTCCAAATGATGTTTAAAAAAAATATCATTATTGATACCGAAGCTTTTTTACGGCACCCACAGTCTAATGACAGCTCCTCAGTATGCTTTTAAAATCCCCTAATCGATTGAAACACTCCCCTATATGATTGCAAACTTCCACAGCTTGCTTGCAACATTCCCCTACCGATTTGCAACATTCCCCTAAGTGATTGAACTATTTCCTTATATGATTCGAAACCCTGTAAATAGCTTTGTTGCAAACTGTTGTAAGGTTTCCAAAGGACTGTCAGCAGAGGCAATGTTTTGTGTGTGTGCGCTAGCATATAAAAAGTGAGAAAAACCGCGGAAATTGTTTTAAGTGACCAAAATACGTACGAGCGAAAATGTAAAGAAAATAAAGGAAAAAACTTTTTTATTATCGCACCTTAAGAACCAGTCTAAAGAATTTAATTTGTTTTCTTTTTTAATTAGAGCGGCAATTTTTAACAAGCTGAATAGAAAAAATGTTAACCATTTAAAAATCTAAATTTAAATAAGAAGTAAATTTAAATAAGACTATAAGAAATCATACTCATAAAGAAATTTCTTCTTTAATAGTGAAAAAGTGGTCAATTTGAGATTTTTCCACAAGTATAAATTCATCTCTCGGGCTTATTGATATATCATCACTTATTACAGGAAAGTTCTTTATGAATTTATAACTGTCCCGCTACTTAACAATTATAAAAAGTAATTGATTTTATTTTCCATTAAGTTACGAAAACACAATCCAAAACAGTGAAACCTGTACCATCGGATCCAGTGCATTTTTTATGTTTTTAATTTTATTTTAGTCATAGTTCACATCAATTGAAACACAAAAATCAACACGATTAGTAGAGACAAGACTTTCACCTACATACTTGCATTTGCATTCCCTTTATGGTAGTATCAATATTTTATTTGATAGTTTGCAAAACTTCAATCCAAAGGTAAGATAACGTTTATCCGTTGATCAGTTTTCATAGTTACACGAGTGTGTTGTTTCATCCCAGATGAGCCCATCATCACAGCGTTTTAGCAACGACTTGCCCTTGTAGCAGAGATAATAATGTCGTTCGCTTTTTGGATGCTTGACCCAACGGGCATGGTCGTCCATACAACTGACTTTTTTTGGAACCAACGTCGGTTCGTTCACTTCCATGTAGGGTGTGAAGTTTTGACACTTTGACTCCGCGATTGTCGTACACCAGTTGTTTAGTGGATCCCAGTGTAGTCCTGGGGCACAACTGTGTGGATGGAACTTTCCGTTGTAGCAATAGTAGTACCTACACGGGGTAAGGAAATTAGATGTGAATATTATTAATTACACGGTTGATGCTATGCATTTCCGACACTCACTTGGAACAATCAAAGCGATCTGCTACAAACACAAGCTTTAGTGGATCGTCCTTCTCAGGACACACATGCTCCTGCAAATCGCAACTAGCTAAGCTGGGGAGAGTGCACTGACTTTGCGCTGCATTAAAATGAAGTCCAGGGGCACATCGCTGCAGCACGGCAGTACCATCGAAGCACAGAATATACTGTGAACAGCTGCGTCGATGTGGTATGCTTAACACGCCTTGCAGTGGGCATGTGTACTCTTCAGTCTCAAAATCGTCTGGCAGACTGTTGTGGTTTTCATCCAGTATAATTCCATCATCAGTTGGTGGCACGTAAGGTGTGGTCTGAACAGTTGTAGTAAGTTTGGCCGTACAAGACACTAGTGCCGCTGGTAGACACAGCCGCCGAAAATTATCCCAGGAAAGTCCGGACATGCATTCACCGTGAGAAAGATATCCTCCGAGACAGACCCGATATTTACTACAGCTGTACTCGTCGGCAAAGGTGGCTCCGTTGCGTTTGCCAATGCACTCTTCATCGAATGCCATTGCAACACTCACGATACCGACGAACAAGGTCGCGGCTAAAGGATTCATGATCAGGATGTATTTGACCAGCCTACTAACTAGTAAACGTATTGTAATACCAACACTATTGATTTGCAGTCGAGCTGGTTAGTGTCCAGATCACTGTTGTTGAACGCAATGAAACAATTCACTTTTAAAGAATAGGTTTTTATTTCCCGATCGGCTACAAAATACCGGGTACTAAATTGATGTGAACTATATCAGTCCAGGTGATCAGTTGTAATATAAATTGGAAAGCTCGGTAAACAAGCTTATCAAATTGTTTCTGGCATGAAAATTATCTTTCATGCAAGATCGCGATACTATGCGAAAAAGGGTCTGTTTCGTTTGTTGTCTGCGCTTGAAATGCATTTTTTGCGCTGCCCTGAAGTTTGATAACTGTTCACAGAAAACTTGTTTCTTTTCTTTGATAGAGTGTACGACAAAAGATTTCAATTTTTCCATTGCAATAAAGAAAAAATGCACTTTTATCAATTGAGTTCGTGTTATGGCTAAATGTCGCAGCGAGAAAAACTGTTAAATTAACTTATCTCGTTATTCGATCGTGCCTGAATTTGTTTATTGTACATAAATGCTTTAGTAATATTCAGTAACACAATTATTGAATCATGAATTGAGATAGAGTATGTATGTACAGAAATCCAAGATAGAAAGATAGATTCTGATTTATTTTGTCTTTAGAAAAATAAGAATCCAAGCAAAACAAACTCCTAACCAGTCCCGTACCACTGTCTTCAACTCGTACGACTCAATAACATACCTTTGATTGGTTCAAGCCTCAAATGAACCGTCCCCGGTAGCAAGGGCAGACTATCCGACTGCGTGGTACCTCAATATGTCTCGAAAGCCTGTGTAGGCCGGTATCTCTGCGTAGGACATAACGTGAAATATAAAACCAAGGTAAAACATAAGCAATAAATGTATCAATTACTATCTTAACTAAAAAAATACATAATAGGCGGATTACAGCAGTATAGACACCCTGCTGGAATCTTGGAGGTCCAATTTTAAAACTCCTACGGATTAGGTCTCAAACAGCCTGCCTAGTTAAAGACTAGACGGGCATATAATGGAATCAAAAGTGCTTGTAGTGAAAAATATGAAGAACATCGAAAAATTATTGATATGTTGCACACTAGCTTAAAATTTTTAGTTATTTTTGTACTTGAAGTAAAATCTTTTTGATATTTTAGCTGCTGATAAGAGCCAACATTATTCTTGCTTATCGCTAGAGCAATACTTTGTTATCAAAAGCAAAAAAACAAGACGATACGTCACACGATGTATTAAATTTGCGCTCTGAAGTAAATTCTAGAACAAACACAATTGAGGGTAGAAGAAGGGTACTGCTGAAAGCTAGACGTGGATTATGCGCTTCCGCACAGTTATAAATCAAAAGCAATGAGCGCCATCGCAAAAAAACAACAAACAAAACAACTAGAGGTCTGCTTGTCTGGAGGGTTGGTGAGAAATAAAAATTTACCCCCCAGCACGGAAAAAGTGCGGCACCTTCGTATTATTAGCAACTGTTTATTGTCGGATTAGTGATTTTTTCATGTCTTGAAACCATGGCAAAAAACAGTACAAGGCGCAATTACTGTATTGTTATCAACTCGAACGTTTCATCAGTTTGTCTGGACTGAATTGGATGACGTTTTTTGGAGCAGACCAGACGAGACAGAGTAATCTGTATACATTTGACCGTCAGTGACGTAATATTGAAGGTGGCAGGAAATTCTAGGAAACGGTAGACATCTTCAAGCTTAGGGACAAATGGTTTTTAACACCCGTGGGTTTTTCACACCCAGACGTTGTTGTATAATATGCGCTGAGTGGGTTGCCTCTAGAGTAATAAATATTACAGCTGCAGGCCAAATTTTAAAGCGAATGCCATTAAACGCTGTGTCGTATCTTAGCTCAGGTGACGAAAACGTAATCACGTGTGAATTGATGTTTCATATTGTCGCGTATGTAATCATGCTTAGACCATACTTAGAGCGAACTTATGATTTTTAGATAAAAATGAGACGTCTAGGTAGCACTTAGTCTTAAGCAAGTAAGAAATAGGTGCAGATTTGGTGTAAACGACCAGTTATCTTTAGAAATATTAAATCCATCATGGATGGTTTGGTGCCATGGAATGTTATAGCTATTCCGGGCGCAAATCGAGTATGGATCGAGTCTTCAACTGGTCCTGCTATCGATTATAGATTATCTTACTTAGTTTTTAGGGGGTTCTTAAGGAAGCAAGCGCTGAATTTCCTGTTACGAAGTATTGTATAAGTCTCGAAAGCCTGTATAGGCCATCATGTCCGCGTAGGACGTGACGTCAAATAGAAGAAGTCCTAGTCCTTAGCACATAGGTAACATACAGTTTTTCATTGATTTGTTTTACGCTTTTTTAAAATACTACACTAACCAGGGTATTGTTAAGTCCTTACACCAGATGAATGCCTTTTGTTTGGGATTGATTCCTCTACCTACCTTGTAGGATTCATCGCTTAAACCATTAGAGCAGAGTTCTAAATATTTTTCAGCTCGCGAGCCGCATTGCTTCGCAGATAACGGTGTTGAGGGCCATTCAACGTTGCTTTTAGGTAATGCGATCGTTTAAATTTCGTTTTGTAAGAAAATACAAACAGAACATCGAAATATCTATAGATTTTTATGATTGAAGCTTAGTCTACGTATAGAAAAAATAAAATTAGATAACTCTACGGTTGTTACGCTAGTCCAGTTTGGTGTCCCGTGAATCCCGATAGAGGTCATTATTTCAGTGGTCTTGTGTCCCCATAGCCGAATCCCGATCGGGATCATGATTCTCGTTGCTTAAAAATACTTGTTTTTGAATTGAATAGCATATTTCGGGCGAACGACAGAGTGTGGTTGTAATGTTGGCAACAGAAGGTATATATATTCTTTCTCTTATTTCACATTAGGCAAAACATTTTAATAATACATTTCAATTAAATTTCATTTCAATGCATGCTTTATTTACCAATTGGAATCTGAGGAAATGTTAGTATGTTGTTTAACATTTTTTAGGATCACCAAAAGCGCATAGCTTAATATCAGAGTAGAATACTTCATTCTTTCCACAAGACTGGATGTTTGGTTTGCCCAGTACACAAATTACGAACTTGTTGCAGTTACCCGGGTGAGCAATCATGTCAATGACAACACCTTTGCACATACCCTTCAGTTCGTTTTGCGTTGGTTCGGGACCAGTTGTCGGTACTTCCGTTGATGGTTCAGTGACCGTGGTAGAAGATTCGCCTTCTACGGTACATACCACATTTGGTTCGTAATCGCACACTCCTCTAGATGAATCAAAGATGGTACCACTCGGCACACAGGTAGCTTCAGAAGCCTCGACTTCTCCCTGGCAAGTGACAAAGTTAGCACAGGTCGTCAAAGATGGTAGAATGGTTCCATCGGGTTGTCCAGCACATCTGTCACTTGAGGAGGCCGTTGTTGTTGCGGGTGATTCCGTACTGGATACCTCCTTTGAAGAACTCTCATTAGAAGCGCTCTCTTTGGAACCGGAATTTTCCTTAGATTTTTCTTTTGATTTTTCCTTAGAGGATTCCTTGCTCTTGCCGGCAAATGTTGCCGAACAGAGAACGGTAAGCACCAGAAGAATACACAACTTCTTGTTCATCTTGAAGAGATTCGAGTATGTTACGATTGTGTCGACCAAAGGCACCTTAAATACTATTTCATGGCAGTACTGTAGAGATAATGAAGCAGACAAAATCAACAGATCAGGTCTAGCTTGACTGCGGTCTTGTCTGGCGGTGACAAGCAAGCTATAAACAAAAATTACGTTTTGTTTATCGTGTATTATACAGGAGGTTCACAAAAAGCACAGATTAAATTTGTTATTGTTTTATTCCCTTTAAACACATAGATATTACGATGAAGTTGTTTAGCGAACGTATGAAGTAGCTCGTCGGTAGGAGTCAATCCAAATTTGGCTAGCGGCGCAGGTCTCTGTATCGCCGAATCCGCAAGTTGCAAGTTCCGCAATAAAGATGGTATTGTCTGGACACTGTTGCACATTAGGTTGTCCCAACACACAGATGACGTAACGTGTACAGTCGGTGGGATGCTCTATCATTCCTACGGTAACACCACGGCAGAGATCCGTGGGAACATCTGGATCTAGTGGAGGACGAGTAGGTTCAGAAGTCGGCATCGGTGGCGCATCAGTACTGTTTCCTGATGGACCCGATTCAGCACATTCCACGTTCTCTGGATGATCGCATACTTCCCGCTGCCAGTCGAATAACGTTCCTTGTGGCTGGCATGTGATTTCTTCGGCAATGTCTTCATTTTCACAACGGAAGAAATTGCTACAATTCCGGGAAGGCGCAAGAGAGCCATCGGGCCTACCAGCACAGGCGCCTCCTTCATAACACTGCACGTTCTCTGGATGGTCACAGACTTCTCGTTGGTAATCGAATAGTGTTCCAGCCGGTGCACAGGTAACTTCCTCGTTTTCTAGTTCGTTCATGCAGATGATGAAGTTAGAGCAGTTCGTGGCAGGGATGAGAGTTCCATTTTCTCGACCAGTACAGCGATTTTCTTCCGTCCAGCAGGTCACAAACTCGGGATGATCACACACCTCGCGCTCGTAGTCGTACATGGTACCTTCCGGTAGGCAACCCGTTTCTACCTCTCTACCTCCCTCGCAACTGACAAAATTTGAGCAATTACTAGAGGGAAATAGAGTTCCATCTGTTTGCCCTTCGCAGCGACCTCTATCTGCTGACGAATTGCGTGGCACAAAATTGCCCTGAATCAGTTTTGTTTGACGTTGAAAAGAAGCCAGTCCAGCTCCTAAGAGGCAGCACAAGCCAGCAAATACAAGCAATTTTGTCATGTTGTAGAATGTTTCGTTTTGAGGCCCTATACACACTGATGCCGAGTGTTGGCTTGTACGGTAGCTTTATAGGGCGATTCGTAGATTAATGATTAGCCTCTTCCCCCAAACATCATCAGTTATCGACAAGAGAAGGGTAGGGGAGTCAGGTAGTATCTGCTATAACGATTACGTCTTTGCAGAAAATGATTAGATATTGCGGCCAGGTTAGGTTAACTTCAAATAACCGGCATAACCAAAATATGCATGCTTGTAACATTTAGTGTTATTCATTCGCAGAATGTAATTCATATAGTGTTATATCATGTTCATGCAGTGTGTAATGTAACTCATTCTAATAATATATGTCTCATCTAGTGATGAAAAATATTCCCAACGTTTTGTAACTAGATTTTTTTTATTTTCTTACTATGAGGGTTGTATAATAATGTCTTGAAAATATTACGACAGCTAAGATTTATGTGATACATTGGCATCGGCTGTTATTTATCAGGATAATTAGCATTTTTTCAGATATTCATAAAACCTTATTTAACGTCTTTTTGGTACTCAAATCATAATTTTGCTCACCTTATGCAAAATAAAAGTATGAGAGATTTAGCCAGTCCACTAAAACTAATAAACCACATAAATAACTAATCCTATAGATTTTGATATGCCCAATTTGTATGAATGGAATGACACTAAATCTTTTATACATATTTCAGACACGTTTACACTTCTTATTCTTCTGCTTCTTCTATTTGGCGTAAACGTCCTACGCGGACATGCCGGCATATATAGACTTTCGAGACTTTATTCAGTATCACGTAGCCGAATAGTCAGTCCTTGGTACAAGGGGACGGTCCATTTTAGGCTTGAACCCATGACGGTCATGTTATTGAGTCGTACGAGTTGAAGACTGTACCACGGGGTCTACGCATATTTTGTATACTGGATTGTAATACAGTAATATAATAATACGTATTATTATTAGTTAATATTTCACGGGTCAACCGGCCTATTTAAAATAAGTAACATTTAAAAATTACATAGCAAACACAAGCATTTTATCACAGTTCCCTACAGCCACGGCAGAAACCGACACATTATTGCATTCAGCCGACATGCGGAACATAGGGTCTCATCGACCAGCGCTGAAGCGAGGTTAATCCAAACCGTAAAGTCTGCTAGACCTGAGTAATCGGGATGGTTCGTAGATATTGATGCGATGCAGCATTGATTGTTGATGTTGCCGAAAATTCGATGGAGTGATTTAGCAGGCCAGCGATAAAAGAGCACTATGCATTGCGTATTCTAACCGAAAGAGAGTCAAGGCCTAGAGGACGACACTGTCTACCACACGAAGGAAAATCATTACGATCCTGCCAGGGAAGTAGGCGTAGGACATGTCATGTGAGATTTCATTGAATATTATTGTTATATTTTATTGAATGCAAATAGAACACAGCAATATATAAGAAAGCTGTTGAGCAAGGCTGTACGTGTTAAATACATCACTCTCCATAGCAAGGATACAAAGTACGCTTGTATAGGTCAACATAATCGAGAAGGTTGCAACTCGAAAGAAGAATAATTCATTCTAAGTACAAGAGTCAATTCAACAGTAGAAAAAAAATGAGACAAAAAATGCTGTTTGTCATTTATTTTACTCATTGTTAAGAAAATGGTGAAAGTGTTGCTAGCAGTCTGAATATATTTGTCATAGTTAACAATCCAACTATGAATTGTATTTGCAGATGATTCAATCAACTATTTCAGCATCCTAATTATTAGTTATCAGGTTTTTTGACAACATGTTTAATGGACATACGAAACTACTCTCTGATAAACTTCAACCCAAGTTCTGCTAGCAACACAAGTATTTGGGTCTCCAAAGCCACAGGTGGAGAGCTCAGGTATAAAGATGAAATTATCGGGGCATCGTTGGATTGTCGGTTGCCCTAAGACGCAAATAACATACTGTGTGCAATCACTCGGATGTACGATCATTCCTACTGTAACTCCACGACATATATCGCTGGGCACATTGACATCTAGTGGAGGACGCGTCGGTGCAACTGAAGAGGTTGGTGGCCTATCCGTACCATTACCGCTTGATCCAGATTCCCAGCATTTCACATTTTCCGGATGGTCGCATACCTCTCTTTCCCAGTCAAAGTGAGTTCCGTGGGGTTGACATGTGAGCTCTTCGAATATGGACTCATCCTCGCATATAAAAAAGTTACTGCAGTTCCGCGAGGGAGCCAGAGATCCGTCTGGTCGTCCGGCACACATGTCGCTTTCCCAACACAATACATTTTCGGGAAAGTCACAAACCTCGCGTTGATAATCGAACAGAGTTCCAGCCGGTGCGCAGGTAACCTCTTCATTTTCCAACTCGTTCATGCAAATAATGAAGTTAGAGCAGGATTCGGCCGGAATAAGAGTACCATTCTCCCGACCAGTGCAGCGGTTTTCTTGACTATAGCACGTCACAAATTCAGGATGGTCACACACTTCACGCTGATAGTCGAATAAAGTACCCTCGGGGACACAGGCTACTTCAAGCTCGTTACCTCCCTGACAGGTGATAAAGTTGGCACAGTTCGGCGAAGGGAAGATACTACCTTCTGGCACCTCATCACATCGATTGCGGTTGATGGGGGGTCGACCGGTTGAGACCCACGGAGGACGTCCTGTAGACACCCATGGAGGCCGTCCATTTTCATTAGATTCACTGGAAGACGACGACGATGATGAGGAGCTTTGCAATGAGCTGTGTACTAAACAACCCACCATAATCACAATAGCCACTAGCCAATAGAACTTATTCATCTTGGTGATTTTTGTCTGACTCTTAGTATTGGCAGTTGAGGTGTACCTTAAATTAATGTACCTCGCAGTCCTATATAAGAAAAATCCCGCGAAACGTCGAACAGTTGACCCGATGTTGTTTGTTTATCAGAATTAGATTACCTTACATGATATATAACCCCTACGAAACATATCGTATAGATGGCGTGTAAACCGCAAAAGATTACGGCCAGACAAGCGATATAATTGTAGATTAGATGTAAGTAGTTAATTTTTTTAGTCTGAAAAAAACGACCATGCTGTTACCAGCGAGTTACCAGGGTAAATGTTTAAAAAATAAAATAATAAAATAAATGAAAAAAGGCGGAAAAGTTACGTGTAAACTATTCAACTGGTATGACGTGAGGGATGGCGTTTTACGAAATGGTAAACGGAAACATGACGTCACTAAAAACGGTAGTTGCTACGTCTAGATTGTTATCAGGGTCTTTCTATTGAGCATCGATAGGACTATTACGTATAGCAAAGAAGGGTGTTTCAATTAATTCCTGGAATTTCAATTACAGAGGTGTTGGTTAATCGATTTGTTATATTGATGTGGTGGTAGAAAATGAAAAACCGTGTTATTTTTTGTTAAAAAGAAACGCCTAAATGAGTTATCAATGATTTCTGTAATTAAAGAAATTCGTGTTTATTCCTCAATAATCAAAGGTATTTATAACCGGCCATATTGTTCAAGCTTTATAATATGTTTTTGTTCGAGTTTGCTGCAGGATCATATTTATTGAGGAGCTTTCGTGTTAGCTGGACACTCCACATTTTCCGGATCATCACACATATTGGTGTTAGGATTGAACCATAGACCCGAAGGACATTGATTCGGATAAGCAATACCTTGATAACACGAATAATATCTTTCACAAAGCGTATTACTAGGTATAAGCTTGAAATCTGGCTGACCATAGCATATATCAAGAGGATCAACTGTGGGTGGAGTAGGTACTGTAGTGGTAGTTGACGCCTCTATGTTACATTCCACATCGTAGAGCGATCCACATCGTTGAAGCGTTTCGTCAAACCAAGAAAATAGTGGACAGGAGAGACGATATGCTATTCTATCTATGCACTGGTAATACCACTGACAGGAGTCAACGCTAGCCACGTAACGAAAGTTCAGTACATCATCACATAGTGGGGATGGATCTGGTGCGGGTGCTTCTGGCAAAACGGGTGGCTCGGTTAGGTCACATTCTGATTGGTCTATCGGTGCACATTGCTGCTGCTGCATTGAAAACCATTCGTCTGGAGGACAAATTTGTGGGTATGCGTTGCCATTGATGCAGCTGTAGTATAAGTAGCAAGCGTTTGGGCTGGGAATGAAGCTTAGATCCGGGACTCCTTGACAACGATTATCTTCAGCAAACACAAAGCTCTGGAGTACGATGAGAAACGACAGTACATTGAATTTCGAACACCACATGTTAGTAACTTCACATTCACTAAATAGCTCCGCTGTCAACGGGCAGCAGTTTTATACACCCGGTTTGTCTTCGGAAGTACAATAAACCATCAAAGGAAGCGCTCAGATAAGCAACCTTATAGCCACAATATGTCCAGCAATAATCTGAGAGTAATATTTATTGGAATTTTTCGTAAGACAAAAATATTTACTTCTTAAACGCCGACTGTTAGACAGCTAATCTGGGGAGCGAGACATTGCACGTCACATTCTCCGGCAAATCACAAAGCATCGTTATTGGGTTGAACCACAATCCACCAAGGCAATTGCTGGGATATGCGCCACCATTGAAGCAGATGTAAAAACTGCTACAGTCAGCTGGGCTTGGTAAATAAGTTCCATTCGGCGATTCATTACATAGTTGGTTACCCTCCTCTGGTGGTCCGCTTGGTGGGACGGTAGGGGGGATAGTTGGCGTTGGGGGTGGAGTCGGTGGTGTAGGAATATTACAGATGGCGTCGGATGGTGAAATACACTCACGAGTGTTTTGGTCGAACCACAGCCCGGGTGGACAATATAGAATGTAGCCGATTTCTCCTGCGCAAACGTAATAGGCTTCACAACGTTCTGGGCTAGGTACGTATACACCATCCGCAACATCAATGCACACGCTTGGTGTCGGTGTTGTTGGTGGGCCATTCGGGCAATAGACATCTATTGGCTTGCCACACGCTTGTTTTTCAACGTCCAGCCATTGGCCGTCCGGGCAAAGTGTCGGGTAAGCGTTACCTTCGACACAAACATAGTATTGATTACAGAACTGCGGATGTATAATCATCACACCGTCTTGTACACCGTCGCAAATGCCTGGAGTTATACCTGGAGTGGATCCGGGAACATTCGAATCATCGCATTGTACTTCTTCCTCCGGCATGCAGTCCTGAGCGATTTCATCGAAGAAAAATCCATTCCGACAGATCATGGGGAACGGAGTTCCATTAAGACAGTAGTAGAACAGGTGACAAAATTGCGGACTTCTCACATAAGAAAAATTGGGACGCCCGAAGCACAGGTTAGGTTCTGATGGCCCTGGAGGAGCGGTGGGAGGTTGTGTTGATTCCTCAATATCACATTCAACCTCAAACATGTTACCACACCGTCCAAGCTCAACACTGAACCAGTAGCCACGTGGGCACGACAGTCTGTACGCGAAATTATCAATACATTGATAGTAGAACTGACATGATGTACTGCTGGGAAGATATGTGAAGTCCGGCAAATCCTCACATTCCGGAGACGGAGGTCTTGGCGGTGCTTCCGGTAGCTCAGGTGCAGGTTCGATGTCACAGTCTGCTTCCTCTTGCGGCACGCATCGTTGTAATTCCATCGAGAACCAAAGATCATCGGGGCACGTGTATCCATATGCCTGACCATCGATGCACGCATAGTAAAGGTAGCATGCTTGAGGGCTTCTCACATAGGTGAGATTAGGGACACCATTACAAATTTCATTGTATGCGTGGCTGGAGCACACCAATAGAACGCAGACGAACAAAGTCTTCACCAGAGCTGGAAGTTGGAAAATTTCATGAAAATACATTAAAATGGAAATCCATATAAACTTGACACTGTTGATTTCTTACCTTTCATTTTCTAACACTTCGTTCTAATTCATTGTACAAAGTACCATTTGTGGTTTATATAGGAAAATTATGTACAGAGTCTTTATACTTGCTGACTGTAGATTGAATTAACTTATCTGTTATCAGCTATTGTGAATTGATGATACTTCCGACAAACTGTTTTGCTTTATGGTCCATGCTCTATGTGGTCAAACCGGCAATTTGAAGATAATTCAGGAAGGAAGTTGTAAATGTACCATGCCGTTACAATCTGCACACCCGGCACCTTTTCAAGGTAAGGCTGCGGCATTCTTGTAATAATTTGATGTCCAATACGCTATTGAAGGATTACGAAACGATGAATGATTATAGCAGCGCGTCAAAATTTGATTGGATTGTTTCATCTACACCGATCATGCGCTAAGGCAGGGGTATTAGTACGGTGTGTTCCTTTTCTCGGAAAGAATGGAAAACTTGTCTGTTTTAGTCTTTCTTTGATGAGTATTATTACAAAAGATTCAGCGTGTTTAGCTTAAATTACCAATTAAATTACAGGATTACATTACCAATCTTCTTCTTGTTTGGCTCAACAACCGATGTCGGTCAAGGCCTGCCTGTACCCACTTGTGGGCTTGGCTTTCAGTGACTAATTGATTCCCCCCCATAGCAGGATAGTCAGTCCTACGTATGGCGGCGCGGTCAATTTGGGGATTGAACCCATGACGGGTATGTTGTTAAGTCGTACGAGTTGACGACTGTACAACGAGACCGGCATTACCAATAATTACCAACAATTCTAGTAGTGTTTGTAGTTGGAACAATTGGAATGTCTGGTGATCTTCACTTTAAATTGTGGTGGAACGCAGTTAAGAGCAAAACAAAATTTGCTCAAATTTTTGCGCATTTAAGAGCAAAACAACCGGTTTTGTGGTATAGAAAAATGTGCAACAAGACTGTGGCGGACATGATCAATATCTATTTACTTATCAAACATAAAAACAAGCGGACATCAAAATATCTGATAATACGGTCGATCGTGAAAGCGGGAAGGTTATGATGGTTTAGATTTACAGTCGGTATACTTTTGAGGTAAAGAGCCAAGTTTAATAAATGATCGAGAGCTGCGAGCTATGAGCAAGCATTTTTTGAACTTTTTGGATTTTTTTAGAAATAAAATAATTGGTTAATCATATTAAGTATTGGGAGTATTGATATTGCTGTTTATATTCTTCTGTAACTGTAATCTGTTGTGCCGGTGTCATATTGTTGTTGGCAATTCGTACGACTTAACAACATCCCGTCATGTGTTCAATGCTCAAATAGACCGTGCCGCCATACGTAGGACTGATTATCCTGATATGGGGGATAATCCAAAAGTCATTTAAAGCACTAGCCCTACCAGTTGGTACAGGCAGGCCTTGACCGACAACGGAGCCAAAAAGAAGAAGAACTTTAATCTGTATATCATCTAAGAAAGGTTCAAAAATGGTAGTATCTATTATTAAACTAACGGTAAAGATATATTAGTTATGGATGGACAACAAGTTAGTAAAAAGCAACAGTTCAGGTTTTTTTTTAAATATTCGTTTAAAAGATATAAAGTCCAACAGATAACAACCGATCGTATTTTTATTTCATGATCAGATGCGGAAGAAACAATTTATTCATGTTTTTCATCATTCAAAATAATCATTCCTATAAGAGGAATTTTGTTATTTCTGCGCACATACTGCATTACCAGGCTGATCACATTGAGATGTTTTACTATTCCACAAATAGCTGGTAGGACAGCTCATCAATATTGGCTGTAGCCCGATGCAGATGTAATACTGACTACAGTCGTTGTAGTTGGGGTAAAAAATGTTACTGCCGTAACAATCTGAAGGAAAGAAGAAGAAACATACTTTATGCAAGCAGCACTATCTGCGACCACATGTGATTATCATTTTCCATTTGATAAGCCTTACCCGGAGTGCTTGATATCGTTGTTGTTTCAGCGGACGGGGTAGACGTTTCCGGAGCGGCCGGATTAGGGAGATTAGTGCAGTCGGTATTTTCCGGGAAGTCACACTGATTGGTGGCTGTGTTCCAGTAAACACCATGTCCACAGCTATGCAGAATCAGCTTACCGTAGGCACAAATATAGTAACTCTCGCATGCTGTTGGGTGTGCGATGAAGCTAAACTCTTCCGGGGTACAGAATGGATAAGGGTTCATGGGTGGTTTGAACTGGGGAGTGGTTGTAATCACTGGACGTGGGGTAGTTGTTGGACGTATCGTCGGAATGGAAGTAACGACTACAGGAGGTCGCAGTGTGGGTGAAGCGGTAGGAGCTGTAGGAATATATGGAGGCTCATACGGGATATTAGTGGTTGTTCTCACTGTTACAGTTGTGGGTAGTGGCGTCGGTGCGGTCGGTATGCTTGGAAATCCTGTTGGTGGCCTGTACGTAGTCGGAATTGCAACAGAAGTGGACGAGGGTGCAAGAATAATTGGCGGGAGCGACGGTGTTTGTCCACACTTGACAAAAGCGGCCCAGTTGCATACCATCGAAATCGGATCGAAAAGGGTGCCGTATGCGCAGCGCTGAACTTTTTGCACATTGTACTCGCATACTATGTATGATCCGCAGTCATCAGTAATAGGAAGCTTCTGACCATTTGGCATTGCCAGACATATCTGGAAAGTTGAATGAGTTTTTGGTAGGTATGTAACGATCGTGTCGTAGGTATGTAACGATCAATCAACACTTACGTTATCAGATATAAATCGAGCTGATATTTCCGTTGCGCTCAAAATGAACGCTATAAAGACTATAACAACGACTAAAAAACAAGAAATAAAATAAATAAATGCTTAAGGAGTTGTTTCTTAGGGTGGTTTTGTTTTAAAATAATTGCCAGTGTACCTTGCATTTTAAGTCAAAGGCTGAAGCAGGTGTACTTGCCAATGTGAAATTTGTTGTCTGACTAAACACAGCGTCCAATTTTTGTCATCTCTTTTAATGGGGGGTATATTTATATCTTCAGTCAATTGAAAGATACTACTTGAAACGTAACTCATGTTTCGGACGCTTGTTTTTTCAGATGTTGTTTTTTGATATCTTAATGACCATCATGAGTACTGCGACTTTTTGTTGTTGTTACAGAATCGAACAAAGCACGAAAAATTTAAGCCATACAAAAGAAAAGAAAGCTAATGGGAAAGTAAGTTGCACGTATTCAAAGTGAAAGAAATAAATATAAATACAATCTGTTATCGAAAAGATATGCAGTCTGTACAATGCCATGAAAAGTTGTAACAACTTGGAAACACTGGTGGTAGGTGGCAGGTGGTAAATTCGGAATCAATCTACAAACTCAATCCACAACTGTTAAAACGGGTATATCGAGTTTAAATGAGCTTCACATATTTGCTCTGAAAACAATGTCGAATGTCATTGTGCTAATAATAACAACAACTATGATGAATGTACGGTAAACTCGTTTTTTACTTAATCTGTATACTGTTAATCTATATCTCATATCGATAAAGTACACCTAGCAATGACTCGTTAGACAGGAGACAGGAAAGTCAAACCATTGTTTTAGATCACAAACCAAAGAAGTCTCCGTTTGCTGTCCTATTTAATAATTTGTTGTTCTTTAGCCTGTTTATAGCTATAAAATAATTTATAAAAAAGAGTTGCATGAATATCATTCTTATCATATCATTTTATCAATATCATATTCATTCTAAAATATGAAGATATCATCTGAAAACATGCGCATTTATTTGTTTAATATTAATGTATTGATATATTGATACTTACTTAACTCGTCATTCAGATTCACTTGCGTTGAATTAAATATTTTTTACCGACAATAAAAGAATTACAACCAATGAGTTTGACAACCCTAGTTTGACGTATGTATTGTACTTCAAAATAATATGAGCATTTCCGAGGCCTTGGATGTCGCAACAGATATTCTGATGACGAATATTCTATCATGACTATTTTGTGATAGCGATTTGCTATCAGTTCACAATTGGTTACGCTATTGTGTTCGATAGATTCGCATGTCTGAGAGAGCTTAAATCACCACCATAAGCGATTTGATTTGAAATCGATTAGATAGCTACCGTTCTCTCGAAAACGTATAAAACACCAACGATATTGAGCCGTGATCATTGTGTTTAAATTATTACTGCAAGATCAGGATGATAAAAGCAACAAGTAAGTATGTTTAACCAAGGCTGAGTATCAATTAGAAAACACGATTTATGAAACTTTCGTTTGTAACACCGTGTTTCTTGTCCTAGGATTACTTGCTCTTGTGGCTATTATTGGTTGTGCTGCGGCACAAACAACTACAACTCAGTCTCCAGCGAGTGATCCATGTGTGGAAACGGCGACAGCTGACGGATTTCTCCCCCATCCAACTGAATGTACCAAGTACTTTTCGTGCTACGGCGGCAAAGGATACGAGCAGACATGTCCTGATCAAAAATATTTCGATCCAATTAATTTGTTATGTGACATTCCTGAGAATGTAGACTGCGTCGTGAACAACTGCCCACCGAATGAAATTGTATATCTGCCCGTTAATGGCTCATGTACAGACTTCATACGATGCATTGGTGGAGTGGCTTATGAAAGTACATGCCAGCCAGGATTGTTTTTTGATCCTGCACTACAAGAATGTAATTTGGAAAGCGCGGTAGATTGCGTAGTAAATCCCTGCACACAACCACCGCCAGACCCTCCTACCCTGGAAATCTATCCAAACCCAGGAAACTGCAAAGAGTATATCCTATGTTTGGATGGCGAAGCAATTGTTCGGCAATGCGCTCCGGGTCTGTTCTTTGATGAGCAGGCAACGAGTTGTGTAGCTGGCTTCGAGGGTGATGGCTGTACTGTAAGTATAATAACTAGTTGCACTTCAAAATGAATGTTCACATATATTTTTATTTTGTTTCCATTTAGAGTGAAATTGCTACCGACGCACCTGTAATGAATAGAGCTCTTTGGTAGAAGAAGCTGGAATTGGTTAGGTCTGTCGTATATTGCTGTTATGCAAATAAAGACACTGAACACCCAAAAGTTGTGACGTGAAATTAAACATTGTTATCTAGCCTCATGTGTTTCAACATGGCTTACGTCGGCGGGGTGTTATTCGTGAGACATACAAATTGAAGCTATATAAGCAAGTTTGTACTAACAACGGCAAGTTATTTGAAAGAATACACTGGCAGGCTTATCCAAACCATTCATAGCATACGCATACATAGTGTGACTTTTACTAGCTGAGAAATGAGTAAGTAAGTATCTGCTACAGAGCGATTAAAGATTTTAACATATCTTTTTGTTTGTTCGGTTAGACGCAGTACGTGGTTTGCTACTGTTGTCAATAGTTAGTCTGTGTGCTACCCAAACACCTCCGGTTTGTGATAGCACAGTAACTTCGTTTCACCCCGATACAACTAATTGCAATCAATACTACACCTGCTATCAGGGGGTAGCTACACTGCAGTCTTGCCCAGATCAGAAATACTTCGATGCTTCTAGAAGCTTGTGTGATGTTCCAGAAAATGTGCCATGCACCATCGGGCCTTGCACAGGAAACACCGCACTAAAGGCCGTGGAGATACCAAATATATGCACCAGTTATACATTGTGCGTCGGCGAAACAGCATATAACAGAACCTGTGCTGAGGGTACCTTGTTTGATTCAGCCTATGGAGATTGCGTGTTGGCACGCGACAGTTCATGTGTAGAGAATCCTTGTCTTACGGCTGATCCAGCTACAGCATTACCAACCACTTTATATCCAGTGCTAAGTTCATGCAAAAAATATATCATTTGCAATAAACTAGATCCTGTGGTGCGTACATGCGCCGGTGCAGCCGTATTTAGCCGTACCGTATCGGATTGCGTTGATCCCGCCAGCTATGTTTGTCCGCCAGGAACTTCCGACGTATGAACTGATTAGAAATTGTTTTTGGGATTACTGAAAAAATACTGTTTATAAAGGAAACATGCCACTTTATTGAGTAAAATAATGATTCTATTGTCATATAAAATACGTCCATCACACATTATGAAAACGTTTTATTATAAACGTTTACAACACATATTTACATATTTACAACACATTATAAATACTTAATGGTCTATATCATTGTAACCTAAACAATAAAACTGGGTTGTCGAGCTGTAGCGCATGTTAAACTAAATTCATCTGTATAAAGCAAGTTATAGTTATATTCAGTTTGTATGTATTATGGGCTGGTCTGGTGGTATAGTCGTTAACTCGAACGACTTAACAACATGCCCGTCATGCGTTCAACCCCCGAATAGACCGTGCCCTCATACGTAGGACTGACTATCCTGCTATGGTAACAATAAGTCACTGAAAGTCAAGCTCACTTCACTAGTGGGTGCAGGCAGGCCTTGACAGGCAACGGTTGTTGAGCGAAAAGAAGAAGAATAAGAAGAAGAAGAAGAAGAAGAAGAAGAAGAAGAAGAAGAAGAAGAAGAAGAAGAAGAAGAAGAAGAAGAAGAAGAAGAAGAAGAAGAAGAAGAGATTTCAAATATGCAGCAAGCATTTTCTGCACCTACACGCAAATACACTGCTTCTATTTTCTATAGCTGCACCCTTAATTTTGTGTGTTTGCTGTACATATCATCAAAATATATCAAAAAAAAAAATCTCAAATAAACCTGCTATTGTATTCCAGTTAGCCTTACTTACGTATTCTTGATTAAATATTAAATTTGTTCTTGTTTTTTTTCTTTTTTCTTTATGTGAAAGTTAACTTGTATTGTACTCATGAGCAAATTAAGACAACCTCTCTTGTGTTGGTTATTATAGCGGCAAAACTTTTTTGTGTACTATGGCTAAAGTATTTTTTGATATTATCTTAAAGTTTATACTATCTACACCATGTTTAAATCTACCTTTATTTGTATTTTCCATTCCTTCATTGATGTACTCTGTTCTTTCTTGTGTGACCGCCCTTATCGTTTCAGGCTTATGAATTTATTTTGGTAATTTCGCTCAGGAAACTTAATATGCCCTTTATGTTAACGTTATTGCTGTTCTTCTATCTCAATATTTTTTAGTAAAACCCTGCAGACTCCGAAACAAAACTTGTGCTCTCTTACACAAGTACATTATGTTGTTCACACCTTCCAGATATTTTATTATTTATTATTATACGCTTGGCTGTGTGCTATGCGGTATAGTGAATGTTGTTAAGGACATAGGTGCGTTAGACTTGGCACGATTAATTAACCGCATGCTTCTGAATAGACAAACATAATCACGTACGACCAACTACCAAAAACAAAAGAAAAGAAACAACAATATTGTAGTCAATTTGAGAAAAGCTTAGAAACAAAACTCGTATCGGGTTTCTACCTTTTTCATTTTTATTCGTGTAAATATTTGGTGATTTCATTCTTATGGATTTTTAATGCATTTTTGTCATTAATGGGGCCCTTTACGATTCTAGTCAGTTTTTTGTATGAAGTTTGACAGTTCGAGGCTGAAATCATGAAAACACTCCATACAAAACCGAACACAAAAATAGCCTTCAATTTTCAGGCTAGAATAATCTCTAACCTCAAAGTATGAATTAGATTCGAGCACCTGCTCGAAAAAATGGCAAAACAAGATGGTGTTTTCATTTATCCCAAGGTGAATTAAAGAGATCAGGTAAGGGAATCTAGATTCCAAGTGTATGTAGACTAGGTGGTCTCATAGCATGTTTTTTATAACCAAATTTAAACTTTCTGACAGCACGGGTGAAAACTTTTGCCCAAATTGGCTTTCTGGTAGCTGGAAGAATACACAAAAAAAAACTCTTAAAATCTTCATTCAGAAACAGAAGCAATAAAAATCAGCCTTCTAAATACACACATCTTGGGATAAGCCCGCCTGCATACTATACCCAATTTGACAGATGCCCGAAAACTGCTATACAATGCAAACAGCTGACAGGCTGAAATTTCAGCATACGATCTCAAAACGGCGAGGGGCCCAATAATAAAAAATTTTCTCGAAGGTATATATTCTTCTTCTTTGGCACAACAACCGCTGTCGGTCAAGGCCTGTACCCACTAGTGAAAGTGAGCTTGGCTTTCAGTGACTTATTGTTACCATAGCAGGATAGACCACCAGACCGGCCTCGAAGGTATATATAAAACATATTATTTTTTATATTCTTATATGCAGTTTAGGCAAATACATCATGGTCTCTTTACCTAAATATTTAATTAATTTTATTATATTTCTAACATGATCGTAAAAAAGGAACTGTTGAAAGATCGTTTAGCAAGATTGAGAGGGTGCACAACAAAACGCTTAACAGATTATCCACTGATCGAGCTGGATAATTTGCGTATTTGTCGTACAACTACGGTTTAAGCAAGGGCATATATGTTTGCATATATGAATTAATTGAATTAACAGCTTTTGGAGTTAAATACTAAATGCATACTTAATATATGTTTATACTAGTTTCAATAGCTAAGTCGTATTGCTTATGTAAAACAAGCATGCCTATTGCAATACCTTTTCATAAACAGAACAACAACCATTTCGATCTGGGGGTCACATTTGTAACAAAATTTTCTTGGCTGGTCTCATAATAATGATTCTCGACACGAATGGTCATACAAGTGTTTAAGCACTTTCTGTTAAAAGTTGTAGCAATGATGTTTTCTATGTTCTTCATTTAAGATATGTTCCAGCCATGTAATAGATATTAATTACATACAATGTGCTAAAGCTGACATTAACCGTTGCATTATTGAAAATCGCCCTATTTAACGCCAACGACAATTTGTAAACACGTCTTTACCGTTGCGACAATAATACAGGTTATTACAGTTGTAATAACACCGGTGTTACATTTATACATTACCTCAAAGCCCTAGTTTGGAAGTATCGTAACACGCTTGGCATAAAACCTAAAACCTAACAAGGCAAGCAAAATTATACGAAATTTATTAAGAAATATTTTCGCTAGAAACCTTTTGACGCATGCGGAAAAATTTGAAAAAATAAACCGTTATAAGACCACATTGTCATGACAAAAAATAACGCTAAAATTCATTGCATATTTCAAATATTCTCATTGAAAAAATATGAAGTTAGTAAAAACTGGCTAAGTTTTACCATAACATTAAATACATTAAAACTTCAAGTATTTGTGGCAAAGTATATAATTTGGCCCATTATTTGTGTTATTCGAGTATCCGGGCGAGGTCAAGTCCCGATTAGCACGGATGAACGGCGTTCTCCTATACTTTTTAATATGCAAGAGAGGAGAGTATCGTCTGAAACATCACGTGAACGGTGGGGTGGGGGGAAGGGACGTATGGAATGAGGAGGAATGTTAAAAGGAGAGAGAAGTGTAACCGCATCCGCTAAACCAAGTGTTTGTTGTTTTAGCTTTAAATGAACTATGGTAGACAAATTTTAAAAACAATCAAATTATTCATACATTAAAGCTTAAAGTCGAGCAGTAATGTACGGAATTTATAGACTCTCCATTAATAAGCTTTCGCAAGCTTAAAGCTCTGCTGAATAGCTTTCTAGTGTAGCTTTCCCAGAATTTTGTTTTTTTTTGTTGTTGTTCTGGATTCTGGATTCATAAAATATTACCGGAGATTTTCCTTTATTTGAATGTTACTGAGAAAATTTTAAGAAATATTTTTGAAGAAAACAACAGATATTTTTTAAAAATGTGGAATAATACAGTCTGCTGTATTATTGAATCACGCGGATTTAGAGATACACAGAAATTGACTGTTACTTCAGGAAGGAACACATTAATTTGGCTCATATGGTAAAATCTATTATAAAAAAATTAAAATATGCTAAGATTATGCACAAATTGAAGTTAACTAATAATGTAGTATAAAATCACGAGATTAAATAAAAAATAGTTTAATATTGGAGTAACAAAGCTATATAAACAGCGCAAAACGTTGCCAAAGTTTAGTATGTAACTTAGGTTCATTCATGCGTAATTCAGGTTAATATTTTCCAATGTTTCGTTATAAACAGATGACACATATTAAGATTTATCTAAAAACACATTTATAACTGTAATCACATGCTATGATAACTCCGCTGAAGAAAAAAAAGTACTAACGAATTAGCAACCAAATGTACGGTTACTTGATGATTTGAGTGTGTATTTTATTTAATTGGAAAGAATATAACGTGATTGACACTATTTTCGAGACTAAATCATGTTTCAATCTTTCATACTTATGAATTCTTATTGTCGCCCTCGTCTAGTTAGATTTGTCGTCAATTTTGCAAAAGTTGTACGTGTGGCTACGAGAAAGCACGCGCTTAATAGACAAAATCAACCGTTTCCGATCGTTTGTCCTTTGGAATATAGTAAAGCCGCCACATAGAGACTGTAATCCATACTAGCTATGAATACAGACCCCAGTATATGATGTTAAGTGATTGTTAAATACACAACAATTATTCCATGAGGCTTATATTAGCTTTGAGTTATTGAATGGCAAAACATGACATTATTCTCATATAAAACTTGCGCTGAAAAAGGGAATAAATATATTTGTTAGTCAGGATGCACCATACCAACTAACTATCGATCATCAATGAAGAAATGAATATAAAAACCTGTATAGCTGGCGGCATTAGTGTAGATCAAGAAAAGCTCACAGAAAAGAATCTAGAATACATATTTCAATACACATTCGTAATACAAAGTTTTCGTTGTATGATTACCACCGTTTTGAACTGATGAAACTGAAAATTCACAAAGAGATTCACGGCAACACACGAAAGCTAATGTTGTTTGATTATCACTTCATAATGAATCTTCTATTTGCATTTTAGTTCTCCCTCATTTTAGTATCCCAACACACATCGGACCGCTGTCCTATGACATCATCAGTTGGCATTTTTTATGTTTCTTTCATTGGAATGCTTCTCTGCATGCTATGTATGCTTCTGTTTGTTTGCAAAGTGTTGATAAGCGTTGTTTAGTGGTACAAGGTAATCATAGTTTGTTGATATATGTTTTAGCCCATTGATGAAGTGTGGGTTCAGTTACGCTATGCTGGTAAGTGATGGTTGGAAGGGTAACTAGCTGACCTACAACTTAACGCTACGGTAAACGAAAGTACAGCGAAAAAGGGTCGCAAAAACACCAATCCCACAGTTGTCTGATTCACCGGTCAACAGTCGCGCTTACTCACATTACATCATCACCGCGGTAGTAAGTGTAAACTGTGAAATTGTCCAGGTCAATGCTTACCACCAGTGCCACTGTGGGTAGATTGTGTTATTGCGAAGGAATAAAAAAGGCAATCACAACAATCTATGCACGAGTTGAACAAATCATCGGATTGAATCAAACCTGATCACTTGACTGATCGGCCTGCAATGGGACCAGTGCGTAAGAGAGAAGTTCTCTGAGAGACCATGTCTCGTGATCGAAGCTCCCGGGAGAAGAACCCCGATCGTTCCGCAGCGTATTTGGTCGCTCTCCAATCACCGGGCCAAGATGTCATTGCGAGCTCGGAGCACAGCACACAACACATGCACAGATGAACGTTTACATTGTGGATCTAACACCGAGTTTGCCGTCGATGATCGATAATGTGCGTGCGTACTGCTACGTAAACAGCTGATTAATTAGCGGCACAGCGTCTCCAGCATTGACAATTGTTTCAATGTGCGTGTAGCAACCAGTGATCGCACACTGTCAACGCGCACACCGGCAAACCGGTTGCTGACTAAGGCCAGCGCGCACACTGGCAGTACTGGTGATGCAGCGACCCAAACCATTGCATCGCTTACCCGCTAATGGTGCGAATGCTGTGACAGCCTAGCAATCTGCCGGACAGACGGATCGCAAGCGACGTGTATCGGGCCTGTTGCTGGTGACACTTTTACAGCTCGTTAAGCTATACATTGAGAACGCCTGTTATCGCGCTGGTTGGAAGAAAGAGTGTTGGCGCGGAGGTACGGTGTGGTGCTAAACGTTGTCGTACTGATAAGGTGTAAAAACTATTCCCCGAGCATGCCGTACATACTGCCGCCCTTTACCTTACGGTACTGTATGCTGTGGAATGTGTACGCTCGGCCAGTGTGCCGCGCTGACAAGAGTTGTGCGCCAGTGCAGGTGCCAGTGTGAAATCGATGCCAGGAAAATAAAGTATTCCGAGGCAAAAGATATTGGTTATCAAACGAGGTAAAGTGCAAGTATCCAGCAATCTTTTTCGGTCTGAAAGAGCACATTGTGCGCTTGTGTTGGTGCTCAAAAGTACACAGTTTGTGTATGCCAATTGCACTGTTTACTCCTTCGTGGCGGTGTAAAACAAACAAAGCGCTAAAATACGTATGGTTGAGTGAGACGACAACTCTCCATCGCAATGCAATGGAGATAGCCAAGGGATAAGGGCGTTCGGTGTGTCAAAGAGCTGGTTATATCAGCAGCAAGAAGAAGTCTCCCCAAAAAGTGTACACGAAAACATAAGTGGTTGCGTATGTGTGAGTGTGTAGATGACGACCTGACGAATACTCTCAAGGTATCTACAACGCGTTGATGGCAAGAAACATTCTTCGTGTTACGCTACCACTTTGCCGACAGCTTCTAGTTCCTTCTCCTGAACTGACCGTTGCATCTAACAAGAACTAGATAATGGCTACACAACACTGTGTGTAGAAAAGGTTGACTAGTCCACGGTTTTTAATTGCTGCAAAGACAAAGTGTTGCTGTTTGGTTGTGATCGAATGGGATGGAACTAACCGTGCCTTACACTAGAGAAGCGTGAAATACTTTTATAACTCTTTGCTAAAGAATATACGTTGGGGTAGGTTTTAAGGGTCAGTAGCAAAGGAATCAGAGCATGTTAAAGATGATGAATCGCGCGAAAAAAAATAATTATCAAAGCAGCCAGCGCAGCAAGGACGCCAAGGCGGCCCGAAACGGAGTGGGCGCAAGTGCGAACGTGGGTCCGGCAAAACCATCTCTGGCGCAAATGGGACCGCAGCCAGCGGCAAGCGTTCCAGGTCAACCGACGACCCCCAGTGCCAGTGTCAGTGGAGGTGGACGTACGAAAAAAGTGAAACAAACGTCCGCGAACAAAACTGCTGCTGCTTCTGTTGGTGGGACGGCACGGCGAGCACGTGCCACAGCAAAGGAAACGATGCCGTCGAAGGCTAACGAATCAATTCGGTCCGAGTCTAACGCCGACAATGGCGTTGGAGGCCTGGCCTCGGTGTCGGAGCAGCCGGTCGGACCCAAAATGGAACGATCGAATAGTTTCTTCCTGACGCGAAAGCTCTCAAGCCTGTATAGCAAGCTGAGCGGAAGCCGTGAAAACGTGTCCACCGCCAACGCGGTCTCGCCCGTAACCGAGGCGCTGCCATTTCAATTTGTGCGCAGTCGCAGCATGTCTTCGATACAGTTGAAGCGGGCGTACCGGCGCAGCCAGAACGAGTCCACTTTGCAGAATCTGCACGAGGACGCGATTTTGGAGCGATCGGAAAGCACAGAAGAAACGGCAGCAGTTGCGGGTCCGGAAGTGACTACAGCCGTACCGGAAGTAACACCACCACCGATACCTCGGTTCGAGCGATCCAACAGCATTCTTGCTTCGATAAGACGTAAAATTAGTTTCCGTTCAGATAGACGCTCTTCAAATGTATCCAACTGGAGTGCATCGTTGCAAAATCTACGCCAAGAAGATTTTATGATCAGCTACGATGATCTAAGCTTTATAGATTACGATCAGTTCAATAGTTACGAAACAAATATTTTGAAAAGGCGGTCTAGCCGTGTGCTGGAGCCTGGCACCAAAGGATCATTCATGGAGGATATATCTAGCTTAACAAATTGTGCTAAGAGCGTGCCGACCTCGGAGCATTTAGAAACAGTCCCAGTTACTGAAGCTACCAACGGTGGTGTCGTTAGACGAAGAAGGAAAAATGACACTTTACTACGGACGACACTTATTCGGAAAAGTATGGATGTCGAGGGTAACCTCGATCGTGATAAGAACGTTTACCGCAATAGTCTAGATGCGGATAAGCTGATGTGTATTAGTAACGTGAATCGAAAATCGTTTCGTTGGAGTGCGGACGTTGAACGAGATGTAGTAGCGCTAGATCTGGAGAGTGCAGATTTTGCAGATGCCAAACCTCTAGCAAAATTGGTTACCGGTAGACAAACCCCGCCCCCTCCATATGATGTTTGTGACAGTGGTATGATCGACGGAAGTGAAAGTGTCAAATTCAGTGCGATTTGTGATAGTGCGGGCAACACCGGAAGTAGTGTCGGCTATGTCAGTCGTAGTGAAAGTTTAAAACGATGCCGATCATATGGTGGTGAGGGTGGCTTTGCTTTCGAGGAAGGATTTGGTCGTCCTGCTAAACAGATAGAGGTGAGTAAAAAACTTTTATCAAGCAATAAAATGACATACTTTAAATACTTGAAATTGTGAGCGATACATATAAAACTTGCTTGAGTACGAGAAGCAAAACATTTTGAGCGGATTTATATGCGTTTTTATAATGAGGGAATTGCGATACTGTTTCACACTTATCTTGTAATTTTGAATCACATATTATTGTTTGCGTCTGTTCAGTCATCTACAACATGTTGGCATTATTAGCCAAAAATCAGAGCATCGAAAGAAAGCCCCCAAAAAGAAGTTGAAAATGAAGACCGAGGGACAAATGGCTACATTGCTGGATTAGTTTGGCCGGGTGGTGGATGTAACCGGCCAAACAGTGAAATAGTAGCTGAGAAATATGAAAGAACCTATCAAGAAGCAGCATGGAACCTATCGCGTCTACTGGTTCCGCAGTGGCAAGCAGTGAAGCTAAAATTCAATTCGATAATGTCAAGCAAATTTTGACTGATTTTTTGTACATCCTATTGCTGCGTCTCATCAAAATTGTCTGGACCAACATGGTACAAAAGCATTACTACATCAATTTTATCGCGAAAACTCAGGAGAAATTGATAAAAATCGAAGGTAGATACTAAAACATGCCTGCACGCATGACTTTGTTCGCCATGGCAAAAATTAACCAGATTATATCAACCTAGTAATTAACGAACTAAAAAACCTACCCGTCATGGGTTTACGCCCCGAATGAACCATGGCCCCATACGTAGGACTGACTATCTTGTCGATGGTAATCAATAAGTCACTGAAAGCCATGTCCACTAGTAGTACAGGCAGGCCATGGCCGACAACGGTTGTTGTGCCAAATAAGGAGAAGAAGAAGTAACTAACGAAAGGCTCGCAAGATCGTAGATTGATTTTTGCTAGTAATCTTAAATAATTTACTTTCAAAGAAATTATCTCTTTTAGTTGTTTATTCTACAGCCAGCCGAACAAACTCAATATTTTAATGCATACGTAAGTGTTTTAATCAAACCTACATTTATTACGCAAAACTGTAAGGAAAAGATGTACTGTTATTTAAGCTTAAAGGTTTCTGTATTTATTTGTAAATAATAAATAAGACACAGACACGTGATATTCGATGGTACTTCCACTATGCAAATGTTGCTTTTGTTTCCTTAACTCAACTTAACGGTTTTTTCAGTCCGATACCCCCGTTTGGGATCAAATTTCCTATATTTGTATCGTTTCATGTTTAATCCTATTGGGACTAGAATCTTGCCTGATAGCGATATAAATACGCAAACCTAAGAATGAATTAACGTAAGCAGTGCGACTAAGACTAAAGTATTTTTGTGTAAGCTATTGATAGATTGCAAGATGACTATTTTCGGAATGTCGTACTAGTGTGTGTTTTTTAATGTGAGTCCCATATCTAATGGTGGGTAACGCGAAGAAAACCTAGTAGTTTTTTATTGTTACTTCAGCAGTTCTAGATACAGTATGGTTGGGTTTTGTTAGGGGTTGGGGTGGGGGTCCATTTGAGGCTTATATTCACGACAGGCTTGTTGTTATAAGTTGTGTGAGTTGACAACCACGGGACCGTCCCTACACTCAATCTTTATTTTTGAAATTATTTTTGAGGGATCTTATCATACATACAATAGAATTTGGTTTCTGTTAAGTCATCTCATGTTTTTCTTTATGTTAAACCATGTAGCATAGGTTCTATGAACTATTGCTTGTTTAAAAAAAACAGAATAACTCTTTTGGTGAACAATGCAATTTGCGGACTGTGCACATTAAGGATGAGCGGCACAACCCGCACCTACCGGGGTGGAGCCATTCGTATAAGTTTCGAACTCGTTCGGGTCGGCCCGTAAGGTGCCACTAGGTTCAGTACGTACAAGCAAGCATAAGCGATTCCGACTCGTTGGTGCAGCTAGTACGGATCAAGCAAAAGTAGGTTCAAGGCGTGACCCTAACTCGTTGCATCTAGCAGGAAAATGTTCTCAACCAGAGAAGGATTGAGTAGCAATTTTACTTGCAAGCAGGGGGTGGGTTCCATTTTTTAAGGCCCCTCAAGACCACAAGGCCCCACGCGACCGCTTAGTTAGCTTAGCGCACAATCCGCCACTGTTCCTATGGCTCGACCTGGCTCTTACTCGCAGTACCAACGGGTCGGAGTCACTTATACTTGCTTGCACTTACTGATCGATCTGGTCGACCCGAACGCGCTGCACCCACGGGGTGAATTTGGTTCTGGCTCCGACTTAACGTACCAGCTGCACCCACGAGTAGGAATCGAATGGCTCGTACCCGACTCCAATTCGGGTCGTGAAAGGGTACTGAAACCTCTAGTTCATATTTACAGGGTATATATATTTGAGGGTCCAATAATCAACTGTCCACTTGTTTATAACAATAGTCGTTTTGAATAGACACCGCTGTCTACCACTTGCTCACACGTTAGATGGTGTAAGCTACTCTGTCCAATTCAATAACACAATTTTCGCCTTCGATTAGCAACTCTCAGACTCGGCATACACACTATCAGCTATAGACACATTGTAACACACTTTGGAAAGCCAAACCACACCATTGTAACACATTCATTATAACACATTCAGTAAATCCGATCATACCATACCAAAACACCCGGAAGAGTTCAGGCCGTCGATTCAAACAAATAACAGATGTGACACACTCCGGAATCAAATGTGCGAAACCCTTAACTTCATTTGAGTATAAATAAAACCAATTCCGACCGTGGCAAGTCAGATTCGTTCGGACTGTCAAGATAGAACGTTACGCTGCCTAAAAACTTCGCCTTCTAACTAATTTCAAGAGTTTAGTTATGTCCCCCTTCCCAAGGTAAGGTTTCTAAACTCCAACGTTTCCAGTTCCCTTCTGGATTTCTATGATCGCCTGGACGATCAAGTGTTGAAAAGTCCACTTCGAACAAAGTATTATTCTACCTCGATACATGTCAGCGAAACACTGACCTACCGCGACGGTACTCGAGGTACAGTTGTACGATCATCCCATTACAGTAGTATGTTTCCCTAGCAAAAGACTAATGGCAGGCCCCAGGGCATACTTCTAGAATATTTAATAACTTTAAAATTATGTATAGAAATAATACCTTCTTCAAAACTCGATGATATTAAAAATGTCTGATTCAGACCGTAGAGCGCTTGGTCTTGGTTATGTAATATATAAATGACCACCCAAACAAGCCGATGGATCTTTAATAAATGAAATCAAATGGTTTAAGGACCATACTGGTAAATATTGTCAAGCTACGTGGTAATTTTGCTAAGAAATGGAGACTGTCCGACTTTCAGTGAATCGCATAAATTCCATACCTTATATCACAATTATGAATTGTGTTCCGAGATTTTCAAAGAAATCGGTCTGATGTTTTGTATGTGCATAGCTAAAGAGTGTTTTCAAATACACGTGAAGACGTGTTTTCCGATAGGTGGTCTAGGGAACTGTCCATGGTGCTGCAAAGTCATATAAAAGGTGAAAATCTGAGGTGTCCGACTTTAGGTGACCGCCACTGTATGTTCGATGACCGATTACCATGGATCATCATGAATGTAATAACATGCTGGTGCGTATGTCCACGTAGATCGTTCAAACGCTTTCTAAAGCTTCTACTGCAAATTCTCACCACTATTCAAATTATGTAAGCAGTTATATCGGATGTACGCGATCTTCAGGTCTATGTCTCGATTTTGTTATCATTCTCGTCGATGGAAATCGGCTACCAAGTCATAATATGCGCAACCATGATCGATGGTAACCATGATATATAAATAAGAGGGATACAGATTTCACAGGTTTTTCAAAGTAGAGGGACAAAAATGTACTGAAAATGAAGGGACTGTGGAAAATGTTTAAATAAGAGAGGTTTTCCAAATTGGAGAGGGTTCACTGTATAAGTTTAACTCTTTAACAAGATTTTAGATGTTCAATGATAGTATTGATACAATGTGTCTAGTTTCAAAAGATTCATGCACATTTTCTTGTTTTTTGCTATATGTTTTAAAGATATGATATCAGTCGATATGGGGTAATATTTTTCTCATTATATTTAGATAAACACTCTTTTTCATGCATGTAGCTCTTACAATAATTAATAAACGTTCTTCGCCTGGGCGCCTTTTTTGGGCGGTCCCATTGTACAGTCGTCCACTCAAACGACTCAATAACATGCCCGTCATGGGTTCATGGGTTCAAGCCTAGAATGGACCGTGCCTCCGTAGCAAGGATTGACTATCCGGCTGCGTGGTAATGAATTAAGTCTTGAAAGCCTTTAAAGGCCGACATGTCCGCGTAGGACGTTACGCCAAATAGAAGAAGACTTTGCCTATATTTCAGAATATTTTTGTTTTAGTTTTAATTGTTTCATTTCGATGCATTTTGTGCATGTTCAAATACATCGAAAATCCTATTTGGTCTACTATTGACACAATTTATCAAAATTGTTTGTCTGACTACTTTGAAGTTTTCAAAAACTTCTTTTAACTCATTTGTATCGTAAACTTACCCGTATAGCTGAATAGTTTACGCAATTGGTCGGTAAAAGTATTGATGAGGATTTACAAAGCTAGTATCAATTAATATGATTTGCTAAAAATATATTTGATAGGCGCGCAAAAAGAATTCGTATATTCGGGGTTCGGCGTTATATGATCTATTAATTTGTTTTCATCAGTTTGTTTTCGGGTGATATGGTGTATTAGGCAAATGTCAATTCTTTGTATTTTCTCTTGCTCGACTTGGCCTTGAAACATGTGGTACTTTTTAAGTAAAATTTCTCAGTACTGTTTCTCAAAGTACTTGCAACATGCATGCAAGATTATGTTTCCCAATTTCTTTTCTTTTAAATTTGAATAATTTTGCTAGCTCAATTTTCAACATTGAATCTAAATATCATGGCACAATGATGTTACCGTTACACGAGATTTTGCTACTGCAAATAAGTACACTGTTTACGCCATACTAGACGATGATCGTATGACCTCGATGTGTCAAACTCATTTAAATCCGCTGATATAATCTTATTTGAAGTGAATTTCTTTATTATTTGATGCTCCTTACCTAATTAGGCCACTTTCGACTGATATTATTGATCAAACACAACATTTTCGTAACAAATATCGCATTCAAACTAAAAAATGACCAATTACAATGAATTCCAAGATGACCCACCGACATAATGTAACCTTAGTAGCTAGCTAGCTTAACTTAATGGCCATCGCTAAATGCACTGATTTTTGGGTTCTATTTGATTTTCGGGCCTTTCGTGCCTTCAGTTAGATTAACGGTCAAGGTTTGCTGCTTAGTTGTCAGTTTGACACGTAATTAGTGTCAGAAAAATTGTCAAACAAATGAAAGATTGGAATGTTCCACATGGGCTCTGTTATATTAACTCCTCCGCCTTTAGTGCCTCTCTGGCCGCTCCAAGTGCAAGTGAAAAAACAGAAATTCATTAATTTTGAATCAAGTTCTTGCGTAGTGTCATAAATGAGTCATTCGGGATAACTGACGAAAGGCAATTCGCAAAGTCTGAGATAAATTTGTGCAAGTAAGCTTTAATAATTACCTTTCAAATGATGTAAATTTAAAGAAATTGTCTCTCCTAGTTTTTTTCTACAGCTAGCCGAAAAAAGGCATTTTTTCACATAAAAGTTTCGGGAATATTGATCTTGAGTTCAGACATAACGAACGACTCGTCATTCCATAGTCTTCTTCTTATTTTGGCTCAACAACCGTTGTCGGTCAAGGCCTGCCATTCCATAGTACTTTAATTAAAATTGAAAGAGTTCGATGGCATAAAATGCTATTCTAAAAGATAGTTAGTAATTTGTATACGAATAGTTTCTTCCCATCTTTCAAAATCAGTCAAAACCTTTCGCGGGCCGGATAGAATGTTGCTGCGGGCCGCATTTGGCCCGCGGGCCGCATTTGGCCCGCGGGCCGGACTTTGCCGACCGCTGTTCTAAGGGGTTTGGTCTTATAATATACCCATTCTTGGATAATTATAATTCTTAATTCATAATTCATAATAATTCATTCTTGGCTACCAATAATAGCACAAGGACCTGTGTCAATGGTGTTTCAATCGCATGCTTATAGACGTTAAAAACCAAGCAAATGAATTCACGCTGTAATTTTCTTAAACATGTACGGGTCAGTATCAAACTTTCTACTAAAACGCTGTTTATTGGAGCTTTCTTTATCCCATAGTCCAATTCCGTGACTGTCGTAGTCGACATCTGCCGTATAGAACTTGAGATACTAATTCAATTGGGGATAGCTCCATCAATGCGGTGGAATGTGGTTGGCTGGTGAGTTGAATTGCTCAAATAGTAAACTGCTACTGCAAATCTCGGATACAGTTTTATCCTTTTCTGCAGAATCGCCGTGATCACTACGCTTTTATCAATCTACGGACGGTGTAAAGTACCGAATATACTTCTTCTTCTTCTTTGGCTCAACAACCGATGCCGGTCAAGGCCTGCCAACACACTTGTGGGGTTGGCTTTCAGTGACTTATTGATTTCCCCCCATAGCAGGATAGTCAGTCCTACGTATGGCGGCACGGTCTATTTGGGACTTGAACCCATGACGGGCATGTTGTTAAGTCGTACGAGTTGATGACTGTACCATGAGACCGGCTATACTAGACTCATTGAATTGCTTACAGATATTGACTAGTCCCTCTTATCTGGTTGCCCATCCATTGATGAGTTAAAAGAAATACATTAATTGTGGCAACTGCTAATCGTATCTATAATAAAGCCAGGTCGATGCCTCTCTAAGCATCGCGGCCTCAGATCCGGTTCCCCTCCTACTCTCGTTTCTTTTAACGATGAATTTTAGAATTCTCGTCATAGCTCACATACTTTGCAAAAACTGCTCACTCGCGAGAAATCATCCATGCTCACTGCTTAATTTCACTCCTGCTAACCCAACCTTTTAGTCGACAATTTTGCAACGATCTTTACTGAGATCATCCATGCTCACTGCTTAACTTCACTCCTGCTAACGTCATCAATGTCTGTTTACCTACGATTATCGTTGATCTTGTTTCTGGGCCCATCGCTAGACTTACAATAAGCCTTCCTTTGTCCCTGGGTTCGTTGATTTCTTAGCATCAGTCATAAAAAAATGCCGATCTTAGCCGGTCTTAGAATCTTAGTCAAACTGTTCTCTAAATCACACGTGTTGTGGACTTTTGCCTGCTGTATGGAAATTGAGCTTGCTTGTATCTGTCTTCCCGCTCGGTAGCATCCAACTATCGCGGTATATCAAGATTGTGTACCAGTACAAAACTCGACGAATCGGTGATTTTTCCACCATTAATGTATGATAGTAAACCGTGGTTAAGTCTTGCCTAATACCATTTTATGGCTGGCAGATCGTCAACGACTAACCTTGTAACCTTTGCATTTTTAAAAATAAATTGATTCCGGTTAAAAAAGTTTGATTCCGGTACATCAGTCGATGCTTTATATACTGATTTCTATGCTTCTTTTGAATGAGTTTGTCGTTGTTTTCTGTAAGCAAATCTACCCAAACTTGACTTCTAATCTGGTTATGTTGACTGGTTTGTGTATTACTTAAACTGTCGCTCGCCCAGAGTAAAGATTGGCTAGAGAAAACACGCAGCTTCGGTTCAACACGGACTCATTAAGGGACATTACTGTCCAAAAGGAATTCAAAGCTGCTTTAGACGAGTCTAACTGTGCAAGAAAGTCTAATAAACTTTGCAAGAAAACACTTGCTTTCATGCTACTGATCTTTCGGGTCGACCCGAACTCGTTGCATCCGCAGGTCGGATTTGATTTCGACTCCTACCTAGCGCACCCGCTGCACCCACGGGTCGGAATCGATTCCGGCTGGCTCGCACCCGACTCCGGCTCAGGTCGTGAAATGAATCGTATGACCCAACACTAGTCTGCGGCTCTTCTATGTAGCAGAAGCCTACCAAGGGATTGAACAGGCAAAGAGACTCGGATTTCAGATAAACGAGGCAAAGACCGAACTGATGATGGCAACATCAGCGGCCCTACCAATAAATAATCAGAACCTACGTAGGCGTGATGTTCAGATAGGTGAACGCACTTTTGAAGTCGTCCTATAATTCACCTATCTTGGGTCAAAGGTCAGCAACGACAATAGCATGGAAGCTGAGTTGCGCGCAAGGATGCTGGCTACAAATCGGTCATTCTACAGTCTAAAAAATCAGTTCACCTCAAAGAACCTGTCGCGACGGACAAAGCTGGGACTATATAGTACTTATATAGTTCCGGTACTCACATACGTCTCTAAGACATGGTCACTGTCCAAATCTGACGAAACCCTCTTTGCCGCGTTCGAAAGGAAGATGCGCAGAAGGATACTTGGCCCCGTATGTGTGGAAGGACAATGGAGGAGCCGCTATAATGTCGATCTATACGAGATGTACGACGACCTCACTATCATGCAGCTTATCAAGCTCGCGAGGCTCCGGTGGGCTGGCCATGTTGTACGCATGGAAATGGACGACCCAGCCCGTAAAGTCTTTTTAGGCTGTCTACAAGGACAGAGGAGGCATAGTAGGCCCAAACTGAGGTGGCATGATTTCGTGAAGGCATCTGCCATCAAGGCCGGGATAACAGACGAAGGCGCGAACGCTTACAAATGTTGGAATAGTTTATGAAATCATATCGGTCCTGATTAGTGTTGGCCGTTCCGGTCCGAACCTAGTAAAAAAGTTCCGTTCTTTATGTACGCCGTTCCGTTCCGATCCTTTATACAAAATCGTTCCATTCCGTTCATTCCGTTCTTTCCGTTCTTTCCGTTCTTTCCGTTCATTCCGTCCCGTTCCGTTCATTCCGTTCATTCCGTTCCGTTCCGTTCATTTCGTTCTTTCCGTTCATTCCGTTCTTTCCGTTCATTCCGTTCCGTTCAATTCGTTCTTTCCGTTCACTCCGTTCCGGTCTTTGCCGCTTCAATATTGTCATCAAGGTGCTATCGTTCGTGCGTTCCGTTCTTTGAAAAAACCGGCTTTGTCCGGCTGTTGCTTGCTGCATGCAAGATAACTGTTCACTCTTTCTCGCACACAGTATGTGTTACCTGTGCACTCTCCCATGCTCACAGGAATATTCATCGCACTTCGTCGCGTATCGATTTATGTGAAAAAAAAAACTATTTGTTTTAAGTAGTAAGTGAAATTCAAATAATTAGTCAATCTCGTGATACAATCGTCAACTCCTACTACTCAATAACATCGGCATGGGTAAAAGCCTCGAATGGATTGTGCCCCCATACGCTGGGATGATTATCCTGCTATGGGCATTTAAGTTACTGATAGCCAAGCCTATTAGTGGCACAGGAAGGATTTGACCAAAAATGGTCGTCGCATCTAAAAAGTTTAAAAAATGCTAGATAATAAATGCATGCTTTATGTTAGCACAGCTGGTACAGCTTACTGGACATAGGTTGAACCCATCTGGATTTGGTGATTTCAGCATGATGATTTAAGAAACGCCTTTTCATATCCTGTCTCAAGTAAACCCCCCCCCCTCCCATGAATGACAGTTTGGCTTCTAAGCTCTAGGTCGGTTCATTTGCACCCAGGTTCACGTTTCGTTCTTTTTGAAAAATGAACTAGTTCCGTTCCGTTCCTTTTTTTAACGAAATTCCCAACACTAGTTTATACCTATCAACAACACTTTTACCGCAGTAAAATTACCTAGACATTGACGAATATGTGTAAAACTTTTATTGTAAAAGAACTACAATCAGGTTGTTATTTTTGTGGTTTGGTGGTAATTCCTACCTTTTCATTTATTCGTCATTTATAGGAATCACTTGAACATAATTGTTGCAAGGCTATTGTTGTTGGAGGATTAAACTTTTAATTGAAAAGGGCGGATATTATGAGGAAGCATAGAGCTACACTTCAATGCCTTAAGGATTACGTTCTCTTGCATAATAGTTACCAAAGTATATGAATCTAAGTAATTAAAATAAATGCCTTAGCCTCACTAATCGTACAAACACTACATTCTAAACAATGTCAGCAATGTTCACTTATGGTGTATTCTAAAATTAGGCATATTTAGTGTAATGAATGAAGGCAAGCACAGAATCTGCTAGATAGAGGGCTCCGTTGATGACACACAAGGCACCTAATGCCAATCCAGCCTGAAATATAAAGCAAAAAGTGTTATTATTGCAATTTGTCTAATCTCAATCTATTAGATCTCAATCCATCTATCTACTATTAGACTTACCGTTCTTTCGGAAGTGATGTTTTCAAAGTCGTGCTCCGCTAGATAACCGTGCCAGTAGTGTAGTGCAGTACCACCGACAGCAACCCACATGAACGTACCGACCACGTTCATGATCGTGTCGGAAAGCTCGTACTTGTGTTTGGTGGTACCGAAACCAAAAGTAAGTAGCTGCACTCCGGTATAGATGATGAATCCGACAAATACACCTGACGCGACGATTTCTGCATCTGGGCTCTTCTCCTCGTTAAGGTTCCAAGTACCACCGATACCGAGGAAATCTCCTCCATATCCCGTTCGGTAAATGATCAGTACTACAATGTTGATGACCTGCAAAATGGAATCGACAGATACACCTTAAGTAATGGATCTAACATGCACACTGGGTCTCCCCGCAGGGTATCATAAACATTGTGTCCAGCACTAATGTTGTTTGCGCAATTTAATTTGGGAATGCATCCTGCTTAGATTGTGTCAGGGGTTTTATGTTTCTCGTTTCACGACCGAAGGTCGTTACAGACAAAAAATAGCATTCTATCGAGTGTACTGATCCCTTCTTGCGTGTACGTAAAATCGTGCGTGCGAAATAATCTTACTCGGTCCACCGCACCGTAAAAATAGCAGTGAAGAAAAAAGTTAAGTGCAAAGCCGTAACAATGTAGTCCTTCCATTGGAATGCTATAAAGATGGAGAACGTATGTGCTATGCCTCATTATGATACAGGAAAAAATCAATGTTCTACCCTTTGTTACAATATTTGTTCTGGTGTCCATTGATGCACATCCATACAACTTTGCGTTTACGGTTCTCAACATTGGTTTAGATGTTCTCTTTTCTTGAAAGCAACGGTTCGTTGATCGTTGGTATCATTGTATGGGGCGATATGGTGGAAAAAAGGCAACTCTCAATTGGTTGCTGTTGTGTGCTTTATGCCAGTGTATGGTCGCATTTTTCCGGTATGAGTGTTACGTCAATTTTTTTATTCCATGTTTAATAAAAATGAAAATTTGGACTCAAACTTAATAAAATTTAAATATTAACAGTGCAATTTTTTAGCTAAAAAGAAAGTAATATAAAATTTTACTCTCAGAAGAATCGATATAGCTAAAAATATTAGTGGAATTGTTTTTGGATAGTGCTGTAACCTACCGTAAAAATGTAGACAAGTGGAATTGAATATTTTTGCCATGCCGTCAAGAACGAACATTGCTAGTTGTTAGTGGTGACAATTCTTATCTTATCACTTGTGCGAACGCAATGTTGGATACGATAACCCTTTTTTCCGAATTGACCTGCTAGTCATCAAAATGGCATAAGCTCACGCATATATGGTGATAGATCGTTTACTATAAACTATTACTGGTTTTCCTCAGGCAAATTCGAGCTTCATAACAACCATAATATTTGATAGGGTAACGTAATTAATGTTTTTAAGAAATTATCAAAACAAAATATTATTAAAATTTGTGACTAGCTTCGATAGAAATATTATCTATGTTTAAGCAAATTAATCGTTTCATAGGGAGTGATAACATACAACACTTCACTATGGCACATTAAGATAAATATGTACAGGGAGTGGTCGTTTTGTTGATTGTAAAATAGACCCTTTAAAATCAATATCTTATGCATTAGCCAATCGTGAGACATGAATTTGATAAGGAAAATCAAACCAAATCAAATCTCCATGATTTTTTCTATGCTTTGCCTAGGGGAATTAATCACAGCAGAGTATTAGATGATAGTTAAAAACCACACTTCTTTAAATTTGTGTATTCCAAAACTGTCATTAGATTAACTAATTTATAAGATTTCATTCACTGATTTTATCCGTAACTAAGTTATAAATGCTCACCACTTTGAACACTTTTATAAAAATGGAACCAATCGTTTCTGCAGACACCATTTTGATGTGTGGGACAGTTGCGTATAGCAGCGAAGGACCACGATGACCACTTGTTGTTGCGACACCTGTAGCGTAACCTCAATTTAGCGGTTTGGCTGTTTAATCTTTTCACTGGTTATGCGCGGATTGGGTCTAAAGAACGATAGAAAAAGGATTCAATCTGTCACTATAAGGGCGTTGTGCGGTACGATGGTGGTAGAGGAAATCTTTTAGGATCGTCGATACGCCGTGCACGTACGCTCCTTCTGACGGATGAAACGGTTGAATTGACTCTGTCCAGGGAACGATACTCATAACCGCATTTCTGTATTCACTATCGTTGTTACCAATACGACCTGCTTATCAGCGTAGTGGGTACGGTTTGTAGATTAGATAACGGAAAATATGTTCAGTCTCTAGCTAACTAACCAGCGACACCTTCCTTTACATGACCTCCAATGTGTCTGTATGTGTGGTGAAGCCACACGTTGTTGCAAGAGATAAGGTAAGTTAACCGTAGTGAGTAATATCCGCCCAGTGCAAGGTGTAGACAACTCGATACCTGTAAAGAAATATTTCAAAATATTTGGAATATTTGCGGGTGAAATCTATTGGTATAATGATGCAGGTCATCAGCTATATATGATAGGTATTTTATGCTTCGTGGCAGTATTTTGAGAGATGGTTTCACTGATGTGCTGTAAGTTACTAAATTTTGAGATTTTTAAACAACGAGAGAAAGTGAAAACAAAACTTCTCAACACAATTAAACACTATCAAATAACTAAGTGATTGTGGAACATTTGGGCTCCAACATTATAGAAAACTTTAGTTTTGCCTATTTACATCATATGGCAAGTTATTTAAAATCATCGCTTTTCGGTTGTATGATAAGAACTTTGAAGCATTTATCATTTCTAGGTATATGTTATACGAATAGTTGTGATGACTAAGATACCATGCATTGGGACTGAGTATTATGATACGGATGATTCATTGTAGATGTCATTGTATATAGCTCATAGCTATCTTAGTATAATTGATATTAGTCTAAAGCAGTGGTCGACAAACTTTTTAGGTAAAGGGCCAAATTTATTAAATGATCGAGAGCTGCGGGCAGGAGGGAGATTTCTAAAAATATTTTTGCTGAAATTATTACATTATAAAATTTTAGAAACAGAATAATTCATTGATGCCATCGGACGCTCCAATTGTTGATAGGGTTATTTTTTGTAATTCGGTAATAATTGTATATAATATCGGCCAAACTATCTTCAAAATTGGTAGTTCCTATTTTTAAATCGCACAAAGATTCATAAGTTAAGGATCTGTTAAAAAATTATCGAGACAAACGTACATTTAGTAACTATCAAAATGCTTTTCGAACAAGTAATACCATTTCAGGAAAATTGATAACAGATCTTATAAAAATGCACTTTGACAATTGTTTCACTGGTAAAATGCGACAGTGTTGAAACGCCTAATTCGTAAAAACAAGTGAAAAAAATGTATGGACCTTTTTCACTATTACTAAAACTTTGTTTTGCATATATAGTTTTAGCGAATGTCGAATATCTCTCGTCGTAAATCGCGTTCGCTCCGCGTCAGGTCGTTACGTTTGTGATCGTCGCGAATCTGACATGTCACGCGCCGCGTTTATGAACTGTATTCGTGCCATACGGACTACTGGGTAAAAGTAAGGCTCAGCCCTCTACGTTACGCTAGCGTTACGCGTAACGCCAGTTTACCACAAACCCAAGCACATTTTTTGAACGCCTGTTTTAACCGTCGTAGATGAGCAAATTGATATATAATAATGTCTAATATTCGAAACTATATGAATGTTCAGCAATCATTCATAAGGTTTAGATTCATTGATAATTCATTAAAATAAAAAAAATATGACTATTACCTTACTATATTTGATATTCATTAATGTTATTTAATTTAATAATTACTTTTAAAACGATTAAAATATTAAAATGCTTATACATTTTTAAGCCCACTGTTGGTGTAAAACTATGATTTTAAAATAATAATCATAAATAAAAGCAAATTTATTTATTAACCTAATTCATCGCCCTTATAGTAGTGCCTTTAAACTAAATGTAATTATGAATTGAATTGGCCAGAAACGTAGATTTCATAGACAATAAATACATGTCATATATTTAACAGAATTAAATATATTTTACATATTATTTTATTTTCTACTTTTGGAAATGGTACTCCAATTTAAAGCTTCAAGAGTTTTTTTAAACTGTTATTGACTATTTTTCACTTTTATTTTCATCGCAGTTTTAAATATTTTTTATTGGAAAAATAGACTCTGGTCTGTCGCATGGATGACAAAATTGAAATAAAAATGTTGCTTGGGAATGTTTCAAGGCATGTAACGCTTCTCCTATGTAACGTAGAGGGCTGAGCCTTACTTTTACCCATTTCGAGAGGGACACATAAGACCCGTTGAGTTTAACAAATAAATCTTCTTCTTCTTTTTGGCTCAACAACCGATGCCGGTCAAGGCCTGCCAACCCACTTGGGGATGGCTTTCAGTGACTTATTGATTTCCCCCCATAGCAGGATAGTCAGTCCTACGTATGGCGGCACGGTCTATTTGGGGCTTGAACCCATGACGGGCATGTTGTTAAGTCGTACGAGTTGACGACTGTACAATGAGACCGGCTTAACAAATAAATATAAAACATCAAATATCAAGTAAAGTCGCATGCAAAACTTTCAATAAATTTACTGCCACTAGATATTAGTTTATTTTCTCTAGAAAAAAATGCGCATGCCACTTCTTCCATTCTTAAAGACTCACTGTCGTGTTGAAACAATGTTTTTATAATTACATATGCGAATATTGAAGACTAGTTTGACCATACTGATTGGTCTGTCATTGCGCATTGCGATAATGAAAGTTGAAAGCTACAACGGTATTAAATTTCATTCTAAAAGATCGCCAGTAATTTGTATATGAATACATTCTTCCCATCTTTCAAAATCAGTCGAATCCCTTCGTGGGCCGGATTGCATGTTGCGGCAGGCCGCATTTGCCCCGCGGGCGAGACTTTGGTAGAATAAAACTTTGGTCGAAGCGATCTTTTCAAGTTAATTTTCAATTCAAAGTTCGATTAATTTTCAGTTTAATTTTCAATAATTTATTTCTTCTAAAATTATTCAATTTAATGATCAATCCGCCATACGTAGGACTGACTATCCTGCTATGGGGGGAAATCAATCAGTCACTGAAAGCCAAGCCCACAAGTGGTACAGGCAGGCGTTGACCGACAACGGTTGCTGTGCCAAAGAAGAAGAAGATTCTATCTGGTTGCTTGATACGTACTTATACCAGAAGCCTGGCATATGCTGGCATGACCGTGTAAGTCTTATTAGCATGGAATAAAAAGTACCTCTTTTCATGACTTCTTTTTCTTGCAATCCTGTAAACACATAACCGAGTTTACATCAGGGTTGATTGTAATTATTTCATTTAGTTTTATTGTCAAAAATATTGACAATTTTTGTCAAGCAGCCGATAGGCATACCATTTTCACCGCTTCTTGTTACGGGGGTTGGTTGCAGGTAGCGATATGGTTTTGCTAGCTTGCATGTCATTCGTATAACATTCTGGATAAGAAACATGAGCCCATTGAATGAAGATAGAGTGGAAAATTGTGCAAATTTAATCACGAATTCAAGAATGTAATCACTTAAGAATATTTGACAAGGGTTCTTTTTGGGAACGAAATATAAAATCGACCACACTGATGACCGCATCCCACCGAGAGCCCTTTCGGTCTAGCGATGGATTTACACTTCAAGGAGTATGGAGTATCGACGATTTTGTTGTTGCATGAATCGTTCAGCGCCAAGGAGCGTAGTGTTTGTGGGCGTTAGAAATTTGTTGAATATTTATGTAAATCAACCGTACCCTTGGTCTGCAAAGGACATCTTCGCAAAGTTTCTGTAGTGTCGGGACGAAGAAAAGGACATAATAAAGTGCTTCAATGTTATTGGTTGATTGTCGCAAACGTTTGCGAAGATATTTTTTTACAAAATAAAGCGCTGATCGTTCTGAGCAATGTAAACACAAAATGAAGTTTTTTGTTCATGACAATACTTCTATATCAGCTTGGAAATATAAGTAAAGATGATCGATTGTGTGCAATAAGCAGTAAACACCCTAGCGAATAAAGTCACCATATAGTATCATTTCACAGGAGCAGGAGGACAGGAGTTTTCAAGCAGAAATCGTGCCATGGAAACAAAGCTAATTAACATCTTAAAATTAGTATACTCTCCCTGTTTTTCTTTATTTACCTTTGCTCACGATTGAGCACGTTGTTGTGCCGTGGCTCGGCTAACGGTAATTCTCCAGGTTACTTACTTCTCAGCTACAGCTTTCCATCACACCCGTGATGCATCATTTGTCTCCACTCAAGATGCGCCGCTCAAATACGAGCAGAGTTTTAGCTTCCTCCGCTTAGATGGTTAAGGCTCATGTCCATAGAAGAGCATTCCACGAAACACTTAACGAAATATCTTACTGTTTTTCAATATTCAGTATTTCTCTGCGACATCATTGTCCGAAGTTCAAGAAACTACAACTCCTATACTCCCTCTAGGTAAGCGCATCGAACATGTTGTGGAAATCGTTCGAATCTCACTGGGGTCTGTAAAAAGATGTTGAACTCTTCTATCTTCTCTATAACATATTTCTATCCAAGATGGCATCGACGTATCCAATGTAGGCACCCACAGTCTGATGACAGCTCTACAGTACGCTTGCAACATTCCCCTAATCGATTGCAAAACTCCCCTAAGTGATTGCAAACATCCACAGGTTGCATGCAATATTCCCCTACCGATTTGCAAAATTCCCCTAAGTGATTGAACTATTCCCTTATATGGTTCGAAACCCTGTAAATGCTCTTTTGTTGATAGCTTTATTGTTCACACATGCACAGAGAAAAGATAGAAAAAAACACCGAAAAGGTTTTCTGACGATGGAAGGTCTGACAATTAGTAGAGAAATCTGCGAAGTTGAAAATCTCTTCATAGTTCAGGTGTCCGGAATGTCTGACATGTACTATCGAAGTAGAAATTCAAAATAAATGTAGGCCCAAGCCATCGCGGGCCAACGGTTTGTCGTATCTGCTTAAGGCGTTGCTACTTGGTTGGTTCATCGACTGAAGGTTCTGCAACGCGGTACATTTGGACGATCGAGAAACACAAAACAAACCAGATTCGTTGAATAGATTCCAAGTGGGTTAGAGGGCGAAAAGTTGTGAGTCATCCTACTACCGAAGCATATTCCAGCATCACATACTATCAAACATAACAAAATTCAATATAAAATATTATGTTTTAATCTTACTTACTTACTTACTGCCTCACGAGTGTCCGAAACCGCACATGGTCTCGCGCCTTCGTCTGTCAATCCGTTATCCCGACCTTAATGGCTTACACCTCCACGCCGTCTTGCCACCTCAATTTGGGCCTACCACGCCTCCTCTGTCCGTTTTCATGCGTAAAACATGGCCAGCCCACCGGAGCCTCGCGAGCTTGATACGCTGCACGACAGTGAAGTCGCCGTACATCTCGTATAGATCGTCATTATAGCGGCTCCTCCATTGTCCTTCCACACATACGGGTCCAAGGATCCTTCTGAGCATCTTCCTATCGAACCCGACGTGACATCTATGCGCATCGACGGACTGGACTAGACTGACCTACTTTATTACAAATACAAGTTACACTTTAAACTCACATATACTTATACATATTACTCTTAAACTACAACCTCACGCATACACTACATTCTCCCGGACTAACTTGGATTTACACTATTTACAAAATTTTCTTGTAGGCTGACCCTTTAATCGGTCAGATCGTCTGATCGGGGGCGATCTTGATTCACTTCGTTTCCGTTTGCGTATTTCATGGAATTTGACTTCTTTCTCTATTTCTATTGGAGGATGAAATTACCTTACGATACCTCTTTTGCGTATTTGATTAATGTGGACTAACCTTGAAAATCCATTTAAATTAACTAAATAGATGAGGGGGCTAACTTTTTTTAATACCGTAGCCGGTATCCATCGCAATAAATCTTTAAAGTGATTCCTGTACCATATTTTTTCACCATATTTATACACTACAATTTTGTTTCTTTGGTATTTCCCCTTACGATCCTTTCTATCTTGATTAAAATTTAGGAAGTTTTGTTCGTTCGGCTTAGTGACAGAATCTGATATAAAAGAGTGCGTTACATCGTATTGCGTTTTGGTCTATATGATAACATCAGTACTAGACGGTGTTACTTTCGTTACTGTATGCGGCGTATTTTTATAATTCATGAAGAATTTGTTTGTCTTCCTTACTAACGACAATGGTTTGCTTTTTCATCCAATAAAAATTTACTCAGCACTTCCTTGACAATTCTCACACCTCTCTCTGCTAAACCATTCGACTGTGGGTGGTATGGTGGTGATTTTGTAACTTTGACTTTATGTTTTTCTAGAAATACTTTAAATGCTTCGGAATTAAACGGAGGACCGTTATCAGACACTAACTCCTTTGGACTTCCGAAGTAAGCAAAGACTGATTCTAACTGTTCGATTATATCTATAGCTTTCAACATATTAAGTACTCTCACGTCAATGTACTTTGTATATGCGTCTACGATTATTAATAACGTACGCGACTCAAAATAGAATAAATCGACGTGTATCCTTTCAAAGGGGGCCGGTCTGGTGGTACAGTCGTCAACTCGTACGATGTAACAACATGCCCGTCATGGGTTCAAGCCCCGAATAGACCGTGCCTCCATATGTAGGACTGACTATCCTGCTATGGTAACAATAAGTTACTGAAAGCCAAGCTCACTTCATTAATGGGTACTGGCAGGCCTTGACCGACAGTTGTTGTGCCAAAGAAGAAGAAGATCCTTTCAAAGGGCTGTTCTGCTTTCCTCCAAGTGGTGTCAACTATTTCTCTCTTTACCGGTTGACGTGCTTGACATACCTCACAGGCTTGTACAAATTCAGTTATGTCTTTATCCAACTTCCTCCACCACAAATGTTGCCTTACGTGCATTTTCATTCTAACTATTCCTTCGTGGTTTCCATGAAATTGGTGTAGTATTTTCGTTTTCAAGCGTTTTGGTACCACTAATCTTTCGTCGAAATATAATACTTCTTGCTCAATCCCAAAATGATACCTTATTTTAAAGTATGGTATAAACTCTTGGTTTAGTTGTATCGTTGTTTAGTTTTTCTAGATCGATTGTCTCTTCTTCTAACACTTTTAGACTCAACTTTGTATCCTTTATCTTATTTTCCTCTGACAAAGGTAAACGCGACAGTGCATCAACATGCTAGTATTAACGACCATCTCTGTAATCTTGCAACAGTAATTTTAGACGTTCTAATTTTAGAGTGGACGATTTAGTCCACTCAAACTTTTTTTCTTTTCGCAACAACTGATATAAAGGGTATAATGCGGTTGATACATTTGGAAGGAATCAATGGTAATAATTCGGTAATCTCAAGTATGCTTGAAGTTGACTTATATTACTCGGTACTGGTGCTTTTACAATAGCTTCTACTTTCGATTCAATTGGGTGTATTCCGTTACTCGTTATAGTGTGACCCAAATATTCTATACGTGACACATAAAAAACTGACTTATTCGCATCGTTACGTTATGACTGTCCAACTCCATTACTTCATATAAATTCGTTTTGCATTCTTCCGCATTTTTCCCTCCGACAATAATATCATCTATATATGCCAATCCTTTCGTATTCCTTAATATTTGACCTATTATACATCTATTATACATTATAATACCATAAAGATCGCTGAGGCTGTATGGATTCTAAATGGCATACGTGTGTAATTGAACAATCCTTTGGATGTATTAATCGTGCATATTTGTTTCGCAGACTCGGACAATTTGACTTGTAAATATGCGCCTGATAAATCAATTTTACAAAATAATTTCCAATCAGAAATTTTAGCGAATACGTCCTCAATTTTTGGAAGTGGATAATGTTCCATCGACAAATACTTATTCAGCGTTGCTTTTCCATCTAGACATAGCCTAACAGAACCATTATCTTTTTCCACTATTACCACAGGACTCGCCCATTCGGAATACTTTGTTGGCACTAACACACCTTCTTCGACCATTTTGTTTAACTCTTTTTCGATTTTCTTTTCTAAGGTGAAGGGAACGGAATAAGCTTTATGAAAAATTGGACAATAATCTTCTTTCAATACTAAATTTGCCTCAAATCCCTTAATTGACTCATTTGACGCATTGATAGTGCACGGAAATTCTGTAACTCAGCCAGCACATCTGATTCTACACTTTTTAACTCGAATGCTTTTCTCCAACCCGGGAACAAAACATCTAACCAATTTCTTACTAGCAGTGGCGTAACACTTCTTTCGATCGAATTATTATTAGTTCTAATTCAAATATTTTAGCGCGCCTCGCTATTTCCACTTTTACACACATTTTTCCCATAGGCTTTATCGCTTGCCCTGACGCTGAGAAAAAGGATTCCTCGGTTGGTAGTATTTGTACATCGTTGAACATTTTAATATATGTTTCTTCCGAAATTGCACTAACAAACGCACCGCAATCTATCTCAAACTCTAATTGCTTACTATTACAAGCAAGACGGACCATCTGAGGATTCTGACTTTTATTGCAATCTTTTTTCCGTAACCGACCTCTACTAGCGTTACTCATATGTTTTTTCACAAACCGACACTTCGACAAGACACTGGACAAGTCGCAGGATTGTGCGTACGACAACGATGACACTCTGCACTTGACTTTTGCTCCTGGCTGCTTCGACGATACACATACTCTCGATCCAACTGCTTGCTCTGCTGCTGTACAGACGTTTTACGCAGGCTCGCTACCGCATGCATCTTGTAATGTGATCGAACGTACGCGGGGCCGTCGAGCACCGTTTTGCGGGGAGTCAATCTTTACTAATATGAGCTGAGGTGGAACGAACTATTCGAAGCGGACTGATTTGATCGTCCAGGCGATCATGGAAACCCGGAAGGAATTTACCTTACTGGAAATGTTGGAGTTTAGAACCCTTACCTTGGTTGGGGGACATAACTAAACTCTTGAAATAAGTTGGTACACGAAGTTTTTAGGAAGCGTAACGTCCTATCTTGGCAGTCCGAACGAATCTGATCTGCCGTGATCGGAATTGGTTTTATTTATACTCAAGATATGTTATGGGTTTCGTTGTACATTTGGTTTTGGAATGTGTTTCTGTCCTAATTAAATGTTATTGTTATTGGTAACAATTTATAATTTGAAGTGGTGTGAGGTGTTTGTTGATGTGTGCCTATGCTGCGGTTTTACTATATTGCGAAAGAAGGTTTCAAATATTGTTGCTAAAGAATTTTTTCGTTGATGTTTTCGTCGCATGCGTTCTCGGTTCACCTAGTTTTCTATAGTAACGCCTGATTTGCTTATTATGCGTGTTTCTGGTGTTTTCAGTAAGTGTGTCACAATTGTTTTTATATGAACGGTCTGGCCTGAACTCTTCGGGTTGTCTTGTTATGGTATGATCTGATTTGCTGAATGTGTTGCAATATTGTGGTTTTGGTTCCCGAAGTGTGTTACAATAGTGTGATTTGTTACCATGTGTCTATAGCTGATAGTGTGGTTAATAATAATTTGGTTTATAATGTAGTAGATATGCTAAAATCTTCTTCTCCACCATCGCTGCGTTCTGCTGCTGCGCCGCTTCCCACGAACGCGCTATTTCACACGCATCCGCAAATTTCACTCTCGATTCTCTCAGCAACCGCGTCCGTAGCTCATGGTCTCGGATTCCAGCAACAAACTGATCCCTTAGCGCATCCGGTAAAAACGATCCATAATCGCACGATTGCGCTTTCGCTTTAAGGCTGATAATGTAGTCGTTTATCGACTGATCCGATGACTGTTTCAGCTTGCGAAACTGGTAGCGCTCTGACACGATATTCTCCAGTGGTGTGAAATATTCATTTAAGGCATTCACTAAATCCTTATACGACTTTTCTCGTGGATTATCCGGTGAACAAATCTTTACAGCGGCTGAATACAATGACCCTCCCGCCATTATCATCATGATCGACACTTTCTTCTCTTCGTACACATCTTTGACCTTGAAGAACATTTCAAGCCGACTCGTGTACTCCTTGAAACATTCTCCCAAGACGTAGGGCTCAATGTTTCCAATAGTATTCATTTTTGACTTTTCGACTTTTATTACGGGCTTGTTTAAAACAGACTTGACTTTATCCTCGTCGCCAATTTGTGACATCTATGCATATCGACGGACTGGACTAGACTGACCTTGTTTATTACAAATACAAGTTACACTTTAAACTCACATATACTTATACATATTACTCTTAAACTATAACCTCACGCATACACTACACCCGACTCAGAGGGTTTCGTCAGATTTGGACAGTGTCCATGTCTCTCAGAGCTGTATGTGAGTACCGGTACTATATAGGCTATATAGTCGCGACAGCTTCGTCAGTCGCGACAGGTTTAATTGTTTAATTGTATAATGTCTGAGAATGTCTGAGGCTGTAAAATGACCGATTAGTAGCCAGCATCCTTGCGCGCAACTCAGCTTCCATGCTATTGTCGTGGCTGACCTTTGACCCGAGAGAGGTGAATTATGGGACGACTTCAAAAGTGCGTTCACCTATCTGTACGTCACGCCTACGTAGGTTCTGATTATTTATTGGTAGGTCCACTGATTTAGCCACTATCAGTTTGGTCTTTGCCTCGTTTATCTGAAATCCGAGGACCTCTGACGCCTGCTCGATCCCTTGGTAGGCTTCTGCTACATAGGAGAATCGCAGACCAATGATGTGTATATCATCAGCGTATGCCAGGACCTGGGTTGAGTTAAAGAAAATGGTTCCTTAAGTCTCCAGCCTACATAAAGGACAGGAATACACCTTGTCAGATGAAGGTGGATGGAAAACTCTCAGGGCGTTTTGCTATCACCAAAGGTCTTCGCCAGGAGGACGGGCTTGCCTGTCTCCTATTCAACTTGGCGCTAGAGAGGCCCATCCGTGCCTGAGTAAAATATCGTGTTTTCAGGAAAAATACCTTCGAAGTTGTATCAGCTTGATATACAGATGGTTTAAGCTACTATGTAAATATGTATACAGTATTCATTTTTTATTTTTTTTATTTTATTTTTTTTTATTTATTTCATATATAAACCGATGGACCATCGTGTCTAATCGGCAACCTTATAATTAAATTAAGGAGCATATAAATAAACCTCTAGTTATAAGCAAACATTAAATGTGACGTAGACGCAATTTCTCCTTGAACGTGGAAGTAGACATGCTAAAATCGAACAAATCTAACACTTAATTGAACTCGAGGGACATACGTATAATAGGGTGTCCCTGGCTATGGTTGTTGCGGGTACGCGGTACATGGAGATGGAAATTGGATCTAAGAATCCGACAGGGAGCGAACAAATTGATGCTGGCTAGTAATGCCGGGGAATCGATCTCTCCGTTAAGGAGCCGGAATATGAAAAGGCATTGGGCGTTTTTACGTCGAGAGCAGAGTGGTTCAAGTCCGAGAAGCAGACACCGCTGATGGTAGGAGGGCCGAGCGTGGTGGGATTGCCATGGAAGGAGTCGAACCGCGTACCTGGTGAGTCTCCGTTGAATGGCTTCGAGGCGATTGATGTCACCAACGCCAAGCAGGCACCAGATCGCGCAGCAGTACTCCAGCACGACCTTACGATGGCACAGAAGATCGACTTGACGCACATGGGATCGGTAAACTCGCTACAGATCCGCGTAATTAGACCGAGTAGCTGATTTCCCTTCGCAACAACGCTGTCAATGTGAGGGCGAAATGACAGCTTCTGGTCGAGTAGCACCCCCAGATCACGGATATATGTCGTACGAACCAAAGCCGTGTTGAGCATAGTGTATGTAAACGAGATAGGGTAACGGGCTCTGCTGAATGATATACACTGACATTTATCAGCACACACTTGGAGCGCGTTTATGCTGCACCAGCTGTCGAAATTTTCAAGGATCATTTGAAGGCGTACACAGTCACTGTCGTTTCTAACTGGAGCGAATATTTTTACGTCGTCGGCGTACATTAGGTGTTGGCCTGGCGGTAAAACAAAAGATAGGTCATTTATATAGATGAGGAAGAGTAGCGGTCCCAAGTTACTCCCTTGAGGCACTCCGGAGGAGCTGGTGAAGGAGCGAGAGCGATGAGATCTTATGCTTATGTAGTACGAACGACCAGTTAAGTATGAACGCAGCCAGGTGATGTGCCAGTCCAGGAAACCGAGTTTTATTAGCTTCGAGAGTAGAATATCATGAGAGATACTATCGAACGCAGCCCTGAAGTCGATATATACTGCATCAACTTGAGTACCACGATCCATGTGGTCGAAGCAGAAACCAACAAATTCAGCAATATTAGTGGTGGAAGATCTCCTTGGGAGAAATCCATGCTGACTAGGGCTCATATAGTTTTGAACTACTGTGAGTAGCGGATTGTATAGAATGATCTCAAACACCTTTGCACAAGCGCATAGGAAAACAATGCCACGATAATTGCAAGCATGAAGTCGACTGCCCTTCTTATGGATAGGAACCATTCGCGCGTGTTTCCAGGACGCAGGATACGTGCCACGCATAAAGGAATCATTAAATATTTTGGCAAGAATGGGTGCGAGTGATTGACGACAGTGCTTCAAAATGTATGCGGGAATATTGTCAGGTCCAGATGATGTAGATGGTTTTATATCGCTGAGTGTGCGCGCAACTAATGCTTCGTCAATTGTGGGTATAATGAAATCGATAGCATCCGATGGAGTATTGCGAGTGGCCTCTGCTAGAGTGTTAGGGTTGTGAACAGGAAGGGTGAATGCATTAGCGAAATGATTGGCGAAAGTGTTGCAGATATCGGATGTATCGATACTAGTTTCACCATTGTAGCTCAATGACGGAGGGATACTACTTATATTGCGCCGTTTGTTCCAGGAGCTCCAGAACCGTGTCGGCTTAGAAAACAGTTGCCTTTCAGTACGGCGAATGAAGGAGCGGTAGAGCACACGATTTTGTCGACGATAATTGTTCAGTGCATCGAAAAAAAATCTCCTACTGTAATCCGTGTAGGCTTTAGATTTTTTTTTTAACCGTCTTAAAGATGCATTAGACCAATCGGGGCCAGACTTTCGTCGAGCAACAGGAACGCAGGAGTTAATCGCTGAGCGCATAAAAAAGCTAAAGAAATCGGTGGCTTCGTCAATAGTGGCAAAGTTGGAGCAGTCAAAATTGCGGTCAAACGACACAATAAGAGAATTCATACGTTCAACATTCGTTTTGAAGAAATTTCTATTGACTGTAATGCGAGTGTGACTGTTGGTGGTGTGGGACAATTGTGCGGGATAGTAAATCATCATATCCAATGAAGGATGATGAAAGTCCTCACTGAGAAGTGGAATACTACATTGTGTTACGTATGGGAGGGAGTTCTCTAGAGCCGAAGTAACATTCACAGAGTACAGAAGTGTGATTGAGTCGCACAAAATATTGGTTGCGGCTAGGTTTGCGAAGACCAGATCCAATTGACGCCCGGATTGATTTGCAATACCACTCAACTGAAATAAACCGCTACTATGCAACCCATCAACGAAATCGGTATTAGCCACGGAATTGCATAAAGGTGCATAATGCATGACAGAATAATATGGAGAGCAATCAGTGGCTTCTGATGTATTAGTCAGCTCCCATCTGATGTCAGGTTTATTGAAATCTCCGTAGACGTATAATAAATCGCTCTCTTTAATGCGGCTTGAAATTTCACGTACACTATCATGTACGTATCATGTACGAATCAAAGCATTCATCACTGCGGGGTCATTCGCACGATGTAAACAGAGACACCTGGCAGCAATGTTTTGATCCAAAGTTGTTCCAGTATGGTATTAGGTCATGCGATTTCACATGTCGGTATTGAAGAAGAACATGCAATTAAAACACCCCCACCGCGTGAGAGGGCACTGTTGGAAAGATTCCTATCGCACCTGTAGATATGATAATGATCGTCAGTGAGGAGCGAAGAAGATATGGACTGAGTAAGCCAAGTCTCAGTGAGGATGATAAAATCATATCATCCCCAGATTCTGATAGCGCCAGGCGAAGATTTGTAGTTTTCGTTCGTAGACCACGTACATTTTGGTAGTAGATAGAGAGACTGGGATGAGCTGAACGAGGTGCATCGCCGGATGCAGTGCAAGATTGCTGTTTATCTGACGGGCCAGCGTCAGCAGATTCATCTGTCCGTTTAGCGTTTCGCTTCGGTCGTTTTTTAGGAGCGGCTAAGCATTCGGGAGGTGACCTGGTAGGTGTGGTGGTAACAAGCATTCGCTCATTAAGATCAAGATGTGGTTCGTTTGTAAACAAATCTGTGTCTGTAGTGGTTATGGCAGGTGAGGAAATCGTAACGGGCTGTGCGAGCGTATCTGTTGTAGTAGTCGGTATCGTGGCACTCCCTCCAGAATGTGAGAGAGGATTATGATAAGTGTCGGTAGCGAGAGTAACGTTTTGATCGAGCATCGAATTTGTTTCAGTTGTTGCACAGGTATTAGTGTTATAATTATTGGTCCGATAGTCACGGAACTCTCGGTAGGTAAGAGCAGAGGGCCATGTCTTAGGTGAGAGAGCCTTGTTGCGTAGAGTGGCTGGTATGCCCACCTTAAATGAGATAAATGAGAGTGTACTAGTGTCGGCACCAAGCTTCGTCAGACGGTGTACAAACACATCCCGCTTATCGAGTGCTACACGTACTTGCACCATGAGAGAAATCTGCTCAGTGGTAACCGATGGGGAGAAACGCGTAAAGAATAGCCACATTCGCGTATCAGTGTGTTGGATGGTGTCTAGTGTGTCAGAATCGAGCGGCGATCCCGATCCTCTGAGTAGTGGTGTTTTCGGGTTGTAAACTGGTGGCATATCGGTGAAGGATGACGGTTCGTTCGCACTCACACTAAGAGAAGCGGCTAATGATGGATACTGTTGTACTGTGGGTGTAATAGTACCAGGGATTTTTGACCACTGAATTAAACAATTTAGACGCTGAATTGTGATGAATGGGCCGTTGAGACGGTAAATCGGTGGCGGCATGCGTCGATCGCAAGCAGGAACGGATCTCTGCCTTTAAAACTTCCAGAAGCTCTAACTTAATGGCTGTGGTATGCTGTGACAGCTCGCTACGGAGGCCCGCTTTAAAGTAGGCTATGCTGAACGATAGGTCGACAGAAGTGTGGATGTAAGGGGTGGAAGACCTCAAGACGGCCGTACGCGGATCCTTATGAAACTTCACACAGGCCTTACAGGCCCAAAAAAGTTGTGCACAGGACTCAATTGTCGTATACAGCTCCTCAGAAAGTCCACTGCATGAGAAGTGAAACTCAGAGTTGCACCAACCCTGACACTTCACAACTACCGGCCATTGTTCGTGGTACAGTGAATGTTGAAGCGATGTTTTGATTGTAGGCCAGGAATCGTTCCCAAGTGATTGTAGGTGGGTGATCTAATTGTAAATGAAAACCAGGTTCTTGGATCCACTGCGCAAGCAGTCAGGTTGTGCAGAAAATGTGTTTTCACTGAATAATATTGAAAACTTTCCGGAGTGCAAAGAATCTTCGATCAGACACAAGGCGTTTGACGTTTGACGTTTTGTCCGGTCCTGTGGAACAGTCGTCAACTAGCACGACTTAACAACTTGTCTATCATGGATTCAAGCCCCGAATGAACCGTGCCGCCATACGAAGGACTGACTATCATGCTTTAAGGCAGCGATCGGCAAAGTCCGGCCCGCGGGCCAAATGCGGCCCGCCGCGACATTCAATCCGGCCCGCGAAAGGATTTGACTGATTTTGAAAGATGGGAAGCAAATCACGCAAATTCGTACACAAATCACTGAAGATCTTCTTGTATACCATATTAACCCATTGTAATTTTTCAACTTTTAATTAAAGATACTGAATGGTTCATAGTACTTTAATTAAAAGTTGAAAAAGTACGATGGTTCGAACTTTTTGATATGAAATTAACTGAGGCCTTTGATTTAATGAGTAACAAGTAATAGTTCATTATTTCTTCACTGTACGTCCGTTCGGTATAAAGTCCAAATAGCGAGAAAGTGTATGTGGTGCCGTAGAGTTTTTGCATCACGTTGGCGTAGAAAAAAATCGATGGAACACAGGTGACGGATGTTGGACCAGTTTGCGGATTAGGGTGTTATATCGAAATTCTGTCGAAATTCACCAGAAATGATTGCATTAAGTTTTTGCGTAATTGTTTGCCACTGCGAAGCCAGTGGATGCGATTTCTAATTCCTGATCTGTTTCTTCATGTTTCCCATTTATTATTTTACTGTTTGGTGGGTTGCATCGATATCCCGGTCCAGCTAATGCAGTAATGTAGCCACTTGACCTGACCCTCTGTCTTCATTTCAGCTTCATTTGAAACCTCAAAAATGAATGGCTTTCTTTCGATGCTTTGATTATTGCCTAATAGTGTCAAGATGTTGGCGATCAAAATGCCATTATATGCTTATTATATACGACGTCCACAAACTTCCGCACGGAGTCCATTTTGGACGCTACGGGGTGCCATTCTTTGATCGCGCACGCTTTTGATTCACTATTTTAGCCATCATGGTTAGAGTTCGTCTGATAGAGGTGTCAAATTTTGTCCGCTAACTAATGGGATACTACTACTCAAAGTGCAATGAACGTTTTGTTAGTGCGAGTCGAGATAAACCCATGCAAAATCGACAATTGTTGTCCATTTTTTAATGTAACCGTTATGTTATATTAACATTAGTTTAACACCACGATAAGGCTATCGGTATGAAGCTCGCATACGAAATTTTATGATTTATATTTTTGTACATTAAAATTTTTTTTAGTAGGTATTATCAATTTTGAACCATTCTTGGATGACACAATTATAGGAAAACAACAATAATACCAATCGCATTGCTAGATATCATTAACCAATTATTTTGTTTCTAAAATGATTTAATTTAATAATTAAACCACAATAATAGAAAACTCGCTTTCTCCTGGCCCGCGGCTTTAGATCATTTACTAAATTTGGCCCTTCGCCTCAAAAGTTTGCCGACCGCTGCTTTAAGGGGTAATCCTAAAAGTCACTGAAAGCCAACCCAAGTGGTACAGGTAGACCTTGACCGACATTAACCACTTTTTCTTTTTCTTCTTCTTCTTCTTCTTCTTCTTCTTCTTCTTCTTCTTCTTCTTCTTCTTCTTCTTATTTCATGTGAAAGGTTATATCACGCGGTTTTCGTTTAGGACCAGCAACTTTTAGACCATATATTCTAATTTTGATATATGCTGATTTGTATATTTGTAGTTCTTTAGATGCTTTTCTTAAAGAATCTGATTGTCCTCGCTTTTTTGTTTGTTTGTGTTCAGTTTCTGCTGTTGACTATTTCGAGTTCGTTTCTTTATTGTTAGGTGGTTTTTAGAACGATATTCTATTCCCTTTATGAATTTGATAACTATAATTAGTGTTTTTGTTTTTTTTCTTTTTCATGATCTGCTGAAATTTGATTCGTTTATTTATTTTTGTTTTTTTTTGTCTTTTTGCGGAATACTTCTAGCAGGTAAACACTCTGCTCTGTGTGATCCAGTGTCAGGTTCGTTACACACGCTGCATATGCTTTGAAATGGGCCATTAAGTTAATCTATCTACTCAATTTAAACATAGATTAGACTTAAGAACTTTCACACAGATCATTATTATCCATTGAATGAGAAATAAACAATAATAATAATAATTGTTATGTCCTTCTTCTTCTTCTAATTGGCGTAACGTCCTACGCGGACATGCCGGCCATATACAACCACGCAGCCGGATATTCAATTCTTGCTACGGGGGGATGGTCCATTCTAGACCTAAACCCATGACGAGCATTTTATTGAGTCGTTCGAGTTGACGACCGTACCAGGGGCCCGTCCTCTATACGTTATATATAACTAATTATACCAAGGATTTCCGAAGTGTTGTCAAAACATTACACATATGGCGACCTCATACATACCAAACTAGTCTGAAACGTTCAGCCTAAAAATGTCTTTATTTGTATTTACACAATTTAGAGAATCGTTAAAACAGTTTGAAACAATAACTCAAAATGTAAAAAATATATTAAAATGTAACCTATTTCAAACAGAAAAATTAAAAAAAAAGATTTTTCAACGCATGATTGTATGCATACCATTGTTGAAATCTAAAAAGGCTTAACGTAATCGTCAACTAGATAGAGAGTATTCAATTTGGTCGACGAATATATCCGCTGTCACAGGCTGGAATTTCATTTCTCTTTGAATCATTAAAGTGGACATTGTTTCCAATGGCAGTTTATTACAGCTGTTAATGGCTGAGTATTCATTAAACAGAACTTAGTCTGTTAATGGGGCCCTTTCCGCTGTAAGTTCGTAGGCTGAAATTTCAGCCTGTCCGTTGTTTGCATTGTATAGCAGTTTTCGGGCAGCTATCTAAGTGTGTATAATAGAAAGGTGGGCTTATCCCAAGGTGTATGAATTTAGAAGGCTGATTTTTATCGCTTCTGCTTATGAATAAAGATTTTAAGAGTATTTTGAGTATTCGTCAAGTCTCAAGAAAGCTTGTTTGAGCAAAAGTTTTCACCCATTCTGTTAAAAAGTGATATGCAAATTTGCTTTTAAAAAAACATGCTACATAATCTTTGATTCTAGATTCCACCACGTCATCTCTTTGATGCACCTTGGGGTAAATGTAAACAACACTGTGTTTTCGAGCAGGTACTCGAATCTAATTCTAGCTTTGAGGCTAGAATTATCTAGACTGAAAATTGCAGGCTAGTTTTTTGTGTGGTTTTGTATGGAGTGCTTACATGATTTCAGCCTCCAACTGTCAAACTCCATACAAAAAACTGACTAGAATCGTGAAGGGCCCCAATGGTAGAGTTTACGCATCTGTACAAGGGTTCATCAATATTGTTACCATTTGCATTAACACTGCTCGTAGTATTATAAACCCTGCTTAATCTGGTACAGGTAGAGCGTTGCGGATGTCTCCAAACGCTCTATTTTTGGCATTTTAAATGTATATTTCAACTAACAAAATATTTGCCAAAAGACTTTACGGCTAAAGCTTTGCGTCGAGGCCAAATCGAAACCGGATCATTGTTTTCAAGGTCAAAGTTTACTGTCTGCCAACACCATCATCAGTCAGCTTGAGCTACTGTATTAGCTTAACCGAACGTAAATATGTGCATTACGTCCTTAGGATTCTCCTTTTTAGAGGATCCTTGCTTCAAATCGTTTACGATGTTCGTTCGTTTACCTCTTCGTTTTTAGTCGTATGGTGTGGAACGTGAAGGTGCTGGCTGTCAACGTCTTTTTTGTTTGTTGCCGTGTCGTCTTCCACTGATCATGACTCACTTTTACAAGGTTTTAGGCTGCGGATTTAAAATGAACAAACGGGAAGGTGAGTGCGAGGTGTACTGCTTGATCCGAAACTTCAACATACTTTCACTCGAGATGCTTGCGGGCTAGATATTAATTTTTCATACCTTACACTTCAACGTAGCCCATTACTCAAACCAATTCTCTCTTGGGAGGGCACTCACCAAACAATGCCCATACTGCTCATCCAAAGCATTACACCTATCCGTCCAAGCCGTCGTCCTTGGCAAAAGCGATGCTTCCGCAAGAGGGAAGCACCGTTCGCTACTGCCTTCACTGGCGTTTTCTGCCATCATTGTCACTTCATCTTATCAGAAAATATTCCGGAATCGAAAGGATGAGGAAGCTGACGAAAAGATAACAACCCTCATGGCTTCAACGTTTGTTTGCTTTTCGCCACGCCTCGTGCCTATCGCCCTTCCTATTTTTGTCTGCATCATGATGTCACTCACCAAGGGTGATAATACGAACAATTTCGAACAAGAACGGCCTTTCGCATGCCGCTACATTTGTATAGGGCACCATCTCTTAAATCCTGGTTCAAATGTTTTACACCTCAGATGTAAGGTTTCTACATGGGGTATTTTCTCTCAGTTCAGGCAAGCTTTGCCGCAAGAGAGTGAAAGAGAAACAGAACACAAAACTGATTTCCGGTTCTTTTTTTTTTTAGTTTGTATCGTGGAGATTTTAGTCACGAGAGAGTAAACTTTACCTTTACAGTTTTGTCATCGTATGTTTGGGAATTCTTTTTTCGTCCCTTTTACATTGGAAACGCTTAGCCGTTAACAGTAACTGCTCCTTTGGGAAAGATAACATATAATCGAGATTGTGTACCAAATCGCCATAAAACCTTTGATACGGTTTAGTTATTTTGATTGTTCCAACGATTGTTGTTAGGGTTTTAATTGATGCAGAAGAAAATGTTGTTAGTGTAATATCAATTGCTTTTATTTCCTACTTGATTACATAGAACTTTAAACTGTTTGCATTATTAGAACAGTGTAAGGATATTTGTTTTACCAAATTATCTTCAACACTAATTGGTTATAGAAAATAAAAATAAAAAAGCATATATTTAAACAGAAATCGAATTCGATTTAAAGTTATTAAGATAAAAACATAATATTATCCACGAACCAATAAACGACTGTATTGTAACAATATCTTGAACGGTTCATGTTGAAAACATGTATTTGCAACGAATTTGCGTCAGACGCACATGTTTCAACCAACATATAGTTTATGTTTTGTCCTTTTAAATAATAGTTAAAAAAGGAGATTATTTTTAATTTTCCCTTGAGTGTGTCGTGTTTAGTTTTGTTTGTAAAATATACAAAAAATAAAATTTTAAATCACTTGATTTAGCGTCCCCGAAGTTCAATTTAATGTGAGTAATGCTTGATCTATAAACGTTTCATTCAGAAAGATGTTTAAAGTTTTATTGCATTTTTTTTATTTAAATATTGTCGCTGCATTTATACATTGTCATTTTGTGTTGCCGTGTTCTATTATTATTATGTGGATAATGGAATGGAATTTGGATAAGACAATGCGTAATAAATATGTCATTTGCACCTTTCTGATTTTACACTTGCGTCTTCGTTTTGTACAAGCTCTGTTGTTCTATTAAGGACGCAGGTGTTAGATTACGCTACGCTTGAACAAGTCAAAAATAAACACCATATTGATAGCTAGACATGGCAAGCACAGGGATAAAGCTCAAAGAGATCAGTTAAGTCGCATAGCAAGAAATCCAACGCGTACGATTAGTGTTTGTTTATTTGCTTCGCTATATACATGAGCAATGAAATGAGTGGAGTCCTTTGTCCGTACAATTCCAAAGAGAGAAGAGAATGAAGTGTTTGCGTGATGGTGGTAAAATCTTGAAAACAGTCTTTACATAGTTTGGCGTGAGAAATAATTTAATTGCAGAACACGCTATGCGTAGGTGATAATTAATGAGAGCTACCGTGCTCCTCCATATCGAGTGTACATATTTATATACTATGACAAGCATCTAAATAATTATTTATTGATTGATTGATCTATTAAACCTAAATTATAAAATTCTTTTTGTGAATATGTAAAACCTAATAGCTTCATTATGTTTCGTCTTTTTAATTAATATTTCCAGCAGATCAGGCGGTCATAGTTGACTAATATAATCTGATTCATGATTATGATTATATATGATCATCATCATAATATATGATGATTATATGATTATTTTAAAAATTATATTGAAAAAAAAAACAATAATGAAGAGACAAATATTAATATCATCCTCACCATTTCATTCCTCGTTTCATTCGTTTGATCACCGTTGGAACGGGAGAAAACTGGATATTCTTACACCAATTGTGTGTTAAACTGTCAACTAAGCAGCCTTCCTTGACCGTTAATCTAACGAAAGGAGCGGTTTGATGTCTAAAATATCAAATTTAACCCGTTTATCGGATCAGTCCATTTTTTGATGACCAATAAAATAAGGAGAAGAAGTGGGTCACATTTTGTAGATGGGTCATGCTGCATTGATTTGACACATCAATTATTTCATGTAAATTTTGATCGAAAGGAAAACATAAGATTCAAAATAATTCCAAATTGTAATGTTCAATCATTATCATATCAACTAATAAATTAAGTTGCTAAAACCAGCACGAACATGCGAAATTAAACAAAAACTAACTGTATATTAGCTGGATATCGCGTGATTCGGCTTACACGGTTATTCGAGATACGCGGTTCGAGCTTATATAGGGGACAATCAATATTTCGGCAAAACAAAAATTGAGAAAGAAAGAACGAAGGGCAATTCATTAGTTAACAATTAATTTATTTAATATACTAGATTATTTGGCTAAGAAATAAAATGTTCTGTGAGTGTTAGAAAGCATATTTACTATTGTGATTAGATTAGTATTATCAAAATGTACTTATAAGCGAATAGCTCCTGGAAAATTATTAATTTCTTTTGTTTATTTCTTTAATATTCAACCGATTTAAAGAACGAATCCAGAAATGAACTCTTTTTATTAAATAGATTATTATCAAACAATATGTTTGTAGTCAAGACGTATGAAGAGTACAGCATAATGCAAGGTGCTCGGTGAAGTAACAGAAATATAATTGAGCTTTTTATGACGCAGTTCAACGTTTGTCTGTCTGCTTACCCACCTGATATTTCGTTTCGTAGAACCGTCATTTGAGTTCTTACTCTCTCTCCGTTGCAAAATCCTTCTGCTTTTGGTCCTTCTAAGTCCTGCTGCTGCTGAACCTTGCTAATCTAACGGTCTGCTTCAGGTAACGTAATGCTTTACTGCTGCTTTCTCGTAACACTCGTAACACTGTTTGTATGGGAGTATTTTGAACGGTGTAATTTTTCTGTGCAAAAAGACAACATGAATCAACATAACAAGCATATCTTGTTGTTCCAAGCACGCGATAGTCCTCGACGCAGTGACCGAGTAAAGCTTTGGTAGAGGCCGATAGAAATATTGTCCATCTTGAATAACATACCAGCATATCGGCCAACACCTGTGAAAACGAAAAGCCAGTGCTCAAGCTAGAGGAAAAGGAGAATATACCAACTGGATAAAATCCTACGTACCTCATGGAGGAAAATTGGGGGGTTCCTCGCATAGAGTGAGTTGGATTTTTTACGAGTTTTGTGAGTGTGTGTTTGTTCGCGTGAATTAAAATAGCTTGAAACTTTGATGAGGATAGTGAAGGAGGTTGTTCAGCTGGTAGTGGAAAAACAAGCTTACTATCTTCAAGACGTTGTTTCAGCTTCTGGGTTTTCTTGGCTTCGTTCCGTTTTTTGGAGGTTAAGCTTTTCTCATCCACCGTTTGCTGCTAATGGTTGAATCTGGAATGAGCTCTATTTTTGGACTTTCATTTTAGATAATAAAACTGTCACGGTCGCTACTGTAACAAATCTTTACCAAGGGAATATAAGCGTAACTTATCGTTCGAGGTATTTGTATGATACATGTAAGATGTAGGCCAAAAAAGTTTTGCTATGAACACAACGAAATATTTATATGTTAAAAATGTTAAAAATAAATAATAAGCAAAATGACCGTTCTGTTCCATTCTGTAGACTAAAAAAAGGGATTTGTTTCGCTTATTTGTATCTAACATCTGGATCTACCCATTCATATCTTCATGTTATTTTATAAGAACATGTTATCGAATCATAATAGTAGGTTGGTATGTTTTTGAATCGCCACTGTGCTATTTGAATGTTTTTTCTCTTCTTCTATCTCTTTTTTAGTACAAATATTCATATATACTGTACGAGTATATGTCATATGTTATATTGCATAATTAACAAATATACTCAGGCCCGTAGCGTAGTGTTGGCCGGCTACCACCAAGGGCGCCAAGGGAGTAAATTCAATACTTAAACGTTTTCTCAGATTATTTATGGATGTTTGATTAATCTCAAAGGATTTTTGTATTCATCCCAATTTTATTTTGGATTTTACTCATGAGCGTTCAATTTAAAAGCACATGACAAGGAAATAAATATAATCTTTTTCAAAACCCTAGAATCTGTGTCATGGGATGCATCCATTACGGTACAAGAAAATATAGATAAGTGTATTAGATTTAAGCACGTATTGAAAGTTGTAGTGGGAAATTAAATACATTTTGAAGAAACAACAAATGTTATCAAAAATTGTAATTAAGAAAACTCAAACTAGAGATGGTTGAGATAAAGATGCATGCAGGCAGGCTGAGAGGGTAATTGAGGCTAAAAAAGAGTGTGGTACCTGATGTTGTTCAATGATCCAAAAAATGTGCTTCTTGAGATGAGCCCGTGAACAAGATAGTTTGTTTATAAATTGCTAACATTACACTGTTCAAAATCAAGTAAAAAACGAAACTCATGGAAAAAGTCACCTCAGCACAGAAATCACAGCAGTGGGGAGCGCCGTGTATGTATGTTTGCCAAGGACGCCAGGATACTACACTACGGCTCTGAGTATATTTGCACCGTAAAGCTTGTTGAAAAATGCAAAACTGAAATTGTAATCAAAAACTTTTTGATTAGTAATAAATCGTAGATAAAAGGCAATGTAGATAGAACATTTACATAGGAAATATAAGTGTTTCAATAGTTATAAGCTCGAGTTTTTGTAATCGTAAAAACTGTCAGTAGTTAAAACTCTTGACTCTCCTTGATGTTGGGATTGTTTTCCGATACGTGAAATGCAATGGAATTAAGAGCCTATGATTTATTAGACGTTTATTTCTTGTCTTTTCTGATTGCAGGTATATTTTAAGTAACTGAAAAGCAGTATTCCCCAGTTGCAGCGAGCACTAAAAAAATCTTTAGTCTATGGGGATCAATAAGGTCAGCAGACCATTGGAAAAAGTATGGTGAAATGGTATTTTCGAAATGCGCTACTTCATAATCAAAATTGTTTTTAATGTGATCTACTGATGATGTCGACGAATGGTTTACGAGATCGAGTAAAACGATACTTTAAACCTAATAAAACGTGGAGTTAAAAATGGTAAATAGTAAGTTGATAATAATAACAACCTGTTACCCCAACACAGATTTGAGAAGAACAAAAGTATATTTAAAATATGTGTAGTATAATCGTAACTTTGGGACTCAAATGTATGAGCACGTGGTGCCATAAAAAACGCATTGATAAAATCACGATTTCATACACACTTCTAATTCCATTAGCCAAGTTTAATGTTGATGCTCTGGATCTTTGAAAATAATTTTAAAAAAATACGATAGTTTGTGAATGTGTTTTGCTAATGTCTATTACAGGATGGTATGGTATAGTGCAGACGTAACACAAAGTAAGGTTATACTAGCATCGATACCGTTTTTGCTGATTTTTTTCATTGGAATAAATGATGATTTCTAAAATAGAATGCTTAAAATAATTCACAATAATTGAAGTGCCAGTGCCGAGAACGAGAAGCATCCTGATATTTCGTGAGCGAACTACAAAGTTTAATCAACGGTTCCCTTTAGTTTGAATCAGAAGGTTGGTTCATCCCTTTTACACACTCCATGTTTGTGTGATGTCACATAAAATAAAACTACCCCAACCTAAACCCTACTGTGCACACAACTTTATGCTGATCTCAGCTCATTGATGTGATGTTTCACCCGGCGAGTCTGTATGTTTTTTTACCGAACCCTTCTTGAAAGCCTGACAGAAGCTTTGTAAGGTTCACTTGAATCGGCTACGATCGGGTGGGAAAGTGAGTGCTCGTGCGGAACGTTAAGCGTATAAAATCAATAATCAAACGTAGAGCAAGCAACCAGCAGGGAACACTTCTTGCACAAACGAGTTGTAGGGATTTTTTGAGAGCAGGAGAGAATTTCAGTAAGGGATGAAGGAAATATCTGATAGCAGGAGGGGTTACTACACCGGTTTTGAGAAAGTTAAAAAAGGAAGAGAAATTATTTTCATTCAATGTTATTTTCCGTACGTGAGGTTTCCGTTGTAGTATGCTTTTTTACCATTTTAGGTGGTTTGGCATTGATGATTGTCTTGTACTGTTTTTTCCTAATCATTTGATACCACATTATTAAACTTGTAATAAATAGCTTTTTATAATAATTTTTCGAATTAGTGCTCCACCTGTTCTGATGAAAGTTGTCACAGTTAAAAACCTCCATTCTATTGTCATTTAACTCATTTCAAAATAGATAAAAAATAGATGTTTCTTTGAAATATTTTTTAACTTCCACTTTATAGCACATCAAACATCAAACAAACCGAATGAAACGCCGCCTAATTTCCTTTTTTTAAGTACTTCTATGAGCTCGAAAGCCAACCATGTTTTGGTCTGATCCTTCTGTCTACAACTCAAATCACATGGTACCAACACATGCAAAACCGTCGAAAGCTTTACCATGCGCTTGCCTGCTTTGTTCTCGCAAGAGCTTTTCATTCATTTCGCGTATCCTTTCACCTTCCTTGTGTTGACACCGCAGTCAGATGGTTTTCCCGAACTGACATTTCGAGACAACGAATTCGTTCGGCGTAGTTCGTCTTACGTTCGGGTGTATGACGAAGGCGTTGGAGATTGGCTCTGAGCAGAAACCATCGCATACGATTGTACTTTCAGTCAGTTCCATTTTCACAGCCCAATCGGTAACATCTACTTGTCTGTATGTTTGATAGTGTGACACATAGACACACACTCACACACACACACACACACACACACACACACACACACACACACACACACACACACACACACACACACACAAACTCAGTTATATACCCCGCTCTACTGGCAAATCTCCGTGACACAGGCTTTAATCGTTTACACCCTTTGCCTGTTCCGTTTTCAAAACAAAAGTTGCATCATGGTTGAACTGCTATAGTTACTGCAGTGATTTGTTCAAGTTGCAGAAAATACGGACAAAGCACTCGGAAAATGTCGTTGACATTGCAAATTATGACGAGTACGTGTAGAGGACACGGTTCATTCGATGCCGTCTATAGAATTATTACACCGTTTCACAGATCTAATCCAGTGCTGTTTCAAGTTAAAACAAATTGTCCTTAAAGTGTTGGGGTATTAATATTTCAAAAATATACATAGGTACAAAGATTAAATGAATAAACACGTAAACACGTAAAGTCATTTACGTTTGTTTGGTTGTGTGTAGTTTCGGACTGTCCGCTAAAGAAAACATAAATAAATGAAGTTGTTTTGTGTGCGTAGTGGGGAAATCAATGTCGGAGTTATCAAACCACGGTCAAATCATTCAAAATTCTGTTTCTGTGTGTGAGTGTTGTGCCTCAGTTCCTCTAGACCGATAATGACAAAAGGTGTCCCTTGCCACACGTCACCGTTTTGGCATTAAACATATTGGCGGATCCTAGCATTCGCCATTATAGTCGTGATAAATGAATGCAGTGCAGTTCACGAAGAAGAATCTTGTGGATAAATGTTGCATGAAAATAAATAAGTGATTTTAAGAAGTATATTGTACATAGCCACACAATATTTAATTAATATCAATGCAACCTGGAAAATAAATATTGTATATTTATTATGTTTCATTTTAAGAGAAGATATTCAGGTCAGCATACATTCAAACAATATCCCAGCCAAATTGATGAGCAGTGTAATCGTAGCCCGACCCACAAACCTAACAAACAAACGCCTCCTAGACACGCTGCGACCCTTTCAAAATCAATATGGCATGCTTATAGCTTTGGCAAAACTTAACGTTGATCCGCAGCACGTGACAGTGGTAACACTTTGCTGTGGTGAGCAACACACATCAACAGAATCATTATGTTGAAAATTAAGACTATACTAAAGTCAATTGTATTATTAATGAACGGTTCCTGCATATTTTGAAATAAAACTATCTCTAAAAGGCTATATCATGAAAAAATTGACATCTGGTAATCGTGGATTGTATGGTTTTCAATTTTTACTGAATAAAGAAAGACGCTGCAGGTGTATAATGGATTACAACAAGCAAACAACGATACAAAATTAGGAATGTGTAGTTCATCGATCGTCTCTAAACCCGAGAGAAGCCGAACATTAGCGGTGTTATAGCCTTCGTTACGAAACGTTCGGTCAAGGGTCCAAATGACCACTAAAATCGAAAGGCAAACCTGGCTACAATAAGCTTTCGTGTGCATTTTATTTAAGAAGGGTGAAATCAAACTCATAAAGGGTAAAAAACCCCGACGGCAGAAGAAAATGAAGTTTGCGGAAGTTAAATTTCCTCCTCCTCTCCCATTCCAACCATATTCTTGAGGTTGATGGTAGAAGAGTGTACGGTTCCAATGAGTAGTAGCTATTTCTCATATCTTTTAATGTTTTTTAAATGGGAATTATTGTCCTATATGGACTTTAGAAGATTCATCGCAGGCTTTGCATATCAATGGTATACAAAATCATTGGCCAAAAAACCTTTATGTATACAAATGCCTCGTTTTTTTATTGGATCACGATAAATGTGTTTTGATTAAGTGTTACAACTAATGTGCCAATTGTTGCCCATAACACTCTCATAAATGATTAATTTATGTTATGCATACAGTTATGGATACAGTTATTCCATATAATCAATATCTACTTTTTTGTTGGATTACTTCTTATTTTAAGATATACTTCATGTGGCTGTTGCTTAGACAAATATCGTATCAACTTATGTCAGATGTGTTACATTTATTACTCCTTAGATAACTTGATTTCTCAAACCAAAGCGTCTACTTAGAGTTTAAGTGTGGCTGGTGTTGTGTAAATTTGCAATTTATGCTTTGTGAATAGGCTATTGTTCGGAAAATAGCTTGTTTAAATAATAAATGTCATACTACTAGTGAAAATCCAATAAGGAATATCTGAAATTTAAGTGGAATGCTGCAAAGTGAAGGTAAGATTAAATATTATGTACTTGTCTAGAACATGTGGAAGTTAGCGATTGGTTTTTGATGCAGTTGGAAGAATGGTTATAATAAATCTATTTCACCCAAAATTAAGCTACAGCTTAAAAATGAAATGTATTGTTAAGATATTAAAAAAAAAAAACATGATTTAACTGTGTGCATGTGCTTTCCGCTTGGAACTATTAGTTTATCTTGGAAATACGCATTATGACATGTTTATGTATAAATAGAGACACTTTAATGACGTTCATGAAGATCAGCTATTAAACATAAAAAAATACACACATTCCGTAGAAATCACATAAGAATAAACAGGTCGGCCAATATTACTTAGTGAATATTGTAAAAAAAAACAGAATCAACGGTATAACTTATGCAATACCTATTTCATTTTTTCCCAATTGAACATAAAATGGTTGAAAAACTACAATATACATCAATATACATACACAACATACAGATTTACTTTATCGTCATCCAACGACATTTTCTGGAGTAATATGCATTAATGGGATTAAATTTTACCCTAGCGCTACGGTGTGCTTAGAATCTAGACAAGAATTATGTTAGTTGAACATGAATACGGCTCAGGACTCACCTGATTCAGTGGGTAGCAAAAGCTATTGCAACTATAGTAGCAACAGTACGTCATCCTCTCGTGTGAGCTATCATTTTGATGCTAAATGTAGCAGAAAGATTTTAAAACGATGCTGCAAATATAACAAATTTCTAGTCCTTTCTATTGCAAAATGTATTGCATAGTTTATGAAACGGTACTTCTCGTGGGAACGAATGGCAGAATATACTCTCATCCTTGAAGTAATGATGCTCACAAGCATATCCCTCTATTTTTTTTTTTTTACTTTTTCTTCAAACGAACTTGTACAAGCTTAATGTTATTGTATGAAATTTTTGCTTGGAAATACGATACATACACTTAGTACGAAATACGTCACAGTGGGAAATAATACATTACTAGCGCAGTGCTGCCGCTGGTAGCGTAGTTGATAGTTGTAGATTTGATGTCTGGGAGGTATTTGTTTAAATTAACAAAAGCCAGCAGTTATCGCTAGGACAAAGGCTGGGACTAAGTAGCTAATCGCTATTGATACTTTTCTTGATTAAGAAGTACATACCTTTTTATTACGGGAGCCTTAAACGTACTTTGGCAGTGTGCAGGATTAATTTTGTTACAAACGATTGATTTAAATCAGATCTTATTTTAAAAAAAATATCAATTTCAAAACGTAGAGAAATTATTGAAGATATGGATATCAGAAACAAATTATTATTGAACTTAGCAAACAAGAACGAATTTTTGTATTATCTCATCAGCGATATTGCATTTAAGAGCATACAACATTGAGATGTAGCATATTGAAAGAATCTACGAAAGAAAAAACTGACATAATGTCACACCTTCTGTTCTCCCTATGTTGTAAATATCCAAGTTCGAAAACGGTCTACTCTACTGTTGTTTAGATGGCTGTAGTGTCATTGATACAAATTGAATTTTTGTCGCTCTGCAAACGTCGATAATGTGTAGCGTCTCGGCAAATTATTTATCTTACACCAGGGAAAATAGACACAGCACACACACACACATAGAACCCAATACAATCGTAATCTAATCGAGATTCTTGTGGCATGGACAACCACAATCATTGGCCACCGTATCGGAAGAGGCTGGTCTATAATTCTCTAGGTCGGAAATAAAACAGTTTTGTGATAGAACGGTGAACTTTTTTTAACCGTCACACGTACACGGAAATGTGTTCTCAGAAATGGACGAGGTATAAGAAGGTTGTTGTCTCTTTCCCTTAGGTTCTTAGGTGAGTGACGTTGTGTCGATGAAACAGAAGTTTAACCATGATTTTTGATGAATTACCGCAAACATATATTTCATACATCTTCATTGGACAATTTTCATTGAAGTACAGGAATTATAAAGATGATTGTGAATTTAAAGAAACCCGCTTAACATCAAGTTCTTCAATGTTATTTTTTTAAGTGTTTGTAAAGTAATCGATTTTGTTGGTGTTAATTAATTATTGATTGTTAGTTAGAAATATGTTTTTTTTTTTCAAGCAATACGGCACAGCCGTGCCTCCCAAAAGAACTAATATTAATGTTTTTTTTTTTTTACAATGCTTTACAATATTGTTTTCACTATAGAAGGCACAATAACTGTAGATATGTTACGAAATATCGTTACGTTCCAATGCCATTGAAGTATTTCACCGCAGCTGCAAAGCGTGTGTGACCTATACATAATACAGTCTCGAGTTACGCGGTTTTTTTTCCGAGGAATCCGCATGAAACGAATTTCGCGGTTTTCGTCCAAAATAACTGAAATAATTGATAACTCTGTAATTTTTATTTAATTTAGTACTTTCATACACTTTATTATTCATTTGATATGATTCATGCCGAACATTCTAATAATATTGGCTTTTTAGTGTATTAAATTTATTAACAAAAATGCACTTTATATTGTATTGGACAGTTCTTGAAGTAGTTTTTCTAATTTAACGTTTGTTCTGTCAAATTTAGAAAACCACGTATCCGCGCAATTCGAGAACCGCGTAACTCGGGAACAGACTGTATAGCTAAAAAGGAATTGTGTTCTGTGGCTAGTCTGTTGCTGATGTTTTTGGTAGCCATTGAAACAATACCCGAAGAAAATGTTCTGTGATCCGATTAAGCGAACGCATGGTACCTTAAGTTTACTCAACAAATACCTTTTGATGGTTGAACAACGGTCAAATAGCATTTACTCCAACATTAATCAATACGTATTAGCCTCAGCTAGCTATTAGTTTAAGTAATCGTATGTAAGTGTAATAGGAATAACTAAATCTGATTGAACCAAATTGGCTTCCCCGTCCAGCAAGATAAGGAAATAATAATACGAATATAAAAACAGGTTTAAAATGTTTAATGCCTTGCCGCATAACAAAGATTCATTTTTGCACCACCCTATATTGATACACCAAAACAACTACAAACAATTTATATGTTCTGTTAATGTCAAATAAAAACAAATAATTATCCAAAGCTTCTCTCCTTCAACGTATCTATTTTTTTGGAAAATATTGTGTATGTTTTTTTTAATTATAATTTGCAGCCCTTCTACCAAGTAGTATTCTAGTTGGATTTTTATACGCTAAATTTTCTCCCAATTTACACAATAATACCACCACCAAAACGAAAGGCCCTAATTCAGGTCGGAGTCTATAAATAGATGGGTAAGACGAATGTCTCCATCATTCGATTGCCATTTGCTATTGTGGACGACCAGGCGTTTCCATTGAATAGGTTGTTTTGTTCATGGATAGAACAAATATGCTTGTAGTGCTCGATGTCTATTAATGCAGTGGTGCCGTGCCTGCGTATGGTACGTTGTGGAGTGAATAGCGAAGGAGCATGCTGAGCTGGAAGAAAATAATTTATTTGACAATTTATGATCATCTGTGTGCCCAATTCCTCATTCATCGTCAAGTGTTTTTGAGGACTCCTTTTCGTTAACAGATTTTGATGGTGAGTGTGGCAAAAATAGCCTTCAGTTTGGGGCTGCAACGCTTAGGCTATGTTGAAATTATTGTTTTGTTCGTGAACTTCGCGAAAAGAATCACGGTAATATGAACACATGTTTGGTAGAATTTTCTTTATCAAACCTTCGCGAATACGACTAAAGTTTTCAAGTCTGGAAAAGTTTTTTCCGTGCTTTTACGACATAGACGAAGGGCACGCATTAGATATCGAGAGTAGAGTGGTAGACAGTATTCCAAGAAAATACACTTCCATTCGAGGGAAAGGCAACCCGAATGGTTGATTCAAGAATAGCTTGGGGAGAAAAGCCACTTGCTATTAGGTAAAAGCTGAAAAACAGTCATACGATTGATTGTGTGATAGAAGTGTGGGAATCAAATTGTGGCACAAACGGCCTTAGCTGATAACCGCAAACACGGTAAGACGCGGAACAAAACGAGGTTTAGGGTTACGAAAAATTATATCGAATTGAATTCAGGCAGGCGTAAAAGCGGATCTGGTGCTGGAAATAATTGACTTCAAGTCGTAAAGTCGAGCCAAAGGATCGTCTTCAAGATGGTTCACTGAGTATCTGTGAGTATGTTTTATAAATAGGTTTAGCCGTGTAAGCATTAAGCCACAAAAGAAAAGGACACAATAAGAGCCTAGAATCGAATAGAGATTATTTTTGTAAGTTGGGTAGAGTCATTTAAATTGCATGATTGACATAGTCATGAAATTTGTAAAGAAGAACAAATCGACCTCGTAACAGCGTTACTTAAATTATTGAATTAAAATTGAATGATATAATTAAAATGTTCTTAAACATATTGTTGCGTAAATGTACAGTTTGTAACTCGTATTATGTATATGTAACCAATATAATCGTTTTTGTGTTTGTTTTTTTTTCATTTAATCACCGGTCAATTATTCATCGCAATCACAACCTAAATGTGACAATGCATTAGTGTTAGGGACATTACCGAAAAAGCATCGTATATTATTCAAGACAAGGTACACTCTTAAAAGGATTCTTCATTGCGTTATGTGATGGAATAGTATTTGCCCCAACGGTTAGTAAATGCCCAAAAATCTCATCACATCTCATCATCCTTTACGAGCACCATTTAATTGGAAACACTATGACTATAGAACAAAATGTTAGTTATGTCACCTTTCGAACGAATTACTCCTTCATAGTTCTTTGAACTCCTCTAAGATAATGGGAATTTCATTCATTAATACTTCAAACCATCCGTTAAAAGTAAAGTTCAATAGACTTGTCGAAGAGAGATTGTTAAATGATCCTTATATCATTTTCAGCAAAGCAATTGGATAATCTAAACTCTTCTTATTGAAGGATCAGAAAGAAGGTTATCTTTAATGCATCCAGTGAACACTGTAACATACGAAATAATTTGGCGCCAAAGCAGAACAACAAGCCATGTAACGTTCTATTTTTTTCGATAATTTTTTTTTGCTTCCAACTGCCCACTTCTGAACCTCGCTTAATTAACCAATAAAGTAAACATGTCACAAACCGTGTAGCCGCGAGCTTGTCTGGACAGATGGACGTGACGAAGCGAAAAAGAAACCGCTTGCTAAGAGCCTCCAGTTTCACTGCCGTACCATTATGGTGTAGGTCACGCCTTGCAAACAGCCCTTGGATGTAGGAAATACAGTTACGTCAGCAGGAGTAGTGGGGTGTTAGCGCTGCAAACATGGTCGTTCTATTTTGCGTTGGAAAAATTATTGATGCATGTGCCCTTCTTAAGTTTAAGTAAAAATCTAAGAAAGCAGAAAGTAGCCTGTAGGTAACAAAAAATAAATACACTTTCTTAACTATGGTTTATACTTACATTTATTTGAATGTAAACTTAATTTTTATCTCGAGTAAATAGTATATAGTATAGTAGACAGTTATATTTTTGTCATTTACCCGAAGGATGAAAGATTTTAAATAGAAACATAGTGATGTTAAAGTTGGGTTAGATTAAGGCATAAAACATCTTATTCAATTGTCGATTGCAAAATATTGTCACAAAGTTCTGTCCGACTACTGCTTGGTCAACGAAATGCTCTGCAGCAGTAATAATCATAATAGTTGCGGCCATTAGAAGTATAATAACAATAACTGTAAGAATGACAATCATTACGGTCATTATCGTCATCACGAAAGTTTGTAGCTGTTAGTGAGCATCCGGCACACAATCATTCATGCGTGGGAACTGAGGAAAACTCTGAAACGAAGTGTGGCTGGAAAAATAAAGGACAACGAATGCATCATTTGGTGATTTGATGGAGGACAATTCGCACCGAAAGTGTGTGACACGTTCCCAAGGGGCAGAACAAAACCATATAATCTGTACGAATCAGTATTCTCAGCGCAGTATTCGGCTAACGCAATGGTTGTCATTTCGACAGTGTCCGGATGTGAAACTGTACACCTTTCCCGTTTTTATATACGAATAAATTTTATTTCGTTACCAAACAATTTTGGTGATGAGTGTTAGGCACAGCAAAAAATTTATATTTGCACACGGTATCTAGCTCAAAGTAATGTGTGGCTTATAGCTATTCGGTTGACATATGAAACGTTATGTTAATAAAGATATTTTTAACTAATAACAATACTTTAATTTAATGGATGTGGTCGAATGAAAATGCCGCACAAGAATTTTCAATTGCTAACAATTCATTTGGGTTTCAATAGTAAATTTGTAGTTTATTCTGTGATATTTGATATGTTATGTTATGTGAATTTTTATTTTATGTCATTGCTGTTATTTGTTTTGTTTAATGGCGATCTCTAAAATCTTACCTATCACTTCATTTTGACGGAAAAAATTATTTCATCAATACGAATTGCAGTCAAAATTCAATGAAGATGTGCATATTGCAACTGATGCACAACATACATTTGTCTGAAGTGTGAAATGTGGGTTAGCACCCTCCATAGTGCTTTTTCCAGTACCACATTCAGTGATTCTGGAACTCGATAGTGCAAATTAATGTTTAATCATTGTTGAATCGATTTTCATGGAATAAAACCGGAAAGTTCTATTTTCTTCATGTAAATTTTTGTTTTAGATAATCTATCTGCCAAGCGTATGGAATTTCATACGTCAGGTATCTCAACATTTACACAATTTAAAACATGTGTTAAACAAAACATGTGTTTCCCTTTGTTTTGATATAAAAAATTAGTCAAAAATATGGTTGCACTTATGATATTTTTCTTATCATCTGTGTTGTCCATTAGTTTTTTAAATTTTGTGTTAAATTTATAAAATTAAACATTTTTTCAGTTTATTATTTATTGTTTTTTCTGCATAAAATGTTCGTTTCTCATGATTTTTAATTACATAAAAATTATTCGTATTAATGTTCTACAATTCGATTTAATTCTTATGCCACACACTAACTCTGTTTGTGGTGATTCGCTTTTATCACAAAAATCTTGTTTCAGTTTTGTTTTAGTAAACTTTTACAGTTTTCAAAGTTTTCATTAAATTGTAAATGAAGTATGTCTTATACACATTAATTCACTAACATACTAGAGTCAGGGATATCTAAAACTGTAGTGTAGGGCTATTGCGAAGTTATTTCATAACAATGTAAATTTCACCTAATATTTAATATGGTAATAATTTTCGTATTTTTCTCTTGAGATGTTATTCAATTTAATTGTAAGTGCTGAACTTGTGTTGAACAACAAAATAAGAATTGAAGATGCTAATCTCGCAAATCGTTTCAGTATTTTGAAGTAGAATTATTAATACCGAGTTTTTTTATGAGCTCTTGATAAGCTCAGGAGATGACTTTTGCTTCTAGTTTCATTTTCTGTTCACTTTATCTGCTGCATTATTCGATTTTAGGTGAAATTTAATAGATATCTTATTTAATTTACAAACTGTCCAAGCTCACGGTGCAAGAACCCTTTGAGCGTAATGACAGTTTTTCCGCTTAGTATTCGACATAAGATCATACATCCCGTTCTAAACCAAGTCTTTTAAACAGATTGAAGGTTACATGTCAGCCTGGGTCATTCAGTCGGAATGGTGGCACATTGAATGTCAGTGGTCGGATTTGTGGTTACGGTCCATTTCACCATCAAAACGATACCCAAGCGCTCAACCTTCTCCGGCAGATTTCAGTAGTTTATTTTTTCCTAATAGCGGGTTAAAAGTTTAAACCGTATCGTCAAGGAATGGAGTGGAATGAAACAGGGATACCAATAGAAGTGAATTGTGCTGCCGCCCATTTCGATTCGTCATTCTGCTTGCTAGCTGTGCTAAGCGGAATTGCTTTGCCTTTCGCTATCAGGATAACGCAAGGGTCAATCTTCTTGAGAATCTCTTAACGTCGGTCAATCGAGTACTTGAGCAAACGATGACAACATGCCGAAAGTGAATCACTTTTTCAAACGATTGAAAAATAAAAGACTAGAAGCGCAAGGCTGGTTGCAGATAACTTCTCTTTAACAAGACTTGATGTCGGAGAAAGCCGAAAATGGAATTTGAATTTTATTTTAATTTATTTGTCAGTATATTTCATACCCTACAAAACTAACTCGTTTAAAATATTTGCTAGGCTGTGTTGAAAGTGGTACTATCGGATGATTCAATTCAATAAAAAATTTCCTGCCGTTTTCTGTGTGTTACTTGCATTCAGTACGTGTTATGTGTTTTAGCATTTAGATTATTTTGTTTATGATTTCTTCAATTTACAAGAATTGTGACAATTCCTACATAAATGAATTAATGAAATTAATATTTCTCTTGAATTGTATGTATCATTATAATTGAATAAGAGAATTATTTAAACTCTTAGCTGATGGCATAGAGAATATTCAATAGATTTCAACAGCAACACCGTATCCTTCACTTGTTGACATTTTTTGTGTGTTTATTAGTCAGTTAGATGTTTAGTTAATTTTTGTAATGGTCTAGTTTTTTATGTTCAGTTGTAAACATTATTTTTTTATATTTGTTTAGCTTCAATCAAACTACTGTTTGGAATTTTGATTTAACGATAAATCAATTAGAAATCATGTTGAAACTTTATATTTTCGTATCACAAGAATAAGAATTCAAAAGGATATGATTTCAAAATATGTGAAAAAAAACAAACTAAATAACATTCCCCACATACTGTTAAAAACAAGTATATTTTGGGAAGGTTAAAAAAAACATAATGAAAAAAAAATCATCGCAGATTTTAGTTCTATTCATGCATATTTTTCCTTCGGAGAATACAATTTGTGCGGTGCACCGACCAAAGGACCGATTCAATGCCGCATTCAAGTAGCCGTAGCCATTGTTTGCAGCATAATGACGGCCCGTTGCCGTAATGCGATGAATCCTGGCAGGTTTTTGCACGCTCGCGTCTGACAAACGGTTTGTCACGCTCGGTTAATTATCCCGGTGTGGAATCATGGTGCCTAGCGGCAGCAGTGCACCGTGCAAAGGCACACTTGTTTGCTTGCTCGTCGTCACCTTCGGATCTGTTTGAGGCATAATGAAACAATGCAAACTGTCTGAAACGGAATCGTAAGACGATAGCTCCCGAATAACGCCAGTAGCGTGGAATATTTTGACACAACCATTTCAGTGGCTGTCAACAACTAGGTTGAAAGGAAGCTGGACTAGCATAAAGAGCAGTGGGAAGGATAGCCCATTAATTATCTGTGGCGAAAGGAAATTGGGAGCCGCCGGCGAACAATTAAGGGTGAAAAGAGAATATGATCCATTTCTTCACTGTTGCTGTACTTTTAAGCTACCAAGCATTTGCAGGCAAATCAAGCGTTGGACCAGCATATTGTACGGTTGGTGCATAAAGAAACAATTTTAGGAGGAGCTATTTTAAGGATAATCAGGAAATGATCCGCGTGAAAATGACACGGAAATCAGGAACAAAAGACTCTTTTAAGGATGTAAAGCTTAATTGTCTGCTGAAAAGCATGGCTATTTTTCATGAAAATGTACGTACTTGCCTAATTTAATAAAATTTTATTCGAATGTATATGTGTGAATGTGTTTTATTATTACAAAACACATCGTTTTAAGGGAACTTAATTTATGACTATACTTTAAACTGTATTCGTGTACAATATTCTAAAGCCAAAGTTACAATGTGGCAATATAAGACTAGTAAACCAAAATCGCGGGGCGTTTCGCTACACTTTAGTACTGTTATTCGTTGAACGAGGCATGACATTGCACAGTGTATTGTGTGTTGTACACTTGTACCTGAAGAGAAGTAACAGAAATGCGAATAAAATAACACAAAGCACTATAGGAGCACTTGAGAACCACTTTCTTTGACAGTGGCTTTTTAGGTTGTAGGAAAGATGTGTCCTATAGTCTGGTTTATCTACTTCATGCAAGGGACTTCTATTTGACTTTCTCATACCAATAGTTCGACACTGATCCAATGCCTATCCTGGGGCACATCATACCTGAGCAAAAGGGGGAACTCGTACCATTGTATGACGCTAACACGGAGCATTGCTTCGGTTCCGGTCGTTCATCAAAGACGGACGTTGGAAAGAGAAGAAATCTAATCAACTTTTTATGCTACCCAACGCTCGCTCTTGCTTACCGAATACCGTAGATGACATTTTCGATGTCATCTGCTGACCTTAGATTCTAGGAATTTCAGTTGCATCCGCAGGATATTCTATCCCTAATGGGGTCACCATTTTGCTAGAGGAACTTCGATTTTCGTATGTGGTACGAATAAGAATATAAAAATGAAGGAAAGGAAAAGGATGAAGGAAAGAAAAGAAAACACTTCAAGAAACACGACATGATTAAAATAAAAAATATCAAAGATTTAGCACAGAGGTGTATGTATGTTTAAAAAGCAATAAGAGTTTGTTTGCAGACGTAATTTACTTTTTCGTTGTCATGCTGTTAATGCACAATACTAAACAAAGTCCTTTAAATGTTATCAAAAATTAATCGCACATCGCTCGTCTGTTAAACTGGTATTACTAAAATATTTCTGAAAATTGGAATAAAAAAACTGTATGGGAAAAACTGTGCATAAAATTTTAAGGAAGCGTAGTCAAAATACACTCATCTTAAATCTACTTGCTTACTTGATATGAAACCGTAATGTTACACATACCCAATGTGTATGATGAATATTTTCTTAAGCTGCCGCATAAAAGTACCTCAAAGAACGGGTTAAATATACTGGTTCACTTGTTATCATTGACGAAGCGGAACGAAAATTTGTGGCACGCGACTGTAAAGGGCACAGATTGGATTTGGGTTTCTAACCGCTCTTCAAAGCATCATAATGATAGCAAAAGTTAATTCCAAGCCGCACATTCTCAATACGCTTGAAATACCACTTGGTGGGTCATGAAACTTTGTAAAACCTTTCGCGGCTAAAGGCGTGCAAAGTTTTTTTATGAGAATCATTGGATTCGGTGTGGTACCACAATGTCTTTAGCCGATGATGGTGGTACCGGATTTTAAGCAAAATGCACGGGCAAGTGGCAAAGTTCCGAGCATAACGTGCTGGAGTTGATTTCAGTAACTAAGTTAAAAAGTGTAAAATAGCTTTTCAAAGCGCGTAGTGTTAACTATGTCATGTTGTGGGTAATGCAAGAGAGGAAAATGTTTGTAATACCGCAATATATAAAGCATTTCAATCATTTTAATGTATAGTGCGATGCATTACAATCGAAACCTTTTTTATTAAGATGGAATGGCCCGGCCGTATTGCTAGAGAATTTATATAAGTACGAAATCAAATTGTCCAATTTATTTTCTTTGCTCGCATGCATAACGGTTAGCGCAATCCAGGTATTTTTGATTGCAGTTTTAGATTTTCCTTACAGTTTTCTAGATAAACTAGAATTCAAGGACATGTTCACATCATCCAATAGCTACAAAGTACAACGTAGTTTATTTATCTAGGTATAATTTTTTATACTACGAAATACACTCATTGGCACAAAAAGTCTTCCTGATTAAAGGTCTGCCATTTGCGAGCTTGATTATCCGTGACTAATTGTAGTAGAAATGGTGGTGTATCTAGGCTATTGTTTTTGGATAAAAATATGAGATAAATATATGGATAAATATTTGGAAACTCAAAGACCAAAATGAGTTTCCAAAAATCTTCATCAAATATTTTCCCTTAGTTGGCAGCAATTGCTGTAGGCTTATGACTGGGTATTTTAAGGTTCAGGTGTTTTTTTCCTTTCTTTTACTTTCCAAATTCAAAAGAGCCTCACAATCTTATAAAATATTCTATCAAATGTTTCAATAAAATGCACTCATAACATCCGACTCCGTCTTATATTCTTCCTTACAAATTTAATCGATTGTTTAACCGTCCCTAATATTTCCATAAGAATACCATGTATGATAATAATTTTAATTGATGTACAATATGTGGGACAAATACATGAAGGGTTGAAGAAATCAATTGTAAATGACTAATATGAGCATATGAACTATATGTTCCAGTAATTACTGCAACAATCAAACTTACTGCTAGGTTTTTAGGTAAGTGCGTCATTTATCACGTAAAGAAGGCACACATTAAAGAAAAAAACACATTTATAATTTCAAACATACTGCTAAAGCAATATATCATTTTGACTCCAAGGAACATGTTTACGAATGTAATAGTAAAAAATATCCGATTGCGATACACTTAATAATTTTAGAATGTCTACATAAGCCTAGAATTACCGCTTACATCCTTTCCGCACTAGAAACCCGAAAAGATTTTCAGCTGGCATTTATCATCACAGACATCACTATTGCCGAAGAAAAAATATTTGCAAACATAACTTCGTACCACTCATGTTTTGTCTTTGCTATGGAGAATAACTCATAAATTATTGAAGGTGTTGTGAATACGGTGACAATATATAGCAGTTAGATCGCTGAGAGTATTCTTAATAGGTGAGCTGCATAATCTTACTAGCCGATATTTGGATACACTACCTACCTATTCGGTACGGCGGTCCCGTGGTACAGTCGTCAACTCGAACGACTCAATAACATGCCCGTCATGGGTTCAAGCCTAGAATGGACCGTCCCCCCGTAGCAAGTATTGACTATCCGGCTTACGTGGTAATGAATTAAGTCTCGAAAGCCTGTATAGGCCGGCATGTCCGCGTAGGACGTTACGCCAAATAGAAGAAGAAGAAGACCTACCTTTTTATCAAATTTGATTCTAATTATCCTTGTAGTTATTGCGTGATGCAAGCATCTACATAAGGACGAAAATACAAACTTTCTAGAAATAATAAATTTGTGTTCAATGCAAATATTAAATTTTGAGAATACAACAGATAATCATTGCTGTTGACGTAATGGAGAGGAGTTGTATAAATATTTGTTTAGCGTCGTATTACTCATGTATTAAAACAACATTAAAATGCAATATAAACATGTTAAAATGCTGCAATATACATATAGAGGTGTAATTTGTTTCGCGTCTAAACATGCTTTGCAAGTTTACAACTCCTCTGAATAAAATTTTAAAAGGCCTCAGATTAAATCTTTTTGGAATGTTGATCTTTTTCAATGAATCCTGAATTTTACATATGCTGTCTTTTGTCTCATGTTTCATTAAAAGTTTTAGTATGTACAAGCGATGGTTTTAAAAACCATTGCACGGCATCGAATTATGGTTTTATCACGGTTTTCCTAGAATGCACGATATCTTATGGTGAGTAGAGTAACGAAAAAAGAAAGCAGTAAAAGATAGCAAAAAAAAACTCATTCATTTAGTGGAGCATAAAATCATCGTTCATAAGCTCCACGCTCCTCTGTCATATGCGATGTACTCAAGAGCTTTGTTGCTTGAATAAAAAAGTTAAAAGGAGTGTGAATGACATTAGCTCCCATATCGACAACATCTTGAAACCGTTAGATTAAGATCTTGAAAATCAATTTTTCCTCCATTTGCTTCCATATAATAGATTACTGAAGGCTAATAACACCACTTCACGATCGATTATTTATTAAATTAGCATTTTATGTTACTCGTAGGTCGCGCTTCTTCTTGTATGTTTAAGATGTTAAACACAAGAACTTCTCTAACTGTAGCCTTACAATTTCTCCTTTTGCAAGGAAATAGCCTGGCACGTTTATGTACATTAGAAATATACGTAAATGTGAGATTCATCTTATGTTCAAGTAATAATATAAACTACCCTTTAATAGCTATGCTGAATTGCATTTGCTTAAGTGTAAATAACGAATAAAAAAAATAAGAAAACGCCTCTCTATTTCACTAGAAATAAAAATTGTTAAGATCTAACAATCTTATATTTTCTCAGTCAGAAGGGGTAGGGTAGGTCCAAATAGAGGTAGCAAGATGTCGTGGAGCATTCCGCCATTATTTGTATACGTATTTGTATTTGTATTTCAAATTTATTGATCATCCTAAATTGGCTCAATAAGGGTCTTAAATTTATGTAATATAGTAACGAAATATATACATATACATATACAACACTGCCCTAGCTGCTAAGTTTCTTAACACCTCAAGTAGACAAAGACCGCAAATCGATTGTAGCACCAGATACGTCGGTAAATAACCAGCACTCATTGCATGTCGTCCATATGTTACTTACTGAGGTGACGTTAGTTGTATTAGAATCCAGAAGCCTCAATGTGTTCCTCGGACTAAGAGCGCATTCAGATGTATATACAGGGTTTTCCGATTGAGTTAATAACGTTTCTCGTTGATCTCAACCTCATTAAACTCAATGTTAATCTTTTTCATGACATCCATCCATACTGTAAACATTGTTCCCTTGGATGTCAACAATGGCTGCTTCAATGTGATAAAATTCTTCATTTGAATTCATGATAAATAGCGGCTTGTAAGCAGTGTCACGCCACAATTTTTCCTATTATTTTGTTGTTTATTTAGTTTTGAGTTCAGTTCATAAGCGGTGTACAATTCTCAATTGTTTCTTTCGTTTTATTCCGGGCACAATGTTACCTGTGCAACATAGTCATTGTGATTCGGCGGTTCAAAAGAGTTGTTTGTTTACGTACAGTTGAGCACTGTTAAATCAGGAAGTAGACACTAACATTTGATTGCATTAACATATCCACTAAATATCACTATACGTTGTTTACAGAATCGATTTTTCCATTTCACTAATGAACCTTTTTGCTCTAATCAAAACCATTAAAAATAAAATTGTTGTATTCTCAAATTGATTATTAAAACAAAAACGTCAAACAAAAAAAAAACAACAACAAGAAACCAGTCCAAAAGGGAATTATTTTTTTATTATTTTCATCATTTTTTAGTAAGTTGATATTCAATACGGAACTCTATTGGTGTACAACACTCTGCAATGAGTCCTTATGGAGACAGATGTCGGTTGCTCGGTATGCAGTCCCTCGAAGCTCGACGCTCAAACGCACAAAGCGACTTCATAGCTTCAATTCTTCTTCCCCGCCGTACTGTAGTGGGTCTGACTCATCCATTCCCCCTTCCTCTGTATTAGCTTTAGGCGAACAGTTTAGATTAGTATTTAAGACAACAATTTTGTACAGACTCTTTGTGAGCAAATAAAGTATAACATTACCACTATTATGATAGCCATACCAGAATTAAACAAAAAGTGCTTGACTGGCTGGGAAACATAAACAAAAATAGCCTGACATTCGAAGTGTTCAAACACTCCAGGTTAAGGGAGTTTTATAACAAGCCCTAAAAATTGTCTATGATGTTATTCTTCTGTGATATATTGTTGCTATATTCCTGTTCCGCCGGGAAATAAAGTTGTTGTTCTTTAACATTGGTCGTGTAGCGATTTTATTTTTATTTTTTTTTTCTCGATATAATGTTACTCAAACACATTTTGCCTTCGTCAAATGACAACGCCAAATTCGTAAAATGAAACGTTCATCAGAAGAAGATCGGACACATACACACACTAAATCCTGGCACTTTCAGGACAATCGAGCAGATTTTGGATAAAAATCAAGAACAAAAGTAACTTGGATATTTATGAGGTACTGGGTAATGATTATTTTTAATACTTTACTACATATAGAGTAAAATATACCTTATATACTATTTTACTCAATATTCTAATTCCATGAGACATTGGTTAAACTTCTAATGGTAGGAAAAGATGCACAATCTTATGAAGACATACTTATCGACTACATAACACCTTGCCACTAAAGCTAGAATGATGGCTTTTGGAACAGCATAAATAATACTTCTGATTTTATTGCTACCTTGTTCAGTGCCTCAGAAACTTTTTCCGCTTATTACTTTTGATGGTTAGGGTTCCTCCAGGAAGTAGGCAATCGCGTTTGATCGAGTACCGAAATTGCCAAAGTTTTTTCCACAACTTCGTAGCATCGAATTCACCACACCATCATTACCTGTACGGTTCACCTGTGGGATATAATTAACTATGTTCGATTTTCACCGGAAGCTTACTCGACAGACTGGTGTTTTAACTTTGCTTTTCCGGTACATATTATCACGTCCGGTTGTAGAGTCAATTTCGAGAAATTATAAATGATATAATTGAGCAAAATGGTACATTTTGATGAGCCAATGATTTATCAGGATGTTGTAAAGTTTTAAAATGCATCTTTTACAATGCAATAGTAGAGAAAGGTGATTACACCGTACAGGTAAATGGAAGTATTAAATTATTACAAAAAGTGTGCATAGTTATTTTTAATAAATACTCTCGTTTTCATTATAAGACCATTTTTACACTAATGAGTGAGGTTTGAATCTAATTGAACTAATGAAGTTTTTCAAGGAATTCAAAGTAAACCATGTTGCAGCATTGCCAGCACAAGCTTTAAGTAGAAACTAGTGTAAATAAGAAAATAAAAAGATAAATCAGAAGCAGGAATCAAGTGATACTTGGAAAAGAAAATTATCGCAATGGTTTTAGGATGTAATCTTCTCAAGCATGTACAATATATCTCCTTTGCGTTTATGTAAAGTGGATCAATAAATCGATGATACCTTCAACTTTTTATTGATTTATTGAAGTCATCTTAACCAGCGATTAATTTGATTAAACAACATGCATATTTCCTTGGCAAAACGTAAAGCATTTGAAATTATTATTTATTATTTAGCCAGGGACACCCTATTATACGTATGTCCCTCGAGTTCAATGAAGTGTTAGAAGAATCTTGCGAAGTGTTAGAGAAATTGCGTCTACGTCACATTTAATGTTTGCTTACAACTAGAGGTTTATTTATATGCTCCTTAAATTAATTATAAGGTTGCCGATTAGACACGATGGTCCGTCGGTTATATATATGAAATAAATAAATATGATTATTCGCTAGACCAACAAAATTGTTGGAATAATTAAAACTATAAGAACTCAAGTTGTCTCCTATGCCACTCCATCCATCCTATCAATTCAGTGAGCCTCTGTATAAGATATAAAACTTTCTCAAAATCATAAACAGCAATGGATCCTTGATTTCTCAGGATAAATAATATGGCGTCCTAGATAAAGTTTACCCTAAGGTCATTTGAGGCAATTACGTTGTACGCCGAAGAGATACGCAATAGGTCCTTGTTAGGATTGATGATCATCCGCTTGGATCTGTTAGTAGTGCATCAAATTAATTTCTTCATTTCAGTGGTTCATAATTTAACGCGCACCACATGCATCCATGTTGAGAAGGAAATAGCGGAAGTACCATGGCAAGGTTGACTGTGGTTTAATTAAACTCTACTTGACCCTTGTGAATTGTCGTTTTATTAAGCACTTATTTTTCCCCCTTTTTTGCTGCCATGACTTACTTGATGTATATAGTGTAGCATTACTATATTTATATAGTGTAGCATGTAGTCACAAGACTCAAAATCTCTCAAAGTGCACAATTTTTGTAATGTAATGTTGTTGTAAGAATTGCAAAACAAACAACTATAAATTCAACAACAACAAAATTTTGTTTTATCTAAAAAACTAAATTAAAAAAATGTGACAAGAATGTTTATTTATTTGATATTTTCTATAAAGCATATATTTATTTTATATTAAACTAGAAGCTTCAATATTTTTTTCTATACATCTATAATTTCCTCCAAAATGTGCATTGAATTAAAGTATGCAACGTATATAGTTTATTTTCTTGAGCTTGAATTAAATTTTTCAAAATAGAATCAATAATGCTTTCTATATGATCCATATGGCGATGAACCAACCTTTAATCGTTTCGTGTTGCATTTGATTTTCGGAAATTGGTTATCACTCACAGGCTGTCGTTGATGAAGAAGGATCAATATTTAAACCAGTTTGTTGGATTGCTTAGCATATCGATTTTGCTCTTTTTTCTTCTACTTTATTTCTATTTCAATATCATGCTACTTCTAACATCCTTTTTATGTTCTGGGTTGTGGGAAATATTTCACAAACTACTTAAAATATGAGATCCACTTATGCTCAGTGTTTAAATTTTTTATCGAAACCCCAGAAACTTTCTATAATATTGAAGAATTTAGCTGAGGTGCAATTCTGAGATGAAATTTGTATGCTTGCAAAATACACCAGACGCTAGACAAATACGCTTGATCAGCAACCACAAATTATTTTTATTTGTTCATACTTCTATACCTATGTGTTGATGATGGTGATACGTTCGAGCGCCTACCTCAACTTCAAGCTTGTCAATGCTCGAATAAGGCAAGGGCCATAAAACCTGAAAGCGAATTAGTTAACCCATGATGTCAAGTGGGAATAATAGCTGTACATTTACGTACGAATATCTCCATGCGGCAGTAACGTGCTTTACTACATCGCAGGCCAACGACGATAGAATTCATAGCTTAGCAAACCTGTGAACATTTCACAAAATGATGACAATTTTCATTGGAGAACCCGATACGGAACTAAGGACAGTTGGTATTTACCGAAATGAGAAAAGGAAGACCTTCGTGAAAGGGGAGGAATTAATTGTCAACTTAGGTGCGACAAGATTCAAGCTGCTTCGAATCTAGATTTCTCTTCCCTTCGATGGGAGTTTCGGTAAACACCTTAAGACTTATTCTCCAGAAGTGTTAACATACATCCTTGATTACAGACTCCCAATTAAGACAGTTTGATTAAAACTAAACAAACTGTAGCACACCACCACCAAATAGAAAGCAGAACGGAAGCACACTGCTCAATTATTATTTACTTTTTGTGAGTGTGACGTAATTGAACCAACTTTTTCTTCTTCTTTGGCACAACAAAAGTTGTCGTGGTTTTCAGTGACTTACTACTGATTACACATAACAGGATAGTCAGTCCTAGGAATGGGGGCACGGTCCATTTGGTATTTGAACCCATGATGGGCGAGTTGTTAAGCCGTACGAGTTGACGACTGCACTACGAGACCGGCCAATTAAGCCAACTCAATTGAGAAAATCATCGTTTGACTACAGAAGTCATGTTTTTAAAAAGGAAACTTTTTACAGTAACTGTACAATATTTTTGTCATGCTCAGTTTTGATCAAATAAATGGCATTGTTTGTGTTTATGATTATTTTTATTTGTATATATAATTTAAAAAAAGTTAAATCCCTTTAATAAATTTTCAATCATGAGTATACTCTGATCTTAAATATTATATTATTTAGTTTTCTCAATTTTTTTTAGCTGGTCTCGTAGTGGAGTCGTCAAATCGTACGACTTAACAATATATCCGTCATGGATTCAAGCCTCAAATGGACCGTGCCGCTATACGTAGGACTGACTATCCTGCTATGGTGGTGGTAATCCATAAGTCACCAACCCCACAAAAAGTACAGGCAAGCCAAGACCGACAACGGTTGTTGAGCCAAATGAAGAAGAAGGAGAAGTTTTCACAAAATTGGACTTTGTGTTTTCAGTTTTACAAGATAAATTTATGAGCGATATGTTGCATCTAAACATTGAAACTAGACTCATCCGAGCAGATTATTTATTGTAATGGCAATCAGAACGCGATAAAAGTTCTTCTATATTCCCAACGTATGACCCACCAAATACATTATGTATGACGCTTATAAATGTTTTATTGCCTGCATCGCATCTCATCAACCAAATCCTGCATACATACATCGAACTAGCGCACAATATGTTATCGTACCTGTAAAGCATGAGCAATTGCATCCATGCATTAATGTGCACTCTTTTCTTACCCAACCTAAGCAAGACTCACTTTACTAACGAGGAACAAAGAGGCGACAAGTAATCCGATTCCATAACAAGAACCCCTTCCGTCACGGTCACCCAATGCTTCCTTTATCCATTCAGTTTACTTTCTGTTGTTCATTTACAAAACAAATAATAGGGTACAAGGGTTCTCCCACCTTTCTAAGTAAGCGTGTGTATAACAGACCATCGTTTCCTACCAACCTTTTGCTTTTTTGCAACTGTAGCTTCTTTTAACGGCTGTTTATCAATCTTTCTCTTTGAGCGGGTATTAAAACGGCAAATATTCGATCGCATGCAATACATCATGTTTGCGTTCGTATTTGGCAATCAATCATCATTTCTTCACCTTTACTCAAGACTTACTGAATCCATAAAACGGTCCTCATAATCAATACTAATAAATCCAGTTGCGATATTTATTATTTACTTCCTAGATGAACAACTGCCCAACTAGCAAATATATGAAGAAAGCATATACAAGATTAGTAGAGGGTATGAAAATAATGCCACTATTTTTTCATTTTTTAACATATCAGCGTTTAAATTAGGTTATGCGTTGGACGACCTAAGTGTGCAATCTGTGAATGTGATTTTTATGATAATTATATTATAAAATGTGTTTATTAACAATTTTATATTTTCATGTTTCATATTTCGGATGTAATATGGTTTGAGTCTGTCTGGTGGTACAGTAGTCAACTCTTACGACATGCCGGTCATGGGTTCAAGCCCAGAATGGACCATGCCCCATACGTAGGACTGACTATCCTGCTATGTGTAATCAGTAGTAAGTCACTGAAAGCCTAGCCCGCTAGTGGAACCCAGGACGAGCATGTTATTTTGTTAACCCATGCCTTGTACTTATATGAACACACTCAACTGGAAACCAAATGAAGACGTATGATTAAGAATGCACTTCATCAAAATTATATAGTTTTGAATATTTCCGGTAAAAAGTAAGAGATAATGTATGGCACTTTTCAATAAAACAATATATTTTACCGATATTTTATTCTTATGTGTAATAATCAGAAGCTGGGGCTCATTATAGTTTAATATATCATCATAATCAAGCCATGATTTACTCAATACATATTTTGTTATCAAGTCACGTTGATATTTTCATTCTATTTCTTTTCACAAACGTTATCGTCTCTATTAGTTAAAGTAAATTGCTCCATAAAGTTTTAATCAAATTCTCATCATTCGTAAACCAGTAATTGCAAAAGAGATATCGATCGGTTAAATATTGATTTTTCATTGCAGTTGTAATTGTTGAACTGGACTAAGATTAGTGGTAATTGCTGTAGAAGTGTGAATAACGTTGAAATTATGAACCCGAACAGTGTAGAATTTTTAACAAATACTTATTTTTCGAACAAACATCTTGAGTTTTAGTGTAATTGTAAAATAAGTAATTAAATTTGAAATTATTAAATGTTATTTATATGTTATATCAAAACGATCAAGATACATTCATTATGCTAGGCTGGCAACAAAGCATCACAAAGTGAACGTTCTGTTACATAGTGTGAGGGTGAAATAGTATTTACTGCATCAACAACCAATTTGCCAATCTAGAAGCTAAAACTGCAATGACCATGCTATTATAATACGATTTACTTCAATGGTTTGCCAGTTACGTATCATGTTTAAACTTTTCAGCTGTAAAACAAGTGACCAAGGACAACACCTCTCTATCGGAATGAAAACATTTCACACAGCAAGCCACCGGAAGCGAGTGAGCTATCGAATCGGGTACAGTTAGGCCCAAAATTCGCACAGGAAGTAGTGTTGTTTGCAAGGCAGCAAACTGAAGCGGGGTGAAATGAAATGGCTCAAACTCCTCTTGGGATGACACGCAAAAGTCCGAAACATTCGACACGTTGGGCAAATATGTTGCAATAATACACCCACACACTCCTTTCCAGTTTCTCACGTTGTATCCGTCACATTAATCAGGTGTGGTGTTTTGTACTGGAAAGGGCCATATCAAAGCAACACCTTTCCACCAACGATGGATGAGAACGTGCAACGGAGCAACGAAAGTATCAAACAACGAAATTTGGTGCACAGTATCGAGCAGATAACGCCTGTACGAGATTTCCATTCGATTCTACCAGAGTCGAATGTGCATTCAACCGGTCAGTCCCAAACGCTTCATACGCAACCGTCTGCATCATCTTCCCCTACGCATATATCAAATACATCACCCAGTGCAGCGACATCGCTGTCAACGTTACTCTCCCCTACTAAAACTACTCAAGACGTGAATCTGCAGAATTCTTCCAAAAATGGAGCGCATCAAGAAATTATCTCGAATTCGCTCGCTACCGCAACTGCCGCAGGCTTTAGCTTAATTTTGCCGCAAAACCTAAACAGAAGTTTTGATCAAACGGCTGCTCAATCACCGCCAAAGTATCAGATTTATCATCAGTTTAGCCGCATATCCAGCACTACGCAGCAGTTCATACAGCGACAGCAGCAACAACAATTACAACAGCAAGAACAACATCAGCAGATATTTCACCCTCAAGCTCAGCCACTGCAATTGCAACAGTCTCCACAAACACAACCTGCCTCACCGGTTACCAACTATCAAACACCACTGTTTCGCAAAGCTAGTTATGGCTCATCGCACTATGCACATTATTCAAACGTCGATCCACTCACAGTGAACGCGAGCACCTTATCTGCTCGACCCAACAACACCTACCATCAATATCAGACTACTCACCAATGCTCCAAAACCGTGGACCAACGAAGCAATAATCCTTTTATACTCAACTTTAATAACATTTCCGGATGTTGCCTAAAGAACTCACCTACGTCCTCCAGCTCCCCGCCAGCCACTTCTCCAACTGACCGATCGATAACTTCCGCGCCCATCACTGGTAATCCACAATCCGTAACCAGTGGTAGTTCATCGTCTGCCATCACGGCGGTTGCAACTTCCGGCACGAAACGGACACGATCTTTGCTGCTCAAATCGACCTCACCGTTACAGCAAACCACGCGTAGTTCGCCATCGCATACTGTCTCATCGCCACAGGGTCCACCCGTTCCACCGAGACTATCACATATACATGCTATTGGTTCTGTTAGTCCAGCAAATACCGGTCCTACGTTTAGTAACCATCCGTCCATTGATCCAATATCAACTACAACAAGCAGTAACGCATCGTCAGAGACAATAGTTATGTCTTCGATCGTTACCGGAACATGTTATGTAACGCCTCCAACTCCTGCACCGTTAATTCCCAGCGATAAACACCGAGAGTTACCTTCGATGACTTTCGGTAGCATGACACCTACGGTCGTGTCGAACACTCTGCCCGATACAACAACATTAACAGCATCAGGACACAACAAAACGCCAACAGATGAGAACGAGAGTGGCTTGCTGTCAAAGGAGATAATGGACAAAAGTGTGCGTAAAAAACGAGATGATTTTCTCAGGACAACTATGAAAATATGTTTGGTTGTATCTCCTCCGTCAAAGCTACAGGTAAGTGCTGTTGGTATCCCTTTATCGAATAAGAAACAGCAATATGATCATTGTTTAATTTTAACTGTTATTACAACAATATCGCATCACACAAGATAAAAAAGTAACGTTTTATTCAAAATGACAAAGAAAGTATTATTTCTTTTCATATAAAATGAATTTTCTCCCAGCATCTATTGTATTCAAATTGGTCTTGACCTTATGACCATTCAGTAAAACTATAAAGATACCTTTCATTTATTAAATTATATTCCTTGATGTGTATGCTTTTGTGATTTGAAAAGCAGAACTCTAGTATGACACACACTATAGTTTGTGCTGTGTCCACGAAAACATTCTAGCTATTTCGATTATTATCTCCTATCGCTTACTTAATTTTAGATTTTATCTTGAGTTTAAACATTTTTTCCGGGTCCCATGGTACAGTCGTCAACTCGTACGACTTAACAACATGTCCGTCATGGATTCAAGCCCCAAATAGACCGTGCCGCCATACGTAGGACTGACTATCCTGCTATGGGGGGAAATCAATAAGTCACTGAAAGCCAACCCCACAAGTGGGTTGGCAGGCCTTGACCGGCATCGGTTGTTGAGCCAAAGAAGAAGAAGAAGAAGAAACATTTTTTCCAATATTACTAAAATTATGTTTTGTCCAATTAGTCATTAGCCATATCATTTCGTCAGAATGTCAACTAGCATCACATTAGATCGTTAGATTGTTGCGTATTAACATTTGAATGATGATTAACCTATCTAAAGCAGTGAAGCAAGCTTTCACTTAACCAAGAACGCGACACAATCAATTGAGGTATTTTTCATTGAAAGGTAGGAAAGTTCTTGATAAGAATGATGCTATATAGTTGTTAAATATTTTAATACAAATGAGAAAATCTTCGGTTATAGTTACACCTGAATTATATCTATTAGAAGAAGAGATTTGTTTCACATTGTTGTAAAAAATTACGAGGTTTTACTAGGGCTATACATGCTTTCTAAGCGTATTCATTGCTACGCCACTAAATTTTTCCTGTCTATTACATCGTATATATATTTCCCCATCGTTATATATATTTTATAAAGTCAAATTGAAAAAAGCACTGGTTGGTCCCATGGTTTTTTCGGTAGATGACACGAATCCTACTAGGCTGAACGGGATCGATTACCAACAGTCCTCTCGCAGCAAGTCGAATTGTAACTGTCTTCTGGTAGCAAGGACTGATGAAAAGGATGAAAAAGAAGTGAACAAATACCGGATATCAATTTATATATAAGTTACTATTAATCGAGTTTTGGTACTAATGCTGTGTCGTGTAGAAATGATGAAACGGAGATACTACTTGTATGCTAATCGCACCGTGACCAAATTGTGGAACTCTGATAATTGCTTTCTGTAAGTGAAATCAAATGATTTTTTTTATTCTCTCAGTTTTACACAGATATTTGCAGTGGTCACACTGGGATCACAGATAAAACAGATGATTTATTTACATGTGGTTTGTAAACCTGACTTTCCGTGCCATCATGAACAAAGTACCATGCGTCTCCATTTGAAGTTTTTTTTTTATTTTTTATTTTTACATTAACTAACCCGTTAAAACCATTTATTTTTAAATAACTATAATACACCATGAAAATACGACCAATATTATATTTATATTATATTTATATATAAATATATATATAAATATTTATATATAAATATATATATAAATATTTATATATATATATTTATATATAGCTATATATAGCTTAATCATTGTAATTTTTTTTTTATTTCAGAATAACAAGGATAGATGTGTGTCAATAACAAAAAAAAATCATTTCAAAGCTGTAAACGCTCTTCGCTAAAGTATTATTTCTAATATTTTTTATTACTTCCTTTCTAAAACTCATTTCTACACAACACACAAATGAACATATACCTGGATAACAGATAACGAAATAAACGTTGTACCATATTATTATTTATTTTATCCATACCATAGGCGAACAATTTATTGTAAAGTGCTGTTGTAATATTTGTTATACGCACAAGGATAGCACATTTAGCTACACACAAATTCTTACTAGCAGTACTTACAACTACACATCTACGAAACACATCTGAGTGTACATCTCAAAATAAGCTCCCAAAAATGGTATCTCTTTGCGCTACCTACATTATTCGTTAACGAGCAATACGCTTTTCTTATTGAACGGTACATCTAGAATTGTATTTACTCATCGCTTACCGCTGGCTTTTCTTTCTGATGATTTTCCACTTCTCAGTTCTCGACATCCCGCCGAGCAAGGTTGTCATTTTTCAATTTAAATTTATTTCTGGAAACATGCTCCCTTACTGAGCCGATCTGATGTTGAACTCCTAATGCTTCATCCTCTTCGGATGGCGTTGTGTTTCTACGCATCGTTTACCTTTCGTTTAGGGCGTCCCTGCTAAACTCTTGAAGTGACTACCCGTGGCCATATTCGAATGAGTTCCCTTTTCAGACATTCTTCCTGGTTCAGTTGCTTCCGTACCACATTTCACCGCACGATTAACAGAAAGCGAAGCATTTTAATGTTGAAAATCACAATGAATTTCATTAATAACACATTTTCGTCGTCAAACGGCGCTCGGCTGCCATAAATTGTTGCAGAGCCCTCCGGGCAGGACATTTGATCCGTCGTTACGTTGCTTTGTTCCCTTCACGCTCCTGGTTCAGCATTCCGGCGAGGATGCCAATGTTGACTTCCAGCACAAGCAGCACAAACATTTCGGAACAGACAGCTTCTTCAGACTGGCATCTCTTTCTTTCCACAGTTTTCCAACGTTACAGAAATCTAGACTATTTAGTTATTTATTCCGGCAACATGCTGATAATAGCGTCAGCTGAGAATTACGGAAATCGATTATGATTGCTTCACCGACTTTTGAACTAATGCTGAAAACTGGACAGCGAGAACAGTTCGTTTAATTTAAAATGGTAATACAATTCGGAACCTCGCAGCTCGATCATATCCAACTTCACCGAACAATTTACAAACACGAATAATACTTATTTTTACTATTTTTCTAATTTAGTAAAACTGCCATTAATGTTATAAAATACTAAAACCACTTTTTTATTGCAATCCTGTGCTATTAACTGCAATAATTCGTTATGTGACCAAGCTCCTTGGTTGCATATGACTTTATGGTCGTTTCTTCTTTGCAAAACAGCTACATTCACGATGATAGTATTTCATCTTGTCGTACTTTTTACGGTAATTATCACAGGCATGGCTGCGTCTGCAGCGAATACTTTTTCGACCGGTCTTTGTTTGGTACGCATCGCTGAAAACTTTTTTTTGCTGAACATTTTGTCATTAAACTGACAAAGAAAAAGGAAAACCCAAACATTCCATTTTACATTCGTGACAGATGATAGGGATAAAGTCGACGATCCTCTCGCCGTGAAATTCGTTTTCCTTAAACAAGATAAGATTGCTCATTTAGAGATGTTTTAGAGAGCCTCAATTAGCATCCGTCTTGGGATTGCTGTTTGCCCTTTGACATTTTTATACCATTTGCAAATGTTGAAACAGCCAACATGATCCATAAAAAAAGATGAAGAACTGCCTCGACCGTTCCATTTGCATATTGAAATGCGTTGAAACCAGTTTAAATCAGGATCATAAAGTAATTTAACATTTTTACATGCAATTTGATGTATCATTTATACTCATTTATATTGAATAGAAGCATTTGCACAAAAACTCTATATAATTTTCAAGCAATAATGCCAGACAATAAATGGCCGATATCATATAACTTGATTTGGCACTAATGAAAATTACTATTCTAATCTGCCAGCTTGTAAAACTTCATTGCGTATAAACTTGGAGTTTCATAACTTATTTTGGCAGATGATGCTCCACAAAACATTTACGTTTTGAAGCAATTTATGCTAACGCAAGGTGAACGAACAAAGCAAGTGTGAGCAAAGGCCGCCAACCAGTGATTGATGACTACAGAAAATATTTGCAAAGTGTAGGGAATGATCTACATTATCTCTAATGTCTCTTGTTTGTTTTTGTTTTGGTTTTTCTTTTTCTGTATGTCTCCCACTCTCTACTACTTCTCATCTGTCATTGGAATTCCATCCTGTGCATGCCATTTGTGCTGGAACTTGGCTGGTCGGTTGGTCGTGCTGGCAGATGAAATCTTTGAGCCTTACCCACCTGGATGAAATCGAGCGTCAGGCAACGACTCCAACAATTATAACAAACGATCCTCACGTAAGGAAGGTATGTATAGAGAAAAATGATCTCAGTTTTACTTGTATAGTAGATTTCTTTCATGTAGGTTGCCATTATTCTGTTTTCGTTTTAAAACGATACTTATAAAATATGTTATATGTATGTAACTTATAAATTAGCTCTAAATAGTAATGCTATGTTTATAAAAAAGCTGAATTTGTTTGTATGTTTGTTTGAAATAAAGCTTTTTTGTTAATGCCAAAAGTGACATATAGAAAATTTTTAGGACAATAGGAAATACGATAGAATTTTAAGGAATGTATTTGTACTTTATCGTATTGCAGGTATGAGTAATGGCAGATCTTTTAAAGATAATTAAACATCTTTCAACCCACTCATTTTTAATTCAAAATTAGAAATCATATGGAAGTTCTTTCGAAGACACATACACGTGCGTTTTACTAAAATTGATTGGTTTTTATACTACAGAATGTTTGACACCAATTTTACATAACATTCATCAGCAATACTTGCGTGACCATAATATTTTAGACATCGTAGGCTATTGGCAATGTAGAGCTATAAATTGAGCTCTATGCGATTTGACATAACGCATCGTGGGTGTTTTGTGACCCAATAACATTTGGTGCCAATGGCACATCTTCTGTCATGATAATACATTAACGTGAGCAAGCATTTTCTCTTTCAGATATTAATTATTCACTAGTCGCGTGGTCAACGGCTTTGAATAGACACACTCTTAACATCATGAAATTAGGTACTTTTGCGAAGAGCGTTTATAGCTGGGAATCTTTATCAAAAAGTTGCTTTGCAGTGTTAAGTAAAACATATTTGTATGTTGTAATCACATTCCTTCATAATTTTAGCGTTTTAAAGTAATTTTCTAATAAAACAATTTCTACAAAAAATCTTCGAGAATTCGTTTTTGGTGTCTTATTAAGGTATCCTATAAATATCCCATCAAGCTAAAAGAAAATGCTTGGGCAAATCGTTTTTGATTTTGTCTTTGTTAAATATTAACCACAGCTTTATTGAAATACTGCAGGCCTGCCCTATATTATTTCTGGAACCTTGCATGTAACTAAATTTTACCAGTAAACATATATTTGTCAATATAACCAACATAACATTTTCTAAGTATATTTTTTGAATAATTCGATTACATGTTTGCATTTTTTGCTTTGTGTTTGCTTTTACTGTACGTGCAAGTTAAATAGTCCTTCCCTTAATTGAATTGTGATGAGTTATTTTTAAACACTCTTCAACATTGATAAAATCGCCCTTCATTCATACACGTTACAAAACCACAACGTAGCACACACAAAGGTTGGCATTGAAGAGGTATTGTAGTATTTTCCAAACTACACACACATTCTTAGGATTTATTCTACCATTCTTTACTTCGCTCGGAAGTTCAGTGTGGTGTGTCCGGATGCAATGGTGGAGCTTCGCCTAATCAGGTATTAATCAGTAATGATATTCAAGGACATCGTTGGAAGGGTCGAAGCGATAGCTAGCCCTTGTGAACATTAAATCACATCAAAATAATCTTCACTCGACTCTGCATTCAACGAATAGCATATCCAATTTCTTCTATAAAATTTTTTTCAAGGAGTTATTGCATAAAATATATTTCAATTAAATTTATACACACTACAGCTTATATTTACTAAGCGTATTAACTACTTATTAAAAGATAGTTGCACGTAGCTGAAAGCTAGATTAACATAATTGCTATTAGTAAAAGTAATATAATAAAGCACATTAATAGTGCATCCCTACTTGGTAAATTAATTGATAAAATTCTATCAGAAATGAAAAATGCTTTTTGAATACTACTAGTTTCAAACTACTGTTATGTCTGTTCGGACACCCAACGGTGATATAGAAAGTTTCATAATTGCATTTGGCTACTGTAATGTTGCATGTATGTGTTTTGTTTTCTTTTGTTACATTAAAACAAATGAAACATATAGTTTAAAAAAAAACCATAACCAAATTTTACCAATGCTGTAAATTAGTAGAACACTTGAATATTTAATTTCCCATAGTGTTGTGAAAGCACCAACGCCTGAAAGATTAAAATATATTTGTAAAAATTAAATTTATATTTCTCAAAGAAAACTGTGTTGGTAATAAATACAAATTGATAACAACATCAAATATAAGGCTAATAATAAATTTACTAATGTATTTCCTAAATTGTGACGATAGTTGTCGTTTGTAAAAGGTTGACGCTGATGGCGTTCTAAATTTTTATCGTTAAATGTTGAATGTTAATTAAATAGTCAATTAAATGTAAATGTAACATACACGTATTTAAAAAAATATTAAATAATACTCTAAATCAACACAACGTAAATCGTATTCTCTTCTCTGTCTTTCTCTCTCTTTCTCTCTCTCTCTCTCTCTCTCTCTCTCTCGCTTATTCACTCTGTTTGTTATTATTTTTGTTATTATTGAAATTATTTCGGCTTTGCACACAAACATGTGAAATGTTCTCGTTATGTTTTTTACTCACAAATTGGTTTGGTTGTTGGTTTTGTTTATCTGTGTATTTTTATACAACATTTTTGATTTGCTCGTTGTGTTAATTTAACCCTTTTACGTTTTATCATTTGAAATCAATACTACGCTTGCTATTGCACAGAGTGATAATTCCGATACGTCTAACACTTCGATTGCATCCGCGAGTGGATCAGCTGGGTATGGCGGCAACACCGTGTCGGGTGGATCGTCAACTCACGCCGTATCCCCGAAAGACGTTTGTCTAACAGTCACCTCGGGCAGTGCGTTGATTGACATCAGCAACAGTGATGGAGGATGCATTAATCCTGCCTACGACAATGGGGAGGGGTCCCATCGTTGTAAGGCGGGAAATAGTTTCACAGTCAGCGAGGTAGACGCTAGAATCGTTCAAAAACAAAACAGCACAGAAAAAGTTCACGAATGTCAGAGTTCTGGAACGTGCTGCATGCTTTCGTCACCTTCCTGCGTAAAGGCTGCGCTGGGCTATTCGACTAAACTAGGCGGAACCAGCTCAACATCTTCGCTCAAAAAGAAATCCTCCTCCTTCCTGCATCGGGAACGCAAGAAGCCGGTTCTCACTCGCAGCCAAGTGAGTACATTGCGTGTTTGTTGTAGAGGATGTAAGAATTTCCAGGAATAAGAATTTCTTGGATTTTTTTAAACCTTTTGTTTACTTAATTTATTAAATGATGGATTATCTTCATAACTTGTAAGGTTTTATTGAACTCATTTTGTATTCACGAAAGAAGATTTTTACTAGATTTTTTTTTTGTAATCAGTATGAATCCCATACAACAATCAAATGGTAGTACTTCCTTTTTTATACAATTATGTTTAAATATTTTGGATCCTTTCATAATCATATTATATCATATCTTCTATTGATTATATATTTTACTACACAGAGTTTTCCAGCCAGCTCAGCACCATAGGCAAATAATTCGAATGCTTTAAATACTTTTTAAGCAATAACAATGGCATTATTTCAGCAATAACAATTACACTTCGAATGATCTATAATTGGTTGTTTTAAGGTAAATTCGACATATTGTCGACAATGTAGAGAAACTCTATAAGTAGAAGTCTCTTTACTGGAATCTTTTGAGCAAGTAAAATAGTCATTAATTTCATGATAATTTTGTAGCCAGCTACTTCTTTTTCACCACAATGATCATGTTCAATACGTGGTCATGAAAGCCAAATACAGGCTTCCTAGATTAATTATCAACCGAAGAGGGCGATCTCGTGGTACAGTCAACTGGTATGATTTAACGACATGCCTGGCATGGGTTCAAGCCCACTATGTACCGTGCCCCCATATGTAGGACTGACTAGCCTGCTAAGGGTAATGAATAAGTCATTGAAAGCCAAGCTCATTAATGGTGCAGGCAATCCTTGACCGACAACGGCTGTTGTGACAAAGAAGAGGAAAAAGAAGAAGGATAGTCGGCATTTGCTTCTTGGGATAAACTTGGCGGGAACACAACAAAGACATGAAAAAAATATAACTGAAATATATGCTTTCTATTATTGCATGAGTTTCATTCTAATCTTTAAAAAAATTAAACATGTTTGGTATGCTTCAATAAGAATTATAGCAAAGATATATGTCGTAAAAAAATGAAGTCAAAACTCCTTACTTAAGTCTCTGATTTGTATGATTCTAAAATATAATCAGTCATGATTAGTAATTGTAGATTAAGTAACGCTTTGGACATTATTGGTAATTTGAAAATACTGTAATTAGTCCAGAGTATTAAGCATTCACATATGTTCATATTTTGTTTTACTTAAAATTACACCACGACTTCTAAACTTTTGTAGTGTTGTAATATTTAATAACATTTTTAATTAGATCATGTTTTTTTTCCTATGGTCATGATTTCATATCATGTTTTTGTTACGTTTTTAGTAGGGTCTATGGCTATGGTTAAAGTTTTTACAAAAGGGAAATCATTTTAGAGATGCACATTTATACCAGATTTTACAGTTATACTATCAGCTTTTGTAGTATCTATTTCAAAATCCTTTTTTTTCTTAAAATTCACTGTCACAAATCTAATTTAGACAATTTTTTTGCGTTGAATACTAATACAAATCAAAATAAATTTCTCATTTTTCTTTTACCATGTCACATCACACAACGAAATAATCTGCAATGTTTGTCAACATCCGATGGATAATTCAATATACTCCGATGATACCGAAATGGCTGGACGTGTCGATATCACTTTCACGTTCTTCATGGTTGTTGGCACTGAAACTTGTCTTAACATGATTATTTACATGGTACGGTAAATTATTCTGCCGCGTAAATTTGATGATAGGTTTCAAGTTCCGAGTATTTCTCTGTTTGCTTTGAGAGCGACCAAAACGATCCAGGAGTGCTAATACCGGCTACGAAAGGAGTACGACTTGCGTAAGTATCCAAACTGTATGTCCTCTTTGATTCCGCGTGTAAGGAAAGTGCAAGGAGATATGAATTTCATTCAGATTTTTTTTTGTATGTTGAATGTATGTTTGAAAGGTTGGTTAATTTGCTACCTTTAGCTGATTACAAGTTAATGATTGTATTTATTATTCTACTTTTCTTGTATACTTATGCATAAAATTTAATCACATAGTCAGTCTTTGTTACCGATGTATGGTCATGTTGAGAATCAAACACGCAAACTTTTCATTGATACAAACTTCTAATAAAAAGAATGCATCGAAAAGACTATGATTTTATAGCTTGTGTAAAATAACGTTGTCAACAACTGATTTATCTTTACCAAATAATTGAGCATATAGTCATAATTTAGCGATTGCATATTACACTGAATAGTAAATAAGGTGTATATGTTTTAATACTTCACAAACATTTTCAACTATTTGAACATTTCATTTTCATTTGAACTTTTTTAATCAAACCAAATAGATTTTATAATTAAGTTATAAGTTATAATTAAAACTCCACAGCTAAAAAATATAAAACAATAAACATTATTATTTAATTACTTGTATGACAACTAAAAGCCGCCCTCATGGTAATGTCGTCAACTCGTTCGACTTAACAACATGCCTGGCATAGGTTCAAGCCCCAAATAGACCGTTCCGCCATATGTAGGACTGATTATCCTGCTATGGGGGTAATCCAAAAGGCACTGAAAGCCAACCCCACAAGTGGGTTGGCAGGCCTTGACCGGCATCGGTTGTTGAGAAGAAGCATGACAACTAATAATACGTTTATACGTACCTATAGTGGTGGTAGTCCCAAAAGTGTATGTAATGCACGTTACGTATGAAAATTTTGAATTGAATCATAACTAAAAATTTTAAAATTAAAAAAAAATAATTTGTTTTAAGCAATAAAAACGGAAAACAATAATTAAGATATTTAATTGATGTACTAAAATTAACCGTGTAATGGCTCGATTTTGTCAATTATTGATTATTTTACCATAGGCAGAAAAATTAGGCTTGTTCCTATAGTGGTTAAAGTTATAAAATCAACAAAAACAGTTCATTTTGAAAAAAAAACAAGACGAAATTTCACATAACCAGTTGAATTAAAAAACGAGGTCAAATCAGGCACACAGTTACAGAATTGTGTTGACTATAGTATTTATACAATGCTACAGCCATTATTGTTGTAAATCAAACTAATACATTTTTGACGATTGAAGTTCGAATAAATTTGAAATAATGACCGAAATCCTAGCTATTCATATCAAACAAGCTCAGTTTGGTTCCTTTAATAATAACTATTTATCGGTTTTTTGACTAGTAGTCGATCTATAGCAACACAATATGACCACTATAAGAACCAAGCCACCATTGAAATTAAATTTTTCTCAATGTTTTGTGTTAATGGTACAATGATTATGTTTGGTGACATGAAACGTATTTCAATTGCTATGGGTATATATATATATATATATATATATATATATATATATATATATATATATATATATATATATATATATATATATATATATATATATATATATATATATATATATATATATATATATATTAATTTATTTACATATACTTATTAGAATTTATTTACATATATCTGTACCACTACAAATTGTAGCAAAATTAGTACGTTCACTCTAATTATAAAAAGGTATCACATGATTTTACAGAGTTTGTTTTTGTAAAAAAATTATTTGAACTTTCAAGTAATGGCTGTGTATCATGTAACATGTGTAACTGTGTAACATGTGTAATAATGTAGCATATATTTTAATTCTGATTTAATGTGTACTGTCTTTAAATTGCATATTAGCTCTAAGATTCCAAGGAAATCTCATGTCATGAAATGCACGTAAAAAACAGTATGCAACAAAAAGCAGTTCATAACACCGTATGGTACAAATAAAATGTGAACATCAAGTACATAAAACGCAAATGGTACCACGTGGCAGAACAAAAAGCAAATAAAAGCCCAACGACTCTTAGGGAGAAATTTTTCAAAAATAAACAGGAATGTAGCTTCGAAAGCAGTCGACTGGAATGTCTGGACCAGATTCAATATAAAGCAAGTACTCGCCCATCTGTAATGTGTTAGTGTGATTTAGTTAAATTTGAAAATTATGAAGTGTAATAAAAAGTTCTGTTATCTTCTGAACAAATCAATGCAAATAATTAATGATTAACCGAATGATTAACGCCGCTGAAATGCTTTTCTGCAAGCAATGTTTCAGATTCTGGATACCTTAAATTAAAATTATTCAAATAGATAAAGCAAATAATCTTAAAAAAAATAAATTTTAATATTGACATTGTATGATAAATATCAGCACAATTTGGTGAAAATGTCCCTACCTGGCACCCCACGGCTGCCGGTTGATACCCTGCGACTAAGAAAGCTCAGTGTTCATTTCGAGCTGCCTAGTTATTTAGAATAATTCGGTTTATCGTGACTTATCATTAAATTCTCAGCTGGTTAAACTAAAGAGACACTCAAATTCCCAAATAAATAAATTTAAGTGACCTCTCGTATAGTTCAATTCATTAAACAGACTCAATCGTTTTAGAAAAAAAAACTTGTTAATAAACTCGACTCAATAGTTTGTGTGAAGTGTAAAGTAATGAACATTTTTATCAATCTGAAACAAGCTTTAGATTAACAGATAAAAGATTCAGAACTATCGCATGAATACGATTGTAGCAAATATAAAGAAATATAAAAAGTGTTTTAACTCCTGTAACAAAGACAAACTACTCAAATGCGGACTAGTTATAAATTCTGAAAGTTTTTAGGCCGGCATATAAAATTTATTAGAAACATTATATTTATGAGAGGATTCATATTTAAAATTTCAGCAAAGTGTGAAAAACTCATTGAAAAAACGAAGATTTACTTATGCTTTTGTCATTATATTTTACAGTGAATGTTTGCGTGCCTCACTTTCAAGACGGAGCTTGAGTTTTTCCCAAATTTATGTGACCGATAATGGATTTAATAATCCGCACGAAACAGGTAACAACATGGAGAATATTAATTTTTTTCTGAAATTTTCAAGAAAAAGGTAATAATTTCAGTATGATTACGATATCCTTAGGCTTACGGTACACAGAACCACTCGATGCCAACATGGACATCTCGGCTTTGGCAGGCCGTACGCTAATTGTATCAGAACGTGATGGAACGCCTAATCGGAGGACTGGCGGGCATCTAACACTGCAAAAGGCAGCTTCAGTGGGCAATCAACCGTCAATAATGTCGTCGAACAGTAAACTCTTTACCTCCACCTCGACCGATGACAACTATGACCAAAGCCCTAAAGCATCGTCAGCTTCCGGAAAGCAATCGAAACAAAAATGGACAATACCATTCGGATCGAAGGTAGGATCAATTGGTTAACAGTAAATTAATGACAACCAACTTTTTTTTTCTTTTATTTTTGTCTGATTCTCTGATTCTACTTTTGATTCGTTTTTACAGGGACCACAAAAATCAAAGCTTTGCGAACTGCTGGACAGCTATAACAAAGAAATTCCCAAATCGACGTCTTCCTCCAGCAATTTCAATAACCCCGAGTATGTAGACGCTTTAGTTGGCCTTAGAAACTTACCTCAATGTTGGACGGATATCGTCAATTGCGCTGGTAAGTCGAAACATATCTCAGGGTTTTAACATTTCCTAGTACAGCATCTAAATGCAAAATCATGTTTATCTGATTTGTTTGTTTTTTTTCTCTTAACGTTTTGATTGCTTATTCGGGTTACTGTGTTAAGGGATGAGTGAGGCGGAAACAAAAATTCAATCCGCCATCTGGGAGCTGGTGACGACCGAAGTATACTACATTCTTGCTTTGCAAACGGTAACAGATGTAAGTATGCGGAATGTTTTTTTGTGCGAAAAAGGTTGTGGGATTAAGTAAGTTGAACCCATCCTCCAAATTTATTTCCTTGGTCCACTAAATCACTGTGGAATTTTGGGTACATTAGTATGAGATAAAATTCCTTATGCCATCCAATAAGGGATTCTGATAAGGATAAACGCTCACGCAGTAGTTTCCCAAAACTCCCCAAATGGATCGCTTGAGAAAACTTTTGGCCTCTGGTCGAAAGGAAGGTTTCGCGAAGACTGTGAACAAATGAATAGGTTTAACTTTTATTGCCCCATATTTCTGCTGGTAGCAGGTGTTGTGGTTAAATTTCTTTTGCATAATCCTGCCAGGGTACCAGCATAAATTAAATCCGAGATCCTGCAAACAACAACGCTCACTGCACGTTATCTTTGATAATGGTTAATCATCTAATTTGTTTTTCTATGTAAGAAAAAGGAATAAATGTTTCATAAAATTACCTTCCTCAAACTACAACAGAAAAATCAATCAAACAATTACGTGCCCTACCTCATGTACACTATACGTATAGCAATGCATTTCCTTGTCGAAGTGTCTTTACTGCTATAGTGCGGCCTTAAACTCTATTTTTGTGTAATAATAATTTAAACAATATGAAAAATAACTAACGACACACGCTTCATACAAACAGCGCCTACCATAACTATATGGACAGTCGTTTTTCGCAATTGTGTATTTAAAAAAAATTAAGACCATTGTTCATCACTTATTACAAAAAAACGAATTTAGAGTCATATCATTGATATAAAGATACTTCGAAAATAGGGTTTTTAAACCAACTAATGCATTGAAAAATCGTCCAAAAATACAAATAACACATTTAAAAAGGTTTACAGAAACATATTTTTTTAAACGATTTAAAAAAGTGGATAGTATCAAAAATATATCTTTTAAAATATTTTGACATTTTCTAACAAAATTTGTGTATAGCAAATGATTATTTTGAAAATACAAACCAAAGTATGTTAAAATATTTTGAAAAAATAATTTTAAATTGTCATGAGAATCTTATCAATTTAATTAATAACGGTTCAAAACTGATCCGATCAAACAAATGCGATACAAAAACAACGACTTTTTAGCAGAATCCAAATATTTGGTATTGTTTCATGCATAGTTAAATAATGTAGTCATAACTTTATATTTGTCCTCCCTTCACCATCGAAGTTCTCTTAGACCGCTATTTATTCTTCTTCTTTGGCATAACAACTGTTGTCGGTTTAGGCCTGCCTGTATTACTAATGGGCTTGGCTTTCTGTGGCCTATTGACATAGCAAGATAGTCAGTCCTATGTATAGGGGTACAGTCCATTCAGGGCTTGAACCCATGACGGGCATGTTGCTACATCGTACGAATTGGCGAGACCAGCCCAAGGCCGCTATTTACATTTATTATAAAAGATCCTATTTTTCGAAGTGACATTATCGTTATAATACGACCTTAAGTTCGTTTTTTTTGTAATATGTCACGTAAAAATGATTTTAAAATTTTTAAGAAAAAAAATATATATGAACATGTGAAATAGTATTTTGTACAATTCATAATTCACTTCATATCTTTTAAAATATCGGAACACTATGCATAACTGGGATAAAAGGTATGAAATGTATGCAGTCCACTGAAAGTCGGACAGTCTTCATTTCATAGCAAAATGACCACGTAGCATGCCTATATTGGCCAATATGGTTGATAATAGTAATTATTGGTATAGATTAGACATAGGTGTAAACAATGACGATATAGTTTATAAAAATTTCATAATTTTTTTTTTCTTCATTTGGCCCGGTCTGGTGGTACAGTCGTCAACTCGTACGACTTAGCAACATGCCCGTCATGGGTTCAAGACCCGAATAAACCGTGCCCCCATACGTAGGACTGACTATCCTGCTATGGTAACAATAAGTCACTGAAAGCCAAGCTCACTTCGCTAGTGGGTACAGGCAGGCCTTGGCCGACAGCGGTTGTTGTGCCAAAGAAGAAGAATTGGTTTTTGAATTCTTTATATTGCGTTTGTTATAGAATTATTAAGTTTTTACTCCTTGTAGGTTTTTTTCGCCTCTTTGTTAAATTGTTTATGTAATGTAAAATTGTCAAAATCTGCTCAAATAACTTGTGAAATTATCATGATTCCTACAAGAGTAAAAAATTGATGGCTTACAGACAACAATAGATGCGTTAGAGTCAAAACTTTATGCGCACTGTCAAAAATTGATACCTTGGCAAGAAAATTTGATAGCAACGACGGTAATTTTCAACCTTGTAGTAATTTTAAGTAAATTACAAAACGACAAAAAGACTTTCGATATAGTTATGATACGGACTTTACAATGACCGGAATGACTTGCCGGGCAAAATCCGGTCCGCGGACCAAAAATGGCCCGCCGCAACATTCAATCCGGCCCGCGAAAGGATTTCCCTGATTTTAAAAGATGGACACTGATTCTCGCTGGATCTGGAAAACCGTTACCAGCTTCAAATTATCGTCACACTAACGGTCAATGCTGTACTTGTTTATTCACAACAACATGCCGCACGGACTGCTGCTCGTGAGGATGAATCGTGCTTGCTCAACTTGCTCATTCTGCTCCCGGATCGAGACTCTGGAGCACAGGTTTGCCCTATGCTCAAGGGTATCTAGTGCTTGGAGCATATTAATGTCGGCTATGGAAGCTATCGTTCCAAACCACAACAATAACTTCCATCCTCTTATTTATTTTAAGACACACTAGCATAAGTAAGAGGATTCCCATATTACGTTTGTTTGCAAATTACATAATCCACATTGTTGGAAACAACAATGCTGTGATTGATGAAGACATTCTTAAATGTTCTTTGTAAAACCTGTACTAGATTATAAGTTGTTTTAAAGAAATTATTTTTATTAAAAAAAAATGATAAGACAATATTTGTGTGCAAATTACTGACATCTTTTGCATTTCATTTCATACCGTCGTACTCTCCAAATGTCAATATCGTAATATGGATTAACGGACCAATCATAAAGGTTGAACTCTATGTCAAATTTCCCGTATGTAGGTCTGAATCCAGTGATTTTATCAGGAATCAGATAATTTCGTGCTTTTCTTTGCAAAAATGGAAGCTCTATTGAGACAATCAGAGATTACGGTGTTCCAAGTCGAGTGGACTAGCGGGCAGCAAATCGAACAGCAAAATATCGGAATCATGTCAATTAATTTTAATCAATCAAGGTATGATCGATTTTTTGAAGCTTTTTAACTATCAAAAACACATAAAAATGTAAAAAATGTAATGTTCTTGGTCGAAACTTCATTCGATTTTCCGTTTCACCTGCCGTTCGACTTGCCGTTCCAACACGGTAATCAGGCTGAATACTTCTCCTTTATTGGAAGTAATCCCGTTTCGAGAGGGCCACATACGGCCCGTTGAATTTAATAACTAAATATGAAAATATCAAATTTAATAATAAATTCAACGTTCAAAGTATTTTCTGTCTTGTAATACTATTTTATCCTATGTTTTTTTTTGTAATCTAAGGTTTTCATCCCGAAACCGGGTTGTCTGTTTGGCCACTATCCATGTAACGGTAATTTGTTACCTTATTGCAATAGGAGTCTTGCTGGTCAGTCAAATCATCTTCCATCGACTACAACATACAATAATCCGAAGGATCAATGTCTAGGCTACACAGCGGGGGAATAAAACTTCAATTTTCAATGTGTTATGGTCTTGCCTATGCACTTAACTACTTTATTGATACACTTATAGAACATACATAATAAATAAACTCATAATATACGTTAAAACGATACGATACGTGAGGGCCGCGCAACAGCCGCACCGAGCGCCCCTGCCGAGAACTACTACTACTACGGCTCACTAACACAATCTACCAGGTGCACAGCATAGATAGATGGCATTTATCTATCTTAAAGACTTATGTGACCTGCTGGTAACTAGTTTGACACACTTTTTTGAAATTGTATTATTAAAAAAACTCGGTCTCATGGTACAGTCGTCAACTCGTACGACTTAACAACATGCCCGTCATGGGTTCAAGCCCCAAATAGACCGTGCCGCCATACGTAGGACTGACTATCCTGCTATGGGGGGAAATCAATAAGTCACTGAAAGCCAACCCCACAAGTGGGTTGGCAGGCCTTGACCGGCATCGGTTGTTGAGCCAAAGAAGAAGAAGAAGAATTATTAAAAAAAACCTGTATGTACAATCATGCTAAAGCCACTGTTTTGTGTCATATTTGTAAAAATCTATGTTATCTTTCCAACATTTAGCGCTTCTTTCTTTATATTGGGCCACATTTGTATGTCAAGTATACAGCAATAACTTGTATGCTCTAGTCCCGTTCAAACATGTATGTCAAACATGTATTTTATTTCCTATTCATCCTGTTTAATTCTAACGCTTCAGTGCCTTTTGCATGTAAAGGGTAGCTTTTAAACAAATATAAATTTCATAAATTTACATACATGTATATCGAATCCCAAATGCTATTGGTAGAAATGGTACAAGTCACTACAAATATAGAATAATTTTGACACATTTCTGTGCGCGAACCTTTGATAACCTTAAAAAGGTTTCAAGTGTGAACAAGCGGGTAACAAGCTGGTATTGTATTTTGAAAACCCTGATATCCCCATTTTTACCCAAAGGGGCGAATTGTATTCATTTTGCTTTACGTAGGGCTAAAAGGCAAAAGAAAGGCGTATGACAAGTAAATGATTTTCAAAATTTTCTTGTGTGTTTGAGGTATCAGAAGAAGAAAAACACAAACTAACGCAAAGAAGATCGGGTTCAGGACAATTACATGGCTTTTACGTTTCGCATGCTTTAACATATCCACACTTTGTTGGCGAACGATTCTCCCGTGAAGCGTATATTGATTCTAATCGATACGTTTAGCACATGCTTCCAGGCATTGATTTATTGCCTCATTAAAGAGTGGTTCTGCACGGGTTTCCAGAAGTGCACGAAACGAAACGCAATCGGTAAAACGGGGATGGAAACCATAAGATAGAAAAGGCAGAAAAGGCACACCTGGTTTCACAGATGCAGGAAACAACCATTCCCATCTATCGCCATCCGTGTACGTGTATGTGGTGTGACTCCTGATTGTTCCTGTTCGAGCAGACCGATGACTCAGACACAAGCTACATGTTGCACGTTAGAATGTGTGAATAATTTATAGGTCGAAATCTTCTTTTGCGTCAAATTTAAATGGATATGCAATCCAATCGGCACCATACTCGATCGATGAAACGAAATGGTTTGGTATCTGAAGAAAGCCCTTCCCTATAGTCGATTACTATGTGTTTTATTTCTTTTTCTAGAACAACTAAAAATTTTAAGAGTACTTTATGATACTTTATATTAAAAACACGTTACAATTCCAAACTAAACAAAAGACTAAAACAATAAACACATATTGTAGGAAAGTTACCAAAATCTATACTTGGGCAACATCTTTTATGGGCCTCATCTTTCAATACCAAGCAATAAACACACATAAAGTTGAAATTATGGAATACAACATACACATATCTTTTGCAGCTATTTCTCGCTTGTTTAGAAGACATTCAATCGCAAAACATTCTTACTGATGTGGATCAAAACAAACTATTCTCGAACATACGAGACATCTGGGAAGCTAACCTACGCTTTTGGACACTGTACCTTCACCCAATGGTACGTATATATTTCTAAAATGTGGAAAAAATGACAGCAGCAATGCAGATTATAAAAGCGGCAAAATTTAGTTTTTTTTTTTTTTTTGCTGTGTATATTAAATAATGTTTTTCAATCATTTTATCACTTTACAGGTAAAACATAGTCAGCGAACAAAAGACCCAATGAGCATCTATTACTTCCAAAGGGGCTTTGTCGATTTCGCAACCATCTTCACGCCCTACACCAAGTACTGTGCTGAGCAGAGCACCTGCCAATTCTATTGCAAAGAGATGTACCACAATAATGCGCTATTCATGACCTACTGTGCCTGGTGCGAATCGCAAAAAATGTGCAATAGGTTGCGACTAGCCGACATTCTGGTACGTCCAATGCAACGACTAACCAAGTACGGACTGTTGCTGGCGGCTATCAAGAAACATATCAACGATGAAGCAGAAGGCGAAGCAATTGATGCAATGGTAAGCTTAACATTCCTCCAAGGAGCTCTCCTTGTGTAAACTTCTACAATACTTTAAGGCAATCAGTATTTTTTTCGATAACACTTGCAAAAGGCCTGTTGCAATTTCTAATTTATTTAATCTAGTCTTGCCAGCAATTATATCCAGATTAAATCGAGTTTTCCCTATGAAATTGTTGTTGATGGATTAGTTTGAACGACATCGGCATCAAAATGGCTTAGTAGTATCATGTAATCGCTGCTATCCTCATGGGAAAGTTATTTAAATAATGTAGCGTTCAAATGAAAAATATGCATTTTAGCATGAATGTAACATATTATTCGATTCTGATTGTTTTTCTAACCCTCTTAATGTTCAGATACATTCTGTAGAAGAGTTCGTCGCTGGAGTAAATTCTCATCTAACAACACGACAGGAAAGCGAACGTTTAAAAGGAATAAATGCCAGGATTGACTGTTACGAGGTAGTCGATTCAAACAACGAAACTCTGGACCGTTTGGTCAAACAGCACAGTATCATGTTTGACCTGTGTCAGCCGATGCGTGGTATCGACCATGGGCGAAAGGTGTTTGTGGAAGGTGACTTGAAATACAAAGATGGTACTGGAAAGGTAAGAGCACTATGTCAAAATTTCACAGACAAAAACATAACAGAATCGCAATAGCCAGTCGGCGTGAAACAAATGTAATGTTAGCTTCTTTTAAAATATCTATAGAAAAGTTTCGCATATATTTTTGTGTACACTTTACTAGTCTGTTCATTCAAGTTCTGTCAGTCGGTGCAAAACAATAAATAACGATAATACTTCCACACACATTTATCATTTCTCTGTTCCATTAGACGTGCTGCTGTACATGGAACACACTTGCAGCTTAATTATGTACAGCAATCATAATTATGCACACCAATCATTTATCTTCTCACACAATATGTTCATCTCCCGTTGTAATAAATCGTTCCTTTAGTCTGCAAACACTCATAACATGAAATGAGATGTACATCCCACTTGCATTTTTCATTGTTGGCTACGTTAGAGAGTTCACTGAGGCATATTATTAATTGCTGTATGGTTTGCATTCCAATATTCACATGCAGGATTTCAGCTCTTTTAAATTATTCTACTGGCTTCACTGTCCTTCAGATTGTTTGGTTGTGTCGAGCTGCTGCGCTCGTGGATTTAATCGACCTTAGTCAATAATGGATGGAGGACATCACTTAATTTTTATGTCAATTATTAATTTGACTGCTGTTTCAATCACCATAATAGAACAAGATTAAAATGGTTTTGCATGAGTCAATTTAAAATTGCAAAGTAATTAAAACGTGGAAATCGAAAACATGGATTAGGAACGAAATACTCAATCTGATATAGAATGCTTAGTTATGGTTTATGAAAACTTAAGCAACATAAATATTTATTGCCTTTGATTGCCAATTTGAAAACAATATGATTAAATTAGTGGAAAATTAGTTGCATAGTGATAGTCGACGCTGATATTGATTTTCTTATCATTTCAGATGGATGTTCATTGCTTCCTCTTTACAGACTTTTTGTTAGTTTGTAAAAAGAATAAGAACGATAAACTAAAGGTAAGTTGAGTGTGTCTACAAAATTCTTTGTCTTACTAGGGATGCCATACATTTCACATCACTTACTTGACCCCTTTATACAAGAACACAATACAAGGAAAGAATGTGTTATACTTTAACGATTTCAAAGCGTTATGCACATACGTTCGAAACTTACTAGCACAGCGAGCATTGAAGCGAAGAAATTATGTCTCCATGCACTTTTTTACGTGTTTCATATAATTTTGGTTACAATTGAATATATTTTTTATTTTTTGCTTTTATCAGATCGTACGACAACCATACATGACGGACCGTTTGATGGTGCAGCTCAAAGATCAAGCAATTTACTGTTGCTATGTGAATGAACTAAACATGGTCGTAGCTGCATTCACGCTGCAAAGCGCCAAAGCTCAGCATTGGTACGATTCAATAACAAAAGTAAAACATATCTACAATCGTATGAAACAAGGAACGTTCGGTGATGTGAGGCAGTATGGGAACATTATCAACATCAGCAACAGCTGCAACAACTCTACCAGCAATAGCAACATGAACATCAACAATGATAATATAAGCATCAAGAAGTCGCCTCTCAACAGCTCAATCGGCAGCCGTGTGAGCAGTTTGAACAATAGCCATAGCGGATCAGTCGATCTGAACGAATCGAAGCAGGTATCGATTGATTTCGAGAAAACCAATTCTTTGTCTAGCGATGAAGGTGCAGGTGTGGTCAATGCGGTAACAGGAAGTGGACTGGTGATGATGCATTCAAAATACGGAGCCGTCAGCAGCCGCAAACCGAAGAATACCGTTTGCACTATGCAAACAAAATCATCCAACTCATTGACCGTTCAACCGTATAGTGGACTGGGACAGAGCATGCCAAACTTAAATCTGAATTCAATCCAAAATAGGTCAGTACTTGATAGTATTTTCTACATCCTTCTATAACTGTATATATTTTAAATATATAAATTAATTTTTTTAAAGCAGTTTTTTTGAACATGCGAAGCACCGTAGGATGTAATATGTTCAGACCGCATGAAAAGGTTACTGTAGACTTTATAATATAGGAATATCATCTGTGAAACAGTTGTGTTTTTGCTCTACAGCATACCTATTTCTATTTGCATTTTGAAACAATTATTGTTCCTCCTTATGAGAAACAACGTTATCTTCTTCTTCATGGCGTGATAAACGTTCGTGGTCATGCTGTCCTAAGCTTTTCTTTCTAGCATAGTGAATTAGTTAGTATGCGAAACATATAATCTTGTAGGTGGTATGGCTGATATATATTGGTACTGAGTTTACATCATCACTGCAATCACGAATCTAACATGCCAGACGATTGGAAAACAAATTCGTGTCATGTCAATTGGTGGTGTTTTATAGCTGGAATTGGAAGCTTTATAGCTGTCCAACACACCCCAAAATGTGAAAAATTATTTAATATTTGTTCGAACTTTGTTAAGTTTTCCGTGGCTCTGTCTATTTGACTTATCATTCGAGAGCCACAGAAAATAACAATTATTTGACGGTAAATAGAAATCATACCTCGTCGCAACTAATTAATGAAATGCATCGATGAAAGCAACTCATAATAAAACGTTTCAACAACATACCATAAGTTAAATGATTATATATCGCTTGTAAGCGGTTTTGTTGTAATAGAAGTTCGCAAAAAAGCAATCTGAAACAGTGTTGAATACAGCCGACATGCGCAACACAGGGTCTGACCGGCCAGTGCTGGAGCGAGGCTGAACGGGCCGTAGAGTCTCTCTAGGCCTAAGTGGTCGGGACAGTGTGCAGATATCGATGCGATGCAACAAAGGCGGTGAGTCGATAGAGCCAGTTAGTAGACCAGCGATAAAAGAGCACTGTGCATTGCGTCTCCTAATCGAGAGAGGCTCAACGCCTTGGCACCGCGTATCATACGAACGAAGATTATTGCGATCCTACCAGGGGAGTAGGCGAGTTATTTAAATATTAAAAAAAAAAACAATGTTTTAACTACGCAATTTCTTCTTCTATGCTTAGCCCGATGGCAGTCCCCAAGGCATGCCAGTGAAATTTCCCGTATGTCGGTGGTAGGCCTTGGGAACTCCCATTTGTCTTTTGTTAGGGAAACAATAAACATTGCGATCAACCGTACTCTACCCATATATATAGCAGCGGTGCACAGGTAGAAAAATCGTTGTTCTAAGAATTATTGCGGTAGACGACAATCTTATCGCACACACAATAGTATTGATGCTTACAGATGAATTGAAATTAAAGCAAAAATCGCAATTTTGCCTCATGCTTATGTTGGTTCAAATTAAACTGCTGGTTTGCAATGTCGGCGTAACGGAAAGTTGACGAAAATCAGCGCCGGGCTAAACGTGTTAAACACGAACCCTGCAGTTTACTTACCCCATGCGCGCTCAATGAAAAGAATCAATGTGCCCTATCATTTCCGGATAGTCAGTAAGTTAGACCGACTACATTAGTTACGACGAAGAAGAAGAAAGAATCTGATATATTGCGGTACATAGATTGATGAGATGCATTAATCTTCAATCATTAAAGAATGGCATTAGGTAACCTAAAAAAATGTCAAACTAAAATTCATTCCAGCAATACTCTCTCGGTGCCTGGGACATCCAATAGTCAATCTCATTCTGGAATGGTACTGCTTTCTCCCAGCCAACGGGGTATATCATATCCTCCTCCATCTCCTACTAGGTTAGTATATAAATAGAATCTTCCATTTGTTTCATTTGGAAAACTTTGTTTATTTATACAAGGTTTGTTTTTATGTTCCCATTATTATGTTGTTATATTACTTTTTATTTCGATTCGATTCGATTTTTTATTTCCAGATCCATAAGTCACTGTTAATGTAGTACTGTAGTAGATTTGTTGCAGTTTGATAGCTTAGACAAGCTCCTTTGGTTAGTATTAATTAGCAAATTATTCGACGTGTGCCTTTCTGTTCTCTTGTATTTTTATTTAATATTATTAGTAATCAATTTTCAACCTTTCTATTCATCGTACAATAACCAAATGTCAGTGTGTGGCAAACATATCATTCTAATACGTGGTATTTTGTTCAATTCCGGTTTATCCCTGTTTCATTTCATGTGGCTCTGCTCCTTTGAAATTCAACTTATAAAGGGCAACGCTGCGTCGCGGGTTCGCATTCTCTACGTCAATCAAAAACCCACCGTTAATCAAAACACGCAACGTGTCCTCGCAGCAAAGTTTCGCACTGTCACAACAACAAAGCTTCAACTCGGCTTCACTCGCGCAACACCAGCAGTGTCTGCCATCGCCATCTAACACCTCGCACAGCCCTCCTAACAATTCCGGAACAAATTCTGCTATCGAAGGATGTGCCGTTCCCAGCGGGCTCACGTTGTCTTCGGCGAATGTATCGTTTTTCAAGCGTAAAAATAGCTTCCAAAGTGTACCGAACAACAGCGCCACGAGCAGTGTGGACCAAAGTTTGCCTAACGAAACTTAAGCAATCCGTGCCGCTTATTTTAAACGAACCCAGGCATACTGAAAGGCGAATTGATAAGTGCATCCGTGAACCGCCATTATCAACTGGTTCATTTCTCCCTACCTTATCTTTGATGGCTGCTGTTAAAAAGTGCATCGCCATGTTGACACTTGAAAGGAAGTTAGTAAATGATAACATTGGCTAGCTACAACAACCTAAAGACGTATTGATACCATTGAACTCATCCTGTATATACACTAGTACCATTTACATAGGTGATTTATTTGTCCTATTTGGATGCGCTCGATAAATGCAATTAAGAAGTGCATAAAGGAAATCTATCTATAATGCATTTTACGCCAATTGTACTTACCTACAAAGGCTGAAAATTTGTATAATTTTTGTTGTGAAAAGCAGTGGCACACATCAACAAAAAAAGGCAGAACAAAACAAAGCTGTGAATTTTAAGGTAAAATTACAACAGCCACTACCGCGCTTGGCAACGTGCACGATAGTGGCAACAGTCGTAATTAATCCTTTAAATCGGCCTTTTTTGGCGGATTTTTTCTACGTTCCCTTTCGATATCCTTGGTGCTAACTTTATGCTTGTTTTTTTAATTGTGCAAAATGACGAGTAATGGCAGATAATATAAGAAATATTTATTAATTTATGTTATTCAATTATGAGCATTTTATTAGTTGAAGCTGCCTGAATGATTAACAAT